>NC_133389.1:18747500-19372500 GCF_047511655.1 Castor canadensis | reverse complement strand
TTCTTCCTGAGTCGTGTTTATTTTTCACTCCTCTTACTGGTATTGTGAGAAGAGCTAAGAAAATTAGGTGGTCTGCATCACGGCCTGCCATGACAAGTCTAAATCCTTGTTGTCGCGCAGGTGGCGAGAACAGCTGCTTTAGGATTCAGGGTTCCTGCAGAAGGAGTTCCACAGGGGACCCCGCTCTTGCACTGAAGCTAGAGTTGTCATCAGGAGAAGAGTGGAGAGGTTACTGCAGGCCATGGGGACAGACAGGTTCACAGCATGGTCGGAAGGTGGCGGTTTAGGAGTGAGGGGCCACGGGCAGTGACAGGATGGCACATGGGGCACGTCGGCAGTGGGAGCCTGCAGGAGATTTGAAACCAGGAGGTGATGCTGTGACAGTCACCGAGTAGGAAGACGAAACCGATGGCGATGCAAAGATGGGGAAAGAGCCCAGGATTTTCGTGATCATCTCCTTGAGTCTGAGGTCGTGAACTTGGGCTGGAGCCGTGGGAGCCCCGGAGGGAGAGAGAGCAGAGCTGTAAGAGGCAGGTGGCGAGGTGAACGTGGCCAGGATGGGGAGGACCCGGGGTGTCTGGCTTGGGTGTCCAAGTGGGTAATAGTGCCATTCCTGCAAGGGCAGAGGCTGGAGCGGGGGGAGGTTGCCATAATGGATGGTGGGAGTAGAGATGCCTGAGGACCAGCTCTCGTCCTTTCCCATGGGGGACGGAAGGGCAGAGAAGGGTGTGGTCCTGAAGATAGGCGATTTGGTGTCCAGGGGAGTCATTGAGATTGTTCATAAATGTTTGACCTCACATTCCCAGAATATGTGGGGGAATTCTCCCTGACTCACTGAGCCTTGGTGTGGTCATGTGACCATTTTGTTTTTCAGTGGTGAGTGGGTGAGACGTGGTCTTGCTACGTAGCCTGCTGCCTTAGCCTGCTGAGTGCTGGGCTTACAGGCATGCACCACGAGGCCTGCTGTATGACCACCTTTGACTTTGTGAACTGATGACACTTCTGCTGGTTTTTAGCGAAGCTGACATCGGAACCCAGGAGCTAGCGCTTCATCCCTACCAGCCGAGGTGCCTGGTGTGCTCCAGACAGAGCTGTGCCATGCCATGTCGACCCATATCAACCTGCACTCAGAGAGAAAGCTTTGTTTCAGGCTTTTGAAGGTGGGGCTGAGATCTGGGAAGTGTTTTCTAGAACAGCCTAGACCCTCCTGATTTAGGTTTTTGTGTGAGAGGCGGAACCTTGAGTGGCTTGCCTTTGCTAAGCCAGAAGTCAGTTGCAGACTTATTTGTTTTTGTGATATGTGTCTGGGGATTTGTGTGTACATGCACAAGGAAGTACACCCAGCTGGGACCAGAAGCACTTCTGCCACTGTTATCCTTTTGTCATAGGTATTTTAAGATGACCTGAATGTCAGAAATGTAGATGGCTTAAAAAAAAGCTTTATTGAAATATAATTCACATACCATAGAGTTTACTCATTTGAAGTAGTCAGCCAGGCATGGTGAGACATGCCTATAATCCCAGAACGCTGGAGGCTGAAGCAGGAGGATCTAGTATGTGAGAGCAACCTGGGCTACATAGCAAGACCTTGTCTCAAAACTACAAAAACCCACAAACAAATATAAACTAAAGTATATAGTTCATTATAATTTTAGAGTATTTTCATTATCTCAAAAGGGAACCCCATACCACATATCTATCACTGCTAAATTCTCCCACACACTCTTTCCCCATCCTTAGGCAAATGCTAATCTACTCTGTGTCTCTCTAGATTTGCCTGTTGTGGTCATTTCAGATAAATCGAATCATGCAATGTGTGTTTGTTTATGACTGGCGTCTTTCAATTAGTGTAGTTTAGTTTTTTTAACGTATAGCCATATTGTAACATGTGTTAGTGCTCTACTCCTTTTTATTGGTCAAATAATATTCCACCGCATGGCTACAATGTACTGCAAGAATTGAGTGGTTTCTGAAGATGGGAGCCACGTGGAGGCCTGTGGAATTCTGCATATACACACGCATTTGTCAGTTGATGGGTTTGGATTGGCACTTTTTTACTGTTAAGAATAGCTGCTATGCACATTCATGCACGTTCTTGTACAGGTTTTTGTGTGTACCTGTTTTCATTTCCCTTGGCTTTGTACCTAGAAGTGGATTGCTGGCTCGTGTGCTGACTCTGTGGGTAGCTTTTTGAGGAACTGCCAGACTTTTCCAAAGTGTCTACCATTTTATGTCCCTACCAGTGACACATGGAGGCTCCCGGGTCTCTGTGTCCTCACCTGCTGTTGAGAGTGTGGCTGTCCTGGTTGGGCGTCCCTTGCTACTTTCAGTCTTATAATGCAAAACTCAGATTGCATTTCTGCTTTGCCATCCTGTCCCAGCTTCCTGTTCCTTGCTGCCGTGCTCTTGTAACGTGTGTGGATTTATCAGTGCTTCGTTGTTCATGAGGAATTGTTTGCGTCAGCGTGTGATTTATGTGGGGACTCACCTGTCGGAGACCCCCACCCTCCATTTAATCTGTGATGTATTTGCTTGTTTAACTTAATCAACAGCCCACTCAGTGGCTTTTATCTGAGACACTTAGACTTACACTGTAGAGTCACGGGTTAGCACAAGAGATCAAAGCCCACCACTATCTTCATGGAAGAGCCTAGAAGGCAGCTTGTATTGGTCTTCATCTGTAGTACTTCAGAGTGCAGTTGGTAAAAATCAGGTATTTTCAGTGTGTATATTTGAATACTCATTCCGGAAAACTGTATGGTTTCTGCTGTAGACTGTGGTTGTCCCAAAACTTACATGGAAATCCTAACCCCCATGTGATGGTCTCTGGAGGTGGTGACTTTGGGAGGGGATGAGGTCCTGAGGGCAGAACCCTCCTTCATGGGCTTAGTACCTCTATAGAAGACACCCCAAGTGCCCTTGTAATGTGCATCGCCCTGCCACCATGACTGATCACAGCTCAGACCTGACTGTGGACACGGAATCTGCTGCAGCCTTGGTCTTGACGTTCCAGCCTCCAGGACGGTGAGAAGTGAATTTCTGTTGTATGAGACACCCATGGGTGGTAGTTTGTTGCAGGGATCTGCAGGACTAGGACAGTGTCTCAGGATGGGAGCCATGCTGACTTCTGGAGTTTATGTGCTTTGTCACCCCCCCCCTTATTAAGTGGCCAGGTTGCACCTCACGCCTGCCCAGTGTTCCTGAGTGACAGAGCAGCCGGTCTGTCGCTGAGTATACGATGTAGCTGGGGTGGATCCCATAGGAACACAGACAGACATGGCTTCAGACTGCACAGGCTCTCTGAGGGACAGGGAGGGGACTCCTAAGTGGACTTTTACTTTCTCTTTGGCTGAGGATGTGTCAGGAAAGACCCAGCAGAGGGGCGGAACTCACTGTGACCACAAATGGGCTTCTGAGGCAGGGAAGCGCTGCCAGGCTGGGGACTGAAGTGCAGCTGGTGTGGCTGGAGCAGAGAGACTGGGGAACTCGAGGAAGCCCAAGACAGGCTGATAATTTGCTATTCAGGGGGTCACCGGTGACATATCATTGAAGGATTTCAGCGAAGGGATGGTATCATCTGATTATAAGACATGTCATTGGGCCTAAGTGGCAAATGGACTGGAATTAGAAAGGGGGTGGTGATAAAAATAGAGACAGAAAAAGAGCTGAGGACATAGGCTTTACCTGCCTCAGCACCCAGCTGGACGCTTGGAGCTGCAATTGTACCTGGGGCCCATGTTTTAGCCCTGCTGCCACCAGGCCGGGCGCTCTCACGGTTGCAGTGGGCCACCCCTGCGTCTTGTGCTGTTGGGAGTTACCTCCATTGTTTTGTGTTTTTTAGAATTATGAACACATCCATGGCAGGGCCCAGCAGAGACTGTTTTTGAGCTTGGAGGGCCAGGCATACTTAAACAGAGATTTGAGGGGCCCGTGTGTGATGAAAACTCATCCGCTGAACTGGAAAATGTGTTTTTGCAAGTTTCTCGTGTTTGGATTTGTTGTTTGTGTTGGGCAGCATTTGAGGTGGTAAAGCTGCTGTCTCCGTAAGATCCTGTGGCAGGTTTTTAAAAGCTTTTTATCTTCTCTCTTGCTTTATAAAATGCAGAAAATGCAGGATGTGTTTTTGTACTGCACGCAACATAGATTAGCAGGATCCTTTTGGTACATGGAGAAAGAAGTCTCAGACATTTGAGGTGTTAAAAGGTAGGTTTTCTCTGTGGTCACAGATCTTACAGTTCTGTAGGGTCAGCAGCTTCATCTTGGGCTAAAACCTCCAGGAGACAGCACTGGCCTTTCCCAGCTTTCAGAGGCACCTGCCTTCCTCAGCCCCTTCGTCTGTTTTCCAAGGCAAAGTGTTGTCATTGTCATACCTCTGATCCTCTTTTGCCTTTCTTTTCTACTTTTAAGAGCTCCTGTAAGTACATCCTGCCTATCTGGATAATCCAGCAATTTAAATTCCATCTGCAACCTTAATTCCCCCTTTCCATGTAACGTAACATAGTCACAAGGCTGGGGTTAGGATGTGGGCGTCTGGGGACTGGTAGTCTGCCTTCTGCAGTGGTAGACTTAACTTTAGGCTGTCTAACATTACAAACTTGGTGACGTGGAGAAAGAAGAAGGGAGCTGGCCAGTTCTGCATTAAATCCGGGCTCTAGAAGATACATCAGTGAATTCTAACTGTGGCTTGGAAGTGGGGCTGCTGGAGGAGAAACACAGATTTAGGCCGGATGCTTTTTAGATGACTTGATCATAGCCAGGACTGCAAAATTTTCACCCAAACTGCTGTGTCCCTTCTCAGCGGCTCCAGGGCCTGAGCAAGGACCAGGCTCACTCCACAGCCTGCCTCTTTGGGCCATAGGTAACTGAGTGAGCGTGCTGGCTGCTTGTTTAGTTCTGATGCCTCTTCTAGACTTCCTACTCAGAACTGCCTTTCCTATTTGCAGTTGTCTCGTAATGTGAGCATTTTTAGGGGGTTGCCAGATTGATCATAAAATCATTTTATCTTATGGAAATGGACAATCAGGCTTAGAAAAATGACGTGTTGTTTCTCTAAAACTCAGTGGTACAAGCACCATGCATTTTCCCTGCACTTTCAGTCCACTGAGTCCCAGGTGAAGGCTTTTGAGCCCTCCCCAGACTTGCTTGCTTGCAGAATTCGTGGGCCTGGGTCTCAAGGTCTGCATTTTAGAGAACCTGTTCAGATGAGACGACGTACACATTGTTAATTTGGAGCCATCCAGGCTGTCCATGACATCTGTGTGAATCAGGTGAATGTCCCCATTTGGCATGTCACAGAAAGAGACCAAAGCAACATCCCTTATCAGTGCTAAAGCTTGGCATAGGAGAACGTGACTTATGCGGCCAGGCCAGTGAACTTTGTAACGTGGAACCTGGCAAACTTAACACCCTTTCTGCCACCCTGGCGAGTACCCGTATGGGCCTGGTCAAGCTCACTGAGCAGTGCGTCCATCGGGGATAGAGGTGGAGGAGGATGTGGAGCAAGAGGAAGGGGCTTGCTTCGCCACAGCCAGTTCTCCATCTGAGCTCATGTGCAGCTGCCTGTTCTTATCCCAAGTGGAGTGAGGGAGGGCGAAAAGGGCAGGAGAAGCTCTGCTCAGCACACCTGGGAGAAAGCAAGGGCTCAGTAAACAGTTGAGGAATGAAATGGGAATTTTAAACCATAGAATTTCATAGTCCAAAGCATCACAGAACCACTTCTTTCTTTTCTGAGTGCTTTGTTTTTTGTTGATGCTCTTCAGGTCATGGTTCCAGACACTAATTTAAGTCAGCGCATAGATTATTGAGGGTGTAGGAATAGATCCACGCCCAGTTGCCTTGAAGCAGGAAAAACAGCCCATCCTTCCTACCTTCTAGAGTAATTTATGATCAAGATAATATGCAATCAATTAATTTTTTTTCAGGTTCAAATTTGATTTGGGTACATTTGAGTTTGGAAGCCAGCCACATAGTTCCTGTGTATTTGTCTTTATTTACAGGGAAGCAGAAGGCCCTATTTTGCTCTTTATTGGGGATCCATGTTATAGTGGAAAAGGTAAAATTATAAGCTGTTGAGACTGGGTGTGTAAGTGTGAAAAACCTTCCTCATTACTTTACAGGTGCCTTTGAGTTTGTGAAATGATGCAGACATGGCTCTGGTTCCCTGGCCACCCTTGGCCGTGACATGCACGGGGCAGTTCTCTCTCTCCTTGGTGATGCAGCCAGTAGAAAAGTCAGTAGAAGCCTTCTTGCTTTGAACCCCACCATGGCAGCTGCCTCTGCTTTCTCCAGGTCTTTTTCCTCATGGTTTTACAACCATGGCTCCAAACGCAGAGTGTGAATGACAGCCCAGCAGGAGGAATGTTCTAGGCGTGTGAGGATGCACAGCCCCATAATCTTGTCTTTGACCCCAAGATTGTTTAGCTCACTTCCCCTTTCATCCATGAAGTATTTCCCGAAGTACACTCAGAACTACAAGGAGTTTCAACGCCATCAGCTTTGTAGCTTGTACTTCCCATCTGTGTTAGTGACAGGCACCGTCATCCACATGCTTACGCACACATTCTGCTCCATCGGTTAACACTGTGTGTGTGTTAACTCTATTTCTTGAGGATTTTTGAATGTGTGTGACATCAGACTGATATAGAACCTGTGACCTAAAGTTTTACGAATAGAAAAAATGAAAACTGAATTGGTGAAGTGAACTTTTGGCTTTTCTTATATATTAAAAATCTCATTTCCAGGTATTACAGCCAGAAGTTCTGCCTCGTCAGTGATTGTGTTGAAATAGTTGGTTTCCAGAAACAAATTGATTATAGTAAAAACCAGTCCTAAGAATCATGCTGCAGCCTCCAGGCCTGTGTCACCCACCACTCTGGGAACTGTTTTTGGTACTTGGGAATTGACCTCAGGGCCTCATGTTTGCTAGGTAGGAGCTTTACCAACTACTCTACTGTCCTTTTGTGTTGGTTATTTTTTAGATAAGGTCTGGCTTTATTCCTAGGCCAGCCTGCTCTTCCTATTTGTGTTTCTCCTAGAGCCATGATGACAGGTGTGTATCATCACAATTAGGTATTGGTTGAGAAGGGTTCTCACCATCTTTTTTGCCCTGGCTGGCCTGGAACACAGATCCTCCTAATCTCTGCCTCCTGAGTAGCTAGGATTACAGGTTTGGACCATTGAGCCCGGCCTTACTCTGGGAACTTTTGCACCAAATCTTTGAAAATGCCCTGAAATATTTATCAAGTGTGAATAAGTTTTAACTCTGGTAACTGAGCCTGCATTTTGCAGGAATTCTCCCCAACAGTTATAGTTTCTCATTGAGAACTGTCGCAGCAGAAGGGAAGCCTGTCATATGTCTTTGTTTTCCAGCTGAGAGGTTCCAGCTAAAATAACTGTCAAGATCCTTCTGTCTTTCCAGTGAAAGCCTGAGGTCCCACCTGCTCTGGGAAGTTGATGTTATACTTGGGGCCGATTTCAGATTACCTTTGGCACCCCACCTCAGCAGGGACTCTCTTGGGGTCCTGACCTCAGTTATACCACTTGCTTCCATTTTCCTGGGCAACAACTCAGCATCTGGTCTCACTTTTATCCTTCCCGGGCCCCAACGTTATCCTCAGGCTTTTGATGTCCATGGGAACAGGCTCTCCAACATGCTGGTCCCATGACCAGCACTGCTTCCTTTAACCCGAGCCATGAATTAGTGAAGATATTTTACCTCTAAGCCCTTAGACTCTGCAGTCTTCCCTCCTCTGTTTACTAGACCTGTGGGTCTTGTCTTCTTGTCCACTGTCCCCTTCTGTCCCAGGGGACAAGGGCAGCAGAAGCACTTGGGAGGGCTTACCAAACTCCAGTTGCCTGCTTACTTTTCCCAAGTGCTGGAGCCATGTGGAAAATGTGGTATCTGTGTACCTCCATGTGGAGAAACGAACATAGGCCATTCTCTTTCCTGAACTTGTCTGCTGGCCTCCCTGGATTTTCCCAGTCCAGCAGGTGGATCCTGGAGTCACTTTTCCCTGTATTCATGCCGGATACCTTTGTGAGTTGTTGTCACATGGTTTTACCTCCTGCTGCTGTCCTGGAGGACCCTAGCTTGTTCTTCTCTGCTCCTAACTGCAGAACACTGCTGGTGAATGTCACCAAGCTCAGCTTCCTGTCTTTACAAGCCGACACTACTAACTTTGGCTGGATGACTGCTAAGAGTTTGCAGTCCAGTCCCCCAACCTTTGGTTTGTCCTGTCTTCCTAGCCATGAATGTGACCCAGTGGGTCTCAATTAGGTGCAAGTTAGAGTCACTTGGGGAGGGTTTAGAGCTTTGCGAAGGCCCTGGGCTCATCCCCAGGGCACTGATGCAGGCAGTCCCCAGTATTGGTGGGTTTGTTCAAAAGCTACCCAGATGGTTCTAACAAGCAGCTAGAATTGGGAACAAAAGCCTGTCCTTCTCCAGTGTCCTCTCAATCATAGCTCACAGCAGAGAGCCACCCATGGAATCATCAAACAGGCCACCTGGCGAGCTCCTTATTCATCCTGTTGACCCTTTGAGAAAGAAATCTTGCCAAGGTTTCTTCTCCCTGTCTCTTGGTGCCCCTCACCTGCTCTTTCAGGAACTTGGATCCCTGAACCACCTTTTGTGTCAGCCAGATTGAACAGTCCAAATACACATGTTTAGGACAGGCAGCAAGGATGGAGAAGGGCTGGGGTTGGAAGGAGGTACACATGAGGAGGAGGAAAGACAAGGTCTTCTGATTTGGTATGCCAAGGATAATAAATAATAGGAGAAGGTGTGAATAGGTAGACCTGAGTTCGAATTCTGTCTCAGCCATTCTCTCTAATGAGGTTACTCACAGTTACCACATGGAGTTCTGTGAAGATGGAATGAGGTAACCATATAAGATATTCTTAACACAAGGCCTAGCCTAGCTTGAGTTTTTAGCAAGTGCTTGCCCCTTGAGAAAATGCCCCTTTCTACTTGAAATTCAGGAAAATTTTCTTTAATAGGTTCAGTCACCCCCATTCCTTTGTACTTGTGTGTACCACAAGTACTTATTCTGCTCAGGCCATCTTTCTAAGCAGTAGGTGACATGCAGATAGGGACCAGGTAGGTGTTTAGTGTGGATGTTTGCTAACTGAGTGAATTTGATGTTTTCAATCAAGACACGAAAATATCAACTGGTAATTGTTAGGACTGAGTTTAACCTGAGGAAGTCTTGCTGTTTCAGGTGCCAGGATCTCTTAGGTGTTCCCTTCCCCACTTTGGGGAAGCAGTGAAGAGGAGAAGAGAGTAGAGTGATGATTCAGAAGTAGAGAATCGATGACTGCATATTGAGTGCTGATGTTCTAATAGACGGCAAAACAAAGGGTTTTCACATATGAAACACATATGATCCTGGAGGAGAGCTGGGTGTTATTTTAGTCTTACCCCTGTCCTTGGAGCAAATTAATCTTGCGTTGTCCTTAGGGCCATTGCATAGAGTTGGATGTGCTGGAATTTAGTCCTCCTGAATGCTGATGTCTGGAGATCTAGACAGGAAGTAGGGGCTTCCATTACTTTTGTTCTCACTAAAGTTTTGCTCAAGGATGTTTTCTGCTTATGTATTGTATGTTCTAACTTCAAAGGTACTTAAGAGCTATTCTTACTGCTTGGCTTCAAACTTTAGAGGCCTTTTTCTCTGAATATTCATGCATGTGTTTTTCTGTATTTTAGTAGTATTATTAAGAAGAGCTAAAGTTTTGAACTGCAGAGTAGTTTCTGCTGTGTAAATCTTGTTTCTTTCCTTTTTTAAAATCAGGGCAGGTGAGTTGCTCAAGTTTTGGGTCTGTGTCGCCCTCTAGTGGTACCTGATCTTTGCTCGAAGCTGCTGTCCCTCCCTGGGCTGGAGTGCCAGTGATGGAAAGCAAGCTGACGAAAGGGTTGGCTGTCTTCAGTGGCTGACATGTGTCTAAAACACAGTTGAGTGGCTCTGACGTTGCTATTGCCTTCATACCTCCAGCATGCCCGTCTTAAGAGACTTAAAATTTGTGGTGACTTCCACATGAAGCCTGTTTAGGTACCACTGGATTGATGAGGTGATGCCTGCTTGATCTATTTTTGGCCACCAAATGAGTTTTAAAGTGGTATCCACCATTCTGTTGACTGTTTGCATTGGCTCTCTTGCCCTTCTTGCTGTGTCTTTTGGATCCCCTGTGTCATCAACAGAGTCCCCACATCCGGTGCCTCCTTTGAATGCTGTACTACTTTCTTGCTCTCTTGGAAATGGGTCTGGCTGCTTCCTGAAGACATCACTTTCCTTACAGCATCTGCAGGGCCATTTTTCCCTCTCATCATTTGTAGCTCACCTGGCTTCCTTCTTCATCTTTTAAAACCTCCACTCCCATTGAACCCCATGTCACCAACTGTCCACCCCTTTGTGCCTCCTTTCTTTTGTCACCACACTGTAGAAGCCTCAGTGTGTGTTGGTCCTCCACACAGCAACTTATTCCTTTTTTTTTTTTTTTGGCAAAAATAAATGTTATGAAAGCAATAGTCTGAGCAGGAAGACAATGCAAAGAATGTAAATAATATAAGCATTTCTACATTCATCTCAGCCCGAATGAATGCTAAAAAAGCAAGTCTAAATGCTGTATGTGCCTTTACCAAGGTGCATCACTTCCATTTTAGACAGTGCATTCTAATTTTGATGAGGAAAAATATTTTGTCAAAGTCCATCCCAACGCCAAGTACTGGCATTACCAGAAACAGCTCTGTGAACGCTGCTGTCCCTGTTGGCGATGCTTTGTCTCACGGTGGCAGCAACACATCGTAACGAGTCAGGGCTGTACCTTGGGCTCTCTGAGGTCTTCTCCCTCTGTGGCCTTTCCATTCCTGGTCTCTGCAGCCCCAGTGACATTCTGTACCTCATTTCTGTCACTCTCCATAGGTTTTGTTGTCCTGGTTACTTCACAAACCTACTCCACGAACTTTCATTCTATCCTTCCTACTCAGAGACTGAGGTGCTCTCAAGGGACCTCCCTGTGCAGCTTAGACTTCAAGGTCCTCTCTGTGAGCAACCAAACCACCTTGTACTTGATGAGGAGACCCCAGCTCTGCTTCAACTCCCACCCTGGCTAAACTCATTTTCCCAGTTGCTCCCCCGCTGCCCACTGCATACACATCAGACTTGTGACTGCTCTCTGCTGACAGCTGCCATCATCCCATCCGGCATCTTGTTATACTTTTTGAGTAATTTCATCAGTTTGGGAATGCAGTTTCACACCTTCGGCTTTCTCGTCAGTTCTCCTGTTCTTGGCTGATGACTTTGCTTTTTATGAGAAAAAAGAAGACACTTAGTCAGTCTGAGGCCTCATCTTCTGACCACGGGGTCTGCCTTTCCCTGCAGCAGCTGGAATACCCTCCACCTCCTGTCTCCAGCCACTGCCCTCCCCTTCCCCAAGGAAGCCACCCCGTAGTTAACTCTCTTCCTCTGCATTATTACTTTCTCCTGGGTCCTTCTAAGTGGCCTTATAACACTTCTGTTTAAAAATTCCCTTTGGGGTTTGGAAGGGTGGCTTGCTGGTGAGTACTTCAAGTAGGCACAAGGTCCTGCCTTTCCCCCAGCACTGCCAAAATACCAAAACCCTAAAAACCAAAAAACACCCCGATATAACTTCCTTCAAAGTTTCTATGTTCCTCCTTTGCTACGGTCTTTCTGTACTTCACTTCTGGACAACAGATCTGCTCTCTCCACCATCTGCTTTACCTCCCCTTTCCAGTCTTACTGCCTCATCCCTACTTGGATGACCGGGATGACTACTTGTCACTTCTGAAAGTGCCAGAGGTTGTTACCCAGCTGGGATGCCAGACACCAGCTTCATTTACTCATCCCAACATCCCCTGCTGTGGCCATTGATAAATTCTTATCCCAGGAAACTTAACAGTTGGAAGAACCTTCCCTTTGAAGTGAATTAGATGGGGCTGGATGGGAACTGGCATGTCTAGCTGTCCATAGTGTGTGGCCTTTGAGTCAATAATACAGACATCTTGGTAACAGATTCCAGAACACAAGCGTTGGATTGCAGCCTAAATCTTACCCCCTCCTCCCATTGGATATGCTTGGTTTTATTTTCGCAGATGAATTTACTGCTTGTCACAGGTTAGGTGGAGGCAGCCCCGCTGTACCTTTTCTTCCTGGGTTTGGTGGGCAGGTGCAGCTCGAGAGTACTTGCTCTCACTGCTACCTGAAGTTGGGATTCATAGCCCTTTCCACTCCGTGCACTGTGGCTGAGAGCACATTGAAATGCCTGGAGCATAGGATGAAGTCTTTTCCGGATGCAGAGGGCAGTGGTGGCTTTTGTTTTTCCTGGGAGAGCCTGGCCTTTGGATTGCCCAGAGCGCTTTCACTGTACTGTTAATGATTTCCTACCTACAGTACCCGCTTCACTGAGTACATCAAATACAGTGTGGTTAGTTCCACGCTGTGGAGCGCCGGTCACGCATGCTCTCAATTGGGGGGGAGGTTTGGCAGGGGGTAAGGTTTTCTAACATTTGTTTTCAAAACAGTCAGAATTCTAGATGACGCATTTGGGATTTAAAAAGCCAAGTAGCCGTGTACTTTATCGTCTTATTTATCATGTGTACATTTTTTTGGCTCAGCCCTGATGGCTGATCGAGACTGCCTGCAGAAAGTGGTCCAGCCAGTTGCGTGTGTTTGGTTCTGTGACTGAGGAGTTCATGGCCAGCTGTGGTTGTATTTGCTTGGCCAGCTCAGCAAGTGACAGTTCGCAGTCACCAGCAATAAGAGGAAAACACCATGTCTCAGCCAAGTAACACAGTCATGTGCATTTGGCTTCCATGTGCGTAGTACCCTGAAATTTGAGTGTGGCTGTGTCCATCATGGTTTGGGATCAGATAAAATAATGGAAACGGATAACGAACTAATTCCTCCAGCTCATTGTGCCACTAGGCCATTTTCTGCTCCATGGAAAGAGGACACCCAGGTCTGTCGGCAGCCTTCTTTCAGGTCCATGTGAGTTGGAGAATTAAGTGTGATGGTCATTGGAGAACTCTTGCTGAACAGATGATCAACCAATGACTTCATTAAATGGCATGTGTGTACGTCCTTATTAGACTTGTAGGGACACTCAGATGTGATTCTCATAACTCCATCCATCCAGGATTCATTTTGTGTCCGGCTCTGTTGTCATCTGGTTGGTTGTATGTTAACGGTTCTGCACATGGTGGAGTACACGCCTTATGCTTTTCGCCTGTTTGTTCTCCTTGAACTTGTGTGTTGTATTATCTTACATACAGGAATTAACCCAAGTAATTAAAAAACACTGGAGTTAACCTTAAAAGATGAAAATCTCAGAGAGCCAGGACTGACTAGGCAAGTTTCTAAGTCCTATTCACTTACATGCACTATCTTAAACGTTTGTATTTTTATCTTGAATTTCAGAGTAGTACAAAAAGCAATAATAATTTTTTAAAAAGCAACCTTTAGCTTTTTAGCCTTATCCTGACTGGCATAGGTTGAACATTCCTAATTTGAAAAAATCAAAATCCAATCTGCTTCAAATGCTGAAAATTTTTGAGCACTGACATGAAACCACAAGTGGGAAGATACCTCATGCACAAAATTATTAAAAAATAGTGTATGACTGTTGGTGGGAATGTAGACTAGTACAACCACTCTGGAAAAAATTTGGAGGCTACTTAAAAAGCTAGACATGGATCTACCATTTGATCCAGTAATACCTCTCTTGGGGATATACCCAAAAGACTGTGACACAGGTTACTCCAGAGGCACTGCACACCCATGTTTATTGTGGCACTATTCACAATAGCCAAGTTATGGAAACAGCCAAGATGCCCCACCACTGACGAATGGATTAAGAAAATGTGGTATCTATACACAATGGAATTCTATGCAGCCATGAAGAAGAACGAAATGTTATCATTTGCTGGTAAATGGATGGAATTGGAGAACATCATTCTGAGTGAGGTTAGCCTGGCCCAAAAGACCAAAAATCGTATGTTCTCCCTCATATGTGGACATTAGATCAAGGGCAAACACAACAAGGGGATTGGACTATGAGCACATGATAAAAGCGAGAGCACACAAGGAAGGGGTGAGGATAGATAAGACACCTAAAAAACTAGCTAGCATTTGTTGCCCTTAACGCAGAGAAACTAAAGCAGATACCTTAAAGCAACTGAGGCCAATAGGAAAAGGGGAACAGGTACTAGAGAAAAGGTGAGATCAAAAAGAATTAACCTAGAAGGTAACACCCACACACAGGAAATCAATGTGAGTCAATGCCCTGTATAGCTATCCTTATCTCAACCAGCAAAAACCCTTGTTCCTTCTTATTATTGCTTATACTCTCTCTACAATAAAATTAGAGATAAGGGCAAAATAGTTTCTGCTGGGTATTGGGGGGGGAGAGGGAGGGGGCGGAGTGGGTGGTAAGGGAGGGGGTGGGGGCAGGGGGGAGAAATGACCCAAACCTTGTATGCACATATGAATAATAAGAGAAAAAAAAAAAAAGAAGATACTTTAACCTGGTATGATTAAGGAACGAGGGATATAAGGAATCACATAGCTGAATCAGAAATGGTGAACACATGTTCAAATTCACTATTAAAGAAATGCAAATTAAGGCTGTATGTGTACACATCTGTCTGTCCTGAAAAGTAGATAAAGATTAAAATAAAGCTAATACTGGCAAGGTTAAAAAAAAATAGTGTATAAGATCACCTTCAGGCTAAGGGTAGAGTATAAGTGATATATACATGAATTTTGTGTTTACATTTGGCCCTGCCCCCAAAATATCTCAGTATATATGTGTGAATATTCTGAAATCCAGAAAAACCTAAAATCCAGAACACTTCTGGTCCCACACATTTTTATAAGGGATACGCAGCCTGTATTTTTTATCAATTGACAGTTGTGGGGTTTGGAGTCGGGGACACAAGTTTAGTGGTAGAGCACTTGCATAGGATGCACAAGGCCTTGGCTTCCTCCCCTCCCACCAAAAAGGCAACTTGTGGGGTTTGGTGGTGGTGGTTCTTTTTAGAGAGGGGATTGGGAAAGGAGGACCAGTGGAACTACCTATGGATGACTTCCTTGAGGGGCTGCCAGGTAGGAATGGGTCCTCAGGATCTTGTATTTCATTGATTAAGTGTGATGGTAGTTGGAGAACTCTTGCTGGACTGATGAGAAATGACTTCATTAAATAGCATGAAGTGTTGTTATCTTGCAGGGCCAAATTTAACCTAACCTACAGTTCTGTGAAAGAGTCTTAAGTTTTCCTGTTCAGTTGCAGCCTAGCAAAAGGCACTTACAGGTCTTTGCTTTTGAACCTCTGTCCTCAGATAGGATGGATGTACAGTATGTTGTGGAATGCTCTGAGCAAGTCAGTTTTCCTACCACAACCCCAGCTTCCTTCTTCTTAAAGGGATGCAATACTAATAAGAATTAGGTTGGGAGGTCTTCTGAGTTGCTGATGTACAGTGTTCATGCTACTCTAGAAGCCCTTCTGAGTTTGGAGGGCCTGAGACCTGTGAAGGTCTTTGAACTGATCAGCCCATGTGATTTCCTGTTTTTGTTTTGTTTTTTTGAAGGGATGAGAATGTGGGTGTTAGATTTGAGCTCATCAAAATTAAAGGCGTTTGTTTGTGAAAAATGTCAAAACAAAGTTAGAAGGCAATGGATGGAAAGTGACTTTAACCAAATGTGTTAGCCAAGGTTTAGATGCTTCATGTGTCAAGAGATCAGACAAGTCAATTAGGAAATCACTAAGCCCAGAGAAGAAACCTTACACTTGCTTATGAGATCAGTACTAGCTTTAAAAACTGATATGCCTCCCGACAACCTGTGCAGAGGTCTCTCTGCCCCGCAGGTGTTCATTATCCCCGCATAGCCTCTCCTGCATGCCTGGCAGGTGCGACTGAGGACACGTGTGTCAGTTGAATACATGGCAGGAACATAACAGCTGTGGATGGGGCTCTTTTAGGTTTATTTGGGAGAGCCTGCATTTGGACTCTAATGGAATTCTTATGGTTTTCTATATTTAAATAAATGTTACTGTTTAACCCTTGACATTTTTGAGGAAAGAGATAATTAGGAGAATGTGCTTCCAAAACTTCTGTGCAGCTGTTTTCCCTCTTCTCTGTGCTGCTCCGAAGTCCCTGTGCACGTCCTGTGTAGCCACCACTGAATCTTCCCCCTGGAGGTTGATGTTACCTCCCGTGCATAGATAGGGTCAGAGCTCAGAGGAATTGAAAGAATCTGGTTCCCAGTTACTGTGCTGGATTGAGTGGCTGGGACCAGACTTGTGCCCAATGCAAAGAGCCTATTCTCTCTTCTTTAGGGAATATAGCCCTTCAAGCTACAGTTTGTTGTGTGTTTTTGCCTCTTCTGAGAACCCAGGCTGTGTTGTGTTTGTGCCGCCTCTTTCCTTTGGTTTGCCCTTCTATCTGATTGCAAATTTATACTAGTATAGAGGCCATCTGACCTTGTGCTGAAATAAAAGTCACTTTTTGCCTTTCTGGAAGCTGTGTCAGTGTAGACTGTGAAATTCCAAATTGTGAGCCTACAGAAACCAGCCTTTGGCACAGTTGGCCACTGCCAACCTCTTTCTAGTAAATTCCCCACTGGGTCTTGGCTTTTCTTGTGCAATTAACATTTTTACAAAGTTCTCTTCATTGGTATTCTGGGTGAAGACTGGAATATTCTTCACCCCTTGATTTGTGGGATTGTATTGTCTGGTTTTGGATCACCCATTTAATGAGAGGAAAGAAAGCCTAAGCCAGGCAGGGTATGGAAAGAACAGAAGTGTGTCTCACGTGGGGAGATCGCACATTTCCTGAAGAAGACACTGGATTTTCTTTTGCTCATCAGTACCCCTGGGGTGGCTGGCTAGGAAGCTGCTCGCTTGCTCCCCCCTGTGGCTAAATACAGGTAGTTCTGTTGGCAAACCCTACTGCATCAACTAAGGAATCAAAGAAAAATTATAAATGTAAACTCAGTTTGAGACTTTTTGTGACTAGATAATGAAGGTAACCATTCTGCTGAAGGATTTGGTTTGCTATTGTTGTGGAAGATAGTGCTTCAGGAAGGATTCTTCTACATGAGCAGAGAAAGTGCGTTTCCAGTGACATGACCCCTTCCTGTCCTGGGTTTAGCTGCGGACAAACTATTTTAATTGCACATTGTCTGCTTGCTTGGGGACTGGCGGCAAACACTCATTTCTTTACTAAGCACTCTGTTTTCCCAAAGTTGAAGTAGAGCAAGGACAGCACAAAGGTTACATTGGGGTTCTCTATCTTCAGGACTTAATTTTATTTGCTGTACTGGAAACAGGAGAGTGGATAGGCATGAACCTGGGAACTTCTGACCATTAACACAAGAAGACCATTAAAATGTAATAATAGCCTGATTTTCTTAATTCACGGAAAAATCAAGAGATATTTTTAACAAACAACAGTTAATGAATTTCTCCTGTACACTTTGTCTTGAACTTTTGGTACCTGCTGTTGAATGTTTACATTGAATTCAAGCATAAGACAGGTGACCTGGGGAAAAAATTACTTGAGGTATGATTTAGCAAAATTCAGTGGCTTTCAAAAAGCAGAAAAAGCCCCACCTTGAGGGGTGCAAGGTCCTCTCCCCGCTCCCCCAAGCTGTGAGCTGTACTCTGGTGGTTCTGTGAGAGAAAGACAACCCTTGTGATTTATGGGCCTTGTGGCTTGACTCATTGTTGTAGGAAATTAGATAAGAAGCACCATGTTATAGGTACAGTCCTTGTAAAAGAACATGAGAAGGAGCTGTTTGTTATTCTTCAGGTCCTGCTTGCTAGAACAGGAAGGTGCTGTAGAGCAGTGGGGGAGGAGCAGCAAGGGCTGAGGCTCTTTGAGGAGGAAGAAAGAAAGATTGGGCACCAGTGGGGAGGGAGCTTGGTACCTGGGAAAGGCTTTAAAGACCTTGCAATTGAGAGAGTAAAAGGGAGGTAAGCCCTGAAGTCTTTTCCCTTCCCACTCCTTACAGGTGACCATTTCCATCCCTTAACTGGTTCTTCCTGCTTTTATCTCAAAATCTCTGATTCTGTTGCTGCTACTTGAATTTCTGAACTTGATTCCCATTTTTGGAACCTAAGGATCAGTTCTCTCTTGCCCACATACCCCTGTCCCTACCACATCCAATATGGCTCTCCTACAGTGTAGAGGAAGTCAGGTTCTCTGTGCTCACTTTGTGATAACTGTGTAGACACCACTGGTAAGTAACTAGGTAGCATAGATACCCGAATAGTTCTCCCTGCCCTCCTTGGCCTCTTCCTGTCTTGTGTTTTATTTGCTGAGTATTCCCCTTCTTGTCTCCTTTGTGTCAGTATCATCTGCAAACCCTCAGACCCATCAGGTATTGTGTCTGCCTGCATTTGTGAAGATTTTTTTCCTGGGGTCCTCCACAATGGTTCAATTTGGATGGTGTCACCCCAGGGCCCACACACATTCTGGGATCTTCTGTCCCTATCTTGAGTTTTCTCTCAATTTCTTGCTGACATTGGGTCTCTGTTTGATGGCTCTTTAGGGGCAGAAAAGGGGGTGATCCCTTTCCTACCAATCATAAAAGGTCATGGCTGACACCCCTATAACAAAAGACAAGTGAAACTAGAACATATATTTGCTCTTGGTTTTATATAATACAGGAGCCTTCAGAATGAAGACCCAAAGGCCCAAGGTGAACCTTCCATTTTTATAGAGTGGTTCAATGAGGCCGGGACAGTTGTGTAGACTGTGGCTAGACAGAGGGGTCTGACCAGTGAAAACAGACTGAGCAGGAAGCCCATCAAGGCTGTCTGTCTAGATGCTTCTGGGCCCGTCAGGTGTAGAACCCTCTGGGATGAGGGTCTCAATTTCTTTATGGTTCTTTAGTTTTTACGTTTTGTGTCTGTCTTGGGGGAAAAAGGGTTCTGGTTTCTATGACCCGCCTTGGGCAAGGGGATTTCTTGTTTCTGTGGCTGGCCTGTGGGAGAACCAGCGGTGAGAGGTGAAACCTTGCTTCTGAGGCCTTCACTTTCGGTATCTTTTTCTGAGTCTCCTTAATGCCTTCCTCTTCTTGGTTTCTGATAATTCCTAGTTATGTGATGCTTGTTTATTCTGCTCTCAGCTGTTTTTATTTTGTTAAATAAAATAGATTCACTAAATTGATGTCCTAACAGTCGTTGAGACTTGTACATTGGTTGGGCAAACCCTGGGCTGGTATAGGGTGCCTTCTTTCTTCTGTCTCCCTTATAATCCTCACCCCCACCCCCACCCCCATGGGCATGTGAAGAAGTATATAACCTCATCTTAAAAAAAATAAAGCCATTTTACTTAGTTTTTTAATAAATTAATAAATAGTCTGAGAAATAAATACCTTTAGCCCATTCCCTCCTTAGCTGAGGGACAGAGTGTTAGCTCCATCTGCTGTAACAGAGTACCATAGAATGGGTGACTTAAACCATAGACATTCATTTCTTATGGTTCTGGAGGCCCTTGTGTCCCAAGATCAAAGTGCTAAGAGATACGGTCTGGTGTGGCTGTTTCCTGGTTGGCCACCTTGTTGTAGCGTCATGTAACAGAGAGAGAGCAAGCTCTGTCATGTGTTTTTATGAGGGCACTAAGACAGTAACCTCCTTATGAGGGTTCCATCTTTGTGACCCGTTCACCTTCACTTTCCAAAGGCCCTACCTGCTAAGACCATCACCTTGAGGGATAAGATTTCTATATATAAATTTTGAGTGAACACAAACATCCAGTCTCTAACAGACAGGATAAGAAGCTATGTGGTTGCCAGTACAGTCCCACAGATCCTGCAAGGGCTACAGGGGGCCAGGAGTCCTCCATTGTAAAGCCATGTCTGCTTCTTCTCTGGCCAATCTCCTGTGTTTGCAAGGCTCTGCCTCCACGTGACTTGATATAGTTTGTACAGGTAACACGCTTATAGTTACTTTTGTTCACCTAAGATTGTTTTCTATAGGTTTCTTCTTTTCTTTTTTTTCCTTTTTTGGTGGTACTAGGGATCGAACCTAGGGCCTTGCACATGCTAGGTAGGTAGTCTACCACAGAGCTACATCCCCAGCCACACACACTTTTTATAGTTTTTATGTGACTGTTGAACATACTCTACAGGTAGACTGGAAAAAAGGGAATAAGTAGACAACAGTAGGATTCCCTTTTATTTATCCTACTGCACAGAAGACCCTTAAATAAATTTGTCAGCACCCTCATAATATATTTTAGTGGACATAACTCTTAATGAATTGAAACTTTGTTTTGATGACATGGAGAAAGTATACTGATATACTATAGTGCTGATATACTAAGGATAATCTATTCTTTCAATTTTATAATCAGGAAAATAGTTCAGGCATGTTTGTTAAAGAACAACCAAATAAATACAGAGAAAAACCAAAGTAGAAAGTGAGAAGCCCTAGTTCTGGGGGTTGTTAGGGGTAGTGAAGGGTCGAGATGGCTTTTGTGTGCATCACTTGATGGTAGAAAAGTTGCTCTATTTGCTGGTGGAGCCACACAGATGGGCTGAGTTGGGGTAGCTGTGCTCATACCCCTCTCTCTTTGCTGCTCTCTGAGAGAGGGCAGCTTTGTGAAAGCACAGCAGAAGCCCTCACTGTGTGACTGAGTGTGTGGTGGGTGGTACAGGAGTGCAAGCAGGAGTGGAGGGAGGTGAGGCTGGCAAACTGCACAGGTAGGCAGGGTTGGAGGTGAGGTTAAAGCCCTTGACTTAGAGTTGCCAGAGAGTGACATGATGAGGTTTATATTCTACCTGTTTTGCCACTGAATGTTGTTGGTTCCTTACATGATTGCACTGGACAAGGGAAAGAGCAGAGGCAGGAACAGAGCCAGGAAGACTAGGATTAAAGCAACAGAAAGTGACTGGAGCAATGACAGACCAATACCCAACCTCAGAGGGTTCTGTGGCCAGGGATAGAAGGGACAGACGAGGGCTGGAAGTCAAATGTAGAGCAGGGAGATTGTATTGCAGTAGCCAAGGAAGGGCTCAAATCTTAGTCTGTGATTTTGCTACTTGATTAAAACCACAATTCCTGAGGCTTACAATGCCCACTGTTTTCCCTATGATGGGCCACCAGCATGAGGAAATAGACTGTATGTTCCTTGTCGTATTTTTTAAAAATGTGGATTAGTGCTTTCTGCTACAAAAATTCCAATCAGATCATTTCCTTCGTATGGCAATCAATGGATTCTTTTGTCCATTTCTGAGCAGAAGATCCCTTTCCATTTTTAGTGGTATGTTCTCAGTGTTTTTCTCAGAGGAAAAATGCCTTTCTGACATAATCCATCCTTTTTGCCACAAAGATCTGCTGTTGAATCAAACCTTTGTGCTGGTTGTGGCCACTCTCAGGTCTCCCGGAGAGAAAAACTGGGTGCAGTGGCCATTGCTCTGAGTCGTTGCTTACTTTTCTGAGATTATCAGAAGCTGGGGAGGAAGTGTTCAGATTTCATTTGGTTCTGATGACTGTCAAATTTGCAGTGACATGGCTCTACTGAGAGAGATTGGGGAAGAGTGTGGCTTTTGTAAGTTGATGACCTACGGTTGAGGCTGGCTCCTCCATTGCAGGCTACCCTTTGACCCCATGGTTCTCTTCTCTGAGCCTTAGTTTCCTCATGGGTAGAAAGGTGATAATCTATCAGGCTGGATGGGAAGATGTCCCTGCATCTTGGTGGGGCTGTCACACTGATGGCACTGGACACATGTCTGCAGCTTTGTCTCACATTTTAATTAGCACAAGGAGTATGGTGGCAGAATTGGTCATGCCCCACCTTCCCGCTGCCGATTGGGTTGTCACCTTACTGGGGATACAAGAGCATGTTTTACAAGCATCATTTATGGTATTGTCCCTCAACAATGAGGCTACGTGGGCTGTGATGTCTATCATTCAGATTGGGGAATATAAAAACATGTCATCATAGAGAGGATTTGTTGGGATGGTATTTTTAAAAAGACATCTTGAGCTACATAATAAAGCCAAATTCTGTTAACACATCAGGGTGGGCTGCAAACAAGATGAGACATTGACCCCTTCTTTGTAAAGCACTTTGGTATTTTGAGAACAGTTAAATGCTAGCTCACATCATTTGGTGATTGTGGGCTCAGATGTAGTCTTTTTCTTTGTTTCTGAGAGCAGGACCTGTACAAATGATTGTAGTTTGTATAAGAAGTTCTGTTTCTCCTTCAGGGCTAGTGTTATGCATATTTGGGTATTCGAATGTTTTTAGTGATATGACTATTGATACGAATATGGATATGTGTACAGTATGTGTGTTCACATATTTAATTTATCTAAGTCTCTATCTAAATCATTCATTTAGATTGAATGTAGGCAATATGATTATTTGAAAATTTCCCTGACCTGTTCCTGATTTCCAAATTTAAAACAAAACGTGAAATGACTTTGGGACACATGCCTGTGATTGGTGAACCTGCTGGGCTCTTGAGTCACACACCGCTGTCTGATGGAGCTCACAGGAGTCGTGAAAATTGCTCTGCCCTCTCTTGTTATTCCCACATAAGAGGTTATGGTAGATTTCAGGTAAATATTATGAAGCAGGTACCTGTTTATCTTTTTCTTTCCTCTACAAAATGTCTTAATTGAACTCAAACATCCTAATGATAAACTCTGATTCAGATTTAATGCAATATAGTTTTCTTCCTTTTCAGAATTACCTTGTATCTCCCTGTTGGGATAGTTTGGGGAGCTGATATGGACAGATTCCTGTGACATTTCAGAGCCCCACCACATGGTCTCACATATGTTCCAAACCTTAGAGGATTGCTGAGTGACAGAATTTGAAACTCAAGCTATATTAAAGAAGTTTCTGGAATGTTCCCTTGTATATGTTTTGTAGAAACAACTGCCTCTAATATATTTCTTATTACTGGCTTAAACAACATCTGTGGGTTCAAGGAAAGATCTTTCCAGTTTTCATTTAAATGCCCCCATATTTAAGGAATACTAGGCCTAGAGAGCAAAGACTCTAGGAATGAGAATTCAATTTCCCATTTCCTGTATGGCAACAAAAAGTGCTTGAAAATTGCAGTCACAAACCTCACCTCCCATTTTTGTCTGATTTTTGAACCATTGAAGAAGAGTCTATATCTCAAATGTTCATTGGTGATAAAGTCACCTATGTCTAGATGCTGGCAGAGTCTTCAGAAATGGAGGTTGCCAGAGAGGAGACAGATTCCATGATTTGATCAATAGGGAGCGCTCCCTGTTGGTGGGTCAAAGCAGCATGCAAATGTGGACAGGTGCCCGGTTGGCAGTCAGGATACTTCATAAGCATCGGTCAACTCCCCTGGCAACCCTCCAAGATAGATAATGAGGGGTATTTATGTATTATAGCTCTTCTCACTGATAGGGAGACTGGGACTGAGTGATGGGCCCAGGGTCACAGCTAATAAGTAACCCTACACTGTTGACCTCAGATCGTAAGTTTTGACTCACCCTCATCAGGTGGAGTTCAGCTGCCTGTTCTTCCAGAAGGCTTGGGATACATCAGCCATAGTGTCTATGGCATTTTCCAAAGTTTCTATAATCCACATAAACATATTTGCAAAAGGGGCTGTTTAATTTGTGTCTTAGTTTTTCTTTATCTGCAGTAATAACAACAGGCTTTCCATGTTGACTATTATAAAGCCAATGCTAGTAATGGTGCTGTCCTATTTAAAGATATAAAAGCACACTAGAGAGAGAGAGAGAGAAATAGAGACAGATGATATGAGCTAGCGAGTGGCAAGAGGTTTATGTCCTAGGAACGTGGATGACCAGTAGATGGAACAGATTGTAGTGGAAGGCAGCAGGAATTAGAATTAATCCTTTCTGCTAATGGTCCCTGTAGAGACTTGGCAGTGTTGGACAGCATGGCAGATGGGCCAAAGGATTTCCAAAGTTGTTCAAGGAAGGAGAGGAGAGGGACCAAGGGATAGCACCAGGATTTTGCAGCATGAGTTCAACCAGACCATGAGGCTGTAAGTTGTCTCATAGCAAGGACAGGGGGACTTAGTTAACATACAGCATTTCCCCCATGGTCTGATGGTAGGTCCCCAAATACTACATTAGGTATTATTATTATTATTATTATTATTTTCATTTAGATAGAGTTAGCATGCACTTCAGTGAGTTTTTTGTTGTTGTTGTAATGTTACCTCAAATACTTTTGGTTTTGTCTCCTTGACCAAAATGGAGCACATTTTTCTACAAATGTGTTAAATGACTATGGTTATATATTGAGAGAAGCAGCCTTAAAAATTTTTTTTTTAGTTTACTCTTAAGGATTCTTATTAATCCCTTTGAGGCACTGTGGACTTCTGAGGGGAGGCAGGCCCCAGTAGGAAAGGGAGTCAGGAGAATGCAGTTTGTAATGTCCTGGCCAATAAGGGAAATGGTGGATTTGGATGAGAAGATGGAATAAGTAATTAGGCCCCATGTCATCCAAAAAAATTAAACCTGGAAGCATATTGCACTATTTTCTAATGTAACTTACATTTTACTATGAGTAATATATCATGGGCGTGGTCAGGTATCACAAGTCAGGTATCCACAGCGTTTTTCTCGATAGAACAAATTCTAACGTTAGACTGTTTATCTCCAAGTACCGGGTGAACTACTCATTTAAAGACTTGGGCAACATTTTCCTCTTTTGCAAAACCCATCAATGTGCGATGATTAAATGATACACTTGTAAAGTATTGGCACTTTATCCTAGCTGACAATACCTGGTAATTACAACAGCAGTGTTAATTACTGTAACTGTTTGCTGCTTCCCTGGCCTCTGTCCAGTAGATACTAGTAGCATGTCACCACTTGTGACAGTAAAAAATGTCTCTACACAGTTCTATATTTTCCTTTGGGGAGCTAAACTACCCCTCACTTACAAAGCACTTTTAGAAAGACCTGAGCTCTGTCTGGCCTCTGCCTCCTTCCTGTAGACACTTGAACTTAGACAAGGCTGTCAGTCTCTTTGTCAGCCCCAATGTTGTGGTCTATAAAGTATCATGATGGTTACAAATACCACTGCTCTGGATGTGCTCATTTTTGTATAAAAGGCAGTGAGTGCTAACTTTTTAAGTTTTTCTAACTTAACAGTTATTAAAGGTTAGCCTGGCCCAAAAGACCAAAAATCGTATGTTCTCCCTCATACGCGGACATTAGATCAAGGGCAAACACAACAAGGGGATTGGACTTTGAGCACATGAGAAAGCGAGAGCACACAAGGGAGGTATGAGGATTGGTAAGACACCCAAAAAACTAGATAGCATTTGTTGCCCTCAATGCAGAGAAACTAAAACAGATACTTTAAAGCAACTGAGGCCAATAGGAGAAGGGGACCAGGAACTACAGAAAAGGTTAGTTCAAGAAGAATTAATTTAGAAGGTAACACACATGCACAGGAAATCAATGTGAGTCAGCTCCCTGTATAGCTATCCTTATCTCAACCAGCAAAAACCCTTGGTCCTTCCTATTATTGCTTATACTCTCTCTTCAACAAAATTAAGAGATAAGGGCAACATAGTTTCTGCCTGGTAGCAAGGGGTAAAGGGGGGTAAGGGAGAGAGCGGGGCGGTGGCGGGGGGGGGGGGGGGGGCGCTGGTGAGGGGACGTGGGGAGAAATGACCCAAGCATTGTATGCACATATGAATAAAATAAAAATTAAAAAAAAGAGTAATTAAAGTACACACAATTTTAATTTAAATATGGTGATGAGGGAGACCATTTTTTTTTATACGTGTGTTCACTAACTATAAATTGTGGGGTTGATTCCTCTTGTCCTTTGTCCACTGTCTTGTTCTGTTCTTCCTTGGGGGTTGGAACACTCTCTTGATGGCTCTGGTCCCTCTTTCTGTGCCTTTCATTTCTGCCAACAAATCTTATCCACACTCCCATCCTAGGACCTCTTTGTCCTAGGGCCCAGCTGCTGTGCTCAAGGCATACCCTGCAGAAAGAGATGGACTCGGAATGGGGTTTACTGATCAAGCTGTGTGTACATCAGTGGACATGGGAGCCAGTAGTTCTCCCCTGTTTGTTCCCCTATAACTGCCCATTAAGTGATGTTTGACTAGAGTTATGTCATCTTGCTTAATTCATTGATCACTGCAATCCTTTCTTTCCAGCTCTGTTAGTCTGTTAGTGTTATAATAACAAAAGACGCTACACTGGGTAACTTACACAACACAAATGGATTTCACCTGGGGCTGGAGGCCAGAAGTTTGAGACCAAAGTACTGCTTAAGTTGTTTTTCCCAAGGGCCCTCTCCTTGGCTGGTAGTTGACCACCTTCTCTCTGTGTTGTGGACATGAACTGTCTGTGGCCCTGTTGTCGCTATGTGTCGAAATTACCTCACTAAAAGCCTTGTCTCCAAATGCAGTTGCATTCCAGTTAGTGGGGTGGGGATGGGGGATGGTTTCCACATATGAATTTTGAGGGGATGCAACTCACCCTGTAACACAAACTTAATTAAAATTTTTTTGTGAGATTATTGCAGTGTATAGAAGATTATTGAATCTTCATGGGAAAAAGGTGATTCCATTATTTGATTACTCCAACAGCTGATGAGAACGAAATGTCACTTGGCTGAGCAATTGGCCTTAAACACAAGCTTAATGTATTTGTCACGATGGAAACAATACTGATCATTTTTTCTGAGAAACAGTCAGCTGTATGTTTGCCTAAGCAGAAAGTGGCAGAGAGGAAACATTTGCACAGGGCAAAGATGAACTGTTATAAGGGTTCCTTTAAGACTGGATGTACCTCCAAGTATTTACCAAGGGTGGACCTTACCTGGACTTTTCTGGCTCTAATTCATAGCATTTCTGAAGAGGTAACTGCAGACCTCTGTGAGTCTGAACCTTGGTGTCCAGATGGAACTTGGGATGTGATATAAGTGGGTGGCAGAGCAGAACTTTTCCAGAGGGGAGCACCCTCTTGTGCACGTCACTGGGACGTTAACAAGTCTAGTTAAAATTGCTTGTCGTTGACCTTGCCTCCTGCCAGTGGAAAGTTACTTGGCTGCAGCCAAAGCTTGTGCGTCCTCTTCTGAACTTGCCAATGCCCTTGATGGTCCTGCAGTCTAGTCCTTCATCTCTCAAGTGTGGATTTTTCCCCTAAGTGAGGTGTCTTGCCTTCAAGAAACTGCTACTGGGTAAGATTCTTCTTGATGGGGGAAAATGGTTTCCCATGTGGCATTTTAAAACGGTAAATCCATCCATAGTCATCATAATTTTATATTACCTTAAGATACTCCCCCATGGACCTTAGAGCTCTGTGCATTCTAGTCAAATGCTCTACCACTGAGCCTCATCCCCAGCCCAATCTTAAGACCGTTGAGCTAGAATTCATCTTTAGCATAGTTGACCTAGTTTACTTCTTTCTTGCAGGATTTTGTGCAGACCTCAGGGTTGTGAACTTTATTAGTAAGGAACAAGTCTAAGGCCTGATTGGGGGTCTTAAATGGAGATGTCACTCTAGGAAGTAAACCAAGAAAATGAATGGATTTAAAATATATGAGTACCATGAAATTTCTGATTTTTTTTCCTTCCTGGAGGGTAAGAAAAAAAGGGGGTGTCTGTGAATGTTATTCAAGGTGTGCAGTGAAAACCAAAGCAGTATTGTAAATACTAGTTGAGTTTTATGTGGTTTGTCATAGTCAGGCTCTTTATCAGTTTTTGAAAAAAATTTATTAGCATAAATTAATTGTACAGAGGCATTTAATTATAATATTTATAACATCTACTGTACTTTGATCAAATTCACCCCATCTGTATTCTTGTTTCTTAACCACCCTCTGCCCTCCCCCTTTAAATAGTTTTTGGTGGGTTTCATTGTGCTATCTTCATGCGCGCGCGCGTGTGTGTGTACTTCTATAAGTAATGCTGAAAATTGGGGCCAATTTTGGAGGAAAGGTAGTTTTCTGTTAGATTTGTTGATGTTTCATTATTTGCCTATTGAGAGAATTGGATGAAGATTTCAGTGGAATTAGCCAAACATGGCCTCCCTTATCCTGCAAAGGGATAGTGCCTTTTCCTTCTAGTATCAATAAATCCATTTACCTGCTGGATACCTTGCACATAGTCTCCTCTGTTTTTGATAAATTGTAACTGCTGGTTTGAGACTTTTGTTTCTAGAGCTTAAAAGGAGAAAATTAAAGGCACCAATGATTTGGGCTGACAAAAACATATTAGATCTTAGATAGCTGGATGGCATGGGATGTTATTTGCTGAGTACCAGGAAGGGACTAGGAGCAGCTCTGTTTCTGAGAGGGGGACTGTGTCTTCCTTCAGGTGGCTGGCCGCAGTGTGAGCTCTATCGGGAAGTTTTGGGATGGACATACTTATTGCCTGGCTTTTCCTTGGTGGCTGTGGCTGGCTGGGAGCCTATCTGGGGGCCATGGTCTGGTGGAGTGGTGTTCAAGTGACCCCACTTCTTTAATCTTGCCTCACTCCCCCGTCCTGCCCTTGGTGGATTAATGGAAATTCTTCTTCTTATTATTTTTTTATTATTGTGCCGGGTGGGGTACATTGTAGCATTTACAAAGATTCTTACAATGTAGCAAATATATCTTACATGAATTCACCCTTCCACTGCTCTCCCACATTTCCCCTCCCCTGATTCCTGGAACAGCTTCAACAGGTATCATTTTTGCATTTACATACATGTGTATACATTGTTTGCACCATATTCACCCTCCCACCCCTTTCCCCACCACCTCCTCCCTCCCAACAGTGCCAACTGCACCTATCCTGTTCCTCCCTCTGTTCTCCAATTTTATAGAAGAAAAAACATAAAAGATAAAATGAGAAACTTGACATTTTGCTAGTTTGAAATAAAGATAGCTACGCAGGGAGTTTCCTTGTGTTGTTCCCATGCATATGTGTGTTACAGCTCCAATTGGTTCACCTCTTTCAGTCCTCTTCACTCCTCCCCAGTCCGCTTCCCATGGTGGCCCCGGCCAGTTCAAGATTTCTATGTTCTTTCCTGTACAGTGAGGCCATCAACCTCATTCAAGTTTTTGGTTTCCATCCCTTGCCCTGTCCCTCCCTTGCACAGCCTCCCCTTAGTGTGACCTGTGTCCTCTAATACTGCTGCACATGCCCTAGATCTAAAGTCCGCATTTGAGGGAGAACACGCGATTTTTGGCCTTCTGAGCCTGGCTAACTTCACTTAAGATGATGTTCTCCAGTTCCATCCATTTACCTGCGAATGACAAAATTTCATTCTTCTTTGTGGCTGAGGAAAATCCCATGTGTATAAATACCACATTTTCTTAATCTAATAGAAATTCTTGATGCCTCCACGTAGGAAAGGATTTTGAACTTTGACTCTACCGGAAGTTGAGGCCACATCTCAACTAGGCAGAGAGATTGGTGCTCTCCTAAAATTTGCTTGTCCGTGGGTCTCCTTCGCAGAGCATGCTAGAGTGGAGCTGGAGGAAGAAAGTCTTTGAAGACAGTGCTGTACGTTGCTAGTCAGTATCGTCCAGCTTTTCTTCTTCTTCGGCCCACTTTTCTGGACTGTTTCCTTCTCTGTAGTGCTTTTCCCTTTTGCTCCTGTCTGCACCTCATTGCTCTGATCTCCATCATGAGTCACAGGTGCACTTCAGGAGGTCATGGCTGAGTGGTCATCATTCTGAAATGTAAACTTCTGGTGCACAGTAGGTACTCAATAATACTCATGAAATATGACAGTGAGGGTCCAGAGCCAATGCCAGCCATGGCTGGGTGATTCACAGGATGGTTGTGAAAATGAAGCTGTGTGCTGTAGGCCAGCAAGTGGACTCCATGTGGTGGGGGTGGGGGTGGTGGGGGTGTATGTGTGTGTATACACTCATGCGAGCACATGCAAGCTGTCTGGAGAAGGCTTACTGGTGTTTTGAGTAGTCTAGTGTTAATAGTAATTTATTTGACTGGATTTAGCAGTAATCTGGGGTTAGAGAGAAAGTAAGAGGCTGTGTAAGAGGCTGTCATGGGGTGAGGGATGGTGTGGAAAGGAAAGGCCTAGATGCCTAGACTTGATGGTGGTTTCATTGCCAGGATAGGATGGGAATGCAATTACTGCAGTAGGTAGGGGATGGTAGGAATTTATTGTTCATACATATTTGATGAAATGGAGTATAACATAGGATAAACAGGACCATTTAGATTTGGTAGAAATTGTAGGAGATAAAGTGGTTCTGTCTTCTCATGAAAACAATTTTATTTTGTATTATGGAAGTATACTCCACGCTCTTTGGAAAAATTAAAAAAAACCCAAACAATTCAGACATCATATAAAATTATACGAAGAGTGGAAACACCACCTGCTCCCTCCACCGTTCAGTGGCCTTCACTGATGTTATGGTTTGTTTCTCCACACAGAGTGGGTTCTTGACCAGCATTATCAAGAAGCAGTGAGCTCTGCACAGGAGGAATGAGGTGAACACCTTTTAGGGTCTGTTCGGTGTTTTGTGTAGATCCAGTGCTTCTGCCTGCCCAGCAATGCTGGCTCTGACAGCGTGAATACTCGACTGAGATACTGGGGAGGGAAGGGCTGCAGATGCAAACACAGATCTGGGAGTCAGCTGCTTATGGAAGTTTGCTTATGCTTCTCAGCATTTCCGTCCATGTTTTCCCTGGGGAAACAGAGTGAACTGTATCCTTGTGGAAGAGTCCAGCTCAGTCCAGTTGCAAATGTAAAATCTTAAAAATGTGTGCAAATGGCAGTTTATGCTCCATGATACTTCCTTGTTTTGTTTTTGTTGTTTTTGAGGTGCTGGAGATCAATCCCCAAAGCCTTGCACAAGTACTCTGTCACGGATTTATGGCCCCTCTTTCCTCCACCCCCGCCCCCCAATTTGTTTTCATAGAGCACTGTTTCTCAAGTATTATTGTGCTTCCGAATCACCTGGAGGTTTGTGAACATAGATTGCTGGCCCCTGGCCCCAGAGATTTTGATTTTAGTGTCTGGGGTAGGGTCCAAGAGTCCACATTTCCATCATGGTGTCTGGTGCTGCTAGTGCTGGTAGTCAGGGGCCACATTTTGAAAAATCCTGCTTGATTTCCAAGAGGACGCTCCATGCCAGTCCTGTGGCTTCATAGCACCTCTGCCATAGACTCTTGCGGGCAACAGTCTGTGTGTAGTGTTGGAAGTTGCAGGCTAGGTATCATCAACTTTGCATGGCTGCTGACGGCCACCTGTGTGACTGCTAATGCTGTTCCTGTGTCTTTGGGGTTGGGGAGAAGAAGTCAGAAGAACAGGCCAGGTTGTGGGAGGAGCCTGCCTTCCACACCTGACACCTGCTCCCAGGCCCAGTCAGCCAGACTCACCTGTGGAGTGTTACAATATGAGCATCATCCTGTGGGTGAAGCTTTGGCTCTTGCCTTTCAACAACCTCTCATTTGATGATGATTTGAAAAGAAAAAGCTTTTCCAAGTGTAATAGGCTCTTTGTTGAGGGACATAGAGAACACCAGACACTTTGTAAAAAAGTACAAATGTGCCCAGGCAGGGACTATGGTTGAAGAGATTTAGTTAGAGGTGGGAAGAGGTTGGCACCTGTGTCTCCTAGGGACATATTTGAAGGTCAGAAGGAAAAGTGAGTCAGGAATCTTTGTGAAACAGGAACAAGGTGCTCAGCATTAAAATCAGACATTAATTTCAAGTGATACAAAGAAATAGCATTGAGCAGAGGTTGACTGGTAAGTGAATAAAGTATTTGATAAAAACCCTGCAGCTGCCTTAGAAGAGAATACCTTCATATTCTTGCTTCTTTCCTTTTTCCTCCCAAAACATTCTTTTGGAAGGAGCCCAACCTTTGTCATCTTTTTGTGTTGGTAATGCTTAGTTACATATCTCTTTTGAGTCTGTACATACCCACATAGGAATAGAGATTATTTTGTGGTTTGAAAAAGAAAGCTAGACAACTTGATTTCATAGTATTAAGTTTAAAAACAAAAGCCACTCCAAGTTATATCCCAGACGAAATCCTTTAGTCTCAAGGTATTTAATAAGGAACCTGAAAAAATACATAATAAATTTCTAATTTGCTTTTCAAAACTACGTGATTCAAAATACCAGGCAAATTCCTGATAGCGAATAGAGTTTTAGTCGTCATTCTGGTGATATGTTATTTTGCTGCTATGTCTTTGCAATAAAATAGCATTGCTGCATGGTGAGGGTGAGTGACGGTCAGTGTGAGTGTGGACCTTTTGCACATTTTAAAGAAGCAAAGCTATAGAAGCAGTGACTCTACCCACCAGGAAATCAGAGTGTCTGGCATGTTTGTCTTCTTTATCTAAGCACAAAGCTGGTGACCATGAATGGGTTGTCTCTGGTGCACAGACACCTGGCAGGTAGATTTGAGGTGACCGGTACTCTTGGTTTGTGGTCAGTTGCTGGTTTTCAGTCTCAGAGGGCAGTGAGGAATTAGGGGTGGGCTCAAAATTTGGGCTTTGGGAGTCTCTGGTCATGACTGGCTGCACAAGGACCATTCACTTATTCATGGCACTCTTGGATCTGCCACCCTGCAGCTGACGCCTGCAGTTCTAACGAGCATGGGCCTTGTGGCTTCTGGATGTTTCTGATGAGACAGCTCAGTTCCCTTTGCAGCTCTTTCTGAGGCCAGGTTGTCTTCATGCACTTCCCAACCTATGATCCTGCTTTTTTGGTTTGTTTGTTTTGCTTTAACTATTGCTGTTTTCAAGTTGGTCTTCTGCCACTCCTTGAATCAGTGATCTCTTTCTGTGTCTTTCAGAGTCCTTCTCTTCATGTTTTCATCGTCACAGAAGTGTTGGTGTTTTTACTGAAAGGAATTTTAAACATCTGTAGAGTGGGTTAGGCGCCATAAACCATTTTTGGAATGCAACATGGAGTAAGAATAGCAATAAATACATTCCCCAGATGTTGACAGGTGCTCCGTTTTCATTCCGATGGGTTGTTGCGTTCGTGATCATTAGAAACTGGTTGCAAGTTGGCAGAATTCTGACTCATGAGTCATCTTGTGTCCCACCAAGCAGAAAGTGGGAACGTAGTTATCATTCCTGTGGTTTGTCTTAGAGAGGTCACCCGCATGCTTATTTAGAATGCTGTGTGATCTCACACAGCTCTTGAACTTTCTGGCTTCTCATATGGGAGTCTTGAAATCACAAGATCTCTGAGTTGGGAAAGGATATCACTGCCTGTCTGGTTCATTTTCCTGTTCCTGTTGATGTGTTTGGCAGGCTGCCAGCTTTTGCTCTCTGACAGCTACCCTCCCCTGGAGGCCACCTGCTCCCTGCAAGGCCCTGAGTTCACCCCAGAAGTCCCCCCACCCCTGCTAGTGAGTCCAGTCTGTGTCAGCACAGAAAGTGACTTTGCTCTTACTGTTATCTGAGCTCCTTCTCCCAGAAGGATTCTGCTTTAAAAACAAAACAAAAAAGCAGAGGTTAAACATTTCCTACAGCATTCTTCATGTGTCTTGTGTTTATTTGTTTTTTATTAATTATCCTGGCTACTCAACATATTTTTTGAGTCATTACTATATTAAGATGGTTTTGATTTCAAAGAATAAAGAAGGTTATGCAATGAGGAGTCCCTTTCTCTTTTCCTGGTACCTCTCTCCCTGGCTAGATGATTCATGTCCCCAGAGTGAGTCAGTGTTACCAGTTTCTTTTGTCCTTATGAAGTTTTCATTATGTACATGCAAGCAAATATTTGTGTCCTCTCCTTTCCCTATAAAGGCTAGCACACCTTACAGAATGTTCTGGTTTTTTATGTGACAGTCTATTTTGGATTTTGAAGACCTTACATACAGAACAGCTGTCTTTCTTCTGTTTGTTTAATGTTCTGTTGTATGGCTTTCATCCTATTAAAAAAACAAAGCAAAACAACAATGTCCCTCCTAAATCATACCCTTGGTCTTGGACGTCCTGCTGGCCCAGCACAGGTTATGATGACATCCTTTACTCCAAACTTCCAGTGATGCAAGTGGCATTGCTGGGAGTTAACAACTAGACGTTAGCTCCCCTCACTGAGGCGCATCTGATTTCCTGAAGCCTGCCCTCCTCTAAGCTCATCCATATTGAGTTTGAGATAAGATAAACACCAAAGATTCCTGGACCTCCCTTGGATACGGTCTTGCCCATCCGCACTCAAACGGGTAGCCAAGTGCACACTCCAGTACAGACTCCAGGCTATGCTGTTTGGCTCATCACCCAGTCTGATGAGATCTTTGTGGATTCTGATGGAGTCATCTGACATCCTTATCCAGTGGTGTAGATCAGCTGCAAATTGGATTAGCCTGCCATCTACATTCTTATCCAAGTGTTCCTGGCTGAGAACATTGCAGGATGGATCTAATCACAGAGCCCTATGACACACCCTGGAGTCTTCTAATGATTATACTTTGGAGAAGAGTTGGCGCCTGGCTATAATGAAGCCCCTCCTAACTACGATGAATCTACTTCACACAGTTTTCCGGTCCTAAAGCCACAAGTGTGTGCTGTGTGGGGTGGCATCTGCCGGCTGAAGCCTGCACACTCTAGTGCACTATGTGTGCTTCATATCTGGAACTAGCAATCTTATCAGAAAAGGAAGTTTGTGAATCTTACTTTTAGCCAACTTTAGGTATACTTTTCTCTTTTTCTAAGTACCTGAAGACCATTTCGTAGTTCACCCTCCCCCCCTTTCCTTTGGATTTATGTCTTTGCCAGAGTCTGGGAGCATAGGGTTGAATGAGGTGAGGGTTGTTTTGTGACTCTGTGGCCACGAAAGGTTGCACATGTCCCCTTATCCATGTGAGCTGCTCTCTAGCCCCTGCCTCCAAGGGCATTGTCTTTGGTCAGGAGAGCTAATTTGAAAAGCAGTGACAGTCAAGGGCTTGCAGAGAGTAACAGGGTGCTGCAGAGGTGGTCGCAGGAGGACTTAACTAGTCTAGGAACCCTGAAGCTGACACCTACAGGAGAAGCAAGGGAACTGAACACAAGTAGCACGCGGCTGGTTCTGGCAGATGCCCAGCCTACATAATCTACAGAACTGTAGGTTCTTGTCTTTAGAGTTGGGATGTGTGCCCATCTCTGTAATCCCTCTGAGGTGACTGTTGCACGGGAGTTGATTTGGTAGAAGCAGTAATAGAGCCCAAGGTCTTAGATGCTAGCTCAGGTGTAGCAGATGGGTCTCTGGGCCTTGATTCTCCTAGTCATCTTCTTCCAGTGCCTTCTGTGTAGCCTCTGAGAATCAGCATAGGAAGGCTTCCAACAGTGGTGCATGGATGAATAATTGTGTAGCGAAAGCCATCATTCTTACCCAGGAATTAGAAAGAGTTCTGTTCTGAGGATAAGGCTAGTAGCAAATAAGGTACTGATTGGGGGGAACCAAGGTATTAGCTTTGTGGCCGAAGAGGTTGGGAACAGCTGTGATCCCAACGGAGGTGACTTGGGTGCTGACTGCGGGATTCACTTGCTATCTGTGGAGGGGAATGTTGTCAGTCATGCTGCATGGTCAGGACAGAGTGTGAGAATGGAAGTGAGTGGCTGGCCAGAGAGTAGCAAACAGATGCCTGGAGAGGGTTCCTGTCCCAGGAGACCTGGTCCCCCTGGGAAGCAGAGGCAGGGTCTCCCTGATATGGGATGGGCCCAGCATGTGTTTTGCATCATCAAGCTAAGCCCTTGTTCTGAGCTCACACTCACCAGGCAGCCTGCAATGGATTCTAATTTGCCTGCAGAGGGCCCCGTGCCTTCACCCTCCTGCATGGCCCATGTTGTCAGCGTAAAGTCCCTACCACTTGACACTTGTCTGAATTTCTTGGGAGCTTTGTTCACATGCATCACACTAAAATGCTGGGGGCCACGGAGTCCACCTGGAATGGGTGCCTTCTTTGAGGACCCTTGAGACCTCTTCCAGTTCCTTTTATTCAAACTATACATCCCACCCAAGCCTAGCCCTCACTTTTTGTGAGAGGTCAGCCTTAGGGCTGGCATGAAAAATCTAGACTTTCAGATCCCAAGCTATGACTTCTTGGCTTTCAACAAAGTGCCATTGTTTATTATGATCATTTTTAGAACTATAAACACAAGATAATTCTCATCTTAGTGATCTTGGAGATATTTAAAACAAAATTCAGAACAAAAGAACCATTGATAAATTGATTCTTTGAAGACTTTACAGGGAGTTTGACCGAGTGTTCTAGTAAAAAGAGAATTTTTAGTTAGCAGAAGAGGGTGACCATGTCCTTTGAACTGGAACACTTGCCAGCTCTTTCATTCCTTGGGCCTTGCTCAGTGACAGCCTCCTTTCCTGTCCTCTCTCTTGATCACCGCATTGCTGTGGATTGTTGGCATGTGAAGAGTTCGTGTTTCTACTTGAAAGCCACTCGTGGAAGAACATGATTCTTGCTGCAGCACACATTTGGCTGATGGTGGACACATGTGAATCCATTGATTTGACTCGGAGGCTACTACCACACACACTCCTTACCACTTGCTTTAAGCCCTCCTGCTCAGTCTTCTCTTCCCCAGAGGTGTAGCTGCTGGGTGAAATGATACAGCATGGGTATAGGGACCATGAACTCAGAATAACCACCTTGAATGCCCTGGCTGTGCTCTATTCAAAGCCAGAACAAAGGCAACAAAGGCACCTAGTGTTGTGCTTACAGGAAGCAGTGTCAGGTGAGCACTTTGAAGACATGGGTCAAAGCATTTAGTTACCTGTGTGATTGAGTGCAAGCTCTCTGGATCCAGCACTGGGACTGGCCGGAATCTTATGAGTGCTTGAGTACAGTTCTGCTGGAATTTGTGTCCTGCTGTTACCAGGCCTTCCCAAAGCAGGCAGTGTGGCTGTAGCTGGTCTGCCAGCCCCTCGACGGGCACATGTGGCTGATAGAAGGCTACCTTCCTCCCCTAGTCTTGTAGCTGGTTTCTCCCATAGTTCATCTTATGGGCCTGGCAGATCCTCCCTCTCCAGGGCCACCAGAGATAGCTTCCAGGCCATGGCACTCCTGCTTCTTCAGCAGTTCTCAGTCACTTGAATTTCAGTTCCTCCTTCCTACCAGCCTTTTCCCTCCAATTATTTCCTAGAATGTCATGAGTTCTCCTAAAGGGACTAAGAGCCCAAGCTAGGATTTTACCTGTTTTCTTGATTCATTCAGTCTCTCTGCCCCGTGCTCCTTCCCTTGCCTGCTTAGTGGTCTACCTATATCACACAAGGAGGACACCAGGACCCTACCCATACTTGCCAGTTCCTCCCAGCACATCCACTTTCTCTCCCTTGTCTGAAATGTCTTTTCTTTCTTTCCTCATTCTCACAGGACCTGCTCAACTGCCTACTCATCTGGGCCTTTCCCCAACTTTCTGGACATTTTCTTTTCCCTAACTCATGTGTACTCTAATTCCTTTTTCTGGGTTTTCACAGAATATCATCCATCACTGTTACTAAGTTTATTCAGTCATATTGCAGTTACTTGTGTATATGCTTATATTAGTCAACTTCCTATGATAGTAACAAAATACCCGAGACAAGCAATTTCTAAAGAAAAAGGTTTATTTTGGTTTGCAGTTTGGGAACTTTCAGTTCATGATCTGTTGTTACCGATATTGAGTTTGTTGGGGTTTTGTTCTTGGTCAGTTGAAAAATGACAAGTCTGGACAAGTGAGTGGCAAATAGAGAAAAAACATTTATTGAAGTAAAGAAAGACAGAGCACCCACACAGGTAGGACTCAGAAAGACTGAGCTGTTGTAAATGTGACATATAGGGGTTTTTATCTGGTTTTTAGGGTAGGTTTTGTAAGTCTTTGGAAACAGCTTTTTGATAGGTTAAGGTCAAACTAACCCCTAACACTGATGGCCTCATTGTTTTGGGCCTGTGGCAGCACAGCACAGCATGGTGGGAACACCTGGCAGAGCAAAGCTGTTTATCTTGTGGACAGGAAGTAAAAGAAAGTAGAAGAGAAAAGGCTGGGACCCCATTATCCCCAGTGACCTGAGAACTCCCCCTAGAGCCCACCTCTTAAAGTTCCCACAGTGCCAAACTAGGGACTATGTCTCTAACACATAGGCCTTTGGACATTCCCGATCCAATCTATAGCACTGCTTCTCCCCTGACCTGTAGAAAGGAAGTCCTGTGGGTTGCCCTCTCTCTCATTGATCCCATGTCCTGCTTTCATACAGAGCAGATACTTTGAGTTGAGTCACTTCCTGAACTTGAGCAGACCATTAGGGCTGAGCACAGGTAGTTCTGATGGGCAGTGGTTATGATGAACTTGCAGTGCTAGGCTGAGGAGTTTTAGTGTGATGCATTTGCTCATTGGGAGAACCCATGAGAGCAATGGAGAAGAGGCATGTGAGGAAGATTGGACTCATGGCAGCAAGTGGATTGGGATGGAGAGAAGCTGCCTTCCTTCAACAGTAGTTGTACAGATTCAGGCACATATTAGGAACTCAACGGTGTTTGAAAGAATAAGCAAATGAGATCGTGTTCGACATCCTGCCAGTAGCAATAACATAAATGGAGTGTGTGAATAGAGAAGAAAGGTGAATTTAGCATTGTTTTCATGGCAATGTAAGTTTCTCAGCTACTCTCTAATGTTACCACCATTGTTTCTGGAATTTAAAAAAAATTTTATGTTTATGAATGATCACAAATCCTAGATTTTTCCAAAGTGCCTTTGTTTCACATATTGACTGTACTAATTAAGACATCCATTTCCACATATCCTAAAAATAATACAGCACTGCACTTACATAGCACAAGTCACCAATTTCTGTTAGTTCTGACTTTAAAATGCCACTCCTTTTACATGATAAAAGTAAAGCAAACATGGGCAATAGTTTTCACTTTGCATTGGTGTCTTTTTCTTCTTGAAATGTTATTGTAATTCAAAGGAAACTCTTGACTTAACAAAGGGATAAATTAGATTCTAATTATTGCACGGGATTCTTTGCTTGTATGTTAGCTCTCCATTGCTGCACAACAAATTGTGCCCAAACGTAGAAGCTTATGAAGTAACATACATGGATTGACTCGTGGTGTCCCTGTGTGAAGAAGTCACAAGTGGCTCAGCTGGGTGGCTTCCACGTGTGCCTTGTGTAGTTACTGGCATGCAGTGGGCACAGGTCTCTCGTGAGATTGTACTCATGGTTGTCAGCCAGGCTGCTGTCACCTGAAGGCTGGACTGGAGCTGCATTAGTTTTCTGTGGCTATGATAAAATTCTTGAGATAATACCCTTAAAAGAGGGAAGGTTTATTTGGGCTCACAGTTTTGGAGGCTTCAGTCCATGGTTGGTTGGCTCATTGCTTTGGGGCCGTGGCGAGCCAGCACCTCATGACGGGAAATGTATACTAGAGCAAAGCTGCTTACCTCATGGCATCCAGGAAGCAGAGAATGGAAGGGGCCGGGGCCCCAATATCCCTTTCTCCCAGCCACACACCTCCCTTCTACTAGGCTTGATCTTTTAAAGGTACCACCACCCTGGTACCTAAGCCTTTAGCACATGGGCCTTTGGGGAATAATACAGACCCAAAACAGAGCACTGGTCACTCACCTGGCTAACACGGTGGGTGCCAGCATCCCCTCGTCTGAGTGACCCAAGAGAAAGGTGAGGTCTTTTATAGCCTAATCTTCAGAGTCATCTACTGCCCCCTCTCTATATTCGTTTATTAGAAAAGAGTTTATTAAGTTCAACCTCTACACAAGGGGAGAGAAATGAAGCCCTGCTTCTTTTTTTTTTTTTTCATTTTTCTTTTATTATTCATATGTGCATACAAGGCTTGGTTCATTTCTCCCCCCTGCCCCCACCCCCTCCCTTACCACCCACTCCACCCCCTCCCGCTCCCCCCCTCAATACCCCGCAGAAACTATTTTGCCCTTATCTCTAATTTTGTTGTAGAGAGAGTATAAGCAATAATAGGAAGGAACAAGGGGTTTTGCTGGTTGAGATAAGGATAGCTATACAGGGCATTGACTCACATTGATTTCCTGTGCGTGGGTGTTACCTTCTAGGTTAATTCTTTTTGATCTAACCTTTTCTCTAGTTCCTGGTCCCCTTTTCCTATTGGCCTCAGTTGCTTTAAGGTATCTGCTTTAGTTTCTCTGCATTAAGGGCAACAAATGCTAGCTAGTTTTTTAGGTGTCTTACCTATCCTCACCCCTCCCTTGTGTGCTCTCGCTTTTATCCTGTGCTCATAGTCCAATCCCCTTGTTGTGTTTGCCCTTGATCTAATGTCCACATATGAGGGAGAACATACGATTTTTGGTCTTTTGAGCCAGGCTAACCTCACTCAGAATGATGTTCTCCAATTCCATCCATTTACCAGCGAATGATAACATTTCGTTCTTCTTCATGGCTGCATAAAATTCCATTGTGTATAGATACCACATTTTCTTAATCCATTCGTCAGTGCTGGGGCATCTTGGCTGTTTCCATAACTTGGCTATTGTGAATAGTGCCGCAATAAACATGGATGTGCAGGTGCCTCTGGAGTAACAGTCTTTTGGGTATATCCCCAAGAGTGGTATTGCTGGATCAAATGGTAGATCGATGTCCAGCTTTTTAAGTAGCCTCCAAATTTTTTTCCAGAGTGGTTGTACTAGTCTACATTCCCACCAACAGTGTAAGAGGGTTCCTTTTTCCCCGCATCCTCGCCAACACCTGTTGTTGGTGGTGTTGCTGATGATGGCTATTCTAACAGGGGTGAGGTGGAGTCTTAGTGTGGTGAAGCCCTGCTTCTTAAAGAGAGGAATATCAAAAATTTGTGGACGTATTTTAAACCACACAGCCTAATTTCTTGAAGTTAGAGTCCTCTTCACATTTAAATTCTGAGTCTGCTCTGGAAGGCCAGAGCAGAATCCCTGTACTTGAAAGGGATCCTTCTTCGCCATTTGCCACAAAAATGGCCATTATCTAGAAAACGTTGAGGAATCTAGATTACAATGAATCTTATGCTCCTGCAACTTTCCAGGCACTAATGTCTTTGAACGTCGCTTGTTTGGAACGTTCTAGGGCTGGAACCTTACCTGCGTGTTGGGCTGACAGTGGTGACAGACAGCGGTGGTGGATGGTCCTGTGAAAAGGGCTGTTTGCTGTCATCGTTACCTGATCAAGCCTGGACGAGTGATCCTGGTATTGGGCCACTCATTTCCCACCATTTGATATCGACAGGTCTATAGTTCCAAGGAGGCTACAGTTGAGGAAAAACTGCGGATGCTTGGGGTGTGTAGAGTTCAGTTCTCTACTGTGGATGATAGATTCGTATTTCCCCAAAATGCTGCCCAATTCCTCCTAAAGTCCTGCTGCCTTTCAACAAAGCTTCACATTTCACTTATCATTTCAATTAGGCACATTTACTTTTATTATCTTGCTTTTGGGGCATCATTTGCTTTTTGGGAGGCAAATTTTCACAAAATTAAGGGTAGGGAAACCCTCAGCAGCTCACAGTGATTTAAACACAACTGACGTGATAATATGAAACAGAGCTTCTCTGCATCCACTGAGCTGTGTAATGTGTGTGGGGGGTTAAAATTTTTGTTTTAAAAGTTTTGATCATTATTTTTTTTACCATGCTTGGTCAAAACCACTTGTACTAAATCTGTGAAAAAGGTGGGCTCACGGCATCTTTGTTCTTACCTCTGCTTATTTTGAGATCCCCGAACATATATCTAACTCCACAATTGATTTTAAGCTCTCTGGGGACAGACTGATGTTCAGCTTTGCATGCCTGCTGTTTGCTGGCACCATGTCTTGAGCACAGTAGTCACTTAGGACATTTTTGTTGACTGCATATTAGACCGTCACAGTGGAGAACTGACGGAGAGTTTGGAGTGGCAGCACTGTGAGGTCGAGGAAGCCACTATGAAAAGTGAACAGTGGGAGGTTTTAGAGGGCAGAAAGTGAGGGGACAAGCTATCACAGGGGTTGGAGATGACAGGAATGGATGTGAGGCTGGGAGGGGATAGGACAGTGTGGGACATTTTGTCTTTTAATGAGGTAGGAGGATTTGGGGGACAGTGGAAATACTGTGTATGATTCAATAGTGACAGATACGTACCATTATGTGCTTATACAGAGTCATAGAGTACACAGCATAAGAGCAAACCCTACGTAAACGGCAGGCTGTGCATGATTCTGATGTGTTCCCATACGTCTGTCACCATGAGGGCAGGACGCGGAAAGTGGAGGAGGCTCTGGGGGAGGGGACAATGGAATTGTCGTCACTCTCTGTGCCTTTCACTCACCTTTTGCTGTGAACCTGAAACTGCTCTTCAAAAAACTAAATAAGCAAATAAATAAAATAAAAGAGGATCCTGACTCAGAACATGCAGGAATGGGAAGATTAATGACCCTGACCATGTAGCAGGTGCAGAGTGGACACTGTGTATATCCTAGCTTATTAAGTTTTTTTAAAGCATCTAGTGTGTGTGTGTGTGTGTGTGTGTGTGTGTGTGTGTGTGTGTGTGTCTTACATAGTTCTTTGGTCCCCTCAAAATTAGTAATCTCTTTTAGACCAGATGTGAGCCTGCAAGTGTCATGGGCTGTAGCTAAGACTATAAATGCTGTTTAGAATAGGGACGGTAAATACGTACTATTGAGGCGCCTGGCTTAGGACTTCCTTGTCCACAGGGACAGCTGGTGTATATGAGATCTAGGGTCACATTGGCTCTCTGTGAAGGAAGAACACAGTTTCCCAACCCAGCTTATTACCTTCTTTTGGGGAGAGCAGCTGCCATTGTAGATAAAGATAAAAGATAAGTTACCTCCTTAGGACGGGGTTATAGGAAGAAAGGCAAATTCTAGGATGATAGGCTTGAGTTGGAACTTGCAATGTCTTTTACCACTGGGGACAATTTTGGTAGATTATGTATTCCAGAGACTTTGTAGGCAGACATGGGAATCTAGTGACCACTCATACATGGTTGGAGTAGGACTGCGGAGTGCCACACACCTGCCGATCAGATGAGTCTTCAGAATAAGTACAAAGGGGCACTGTACTTATTAGTGCACTGTGACATGTGTGTTTTGGTGCCTTCTCTCGTCTAAGTCTTGATGAAAAATGAGAAAAGTTAGTAGTAAGCAAAAGCACATATAAAGTATACAGAATCATGTCTGTTATATAACAGTCCCCAAAGACAATAGATTAATAACAGGAAGAGACACAGGAAGTTGTATTTGGCCTAGCCTCTTTTCTGCCTGGTCCTTTCTACATTGTGCAGTTAGTGTATGAATAATATTTTCATTGTCTAAGTCAAGCCACCTTAGTTAAATATTTAATTCTACTGGAGTCATAAACAGGGATCAAAATATCATGCATAGATTTTATGAAAGTAATAAAACGGTTCAGAAAGTACAGTTGCTCAGCCTGGGGGCCCAGTGTGTGTGATAAATTAGTCACACACCTTGTCACATGTTTCTTTACCAAATGACGGTGACTGCTTATCTATGTTTAAGCTTGTCATTTTGAGGAAACAAAGATAAGAAAATTTTGCTGTATATGTAAAAACTATTTTTAATAGAGTAACACTGTCTTTGCTTGAACTTCAGAGACTGAAATTTCCTGCAACAGCTGCTTGTAAACAGCAAGTACTCAATAAAGGCTCTCTCCTCTCTGTACTCCCAGCTGTTGCCAGCTGTTGTCAGCATATTCCATAAAAGAACCCTTTTCACATCTTCAAAACAGGTAGCTCTATGTGAGGTGGCTAAAAAAATAATAATTTATAGGCTTGTTTTTATAATGATAGAAGTAGGTTTATTCACTTTAGAAATGTAGCAAGCTGGGATGGCACCATTACCCATGATTTAAATTCTTAATTTTCTTTTTCTTATGTATTTCCTGAAGTTTCTGTAAAACATGAGTGTGAGTGTGTGTGTGTGTGTGTGTGTGTGTGTGTGTGGTGCAGAGGATGGACCCCAGGGCTTCACACATGGTAGGCAGGCACTGTACTTATTTTTGCTGCATCCCCACACCAAGAGTTTAATTTTTAAATAAAAATATTAAATGTTTGAAAAGGAAAAATGAAGCAAAACAAAGAGCTTACCCATTATGTGGAGATTACCCCATATCATCCTTTCCAGATTTTTTCTTACGTAGATATATCACTGACATTTTTTAAAAAATGAAATGACACTGTATATACAGGTAGACTAGCTGCTGTAGCAGGCTTTGGCTTCCAGTGGGTCTAGGCAGAAGTCTATTGCCAGCTCATGGTTCAGGGAGAGTAGTCTGTTTGGTTGGGGGCATGTGCTCTGCTTTACTCTCTTCATGAGGCTTTATCCTCTTGGCCATCAGATCTTCTCCATTTAGCAGAAGGATGGGATGAGAGCAGATGCCCAATGAGATAGGCATATTGTCCAATGGAAGAGGCACTCATTGTTACTGTCCATATTCCATTGGCCAGAACTTTGTTACATGATGGTCCTTAACTGCAAGGAAGGATGGGAAATGAAGTTTTAGCTAATTTTTCAGGTAGAAAAGGGAAACAGTTTGTTGAACAACTTGCTTGGCTATAACTCACCTTTTTTTAAAAAATCAAACATTTTATTTTGAACTTATTTTTGCTCAATCTGGCCATTTCTCCAACTCCCCCTTATTGGAAGCTCCACCATCTCTTGCCACGCTCTCTGCCTCAAGTTCTCCCTCCTGGTCCCCTTTCCCTGTAGTCATCCTCCACAACAGTCCCAGTGGCTCCTATTTTGTAATTCCCATGCTTAAAACTTTCCAATGCTGTTCTCCCAAATGACTGGAATACTGTCTATCCTCTCCTGAGGCTGCATCTCTGGTCTCTGACGTCATCCTACCATGCTGCCCCTTACTTGCCAGGCACTTCCCTGGTTTCTCCCTGTGTCCCAAGCTTGCTGTTAGCCTGCCTCAAGCTCCCCAGTCCTCATCACTCTGTCTCCTCAGGATTCCACTCAAGTGTCTTCTCTCCAAAGTGTCCTTTCTAGACCGCCACCCACACATTGTCCACCATCACGCTCTACTCGCTTGCTTTTGCTTAGCCGTCATATTGTTGCCAGAGCACTTTCCTACCATCAGAAATGGTCTTCTTGTTTGTTTGCATTATGAAAATACATTCTGTCTTTCTGCCTACTAGATTACGGGTTCTGTGAAGCAGGAACTATCTTGTTTACATACACAGCACATCACTTGGTGGGTACTCAGTAGATACTTGTGGAATGAGGAACGTTATTACAGGTTCTTACACGTTTTTAATGACAGTATTATAGCTCATTGCATGGAATTGGCTCTTTGCTCTAGAGAGGCACTTTTAGAGTTTTGCCCATTGAAAAACTGCTTTCATAACTATCCTTTTAGATAGCTTTTTTTTTTCCTTTTGCGCTTTGTGCTTATTTCTTAGGACTGACTTTTAAATGGGAATTTGTTTAACGAAGGGAGTTGTGCATGAAATTTTAAGGTACTTGGTGATGTTACTCTTGCTCTTTAGAAAGGCTCTGGCTGGTTGTGTTCCTACTATCGTGAACCACAATGCCAGAGGACAGGCTGGCTGCAGAAGACGCAATGTTGTCTTCTTTATTGCTGTAGCTCAGATAGGAGAGCAGGTGCTCATATTTATTAAGTGAATGAGCTAATTTCCCTTAGAAAAGTCTAGTTATCCATTTATTTAAATTTCTTTTGATTTACTCATACAACTCTTACCTGATATTGCCTGCTTTGGGAAGTAGGCCTGCCCCATGTAAGACCACTCACCCAACATGAAGGTAGGCACAGGGACCCAGGTGTTAGCTGGGCTTATCCTGTTCCTTCAGATCCAGTTAGGGTTTGATTGAGTCCTCTATCAAGTCTATGGAAAGTCCAGGACTATAGCAAGGATTTCTGAAAGTTTCATGAAAGAGATAAGTAGTTTCTCCCAGAATGCTTATTGTCTGCTCTGTGCAGGGTGACTGCTGGACCTTTCTTTCCATTGTAGTTACTGTTCTTCTTCATCTCTCCCTGGCAGTTACAAATGCAGACAGAGTAGCTGCATCTAGGTATCAGCAGGTCTACAGCTTATCAGGAACCTGACCTCTTCTTCCTCAGGGTCATTTCACCCTCCCTGCTGCCAGTCATCTCCTTCTGTAGCATCCAGGATTGGCCCATAGAATTATCCTCCCTTTAATAGTGTCCCCCTGGCATGGTCCCATCAGACTCTTTCCCCTTTCCCTCCAGTGCTGTAGTATTTCAGAGAATTACTACCTTCAGTAGTTGCAATGAGACTCCCTCTTCCCTGGCAATTTTCTGTCATCCATTTCTTCTTCTGGCGATTCCTTATATCTCTCCAGTCTGAACCTCTTTGTCAGGCAGACCAGCGATTCCCAATTTGTATGCCATGGGTACTTGTGGGCCACAAACTCTGATTAGGTGTACAACATACCACAAGAGATGTGGTGTTGCCAAACTTTGATCCACATGTAAGCACTACTTTCAGTGTGACATCCTTTAAGCTGAGCAGACTGTGGGAGGCATCACAGGATTTCTAAAGAAAGAATTCTTGACCTCTGGCCTGCAAGTATACAGGAGACAGGTGGGAGTGTCCCCACAGCACTCAAAGGAACCAAGGGAAAAGCACTTCACCCTGGGTGGTTTATAAGCACACCGAGGAGACACTGCCATGCTGTGCAAATGTGTTTGTCTTGCTTATCTGCTTTTGCTTTTGCATCTCCCATTTGCTTCACAAGGGCTGTCAAACCTGAATGCATCTCTGGCTTTTTTTGGTTTTGTTTTCTTTTTCCCCTGAGCTACACCCCCAGCCCATGTATAAAGGAGGATCAATCATAAGACAAATAAGCTGAGAATGACTTCTTTCCTGTATTTGTGTTCCCCTGTATATTTGTACTTCAGTAGCTTGTATTAGTGATAGCTGAAAAGCTGGATGAATGGATGAATGGATAGAAAAATCCTGAAGATGAATTATCTTAGGCGTGTGGTTCCAGTTACATGTATGTATGTTTTATATGTGGTTGGTTGCCCAAGGCCCAACATCCTGTTCCCATGTTTTTATTTTGCTCTGCCTTTTTCTCTTTTGACTTTCCATAATCACTTAGGCTTTCTTCCCTTCACCTAGGTCTTAATTAAACATACTGGACAGATGAATTATAAGTTGCTTTACTCTTGCTGTTCAGAGATGGTGTTCCCAAGGACTCCATCTCTGGCCATTTTTTTTCCTCACTCTGTTTAGATAACTTTGTCTACAACCACCAACTATCAACTCTAGGCTGGTAACTCCAAAGTTTTTAACTCGTACCAAATGTTTCCCCCATTTATCTATTTAGCTATCTGATTTATTTCATAGATACTTAGGGCTCAGTCCTCTGTTTCAGTGTATTACCAGTGCCTCAAATGGGAAACTTGAGACTTGGGCCAACCACCTCCTTCCAAGCAAGCCAGCTTATCTATGCTGGATGCCTTAGTCCTTAGGTACTTCTCCATCCCATGCCCTTTCTCATGGTGCCATCACAGGGATTCTTGTTGGTTTCTTGGTCACTTCCAGTAGATCCAGGAACATATTCCTGTTTGTGTATCAAGATTGATGCCCAGGAGATGCATAGGAAATGTTGGGATGAATGAAGATCAGATGGATGAGTGAATGAGTAGTTGACTTCTGAGATGGTTTGGGTGGTTACCATTCAGGATGACACTTTTCAGTTTTATCGGAGCTAAGAAATTATTTTTGCTTGTTGATGTCACATTTTGAAAAACACTCTGATTTTGAGAAAATATTTTACCACATAAAACTTTTTATTCCTTTGTATTTCTGGCCATGCTTACAAATACATAAACTTCAAAGGAGGATTTATTTATTATATAATAATATGGTAATGCGCTATTCTTGGATATACATAGATTGTTCCATATGTGGTTATGTTCTTGGTACAACTGAGAACTATTCCTCAAATATCAGGAATAACTGATATTAAATCAAACTTGAGTTTAATGAAGCTTGAGCTTAATTAACCTGGATGCTTCCATTTCTAGAGTCTTAGCATTTCAGAACTGCAGTGTTGTTTCTCGGCCATCACTGTAAGGAGGAATTGTCTGTGCTGGAATCAGTTTGTATCCCAGTGCTGGCCTGAGGAGAAATCGTTGACTTTCATGTTGGGTGTGAGAGAGCAGTCCATTGAAGATCAGGTTTTTAATCTTGTTTTTCTTTCCTCTCCAACAGGGAGAATCTCGTATTCTCAGAGTAAAAGTTGTTTCTGGAATTGATCTCGCTAAAAAGGACATCTTTGGAGCCAGGTATGTTACTTTATGTTGGGTGAGGGAGGGGCTATTGGAGAGCTTGGCAAGTACTTTCTAAACTGAGGCATTCATCAGAACCAGCTGGAGGACTTCTTAGGCAAAGTCCATGGGGCTACCTGCAAAGCTTGGGAGCTTGGTTGATAGCCCTATGCTGGTACAGCTGACCAGGTGCCACATTTGCCCATGGGATCTAACCATGCATCCCTAACTTGGCATCAATGGTATTTGGCAAGCTTGCCCTCCATGTGGGCTATTGCATGAAGAAATTAGATTCTGGTGTGGTTTTTCTCCTCGTAGTAGAAGAATAGTTTGGGAATATGGCACAGTCATTTTAATACAGCAGGCACTTTGAATCCATGGGTACTGCATCCATGGATTTGGCCAACCTCAGGTCAAAAATATTTTGGCAAAAAAAGTTATATCTATACTGAACACTACAGAAATTTTTCTTGTCATTATTCTCTAAACGATACAGTGTAACAACTATTTACATAGCGTTTATGTTGTATTAGGTATTATAATCTAGAAATGAGTTGAAATATATGTGTGTGTGTGGAGGTTATATGCAAATACTACATCATTTTATACGAGGGACTGAGATCTGCAGATTTTGGTGTTCCTGGATGTCCTGGAATCAGTCCTCCTCTACAGACATGGAGAGGCAGCAGTTCTCTCTCTCTCTCTCTTTTTTTTTTTCCTTTCAATTCCTAACTTGGGGAAACTTAAAAGTGTATTTTGTTCCTAGGAGAACTAGATAGTTTTGACATGTATAATCTGGATTAAGAAATTTGGTGATCCTGTGTCTTTGGTGATAGCTCTGTTGGTACAGGACCCCAGCTGGGCAGTAGCCTAGTCTTTTTCTCCTCTGAGTATTCACTCAACCTGTGCCTCACTGGATGCGTTGGGGTCTCATGACAGAAAGAAAAAAAAAGACTGGATAGGAGTAGGAACCCTGGCTATGGAAGGACAACAGAGGAGTTAGAAGGGCTGTTTTATAAAGTGGCAATGGAGGAGGCAGAACTGTGCTCAGAAACAGAGATCTGTGGTCTCTGGGATGATTGCCTGGGTTCCTTGGCCTAAAATGGAGAAAGAGGGTGGGCAGAATGTGATGGTTGGGGATATGTGATGGTTGGATGGTACTCATGATACCTTCAGCCTCCTTTGCCCTGCTAGGGTGGTGATGGAGGCTGCCTGAGGCCCCATCTGACGACTGGAGATGGTGGGACCCCCTCAGCTGGAGTTGGTCCATCTTCCCTTGAGAGCCCTGTGCTGAAGTACCCTTCTCTGTTTTGGTTCTCTTGGCCCCAACCCAGCACTTAGGATGCAAGATGGTTTTCCATCTTCCTTCCAGCCAAGTCTAAGTGTATTAAAGGAACTGTTGTTCAGAGCAGATTGGCTGGCTGAGCTGTGGCCCCTGCCTGAGCATTGGGGCAGTTGGTACACGTGGAGAACAGTGGCATACATATGCTGAGGGCTGAAAAGGGCAGTCACGTGATCTCTCACCAAACTGGGGCACTCTGTCAAGAATAAATGCCACATTGAATGGGACATTAGGACATAAGATGTAAACTGAGATGCTAAGTCACAGGCATCAAGTCTTTATTATCCATCCCGTGAAAAGGATGCTATGTGATTATTTTTTTGAAACACTTTTTAAAACCATGCTAAGCAAAAGAAAATCTAATCCTTTAAACAAGCAGACCTGTGAAATGCCAATATAAAGGGACGTGAAACCCTGTTCCAAACAAGCATCTGCAGGGCCCCAGTGCAGCCCAGCTTCCTCTGACCTTTACTCCCACCATTTTGTGCCAAGATGGTGCCCCCTGTCTGGAGCTCACCCAGGTCTGGCTCAGCCTCCAGCACTTGGCTAGCTGGGCCCCATTACTTCTGTCACTCAGGCTACCTCCCCATCTCCAGCAGAGCACTTTCTGTCTTCGGTGTGCCCGTAATTCCTGCACATTAGGTAGTGACTTCCTTGTTTTATACTTTTGTTTCTCTTCAACTTGACTGATGACTACAGTTTTATTTCATTTACTTTTTGTCTTCCGGGGCCTACAACAGCACCTAGTGGGTCCTCAAGAAGTAATTACTAAAAGACTGCATGAATTGGGCCCTGGTCTGTCTTGGTCTTTCCCTCCTTTTCCTACTCCTTCACTGAAAACTCACCATTTTCTAAATGTGCCATCAAGTCTCTGCTTCTTGCCTTGACTGATGTGTTTTGCTCTGCCTGGAATCTGTTTACATCCTTTCTGGCAGCTACTCTCATTTCTCAAGGGCCAGTTCCAGTGGCAGCACACCTGCTGAGAGCCCCGTCCTCTGGCCTCTAGCCCAAGAGGACAGAACAGCTGCTGTCTCCAGGCTGTTCCATGAGTCTCCTCTTTCCTGCAGGCCTTGTCTTGGCAGAGCTAGTGGCTCAGAAGCTGCAGTCCTGTTTTATTAGTGACTGTAGCTCAGGGATCTTGCACGTAGTAGAGGCCTATACAGTGTCTTGAACTCATTAAGTGTGGTGTGATTGTAGCTGTGGCCCAGTGCTGCAGGCCTAGAGCGGGGGCCTGTTTTCTGCTCCTGGAGACACTGTGGGCTTATTCTTCTCCTCCCCCAGGCATCCGGGGGAGGTGCTTTTTCTAATTTTGCATAGGCTCTATGTAGACCAGCAGAGGAGGCCTGCCCAGGATTCTCGTCAACAGTGAGTGCAGAGAGAGGAGCCCAAGGGAAGCAAGTTCAAGGCTGGCATGAGAGAAAAGGATCTTGAGCAGTCAGAAAAATGGAAGGTTAATACAAACTTACTGCCTCCTACCCCACAGAAGCACTGCTCTCTCTTATTGTGGCAGATCTCAGAAATTTCTGCTTGGGTGCGTGAGACTGGACCACGGTTCAGGTTTTGTACCAATCCCTTAGCATCAGGGGTCAAGACAGATGCAAGGGCAGGAGTAATGGGTGAGTCAGCACACAGGCACTGCAGATCACCTTAGCCATCATCCCACCAGGAGAAGGGGAGGTGAGGGGTCAGGCATAAGGAAGCCAGCTCTGGGTCAGGAACCAAGGCAGTTGGAGGAATCAGAGGCCACAGCAGCATCAGGAACCTCATCAGCAATTACAGGTGGGAATCAGTAGGCCTCTCACCTTACTGGGAGGCTTTGTGGACACTATGGTGGGGCAGGGGTGAGCCCTGCTGTTTGGCCACAGTGAAGTGTGCCGTTAGAGTGAGCGAGTCATGCTTTCTTAAAGTGGGGTGTGAGGAAGGTGGGTAGCAAGTCATGACAGCTCATGTTTATGGACCATTTACTGTGTGCTTAGGTTTATTTGTACAAATAGCAGAGGAGAATACCAGCCCCCTGCAGCCAGCAGACCAGGGCTCACACTAGTGCTTGAGTGCTTGTGTTGACTGGCAGAACATTTATGGGGGCCTTGGCACCTTTGGGAGCCTGAGCTGGAGTTGGAACTGAAGATGGATCTATAGTGTGTGGCCCCAGCCTGAACCTGGGATCCTTGGTGATGGCTTCCTGAGCTTGGGGTGGGTGAAGGTAGCAAGGTGGCTGAGCTTGCAACTGGCATCTCTTGGGAGTTTGGGCTGTATGAGGGCCTTGGCACCAGCACTTGTGACCTTGGTGTCATTGTCCTGAATCTTCTTCAGGCTCTTGTGCTTCTTGGCAAAATGTAGAGTCTCAGGACCTTGGGGGATCTACCCTGTTAGGAGATTTTTATCTTTGTGATGGGGTTCTTCGATGCCATTTCTGAGCTGACTTCAGGACTGGTTGTGCGAGGTGTGGTTCTTGATCTTAGCCATCTCCGCATACTAACCTAGGACTCCTGAGGTGCCTGGCACCTAAAGAGGAACCCAGCTGGCTTGAGCTATTTATATGGGAGCTCCCTTGATCCTTCCAATAGCTTTATGTAGTGGGCACTATTGTTCTTCCCATTTTGCAGATAAGGAAACTGAGGTGAGAAAAATTCAATAGGTTGTGATATCTGTGCCACCACTAAGTTGCAGAGCTGGGAACTGAACCAGAACTTTGGCCATTGATAGAATTTTTTTATGGAGTGTTGTCAAGCTTACAGGTCATCTGGTTATGTGCATGGAACATGATATGATGCCATCAGCTCTGCCCAAGCTTTATGGAAAGGGAGTAATTGCCACTATTTGATAGGTTAGAAAATTGAGAGCTTGTCCTCAGCCCAAGGTAGAAGAGCAGGGGACCAGTAAGCCCAGATTTACGTGACTTCTGTGCTGTGCTCTTTGCAGTGACAGACTGATGTTCCTGTCATCAGATCATTAGGGTCCCTCCACAACCCAGATGGGTAATTTGGTGCTGTTGCATTAGCAGGTGTACAGAACCAGCCATTATAATTGATGATAGATGCTCCTTTTTTTTGAATTGGGAGTAAATGTCAGATTTAGAATAGATGGACTTTGCTAAGTAAGATCTGAAAGTTTTTGTTTTAAACTTAGAATATCTTTTCAGGTTTCAGGCTGTGATCTTTTTCAGCAAACTTTGTATTATAAGGCATTTAACCTTTTTGTCATAGGAATAAGCAGGCACTGAATCAGGTCACTTTAATGCAAGTTTTAGACCTTAACCCCCTGCCTTTTTCTCCTCACTGTCTTAATTTGAGGTTTCAGAAGATGAATTTGAGACTATAAGCTGCTCCTGAAAATTTAGCAATGATGTAGACACCAAGTCTACAGTTTTCTGCTTCCAAAAACACAGAAGGTTGCAAGGCACTTGCTCACAGTGGGGTGAGCCCTTGGCTTCAGTTGGACCTGTTTGGGGTCTTTATCATTTTTTCTTTTAGTAGCCGGTGGTTTGAAATTTAAAACACACATGGACTGGAGGGCTCTGGAAGAAAGTGAAAAAGTTCTCTCTCCTAATGACTGAGAGTCATGGGGTCTTTTTACCATGTAGTGGTGGCTTTGTGGCATCAGTGTACTTTGGTCTCCTAACCTTGATTTAAGTTATTAACATTTTACTGTGTTTGCTGCATCATTGCTGCACACACCACCCCCCCCACTGGCCGAGTATTCAAAAGTGAATTACAGATACATCATACCATTTAGCTCCTAAATACTGCAGCCCACATCTCTGAAAAATAAGAACTTCTGTGCAACCACAGGACTGTTTTCACAAAATGCAAAGTAATTGCCTAATGGACACTATTGCCTTATCCATTATTTAAATTCCCCAAACTGTCTCTCAAATGCCTTTTCAGTCTGGCTGTTGAAATTCAACTGAGAATCATATATCGTCTTTAATTGGTAAAGTCTGTGAGACATTCTCAGTCTAGAACAGCTCTCTCCTCCTAGTAGGTAGATTGTCTTGTTGACAGTATTTGATTGCTTCCTTGGGTCATCAATTAATGAATTAATGTATTCTTTCCCTCGTGTGTCCTGTATGTTAGAAGTTGGATGTAAAGGCTTGACCAAATTCAACTTAAAGTTCTGGGGACAGGAATGGGTGAAGGGAGTCACAATGTCTGGTTATGCCACTCTCAGCAGTGCTAAGATGGGCCTGGCTAAGTCTGGGGCATTCTGCTTCCTGAAATGTCAAATTCCATTTTTCTGTAGATGGCCACCAGGTAAGTGGCAAGGTGATTTTACATGTCATGTACATTACATCTTGGCATTGTGTACATGTGGGTTTAAAATATTAATTTACTTTTTCTCCCAAATGATTGGAAATTATTTTTTTTCTTTGCCCCCCCCCCCCGCCCCGCCCCTTTTGACACTATCAAACAAAGTAAATCTGCTTCTCTGACTAAGGGAGAAGCTGTGAGTACTTGACATCCCTCTCAATTCTAAGTACTTCTTTGGTGAAGGAGACTGTTGGGCTCTGTAGAAAGATGGAATCCACAGACATGTTTATTTGGCCCATGGAGCATTAAGATAAACAAACAAAAAATCCTGAGCCAACATTTGGAAGATTCTATATTAAAAATCTAGAACCCCAGGTTTCTGGAAAATCTTGACACACTGCTGGTGTCTGTGTGGGGATGTATGGCTGGAGAGGTATGTGCTGGATGTCCTCTGGAAGTGGGACTGGGCCCTTTTGGCCACCAAGGATCCCTCCTGTTATATTATGTGCAGTCAGCATCCTTCTGTGATGGACGTGACCGGCTGGGAGCCCGCTGTGGGACAGTCCTGCATTTGTTTTATTCCCCATATAGATCTTTTTTAGCAACTAAAACTGACTTCTCTTTTCCCCCATCACAGAGCACCTTATACCAGAGAGACCGTGTTTGTGATCTGTAGCTCTTTGCAAGCCTCCCTGTCTCTCTTGGGGCCTGTCTGAGCAGCCTTGCTGTTTGGGGCATTGCTGAGAATCACAATCAACCAACAGTACTAATGGCCTCTGGGCTAAAAAGCGTTTGCCTCAAAAATCCCTGCATCAGAGAGCCTGCCATTACTCATGCCCCAAGAACCTAACTCAGACGGGATGTTCTCACTGTTCTCTCCATGGCAAAAGGATGTTAACTGTCTTCCCCCACATATAAAAAACACTTCTGATTCCATAACAACTTCACAGCTGTTTACACATTGTGCTGACCTGGTCTTTACACACATGACTGTATGCACCATCCTTTTGAAGCACATCAGTGCTTGCCTGCACACCAGCCAGGCCCCTGGCTCCCAGAGGTGGCAGATGGGTAGTGCACAGGGCTGCCAACTCCACTCTGAGTTAGGTCCCCAGGCTGGCTGCAGATCCGGAGTCAGAGGGAAGACCGTACTTCCTCCAGGGTGCACTCATTGAGAATGCAGGGAATGTCTGTCTGATCACTTCTGAAAGATTTCCATGTGAATTGTGGGGCTTTTTGGGAGGTAGGTCTTTGCCAGTGGTGTGTTAGTGAAAATCCTGTCCTCAGAAGGATTTCCTGCTTTGCCTGGCTTCCTGATGCTTGAATGTGTTGCGGTCACAAAGGAGTCTGACCCACTAAATGGTTTGACAGAGAGTAGAAGGAAAATGACAGGACTCTTGCCCTCCTTTTGTTGCTGTGGTTACCAAGAATTTGATACATTTTTAGAAAATGAGGCTCAACACATAGTAAGTTCTTCATAAATTTTCTGAGGGAAACAACTTGGGGTGAGATAAAGTAGGCTGTGTGGTTGTGTGGTTATCTATAGCTCGCCATTTTTGGAGATCTGAAAACAGTAGTCATCTGCTCAGGAAACTCAGGCCATGTCTTGGCCTTTGCCTTTATTCTAGTGCCTTGCATTTGTTTCACCACCTTCCTCAGTTTCCCTTTTTGGGGTAGGAAAGAAGACACCAATGTGTAAAGAAGGTGGGGGTTACCAAGTTGCAGTGAGTCCAAAGGGAAAGCACTTCTGAATGTGAAAGACAGAAGGAAAATAATTGTTCTACAGAAGTTGAATTAATACCCAAGCCTTCAGGAACACAGGCAGGAGGCACTGCAAGAGCCGATCTGAGGAGGAGTGGTACAGGGGGCTGCTGGCTTCATACCAGGGGGACCAGGAAGGGAGTGTTCTCTGTCAGTTAGTTGTCTCCACAGCCAGGCTGCTCTCCACCCACCCCTCTGGCAGGTTTGGAGAATGGTGTTCTCTGGACCACCATGCCATACATGTGCGTTGTTTAAGGTGAGAGCCTCCCATTATACCCAAAAGTCATACCTTTGAAGATGCACAATCAGGGCCAGGCGCAATGGCTCATGCCTGTAATCCTATCTACTTGGGAGGTGGAGATTGGGAAGATAGTGTTTCCATTTTGGGAATAACATCATTGGAACTCTGAAACATTGTATTTCATTTATCTATCTATTTATATTTTTGGTGGTGCTGGGGTTTGAACTCCGGGCCTTTGCTTGCTAGGCAGGTCCTCTACCACTTGAGCCATGTCCCCAGACCTTTTTTGCTTTAGTTATTTTTCAGGTAGGGTTTCACGTTTTTGCCTGGGACTGGCCTCAGACACTAATCTTCCTACCTATACCTCCCAAGTAGCTGAGATTACAGGTGTGAGCCACCACACCTGGCCCCCAAAATGTTGCATTTCTCAGATATGTTGTATTAGTTCATCTTCTAAAAAACATTCTCATAGGCTTCATAAAACTATTTAGTGTTTATATTTGGGGGAAGGGTCTGAAAGACATGAATTTTTAGACTGTTTTAAGGTTCTTACATGGCAGGTTCTTACATAGCAAAAATACCCAAAAAAAACAAAAAGCCAAACATATTCTGACACCACACTATTTTCCTTTTCTGTAAAGGGCCAGACAAATAGTTGAGGCTTTGCAGGACTTAACGGTGTCTGTCATGACACAGAAGCAGCCTTGGACAATATAGCAACTAGAGGAAGTGCAAACTCTGCCTTTGATGGTCTGAAGGAAACGCGCTGAGATGAGCTGATGTAGATTAGCAGGGGAAAAGCACACAGATTTGTTTCATCATGATTTTACCAACACAGGAGCTTTGGGATTGCAAGTCCAAAGGCCCAGCATGAACCGTCCATTTTTATGGAGTGGTTTAATGAGGTTGGGACAGCAGTGTAGACTACAACTAGACGAAAGGGTCTGACCCAGTGGAAACAGACTGAATGGGAAACCCAGCAAAGCTGTCTGTCCAATTCTTATGGCCCCTCAGGAATAGGGACCAAGGACCCCTCTGGAATGAGGCTCTCAGTTTCTTTATGGCTGGTTATTACACAGAATGTCAGGGGAAAAGGATAGAGTAATATTTTTAGATTTTTGTCTGACTTTGGGGAAAAAGGGTTCTGGTTTCTATGACCTGCCTTGGGGAAGAGGAGTTCTTGTGTCTGTGGCTGGCCTGTGGGAGAATGAGGCATGAGAGATAAGGGGGCAGGAGAAGGTCAGAAGAAACCTTGCTTCTGACGCCTTCACTTTATGGTGTCATTTTCTGAACCCTTAACCGAACAAATTTGGCATAACTGTGTACCAGTGGCTCCTGGGCCACAGTTTCTGAATCCCTGAAAGTATGTCATTGATTTTCTATAGCAGATCTATTTAGAACTAGGAGTGTTAGTAGTCTTTGGTCATGATTTCCAAATGAAACTCTATCATAGAGCTTCTGGCTTGCAGTGACAAGGAGTAATTCTGAAGTATTGACTTTTTGAGCCGGGGAGTGGGATTCCTAGATAGATATTACAGTAGCTTTTTGTGTTTTTTTCATTGCAAGGGCAAGAAGCTTAAAATACAGCTTATAAACTTTTGGATATGCACTGTGAATTTTAAGGTCTACAAATGCATGCAACTGTAAAATGTTTTGGTCTTAGAGAAGATAATTATCCTCTCTGCCTTGTGCATAAAGTCCATGAATAATAAATAAAGCTAGATTTATATGCATGCAAGCAGATGCAGATATGTGACTTAAGTTAGTGTATCACATGAGAAATATTGCTTGTTTTTCTTCCTGCATATTTCTTAGACTTATGACCGTAGTGCAGATAATGTTTAATAAGGGATCTACAATGTGTAACTCCTCAGTCAGTTATTAAAAGGACTGGCATTCCTACTGTATAATATCAACACAAGTGATAAAAATATGCCTTAATCTCCCTTCTTCTTTTTTTTTTTTTTTAAAGCAGCACTGGGGTTTGAACTCAGGGCCTCACATTTACTAGGCAGGCATTCTACCACTTGAGTCACTCTTCCAGCCCTTTTTTTGTGTTGGGTGTTTTTGAGATAGAGTCTCCCAAACTATTTGCCCTGGTTGGCTTCGAACCACTGTCCTCCTGATCTCAGCCTCCCAAGTAGCTAGGATTACAGGTATGAGCCTGCCTTGAGTCTTAATTGGTGTTCACATTCCTGTGGCACACAGAGGGATGAGCAATGAAAATGCTTCAAGGGCTGCTTACCTGGCTGTCCTATCTTGTTTTAGGGGCATTCTTGTACCTCCCCTATTGATGATCTGATGATTATTTCAAGTCACTGCTATTTTTATATGCTCAAAATTAGGTATTCATGGTGGGAAAGCAGAGAAGCATTTGAAAGAAAGACTCAAGTTTGGGAGTGACTGGGTGAGAAATCAAAATGGGCAAATCTTACAACTTTATCACCGTTTTCTCAGTGAGAAAACAGTAGTCTTGGTGGTCCACATGTCTGTCAGCACTCTCCCTCACTTGCACTGACTTGGAAGTTCACTGAGAACAGCGCCTTGAAGTGATTTCTAATGTTATGTAGCTAGTTGGATAACAAAAATTTGCACGTTGCTTTTCTCCAGAATGGTGCACTGGCTTCCCACAGTATGACTTCAAGCTGTCTTGTTATTGTATAGCCAAACCATCTTGTTTTTGAAATGGATTTGAACCATAGGCAGAGCTGCATAATTTAGGATCATTTGCCCTTACAGCTATTTGGTCTGGAATGTCAAAATCTTTGACATTGCTCTTTCTCTAGAATGATCCATTTGTTCAGGCATCCATGATGGGGACCTGAGAATTGTCCTTGGCTTTGTCATCCCTGCTGCCTCAGGTCTGGTTCTCGGTGTTGTAGAGAGGACTTCTTCAGCAGGGTTTGTATCTGCTCTCTTCTCTCTGACCCTCCACACCTGTATGGAATTCTCCTTCTCAAACATGAACACAGACTGTGTTCTGTCCCTTGCCTGGATTAAGTTTGACACCAAAGCCCTTTGTGAGCCCTCCATTGTGTCCTTGCCTGTCTCCTTAGGCTTCACTGAATGGCCACACTGAAAGGCCACACTTAGTCTTGTGGGTCCTCAGAATTCTCTCAGTACATCTTCTGCTCATTACTGGAGGCATATCATTACCTTCTTCCTCTCTGCACAACCAACTTGTTCTGTCTTTGTTCTGCATTGAAAGTCTCTGCCCCACCTTCCTAGTCACACAGGCACTGGCCTTTGTCCCTCGCCTGTGTAACTCTTTGTGTTGGTACTTTGCCCGTGTGTTGAAATTTTTTCCTGCAAGGCCTTCAGCCCCACGTGGATGGGAACTGCGTCTTCTGCACTTGCTACAGTCCCGTATTGTCCTAGGGACACCGAGCCTGTGGCCGTCACTACCTCATCCACCCCTGCATGCATTTGGCTCGCCAGGGCTTGTTCTTCCAGACCCCTAGCCCTGGTTACCACTGGGCTGAACTTTTTTTGCTGTATGCTTTCCAAGTAACTCATATATGCACATTTTTTTTTCACTTTCTCATTTCAGTAGTATTCTTGTTCTTTTATTATTCTCTAGGTATCTTTAAGGATCAAACCCAGGGCCTTGCATATGCTAGGCTCTACCACTGAGTTACTCCCTGGTGCTTTTTTTTTTCTTTTTTTGGTGGGGGGGCAGGTAGGAAAGAGGGTCATACTATATAGCACAGGGTGGCCTTGATCTCACAATCCTCCTTCTTCAGTCTCCTGAGTTCTGAGATTACAGGCATGTACCACCACACCTGGCTGTCCCGCATTCTTTAAAATATTTGTGTTATCAATCTTAAGAATATAAAATTTCTCTACAAGTGCATATCACATTATTTTTAGCTCTTCCAAACTGTAAGGTTGGTACAGATGCCATCATTTTAGAGGTGGGAATCCTGAAACACTGTACCCATGAAGGCCCTTTGAGTGGCTCTGCTCTGGTGGATTGCGGGAGTTAGAGCTCCCTCTGGTGGTCAGTTCTTCAGGTGCATTTTCATTCTAGCCCATAAAAATGGTCTACAAATCTGATACTAATCCACTGAAGTTGTTTTTTTAAAGACAAAAAAAAAAAAAATCAGTTCACATCTACTTTGTTTGACAGATGTTTAAATCATTTTCAAGTACCAACACACAGTTCCTACTTTTTACCTAGTTGGTTTTGAAGTAGGCAATACCTAGTATTAAACATTATTTCCTCCTTTTATTTGCAAAATAATTAAAAATTCTTAAGATCATCAAAACAAGATGATACTTATTTAATAGGAATAATTAACAGATACTGGAAAGAAATGGAGCTGAGCAAACAAGTACTGTATTCCAGTATGGTCCCAATGGCAAAGTGAGTTGGAATGCATTTTTATTTTCAAATTTTTACACATTAGAATGTTAGTACTCTTCCTGGTTTCTTTAAAGATCAGATTTTCTAGACTGACATTCTTAATATGAAAAAATAATATTGCTGGAAGGAACTGCCTATGAGCCATGGGTCATCTCAAAAGTATGTATATTTAACTTTGGAATAAAACAATTTCTTGTGCATATGGTTCTCTATCTGAAGTTGTACGTGTTTTCAATACTACAGAGAAGCTAATTAACCAATCCATGACATTAAAGAATCTCAGAAGAGGGTGGAAAGGTCTTCACATTTTTAAATTTTGAAGCTAACATGGCTGTACTGTGTATAGGGCTTATTGCTTTTCACATTGATCAAAGTGACCCTCTAAGAACAATAGCAGCAGTCATTAAAAAAATTTTTTTTAAATGTAAGGTTAGTTAATTTTCTCTCTGGTGTGCTTGAGTTTTATTACTTGTGTGTTTTGATAAAACTCTCCTGGAGGCAGGGGAAAGGATCCATAAAGTCTTGGTGGAAGAAACCTTGGGCAGACTGCCTAAGTGTAAATGTTCAGCAAGGAATTTAAGGCCAAGGAGCGGTGCCTAACATACCCACAGAGGAAAATTATGCACATAGTTATAAATACATTTTTACAATAATGTCCTTCCATTCCTTTGCCATCTTTAAAAGTCTGCAAAAAGAGGAAAGTCACACATGTATTCAGGGGGACAGAAAATGGGGGAAGGGCACTTAGGGATAAAAGTGTCAGTGACATTTTTTTAGGATGTTAGAATAAAGACATATTTTATCCTTTGAAAACATTAAGATTTATTCTCAGAGCTATTAGAACAATTCTTACAGGTCTTTCCAGTGACCTAGGGATTGATACATTTTTAAATCTCTCTCTTTTTTTTTTAATTGGAAGATAATATTCTCATGAGATAATGTTTTCACGTGACCAACCTCGACAATGCTAAGACATTACACAGATACAGGTCTTATTGTTTCTTTAGACACCTTCCCCTAAAGTAGTCAAGCCTCCAAAGCTAGCAGGTAACTAACCAGATGACAGTTCTGAAGCTGTCTTTGCTGAGAAGAAAAGTGCTGTTTTTGGAGAATGGCGCTTCCTTCCTCCTGCTGATTAGGGGAGTTTCCCAGGCTGCTCAGCGCTGGGCAGGAGTGTGGAGTGCATTACAGGTCGTTATCGCAGGAGGCATTTCATCAGGGTAGTCCACAGCGTCACTCAGCATCACTCTCAAGCAAGCCTCCCTTTCCCTCCCCTTTGCCCTCCTCCTGCTTGAGTTTATCCTCCTGGGCGTTTGTGGTAGAGAGTGTCTCTGACAACGGTAAGTGGGCAGCTCGTAATGTCGCTGCCCTTGGTGAGGTTGTACATCCTCCAGGCAAGGCCTAAAGTTGGCCTAAAGTTGGCTCGACATAAGGATGTACATATTAAAGATGCCAAACGGAGAGCCCATTGAAGAAAGGCATCTGTTCTGTTCGTCCAGAAAAGGGAGCCAGCACTGCCAAGTGGCCTCACACTCCTGTTATTTTCCATTTTGATGCAGAGAATTGCAGATGTGCGACTGTTGTCCTTTTTGTTTGTTTGTTTTTACTTTTGAAGTGTGTCTATTTATAGAATACTGAAAATGATGCATGTTGCTGTGAAAATCCCAGTAGACATGTGTAAGGCAGGAAGTAAATGCCTTTCCCAGCCCCCTTCCCCAGGCCCACTTAGGGAGACCCTTTGAGCATTGCTGCAGTGTTGCAGTGTGGGTGTAAGAAGTCAGGCCAGGAGAGCTCATCACAAAAGGGCTTCATGGAGGGTGTTTTCCTCTCTGGTCCTCTAGCTTTCTGCCACTCAGGATACACTGTTCTGTCCTCTGGAGGGGGCCATCCTCAGAGACAGCCAGTGCCGAAGTCCTCATGCTGGCCTTGCACCCTCCAGAACTGTGAGAATTAAACTTCTGTCTTTGATTGTAAGTTACACAGCGTTAGTTTTAATTTAAGGCAGGACAAGATGGGGAGACTAAGACTAAGACAAGCAGAGTGTCTCAAATCTTTTCTCTGAGAGTACGTGAGGGTTGGTGAGGATCACAGCATCTGGCTTTGTTTTAGTCATTTGTTGTTTGCAACTCCATAAGTCACTGTGGGCCTCAGAACCTTCTGTGTAGCTGGGATCACAGGCATGAACCATCCCATACGGCTTGTTTGTTGAGATGAGGCCTTGTTAACCTTTTACCTATACTGGCCTATAATCCTCCCAATCTTGGCCAAATCACAGCCTTAAGTTTTTAAGTTGAAGTTTAAATGGTTTTATGTCAACATCAACATAAAATCGAAGAGAGTGTGAACACTAGACTGATGGTACTTGGAAAAGATGTGTGGCAAAATGAAACAGCAACATCAACACCATAAAGTTAAAAGACAAACTGGGGAAAATGCTGCCAGCTTCATCACAGAGGAGGAGCTAATTTCCTTAAAATATGATCCTCCACAAACCAATGAAAGACCAGTAACCTAACTGATCTTCAGAGAATAGAGAACAGGGAACACCAGTGGCATTTAGCCTCCTATCTGATAAGAGAAACACCAAGTAAAACTCCAACGAAAAGCCGCCTGTCCCACAATTAATTGTCAGAATTTTAACAGCACTCTCTGTAGACAAGATTTCTAAAGGGTCAGTACCTTTTCCACGTCAAACACTTTAAAACTAACAGCGTTCACCATTCACAATCTATTGTTGGAGGGCGTGTCTGTGAATAGAGCCTCTAGCACTTTGGAAATGTGTATTAAAATGGCAGGTGCCTGCTCTCTTATATCTAGCTCTCCCGATTCTGTCAGTTTATCCAAGAGATGTGTGCGTGTGCACAGTGAAAGAGTGACAGAAATCTGCATTTCCTGATTATTGTAGCCACCGGTGATTAGTAACAACAGAGTCTCCATTAAAAAGCAGGTGGGTCCCATGTTTAGACATCAGCACCTCTTCATTTCTGTCCCCCTCTTCTCTGTGCTGGATTTACTCTCATCCAGGTTCTTTTCATTGGATGTCAGCTCTAAGCTTACAGTCACAGCAGAGAGCCAAGGTCATGGGTGCATTTGGAACTTGATCATCAAAGAGGCCTCTAGAGACTGCAGCTCTCAAGCCTGGTTCTATGTTAGAACCCCACGGGGAGCTTCAAAAATGCACTGTTGCTGAGCTCATCCCAGAGACTGAGTCAGGTAGCCTAGAGCCAGACATGGATGGGTAGGGTCAGGAGCCACTGAGTAAGCCTAGCTCTGCGGTTGGGGAAACTGAGTCAGACAGGCTGCTTGCTACCCCAAGGACTTAAAGTTAGAAGGTGTGGCGGAACCAGATTTGCCCTCCTGACTGTGGCCTGTCCTGTGTTTCAGTATCCACATGGGGGTGAGCATAGCCCCACCCGCCACCCTGTTAAGTGCTGTTACTTCTGGTCTCATAGTCTCAGTCTTTGACCTTCCCAATGACATCATCTTGGTAGAAAGGGCCTGCACCTACCGGCCTGCCTTTAAGACCTGATTTCGAATAATGGAAATATAACAAATGCACAATGATGCTTGTGGTATAGAGAAGACTGACTCTTCATAAGAAATCAGTATTTATTAATCTTGCAAGTGGGCGAATTTACTGTCTTACTAATGAAAATGATTGTATGGCCTGGTGCTCTTTCAATCTGTGTGCGTGGCAGGAGATGTTTTTTAGTTCCTATTCAGTGCTGCTATCTTGAATCAGAAACCAAGCTTTGACCTTCTCCCCCAGGCCCCTTTGTCATGCAGCTGGACTGTGAACAAAAGATGTTTCTTTCACCTGTCAGGGGCACCAGGCAAGTCAAGGAAACCCTCACTGGGCTTTGCAGTCCCTGGACAGCTTGGAAAGCCTTTGTCCTCCTCTGATAGGCAGCGAGCAGCTGACACCTGGGAATCTTTAAAATTGTTCTCTAAAGAAACGATTCTGCTGCAAGTGCCTATTTTTAGACTTTATAAAGCCCACTTCAAATTTCTGCTGCCTTTTTCTCTAAGCCTGCTGTTTGAAAGGTGGCAGGTTCTTTTGTCTCTAAAGTTCAACACTGTCTGGGTGGCTCCCCACCTGAACTCCACTGCCCTGGAATGCTCTGGGGATGTTTCTTCTCTCCTTCTGACAAACTCCAAACCACAGCTATAACCTTTACGCCAGTGGAGGGAAGAAATAGCTGCCAAGCCATGATCCTACAGGTAAGTGAACCTAGAGTATAAATTGGTATGTCTTAAGACTTGATTTGCCTGGGTAATATTTCACCATCCAGCTAGACTTATGTGAGCTTTGTGCTCTCCAGGTGACTGTCCAAGTTCAGAATAAACACGCCTGATGATTGCTAGTGTAGCAGACTCAAGGCCCAGTAACTAACCACACAAAACAGCGTAAGGCATTGAGTTGAACCCTTGACGATGTCCTGGTCAACCTGGGGTGGTTTCCTTTTTGGACAGTGGTTTGGCTGTTTTCTTGAGTGAGTCCATAGGTCATAACTAGTGACTTTTAAGTCAGTAATAAGCCTAAGACCTAAAGGCAGTGTAGGGGCAGCTGTGTGTCAGATACCTTGATCTTTTCTGCTTTTCCTCCACTCCCCACCTTTCTTCTGTCCTTACTTCCTCCATATCGAGTCACACAACCCAATCCAAGTATTTTTTTATTTATGACTTTTGTCTAATAAAAATTGAATTATTCATGTTATTAAACTTAGAAGTAGGTAAATGAAAAATTTATATAGAATTCTTAAAAATCGAAACTCCAATAAAACTAAGTATTCCTTTAGGCAATATTAAAAACAAATAGTTTTTTTAATTAGGAGGGAAAATGATTCAGGTTGATCATCCCCCATCTGAAAATATGAAGTAGTCTACAATCTGAAGCCTTCTGAGTGCCAGCATGATGTCACACATGGAAAATTCCACAGCTGACCTTATGATCATCAGGTTGCGTGCGTAAGGTGTATATGAAGCATAAATGAATTTCATGTTTATTCAATTTCATTTGATATTTGTACATTACAGAATCTGAAACCCACAACCCTTCTGGTCCCAAATGTTCAAATAAGAGATGTGTAACCTGTGTACAAAACTCGAAAAGACTGGAAAGGGTGCACAAAAAAACATTAGCTTTGTATTTGAGTAGGAATAGCAACTATTTTTGCTTTTTGTATTTTCTAAATTTTTTCCAATGTATATAGTATTTAATGTTAACAGATATATAGAAAAATGTGTGTGTGTGTGTTGATCTAGTAAACACCTCTCAAAGGCACTCATCCTGGGCAGCAGTGAGGGAGTACTGTACTACTCCTTATGTATACAGAGGATGCATGTACATCTTTATATATCCAAGGCATGCATCCATGTCCTCACATATCCAAAGAATTCACTACTAGAGGGAGCACTAGAAAACCTGGAATAAATTAGTTTAATTATGATATGTCTTTATAATATAGTATAAAGCCATCAAAATGATGTTACAGATATTCAATGATAAAGAATAACTGCAACAGAATAGGAAATTAAGTTGTAGTTAAGTTTGTATGATTTGATCTCGTCAGTTTGTAAGAAACATAAAAGTGTAGACAATTTGAAAGGGTGCTTTTATTTATTGTTTTTGAGACAGGGTCTTGCTACACAGCCCATACTGATCTTGAACTACCTTATGTAGTCCAGGTTGGCTTCAAACTTGTGATCCTCCTGCCTCAGCCTCCTAGGTGCTGGGATTACAGATGTGCATCACTACATCTGGCTGTGAAAGTGTATTTGGGCACCAAGTTGTTAGAATTGTGTTACCTCAGGGAAGGGGGCTCATGGTGTTTAATATTTTCTTTCCATTTAACTAAATATGGATGTGTATACATGGTTTTCCTGTGATGAATCTATATTTCTACTCTAATCTTAGCCTAAAGGCCAAGAAGTGATCCTATCTATATTGCTTTTGTAATAATTGGAAAGGTTTATTTTAGTTTTGGAAGATAAAGTTATCTACTTATGTGAGTGAGAATCTATGATTTCTACTCAAAGCCAATCCTTCACCCCTATTATTTAAATAAATCCCATCTTCTATCTGCAGGTGGAAGGTGGTGTACCAAGCTTATGATTTACTGATTTCTGAGTTGACTGCTGCTAATTACAATGCATGCCATGTTTAAATGCCCCCTATATCAATGAATCATGTGCTTGGGTTGCTATAGTAATGATGTTTGGCTGTCTTTATAGCAGACCAGGAGCCACTCTTCCTAATGGGTAGCTAAATAATGGAGCATGTTCAGAATTGTGTTGTAATGAGAGCAGCTCTGGGCTCACGGGCCTGGCCTTAGTGGCTGCTGCTGCAGAATTCAGAGGCTGTTTTTATTTATTTGGATTTTGTAGCTAAGTTCCTGGAATTAAAGCTGTCTGAAGTAAATTCCTAAACAGACTTTGGCCTTATTGTATAGCAGCTTAGAACTTTAAGTGAGGAAGGCTCATTATAAAGCAATCACATTCATACACGACTAGATTGTATACACATAATAATGTGTTCAATACACATAAGACTGTGGTTGAACCGGACTTGAGAAATTCAAGACAAGACTGGATGGTGAAAGGCGCCCTGACAAGGTCTCCATTAGGAAACTCCAGTGGCGCACAGTGGTTGATAGACATGTGGTAGTGGCCTGAGCAATACGTGCTGAATGACACAGCATTCATGTTGGCTTTGCAAGCCTGGGCTCCTAAACGTGTGAGCCTGGATCACAGCACTGCAGGACAAAAAGATGTCACCTTTAACAAATGGGCGTGCTGTAACCAAGAGTTAAATGCATTGCCCAGGATCACGAATGACTTGACTCCCAGTCACTGTTGACTGCCTGTCAACATACCATTGACTCGGTAACAAGAAGAGGAATGGCAGGGATGTTCCTTATGGTACGCTGCTGAATTTGGGAAGTTAAGATATTAAATCGAAGCCAGGTGTGGTGGCTGGGGTCCCAGCACTCAAAGAGGTGGAGGCAGGAGGATTGTCAGTTCAAGTTCCAGGACAGCCTGGGTTATGAGACCTTGTCTTATCACTGCTCCTACCCCCCCCCAAAAAGCAAGCAAAGAAGGTAGTGAAGGGGATCCCTAGAGTTAGTTTACAAGTCTCCCGATTCCTGGCTGATCCAGGTTTGTGACTCGTTGTTAGCCCTTTGGCAGTTTGCTACTCACTCCAGTGTTTCTTACTCTGCTGCCTTGACTTGCTTTTCCATGTCTACATGGTTCATTTGTTTCCTACCTAGCCGAGCACAGGCATCATTGCTTTCTGCCAGGTCAGCTGGTGGAGATGCAGCCGTTGGGTACGTGCTCTGTCTTCCAGTGGAATTCAGAAGCCATCCATTTGTGGTGAAAGACATTTTGAAAGGTGCTGTACAGGGAGATGGAGAACAGAGTTCTCCTCCAGGGCCTCCAGGAATTGATCACCATTTGCTAATTTGTGCTCAGCTTGCTCCATGGACATGGGCAAGAGACCACCAGGGATTTTAAAAAAGGATTTTTAAACAAATAGAGTGTTCTTTGCATAGAGGCTACATTTCTGCTTGTTTTAAACAATCGAAGTTGGATGTTGCCATGTTCCAACACAGCACTGCAGTCTGTGGGGCCTTGGGGATGCACTTGTGATTAGTTACAAAGGTTCATTTTCTTTTTTTGTGGAACAGGAGTTTGAACTCAGGGCTTCAGGCTTGCAAAGCAGGTGCTCTACTGCTTGAGCCACACCTCCAGTCCACTGTTGCAAAGCTTTTTTTAAAAGCACAGAGGCTAAGAAAAAATCAAGACCTTTATGTGTGTGTGTCTGTGTGTCTGTGTGTGTGTGTGTGCACACGCGCTGAATTTTTAATACAATCTGTGTTATAGATGAGCTATTTCTTGGGACTGTTTTATACTGGAGAGCATTCATCTGATTGGAAGACAAAAGGTACTGAAACTTACCTCTTGAATTATTCTAGTATATACTTAAACTAAATATAGGTGAGATTCTTAATTTTATAGTGTTGCAAATATACTGTGACTAAAAGCCAGGACATTTTACATAGTCGAAAGGTCTGATAATTCCTCTCTTCCTCGGTACCATCCTCTCTATTATACGCCAAACAAGTGCTGCTACACATGTAGAAAGATTTGCACCTGTGCCACAGCTGGGCACAGCTGCCTATAAAACCCATACTTATTATCCTCCCCCTGGGTCTTTCTTAGAAACCACTAGGATTACTTAAGAGACTATCCCAGTGACAACCCTTAAATATGAATTTTCCAAATTCTTCTTCATTTGCTCTGATAATTTCCCCCTTGGGTTGGTATCTGCTTTTGAGAGCCTTCTGGACCTATTGTATTTGAGGGATAGATGAAGGATTGGGTGGAGAGAAGTGGTTAGGAACATTGCTCAGATATTCTTGTTTCTGACCTGATTGCAAGTAGAGAGCAACTTATCAGAGCTCTCCTATCTTGTTCCTTAGTCAGGACCCAGCTCCAGGACCCTTTCTTCTCTGATACTTCCTGGGTCTTCAACTGCTCTCTTCCCAGCACTGGCTGAAGATGGCTGCCTTATCAGTGTTGTTGGGTCTTGGTTCAATTTGGGGAACATATTGGCTCTTTTCTCTATGTATTTTGAGAATTTTATTCTTTGTAACCCCATCTCCAGATATTAGGTGGGGAAATGAGGTGGGTAGGGAGAAGCAGAACTGTGGGAAGAAATGAAGATCAGAAATAAGATCTGGTGGGAAAGAATGAAGGTTTTCCTTGAGCAGCCAAAGTAGCTGTCAGAAAGTTAGTGTAATAGAGGAGGAATTCCCTGGGCTGCCTTTTGGGAGAGTGGATTGAAGATGGTGTAGAGTTCATGACTGCAATATGCAACAGCCACCACCAGATGGTGATGGTGGCCTCTTGGCCCAGGTAGGACTCTGGGTCTCCCCATCCCACCCACGGAAGGTCACCTGATAAGCATATTGTTGAGTGGGTAGCTCACTTGCTTGTCATCTTTATTAAAGAGTGGTGTTAGTAGTTAGTAATTCTCATTATAAGAAGTAATTGTCTTTAAAAGGAAGCGTTTTAGAAAAAGACCTGGTTCAATTACGTGTCAGTTCTTCCCTCCACACTCTCAGCTCTTGGTAGTGAGCATCCGCTTGACCTTGACATAGGAATTTATGTGGAACTTTGGGCAGAAGACTCTTCTACCTTTAGCTGTATCTTGGTGTCCCCTGGCAGGGTTTAGGTATGAGTCATGGGATCTGTCTCTATGACCACTGTATTCAAAACTGATTTTAAACTTGGCCTTCTGACCTGTTGGAGATATGGTTAAAAGGGGATGGGAGAAATACCTTTTGCTGTTAGACATGCAGTGGGTTATTTGTTTATTTTGTAGTGCTGGTGCTGTACCATTGAACTATTCCTGCCCACCAACCCCAGCCTCTGGGATCAGTCTTTACCCAAGGCTCTAAGAAAAGGGGAAAGAGGAAACTGTAGATAAGTTAGGACAGTAGTTTTGCACTCACGCCCCTGGAGGGTAAGGAAATGTAGACGGGCAAAGGCACCCTGAGTGCAGAACACCTGTCATCTCGCTGATTCCTCAGGACAGGGCATGGAGGAAGTCTCAGGGCTCTGTATCCACAGGTGAGAAAGCAGAGGGTGGGACAGGTTCAGAAAACTTGCTCAGTGCCACCAAGCTAACAAGTCTGTGTAGATGGAACCCAAAGCTTGTTTTGGCTGATGAAAATATAGACTCATTCTCTACCTAGAGGGACAAAGGAACGATTATTTAAACGAAAGTATGGAGTCTCCTTGTTCCCTTGAATATTCTTCCTTTTAACATTGGCAGAAGCATTTAGGAAAAATCATCATTCATTTTCAAAAAGGAGGGCTGTGGTTTGAGTTGTTTTCTGTGTGTCCCTTGAACCCATGAAGTTTCTCCCGTAGTCATTGGCTGGCCGCCTCTGATGAGCTGTCTCTCTTCTCCACGTTTGAATTTGCTCCTGATTCGAGAGGCAGGAGGCATCAGCAGCCGCTTGCAGCCCAGGCAGGCTTCAGCACAGCCGGCCCCACACAGCTGGAGGGCGCCTGGTGGGTGGCTGTGTGGCTCTACCTGGGCGGTAGCTGCTCAGAACCCTCCCCTTGCAGGGACCTCCCCCTGCCAGCTCCAGGCTGTTGATTACCTGTCGGGAACTGGCAGACCTGGATTTCTCTTCCGCTCTTGCTGTTGTTAGGGGAAACAGACCAACCGTCTGCATCTAGACTAGCCTGCTTTCTCTCCCCTTTGAAAGAAGTCATCCTGCCTGGAATCTGGTAAGTGCCACCAAAGGCTCCGCTTCCCTTTTTACTTGGTCTGTGAGGACAGTAGCAAAAGACTGGTTGTTTTGTTTTTTTGGTTTTTTTTTACCGTGAATCTATTAATTTTAACCCAAATGTGCCAGAATTTGGGGAATTCTTTAAACTTGTTTTTTTTAATTAAAAAAATGTTCATTAGACATTTTTTGCATGCTTCAAAAATTAAAAGATAATACAGTGAAAAAATTTAATGACTTATGTGTACAGCCTCTGTCATTTTATTTGAAACCTGTTTTCAGGGCAGTGCACTGAAAAAATATGCAGATAATGGTCTGGTGCCTCCCCCTCCTGCATGAATAAATTATTGCGTTTGTCGTCTCCGTGTTCCTGAAAATGTCAAAAATAGACACAGTGAGGGGATCTGTCACACAGAGTTCAGAAATTTGGTACAAAACCCCAAGTGAAATGAGGACAGACCTTCTATTTATTTATTTTTCCATTTTAGACTTCAGTATATATTGAACTCAATTTAAAACATAGCTTATGGAGTCGTCTTGGTTGCCTTGGACAGGTGCGCCTGTATTGTTTGTGACTTACTTCCTGGGATACACACACCTTCCTCATTTGTTTTATACTTTTATTAGAAAGACTTGGTGATGAGTCACATGGTTTATCACTTGGTCTTCAGATTTAGTGGTTTTGCTCTTATATGGACAGACATTCAGTTGAGAACTTTTAAAAAATGAGGAAACAGGGTACCTGAGTGCTAGCTCATTATTCATTTGTCTTCTCTCCCATATTCTTCAGCCTCCAAATATAGAAATTTTATTCCTCTTAGGACAAAGTAAAATGGGCACTTCTTTTTTTTTTTTTTAAGTTAAAGAGGATTGCCATTAAGAAACATCTAAGAGTTTTCTAGAATAAGCTGTCTTTCCATTTGATGTCAGTTGTGCTGGTAGAGACAGCATGGTTCTCCTTTCTCCATTTGTTTTCTTACAGTTTAGTTGCAAATCGTGCTCTATGGCATATCTATAATTTCAGTAAAATTGAATTATGCAATGCTGGATGGAAAACCAGGGCAATGATACAGTGTTGGGGCAATTCCATAAGCAGTGAGAAACTCGGGCTGCCTCAGACAAACGCTGAGACATGAGCTAGAGTGGTGTCCTGAGGGGTGGAGGAGGAAGCCCCAGCATGTACAGCGACTTGAAATACTTCAGAAAGGACATTTGTCAGAAATCCTCTAAATCATGGCCATTCGTAATGTGTGAAATTGAACTTCTGACCCCGTTGGCTCGATGGTGATTTCTTGTTTTGCTTGAGAATTATGTGTAATTGAGTCTTTGGATGTGGGGAAAATAGCTGAGCAGTGTAATGACTGGGTAGCATGCCATTCTTTCTGTGTGTGACTTGGAATTGTAGAGCCTAAGCCTTCACCTTAAAAGGAGACTTTCTATTGAGAGATACCCCACAAACCTTACCTTTTATAATTCCTTATCTGTGACCTGCTCGCACATGAGGTAACAGTTATACCTGGTATACCTGGTAAAGGAGCAGGAAGAACAAAATAAACCCAGGGAGCTGTGGAAGCAAGCAATGCCCTGCCCTACCCCTCCCCAACACAACCCCCCCCATTCCATTCTGCTTCTGCCTACCCACTGATGTACATTTCTCTTACCTCTCTCAAAAGGTGTGTTTTGCAACACTTTTTCAACATGTGAACTCCCACCTCATACCTGAGCACCGGTTAATGATCTTTATTGTAAATGATTCTAGGCCTCGATTAACATTTAGCTTGGTTGGGACTTCCCAGTTGAACTCCATAGTCTTCCTCCCATGGATTTCTTCCCTTCCAGCCTGCTGCCCACTGGTGGGATCAGGGCTGAGCCAGTTTTCCAGTTATGTGATCTTTCCTTTGGTGCAGTTGAGCTGAGATAGATGAGGTGGAACTGTAGAAGAAGCAGCTGCAGAGCTGTTCACTGGTGGGGGACTCCAGGTGGTCTGGGACCCTGGAATCCAGACACCCTCTGGTGAGCCTGCTCTAGGGAACTGCTGTCATCCAGTCTGTCCAGGTGGTGGTGATGGTATTGGATGATTAATATTTCCCAGATGCAGATGGTAACTGCGTGGTCTCTTTCAGCCACTCTGGCAACCGTCTGCGCTGGTCCCTTTTTGCTGGGACACCAGTTGGCTCCTGTGTAGACAGAAGCACCGTCTGCATGACCTTGCAGCTTGTAGGACAGGTGGTATCAGCCGTTTTCTTGTGACCTAAATATGTGCCGATGGTGATTTCTGTGTTCATATTGATACCTAAAAAAAAAAGATGAGAAGTAGCTTTTATTGTCACAAAAGTGATTATGTCCTTTTGTATGATGTTTAAGGGGCACCTTTCAGAACTAGTTTTTAAAAATCTGGATGGCACCAACCTCCAGTCTCTCCGATTTCCCTTGAGAACTTATTCATCCTCTTTACATGTTGGTTATTGAAGTATTCTCCTATACCTTCACTGCCAAAAGAAGCAGGGTGACATATAAGAAACCTGAGAGGGGGTGGGGGCAGGGGGGAGAAATGACCCAAGCCTTGTATGCACATATGAATAATAAAAAAAAATAAAGTAAATATTAAAAAAAAATAAAGAAGATAATGAAAAAATAAATAAATAAAAAAGAAACCTCAGGACATTAGCCTAAAATATGTGTTACACATCCTTCCTCAGTGAATCTTTCTTCTTCCCTGGCCTTAATTCTACTTTAGAGGATGGGGCCCGTGTTAGCTGTGGGTAGCAACATGATCTTTGGGCAATGTGGTCCCTCTGAGGCAGGATGTGGGTGTGGGTGGGTTGGGTGGCACACAGTGGTCATGAGTTGTCCATTTTGGCTCTTTTCCCAGACCATGGTCAGCCTCATGCTTGGCTAGGTTGGGTGCTGTGATGTTTATTTTAGAATCTTGGGATGGATGGAGTGAAGTCTGATTTCTAATCAGAATTCTTTGATTCTAAGAAATTATTCAATCTAGACATTATAGTTATTATTTTTGAAAGCACTGGGGAAAAACCATAATTTTGCATCTCTGGTCTTCCTTAGTGATGGTTTATAAGACAAACAGGTTTATGTGGCCTTATAAAAGGTTTTAAAAAGTAGTCATTTAATCCCCATTGAAATCTTGTTACATGTACACATATCACGAATTGTTTCAAGTCAATGGTTCTCAACTACTTGTAGTTCTTTCCCCGCCTCTCCCCCAAAGTCCATTTGACAGTATCTGGAGACATTTCACACACTGGTATCCAGCCCAAAGTGTCAGTAGTGTTAAGGTCAAGCAACTTTGTTTTAAATGATATACACAATAAGAAATACCACAGAAAACAATGTGAGATCCCTGAGTACCCTATCCACAAAGAGTGGATAGTTTTTTGTTCTTTCTCACAAAACTGCTCAGTAGGGCCCTTTGAATCAGTGAATTAGTGGGACATGTAAATGGCATAACTTTAAGACAATAAGACATCTTTTAAATTCAATTTTTTTATTTTTGGCAGTACTAGGGCTTAAACTTAGGGCCTACACCTTAAGCCACCCCACCAGACCCCCCCCCTTTTTTTTTCATGATGGGATTTTTTTAAGATAGGGTCTCTCAAACTATTTGGCTGGTCTGGCTTCAAACTGTGATCCTCCTGATCTCTGCTTCCTGAGTAGCTAGAATCAGAGGTATGAGCCACTGGCACCCAGCTCGAATTAAAAGTATTGATAAAGTGCCTTTTTTAAACATAGCTAAATAGTTAAGAAATATGATAATTACTTGATTTTCTTTTCTTTTTTGTTTGCAGTGCTGGGGTAGGACACAGGACCTTATGCATCCTAGGCAAGTGCTCTTATCACTGAGCTACACCCCAGGCCCTAGTTTGGTGCTTTTCTAGTTTCAGCTGCCTGAAGGGAGAAATGGAGGGGCAGGACAAACTCCCTGCTGTGTTGGAAGGTGCACCTCTCAGTTCTGTGGTAGCTGGTGCAAGACCCAATTATAGGCTGGCTGTCACAGGGACCCTTCTGTAGCCCTGGAGAGGCCTGGGTCAACTTCCTCATGTCTGTGACAGGATAAGGACATGTCTGCTGCTTACTTCACTGTATGATCAAGGCTGAAACAGAAGGCCATCTCAGAGTTAAAAAATATGTATAACCTTTTTTTGGGGGAGGGGACAGTACTGATGATTGAACTCGGGGTCTTGTGCAAGCTAGTCAAACACTCTTGATACTGGGGTCATGTTCCTCACTCTTTTGTTTATATTTCATTTCTGAGATAGGGTCTCAAACTTTGTCTGGGCTGGCCTCAGAGTGGCAGTTCTCCATCCTCTGCCTCCCAAGTAGCTGGGATTGCAGATGCGTTTCCACTCTCAAAGTTAATCAAGTCTAATGTTCCCTTTGGTGGTAAGGAAACCAGCGTGGAAAGGTTAACTTGCTTTTTCTCATCCACTCTGTGATTTCTCCCTCGTTTCAATTCTTAGGGAGATTTTTGCCTGTTTAATTAATTCATTATTCAGTTAATCATGTACTCATTTCTGATTCCTTTTATTGTCATCCTGCCTTCCTCTTCAAAATCTTCAAGGTTAATTTTTTTATGCATTTACTCCTTGTTTTCTTAATTAGATTAAACTAACTTTGGGAATGGAATAATAGCTTATGTACTTTTGGGTTCCACTAGTACCTAAAGAAGTATTTGGTTAAGTGTCATACCCTAAGAAGATACTTTGATAATCTACTTTACTGTCACCCAGACAGTATAACTGCTATGACTGAGCCAGTATGGGAATTAAAACTGAGTGGTGGTCTTTAAGCAGGGACTCACTTGCTTTTCGTGTGAGGTAACTTATCACGTATTTGAGAAATCCAAGTTCTCTGAAGTACTGTGTCCTGTGGGTATAGGTCAAGGCTGACTTGCTACAGTGCTGACTCTCCATGGGGTTTCATCCAACATTTCCATTTTCCTTTGGCCTAGGATGGCTTTACTATGTTGTATGGAAGTAATAAAGCCCTCAACTGATAGACATGGTTTATTCCCAGGCTTGTGTGGTGTTCTGTAAAAAATAGCCTTGCGTATTTGTCGTTCTGCATTTTTGTCCAGGCATTCCAGTAGGAATAAGTAAGGTCTTCCTCTCTTGTCTCACAGACATATAATTCCTCAGCACCTCTTATTACTTCAAGGTCAGCCCTGCTCTTCAACCCCTCATGTAAAAGGCAGATTTTCAGGTAAACTTTTCTCCCTGACTTAAGTTTTGAAAACCAGAAAGGAGTCTTGGAGATGGGCTTCTTCTTCTGCAGATGAAGGCCTTGAAATGCAGGAAATGACAGGAGAGTCATGAGCTCAGCTCTCTTGCCTGCCACCTGCCACAGGGGTGTTCTTTCTGTTGCACTCCTTCTGTCTGCCTGCCTCAGCCAGGTGTCATCTAGGTTAATGCTACTTGGAGTGGTCCATGGACCAGCGTGTCACCTGCATGCTTGTCAGATAGGCAGGATGTCAGATAGACAAAATGCCCCAGAGGTACTGAGTTAGGTGGATCTGCTTGTTAATTCCCAGGGCCTCATGTGCATGTCAGTTGGAGAAGCTGGCCTGGTGTTCTCTTCAGAAGTGGATGCAGCAGTGACTTGTAAACAGGATGCAGGCTCCTTTTCAACAAATAGGTCTCCCTTTTCTCCTGATATGCCAGCTTGCCTGTCCTGGGTCCCATCCTGACCTTCCCCTGGAAGGGGATCAGGATTGGTCCCTTTGGTAGTGGAGTCTTTCCCAGGTGGCATTACCTGCCATTCCTGCTTCATACATTCAACATAGCCCTCATCACTCTTCTGGGTTGATCCCTAATACCTCATACTTGTCCATCTGGCAAGTACTCTAGTGTTACTTATTTCGTACTCTGTTCATGGTAATTTATACATTCCTCGTGTACTTATAGTTAGCCTTGCATACCTAGAGGGTCCATATTTATGGTTCAGCCAATCGAAGATTCTGTCAACCCCAGATCAGAAATACACATGTGAAAAAAATGCATCTGTACTGAATATGTAACAGATTTCTGTCTTCTCATGATTCCCTAAACAACAGTAGAATATGTACATAGCACTTACATTGTATTAGGTGTTATAAGTAATCTAGACATAGTGTAAACTTGATGGGAAGACATGCATAGGTTATATGCAAACACCGTGCCACTTTCAGTAGGGGATTTGAGCTTCCTTATAGCTTTGCTGTCCTGAGGGCAGGAGTCCTGGAGCCAACGCCCCATGAACACTGAGAGCTAGCTGTAATTTATTGTGCCTTTTCTCATCATTGACCTTAAGGACTTTAATATGCTGCCTAGTCTATATACCAGCCTGGGAACATTGCTAGTTTCACATCTTTGCTTTACTGCTACCTGGAGGAGAGGGGTGTGTACGAGCATGGATGAACATGTGCTGATAACTGGTGACATTAGGCTTCAGTGTGAACTTCAATAAAAACTTAATTGCAAATTACTCTTTACATTCTCCACAAACTGACCTTGTAGTGAAAGATAGTAGTAAAATCCTTGTCATGATCAAAATCCTGTATTACTAGATTCAGTATTTTAGTCTCTTAAATTTCACTTTCAGAGGGCCAATATTGGCAACTGGCAAGTAATCTAAATATATAGGTGCAGTGATGATGCTTAGCAGACCATAGGGACAAGTTTAGCCTAATAATATGTAGTGTTGATAAATGTACAAGAATAAGAGTTGTTGTTTTTGTTTTTAAAAGACAACTTTTTATACTAAGAAACGATGATTTTTTTTTTCTACACTATGTTGGCTGCATCCGAATTAGTGAAGGTTAAAATAACTATGACTGGTAAAAACACTTTTCAGATTATTTTACTTTTTATATAATTACATGAAATTCTCCATTTGGTAGTTGATCTCTCAGATAAATTAAGTCCTGCCAAACTGTCTGAAAAGATGAGTGAGTCAGACCCTAAAAACTTGTGCCATTTGAAAGATAACAACTATGTACTATGATTTATTAAGGGAATAATTAAAGAAACTTTTCTGTATTTTAAGATTTGTGCTGGTTAATCTTATCAGCCTGGTGTAAAGGAATCCACTTCAAACCAACTACTACAGAAAAGTCATTGCTTTTCCCACAAAATTAACTGGTTTCAGAGGACAACTTATAAAAATTCAACCTTTATGAATTGTAAAGCCTTGCTGGCTTTATTACCAGATTGTTATGGTGTCCATCTGTACTTGACTTTGTGGTCATTAATGCATTTAGACAAAATAGCTAATGGTGATTCATTTATTTATATAAGCATTTATTTTGCTTAATAGACAAGTTGATTGTACACAATACAGAAAGGATGACAATTAGTCTAACTTTAAGATGCTTATGATCTAATAGAAACCTTGAAATCTCCACTGGGCAGGGTTTTCACTGGAGCACTCCAGCCAAGTGAGTGAACAGACGTTTAGATAGATACTTGAAAGTTATGTGTCATTGTGCTGACTGGTGACAGGTTGTGATGTGTGTGAATTACACATGTTTCTGACCATTGGTCAAGTCATTTTAAAATTAGATTTAGAATTTCCATAATTTTCATAACATTAAACACTCTTCACATACAAGGATGTATGAGTGTTGTACACCTTCCTGAGGACTACTTAATAAAATCAAGAAGGTGTTATAAAAAGCAGCAGAGACCAAATGGTTTGTGAGATGAAGGGAAACTCCCCAACTGTGAAATTGAATGGGTCACAATGAAAAGAAAAATATAGATTTAAATAAAAGGTAGGAAACAAGATCTATCACACCAATGATTACATAGAATGCATGTTAGATACAAATATCCAACGAACTGAACACCTCAACAGAAATGTTTGGATTGGTAGTTTAAACTCTTTGAGTAAATATTTTATCATTAATTACAGATATTCTGACATCTACCAAAGATAGCAGGCAATACAGAATCAGTTGTAGGTATCTTTTTTATTATGACGGATTTGTGTTTCCTGTTCTTCAGAGCATTACTTCCTTGAATTCTTAAAGACTTAGTGTGGTTTTATGGTCACTAGCCAGCTAGTTCTTGGGCAGTTGTGAGCTGGTAGAAGTGTGAGCAGTTAAGCCCTGAAGTAACACTGCTGGCAATCTGTTGTGTTCACAAATGGTTGAAGGCATAACAGAGATTAAAGGAAGGTAAATAGTCACCTGGCAAAAATATTTGCCCTTTCTCAAAATTGTAGAAGTTATATTTAGAAGAAATGTTTTTGGTAAAAATATTTGAAAGTTTGTTTTGTAATCCAAAGTAGCTTGGGTTATTTTGACTAGAGGGATGGGAAGGGGGGAGAAAATATGAGAAGGAGGGAGGCAGAGACTATGGAATGCGTCAGTTAGAAGAGGGAAATGAGATGATTAATTGGTGTAGAATAAGAATAGAAAACATGTGGGGAGTAGAATCTTGAAATTTCAGGGCTATCCATTAGTCACTAGTTGAAGTTTTATATTAGAAGTGGTAGAAACCACTAGTGATGAAGAGAGGGAAGAAGGCGCCCATCCTTTCTCTTGTATTCAGGTAGAATATTCTGAAATATATTCTGGTCCAACCCAGTTCCCCTCACCTCTATTTCTGCCCCTTCATTCTGGCCAAGCTGCCTGCATTTCCTGTATAGGTTTTGACTCTTGTTTCCTCTGTGCTGTTGTCTGCATTTAGAAATCTGGTATCCTAGGGCCTCCTGTCTCCCTTTGTGTGGGTGAAACTTGCTTATTTACTGAGTGGGATCCAGTTCAGATCCCAGCTTAATACATGAAGCTTTCCTTAGTTACTTTCCCTCTTCTGAATGAAATAAAAGCTATTCTCAGGAGTGTGAAAGATACCCCCTTGGTTGGGTATAGGATTTATTAAAACTTCAAATGTATATGAAGTCAGTTTGCAGATTCCAGCAAGTTTTCCAGTCTCCCTGCTTGTGGAGCTGTGTTTAACTGGGCTGCTGCCTCTTGGCCTCAGGTGTAAACCTCTGGAGGCAGCAGCATTGTCTAAAACCCAGGCACATAGACATTTGTCTCTGCTGACACTAAGGTAACTTAGTGTAGCTAAGACAGGAGAGAATGGGTGAAGAGCCAGTGTGTTACAGAAGTGGCAAGTGGTAGAGTTTTACTGTTGCTGAGACTGGAGCTGTTAGTGTGTGTGGAAGTTTGGGGGAGCCATGGTGGTGTATAGCTCCTGGACTTCATTAGGCAAACATGCAAGCAGGAACCAGTTGTACTCCTACCTCTGTAGGGTACAGGTAAGCTTCATGGTACACCAGCAGCAGCATTTTGATGAGAATATGGGGTGACTTTAAGGCACTCTGCCTGCCCACCTTATCCCAGTCATGAGCCTTGTGACCTGTCTCCCCCTCCCCTCTTGGCCTTTGCATTGTGAAAACAGACATTCTACCTTTTCCTTAAGCTTTAGTAATTGCTCATTTGTCAAGAATGGAAACAGAAACATTGCCACCAGAAAGTAAAATGTACTTCAAAGTACAATAGGAAAATATCTGAAAATTCTCCCTGGCTAAAGCAGGTAATTTTTTAAAAAATCCATAATAAGGAGTTGACTATCACTGAACTTTGGAAAACAAAGATTATTCCATTTAATTTTTCGCAAATGAAAATCAGAGTGCAAACAGATACTCATTTTAAAGGATTTTTCTAGAAAATAGGAAAAGGGTTCTAACCAGTGCAGGGCTTTGGATCTGTGTGATTTATGGTTCTAGAGTTGTATTTTCCTCCCTGCAGAATGGGTTAAGGCAGGTAGAGTGATGTGGATATGTGCACAAGACAGGGAAGCACTGTGCAATTGCTATTTCTAGCACAGTAGGAATATATCTAGGTACTCAGGTTGCCAGTCTTATTCAGAACCAGCCGAAGCTTCTAAGATTTGATGATCTAGAACTCCGGGGCCGTATTCCATGTTTTTATAGCTGTGACTTAGTAGCAGCTGCATCAGTGCCCCTCCGGCAGTGATGTTCTCTGGGCACAGTCACTCCCTGACTCGCACATGTGCACTGAATCTGGCTGGTGCCCAGGGTCTGCAGATTGTTTGAACAGGATACAGTTTAGTTGTGTCTTGGTGGTTGTTCACCTAAGGTGGGATTATGATCCTTTCTCCTTAAAAGTAGACATAGTGTAAAGGGAAGGGTACACATGGCATCAAGACCCTGGGGAACATTAAATGCTCTCTCCCACCAAAGAGTTCGTGTTACAGTGGGGGTTTAACGATAACATTTTAGTTGTTGAGATGCGTTAGGGAAATCATTCAGGAACAAAGCGAAAAAATTAAATATGGACAATATTAAAATTATCCTTTGGGTTCTAGCTTACAGGGTCTATGGTTAGCAACCCAAATAGAAATCTTTGCTTTAGCTAACATAAATTATTAAGATGTTAGTTGTTTACATGAGTCAGAGCTTCTAAAGTGTGTTCCCCCAAGTAGGCTGAGCTGAGCTTCCTTCTCAGCCTGTTGTCATAGAGTCTAAAAATGGAAACGTGAGTCTGAACTCTTTCCAGATCATAAAATAACTCTGAATTAGTAGAGCATAAGTGAATGTGATTTTATTTGAGTGTCATTTTTAAGTGCCCCAGCCAGGTTGGGAACTTTTAAGTCTCAAAAATCCCCTATAGTGTGAGGATTAAAGAAGCAGTAGCCCCTCCCCTTCTGGCATCAAACACTTTTCTAATTAGGTCAGAGCCTCCCTCCCACCCCACCTGGGGATACTTCACCACCAGTTTTTGAGAGTTGCCATTGGAAGCTGTCACATAGAGAAGGTCTCTTCTGGCAGTGTGTATTGCTGGACCTGGAAGAGACGTAGGTTCTCAAGAATCACTCCTTTTGACTTCCTGAAAATTACATATCAACCTGTACTGTAAAAGGTCTCCCCCACCTAATAGACCAAAATCCTGCACTAGCAGTAAGCTCACTGTGATGACCTCAGAATGGAACTTTGTTCATACAGGGTTGTGTGATAGCTTAGCTTTGGAACATTGTCTTGATTACAGTAGATGTTTTAAGAGAGGCTACAGAATTTATTCTGTTGGGTGTGTTTTAAACCTGTATAGGTTTTAAAACATGTCTATGAACCCAGTCACTTTCTCCCAAATGTGAAATGGAGGGTGAACATTTAACAGTGTATTCCATTTGACCTCTACTCAGGGATGGATTGCTAATCCTCTCCTACCTAAAGGAAAAGGGAGAGCAGAAATAGGTAATAGGAATAAGAAAGGGATACAGAAGAGATTAATAGGCTGTATAGGAAAATACTACACATAACCCTCAGCAACACATCCGAAAACATAGGGCAGATTTCTTAGTGAAATAAGAATTACCAAAGTTGATCCAAGAAGCATGGTAGAACAGATCAGTTGAATAATTGAATAATTACTATAGAAGAGCTAAGAAAAGTGGTTAAGAGTTACCAAAGAAAAAGGCAGCCGCACTCTGGATTTTTAGCTGAGTTAAACCTTAAAAGAACAGAAAATTTCAGAGTTATTTGTGCTATCCTAAGACATAGTAAAACATGGGAAGTCTCCTAGTTCATTTTATAGAACCATTATAATTTAACTTAAAAACTTGGATACATTTTAAAGGAGAAAGGTGTAAACCAATATTATTTATGTAAGTAAACACAGAAATTCATAGTAATTTATTAACACATAGTATCTTGAGTGCGTCAAAAGGCTAATGCGATTTAATAAATAGTTGTTTTTTTCTAGGATGATTAAGGACTGTTATCCATTGTTGTACCAACATAGTAAATGAGAAGCATTTATGACAGGCCAACAGAGGCTGGAAAGCCATTTGCTTAAGTTTAGCAGCTGTTCCTAAGAAAATATAATCTAAAACAGCAAAATAGGAGCAAAAATTTTAAAAGGTGCATATATATGTATATATATATATATATATATCCACACATATATATGTACATGTGTGTGTGTGTATCCCAACAGCAGACATTTGATAAAAGGCAAAACTCTAAAACTGTTTCAATTAAAATTAGCAATGAAACAAGGATGTATTCCTTAACAGTTATTATTCAATGTTGTCTTAGAGGTTCAGTGAAATGTTTGTATGTGTAGAAATTCTAAAAGCTTGGAGGGAAAACAAAATTTTAGAACCAATAGGGAGATGCCAAGGTAGCTGGGTAAAAAAATAAGTCTCTAGAAATTATGTTTTCTCTCTTTCCAAGATAAGCACATGGAAGTGGAAGGTAAGACGTATTCCTATGACAGCAGCACCAGAAAACCTAGGAAAAAGTTGAACGAATGCCCATATTCTTCTTATTGAAGGATAGGAAGTAAAATCTCAAGGAATGAAGATAGAGAAGATGCAAATATATTTTTTCAAAAATTAATAAGTAGATTAATTATAGTTCCAATTAGAATTTCCAAGGTGGTATTTTTTAATTCAGTAAAATAATCCTGAAATTTATATAGAAGAATAAATGCATAATGTTGGAGAAGAGCAAGATAAGCACGAGAAGAAAACTAGTGAGAGCAGACTTGGCTCACCAGTGATCACAATATGATAAGAAAGTTCTCATGATCAAATCTGTGTGGTAGTGATACCAGGCACAGAAATAATTCAGTGGAACCAAGTAGTTAAGGCAGGACTGTTTCTCATTAAGAGGCAGAGTTAAATAGTTCCATTCTGTTGGGGAAAAGCATACATCATCTAAAGGCTGGGACAGGCATAATTATCTCTTCTTCTGGAGTGGGGGTGGCAGGAATGACACAGCCCTCTGTTTTATATTCTCATCAGAATTAAGTCCCAGAATCTTCAGAAACTGAAATATAAACAAGCAATTCAGATTTTACAAGAGAATGTAAGAAATTGCACATATAACCATAGGGTGAGGAAGAACTTCCTAAGCAAAATTTAAGCTCTAGAAAGGGAGACACATTTGCAGTATGTCCCAAAAGATACATTGTTTAAGGGGCTGAAGGGTAAATATAGCATACAACAGACAAGAGTTTATATGTCTGTACCATAAAAATAACTTAGGAATTGGGAAACACACAATTCAAAGGAAAATGAATAAAGAATACAAACACAAGCTGGGCGTGGTGGTGCACACCTGTCACCCCACTACTCAAGCAGCAGAGGCAGGAGGATTCTGAGCTTGAGGCCACCCTGGACTACATAGCAAGACCTTGTCTCAAAAATCAAGCAACCCCAAATATGTAATTCACAGAGAGTAAATGTGGGCACCCAGCAAACCCACGAGAAGGGGAACAGTTTGTATTACTCAGAAATGTGGATTTAAATGAGACAGCGCTTGAAACTCACCAGACTGGTAAACAATAGAGAAGAATAACACTTCTTGCTGGTAAGGATGTAGCAGAAGTGTTTTCTCCCAATACTAATTTAGCCAGACTTTTCATCAATGTGATAAATGCCTGAGAGAAACAATTTAAAAGGAGAAAAGACTTATTTTGCTCATGGTTTCAGCCTGTGATCAATATGCTCCATTTCACTGGGCCTGAAGCAAGGCTGGACATCATGGCAGTGAGAGTGTATGGAGGAGAATTTCCTTTTATTCCATTAGGGTCCCCAGCCTATGGGATGGTGCTGCCTACATGTAGAGTGGGTCTTCCGCCCTTAGTCCTTCTTGGAAATGTGCACGTAGACACAGACAGACACACACACACACACACACACACACACACACACACACACACACACACACGCATTTGCTCAGTCACTCACCCCAGAGGTGTGCTTTACTAGTTCTAGGCACTTCTCAATCCAATCAAGTTGACAGTTGAGATTAGTCACACTTTAATCCTGGACATCTGTTGTTTAGAAATAAAAGTGTATATAAAGTCTTAGGAACAAGATTGTTTCTTGTACCATTTTACTGGCAAAATGCTGAAAGTGAATGTCCATCATTGAAAATGGCTGACTTACAGAATATTTGCACCATGTAATATTTTCAGCCATCCAATAGAAAGAATTAGAGGTATGTTGAGTTAGCTTTGGAGGGGTTTCTGTGAGACATTGACAATGAGAAGCAAGATGGAGAAAAACATATACATCTGGTTGTAAAACAAAGACATGATCCCTCTTTATATGTCCTGTGTGTGAGTATGTGAGCATGAGAAAAAAAGACAGAAGTGCTCTTCCTCCAAGTTGGGCAGGAATGGGGAGGAATGGTGCCAGGAGCAGGGCAGCATGGATTTTCAAGCCTCCCCTCCCCACCAACTTAATAACTGAGTTGCCACCCATCTGTCATAAGTCTTGACCCCATCCCATTTTTTTTTTCCTTGTGGAGAAGCTGCAGAGTGGTATAGTTTGAGGTTAAAAATCCTTGCTTCTTCCCTGCAGCTTTGTATTTTTTGTTTGGTTGGGTTTTTTTGTATTCCAGCCTGCTCTTGTTTTGATCCCCTGATATCTTTCTGGATTTTCCAGGCATTTTAATTAAAGTTCTTCTTTTGTTTATTCTAAGACCCCGTCTGTCCCTTTCACAGTGCTGGTCTACCATGGCTTTGGTGTTTTTCCCTGTTGATGTATCTGCAATGTCTTCTTAGACTTGTCATGCTTTAGAAGGTCTGTGGTGTTTATTGATACATCTCTGTGTTTCTGTAGATAAATTCATGAGTTGAATTGCTGGATCAAATGAACACTGTCAATGCTGACAGATATTGAGAAATTTCCCCCTCAAGCATTATGATTTGTTTCCACCAGTGATGAAAACACCTATTTTTTCCATACCTCGGTGTTGCCACCTTTTCTCAACCTTATTGTTGCTGATGTGGAAGGGAAGAGCTGTCATTTTATGCCTTTAATTAGTGAGGTCAGCTATCTCTGTATATTTGCACTTCCTCTTTTATGAAGTGCTAATTTGTGCCTTTTTTGTCCATTTCTTCTTTGAGTTGTTAATTTTTCATTAATTTTTTTCAGAGTTCTTTGTAAAAAAACCAAGTGTACTTCACTCATCTGTCATGTTAAAAATGTTTTTTCTCATTTAATTGATTGTGCATGTTGTCATAGAGAAGCCTTTAATTTTAACATTGTGCCCTTAAATTTTCTGTGGTGACTTGGAAAGCTAACAATTACTTATATCGTTATTTGTTCCTATTAAACATAAGAAGGGCTATTTCTCTCTAATAGAAATGTTGCACATCTTTCTAAGTCTAAGAAAAATTTAGGGGAAAAAAAAAAGAAGGAAAAATTATCACCTACAGAAAGAGCATCAGTTGCTCTTAATGTTTTAATATTAATTGCTCTTTTTATATTTTAGCATTTTTCTTTTTGTCTTTTGGAAAGGGAATGTGCATGTTTAGGTATTTGTGGTCACAGTATAGATTCAGTGTATTTTTGTCACTTATTTCAATATGTGGTATGTAACATTCTATTTTCTGAATATTCAGTGTCTTTTTTAATCATGTCTGTTCTGTGTGAGCTTGTAGTTTTTCATATAAGAGAAAAAAGATGCTGTGAATATCTTTGTGCAAAAAATCTTAAACTAGATTTTGTTCTTATGCTATCTCCTTGAAATGAGACCACTAAATCAAGGGAGTATTAGAATTTAAATACCTTTAGTCCATATTATCGAATTGCTTTCCTAAAATGTGGTGCCAGTTATGTTCCCACCAGCATAAAGTTTCTTTGAGCTCTCATCAGAAAAGAGAGAGCTGGATTTGTTTGTGGTGGTAGGGGGGCGGGGGAGGCATGTGGCCATGAACTTGAGAGGTGTGAGGAAGAGTAAGAAGGCTTAGTAGGGCTGGGAGATCTGGTGGAGATGAGGATAAAGGAGCAGGCAGGACCCAGGGCTCATTAGGCTGTGTGAGCCACCACAGGAATTTGCATTTTTATGGTTGAGGTGGTGGAAAGGGGCCAGGAGTGTTGCAGAAAGGGGAGTGGCTTGCTGCGCTTCACTGAGGCAGCTGTTGCTGTTGCTTAGATGAGAGAGGAGGGTTTGAACATCAGTGTGGAAAGGAGAAGATGGTTGGAGATTCATTGGGAAATGGAGCCCTTTCTACCTGCTGATGGGCTGAATGTGTGAGCTAGAAAGAAGAGCAGAGGGGAAAAAAATTTCACCTTGACCACTGGCTGGCCGATGGCCACTGAGGTGAGAAGAAATAGCTAGGGAACAGTGTGTGACAGAACCCAAGCTCAGGTGAGGTCTCAGGTGCCAAGTGGAGATGGGAAGGAGATGGGTGCATGAGGATGGCACTCAAAGTACGGACCAGTATTGAGTGGGCACCACTGAGGTTAAGGATTTCTTCCCTGTGACAGTGTGCTCAGGATTCTGGGACCACATCATTTCAGGAATTAGGAACTAGACAGTTAAGCTAGTAAGTTGCCAGGTTATAAATGCTGGGAGGACACAGGCACTGGGGTCTTGGGCTATGATAGGAGGCGGTACACAGTGTTGTTTACCGAATGGTGTTTATAGAACAGGAGTCCTGTTCTTGGTGAAACTATTTTCTTTTTAGATGCTTTGATAAAGTCTCTAGATACTCAATCGCATGAACCTGTGATGCGTTCAAACCATACATTGTCCTCTTTGATAAATCACTGGAAGGAAAGGTTAAACCAAGCTAAGAGGGTATGTTTAAGACCTTGTTAGGAAACTTGTTAGATTTGTTATAATCACCAAACCTTGCCTGTGTTACATAAAGATTTTTGCCTGTGCCATGTCATCCTTGTTTAGTTCAATTTAATTCCTCCCCCTCCAAGTGTCCCACTTTTCTCTTCTACTGTAGCTGGTTTTGAGCAAAACAGAAAAATTTTGGTTTATTTTACTCTAAGCATCTCGGTTCTTTTCATTTGGTTACTCGTTCTTTTTAAGTAAGTGATAATACACAGATACTTACCAGTTTTTAAATAACTTATTATAACAAAAAAAATGTAAAGGAGTCACCTCCTGGTAAATACAAGAGAGACAACTGGTTGCCATTCTGTTTTATATCCCTTCAGTCCTTTGGCTGTATCTACATATGTAGAAGAGTTTGTGAATTTGACTTAATGCTACATCTGGCTTACAGTGGTACTTGTTAGCCAGTATTTTATGGTGAACATTTTATGTTAGTTTGTAATATTTTTTGAAACATGATTTTTTTTTTTTTTTTTTTTGTGGTACTGGGGTTTGAACTCCGGGACTACACCTTGAGCCACTCCACCAGCCCTTTTTTGTGTTAGGTATTTTCGAGATAGGGTCTTGTGGAATTAATTGCCTGGGGCTAGCCGCGATCCTCCTGATTTCTGCCTCCTGAGTAATGAAATGTGATTTTTGAAGGCTTTACCGTATAGGTAAATCCATAGGTGGCTTTTCAGGAAAGAAATCTCAAGATGCTCTCACTAATTGAAAAGTCCTTTTAAGGCTTAAGATGTAAGCAAATAAAATACAAAAACTGAACTGTCTTTGGAATACTACCAAGAAATTCAGATTTTATGTTCTTAATAAGATCTTGTTTTGACTGAAGTCAGTCTTAACTTTTTTTTTATTCCTTTTGGTTATGTTACCTACAATTTAATTATTTTTGAAAATATACTTTTTCTGCTTTTCATTGGCACATACTAATCCACTGTGACCCTTGCGGTGTGTAGAAATCCCCACCCTACAACCACTCAGTCTTCTAAGTGCAGTAAACACTGTGGAGCAAATTATCCAACGACGAACACTTAGTTGGAAATAATATGGAATTATAGGAACATCAGAATTTTTGACATTATTTCGAAATTTGAGATAAAACATCCCTAAAGGATAAACATGAATGAAGGCAGCCCCTCTATTGCCAGCTTCCTGCAGACCCTCTGCTGGTCGTTCATGGGTATCCCTCCTGCAGCCTCTCCTTGGCTACCGTGGGCTCTGGGTCATGACAAGAAAGACAGCTGTTTCCTCCATTCCCTCGGCTTACTGCATCCTGCCCACATTGTGAAACTGACATCTCTGTCTGAAGTCACCAGCCCCTTCCTGTTCCTTAAATCCAGACACTTTTATTTTCCTGGACAGGCCTCAGTTGGAGAAGTGCTATAAACTGCTCTTCCCCGTCCCTGATCCTTACCTGTCAACAGCAGCTCAACCTTCCTTCTTCCCTATCACCTCAGAGCGGCTCCCTGACTCTTCTTCAAAGCCTCTGTCCTTTTAAGCCAGTGGTTCACAACTGGGGGCAGTTTTGCTTCCCAGGAGCATTGAGAAGTTTCAGATGTTTTTGATTGACACACCTTGTGAGAGCTTTACCCAGTGAATAGGGACCAAGGGTGCTGTTAACCATCCTACAATGCACAGCACAGCCTTCCCTCCACTCTCCCCAGCCAAATGTCAGCAGTGCCAGGTTAAGAAAGCCTTTGCCAAACTCACTGTCAGACCCGGTGCTCCCTGGGTTGTCTGCTTTCCGCACCCTGCCTTTTTACACTGTAGCCTGGGTAGTAGCCGCTTTGGTTTGGGAAACTAGGAAGATCAAATTTGCTAGAATGGCTCCAGGCTGGCCTAGGTAGTGAGGTAGAGGAGGCAGGGGGGTGGCACTTGATCATGACTGGATGTTTGGCACCTCTTCCTTGAGTGTGGCACTGCTATGGTTGGGCCCTAATTTCCTCCTGCAGACCAAGGGAATTGGGAGCCTTCTTGTATTCCCTTCCCTGGCAACATTGCTTAATTTAGTGCGAAGATTGTCACAGACTGGCTTCAGTGCCATTTTAATGTAGGCTGGGCAGAAGCTGATTCTCTGTGTTAGGGAGAATGACGTAGGTGACAGGGAGTTGGATGCAAACCACCCGTTCAGTAAGTTTGAATAAAATGGAGGTGGCAGAATTGGAGTTTGAAAGGTCACATGGCAGCCTTTTTCCCTGTCAGTCTTCCCAAGCGAGGCTTTTCTATGCATTTTCTCAAGGCAGAGCCTCCCTGGACAAGGGAGTGGGCGAGGGAGTACACCAAAGTGAAGTGTATGGTTCTGGGACAATGGCTATTAAGCAGAAATCTGAATTGTCCTCATTTTTATATTAATACTTGGAACAAGACAATCATTGAACTAGTGTATTCATTTTCCAGAGCTCCCACATCAAAGTACCACAGACTGGATGCTTAAACATCACATTCTTCTTTTTTCTCACCGTTCTGGAGCCTTCAAAGTCTAAAATCAGAGTGTCCAAAATTAGGGTTGGTTTCTTCTGAGACCTCACACCATGACTTATAGGTGGCCTTCTTCTCCCACTTGTCCCTCTGTACCTGTCTGTGTCCCAACTTACCTTTTATAAGGATACAGTCACATTGGATTAGTGCCCACACTGCTGAACTTATTTTAACTTGATTACCTCTTTAAAGATCCTGTTTGCAGATATGGCCACATTCCAGGGTACTGGGCTAAAGACGATAGAATTTTGGAGGAATACAATTCAGCCCATCACAGTTAGCTAATGTGAAATATAAATGCTTTTTATCTCTAAGGGAAAAGGCAAATTGCTAAATAATAATTTAAAAATTTACCTGGCTTGTTTATATATATTTGCTTATAGTGTATTCTGTATTGTGTTTCTTATTTTTTAATTTAAACTTCCAGCTAGCATGCAAATCAGAAACAATTGCAGTTTAATTTTAGAATTTTTGACTAATTAAAGATGGAGTTCCTGCTCTTAAATGTAGTCTGTTCAGCACTTGTGTGTCCTGGCCTGCTGAAGACCCCAGGTGTTCTCCTGTTTGAGAATTGGACTGGAAGTGGCTGGCACCCTCAGCCTGTCTCTGAGGTTGTAAATTCTCTCTGCCTGTAACCTGGTGCCCACTGGCTCCTCCAATCCTTCAGAGATCCTCTCTGCCAGAAGGGGTCACTGGCTCCGCCAGTGAGCTCTTTGTCTTCCTGCCACCTCTGGAAACTCCAGAGGGAACTGGAAAGTCTAGTTTTTAGGTTTTGTCAGCTGACAGGCCAGGAGCACTTCACCAGTGAGCATGCCACCAGATTTGAGTGAAGGTAGAAAGTTAGCTTTTTGCTATATCTGCTATTGTGGAAAGCCACGTGGGTTGGAGAGCAGTGTGTGACATCTTTCAAGCAAGAGACAAGAGGCAACACCAAGGCAGTCACAAACCTGAGGAAGAGCCACACCTGACTTGCTCATGGGAGTCCAGTGACAGTGCCCGCTAGACTCTTCTGCTTCCTCAGTGCCCTCGATCACACCTTAGGGCACACAGCTGTGACCTGAAAACTGGAATTGTGGATTTATAGACTGGGGCCAGCTCTCAGATTCACCAAGCTTTCCCCAGTGGGTTCTGTTCTGTGTTGTAGTTTGTATTATAGTCATTCTTGTTCCTGGCTTTCCCCCCACCTCCTTTAAGAGAGCTAGAAAACATGGTCATAGCCCTCCTGGTGTAGGCCCTGGCATGAGGAACAGGATAGAAAGTTGAGTCAGCTGTGAAAGGGGAAGGGGTTACCCCATAGCCTGCCTGCCCCAGGAAACATGCAACTTTATTTTTTTTGGCAGTAATAGGGTTTGAACTCAGGGCCTCAAAATTCATGCCTGCTAGGCAGATGCTGTACTACTTGAGCCACTCCAAGTAGTTGGATATTTTCCAGATAGGGTCTCGCAAACTGTTTTACCTGGGCTGGGCTTTAAACCATGCTCCTCCTGATCTCTGCCTCCTGAGTAGCAAGGATTATAGGCGTGCAGCCACCTGTGCCCAGTTCTGATGCAGCTCTAAATAAGCCAAACAGCCCAGGCAAATTTACAGTCGTTACAAAACCATGGGACCTCTGCTTGCCACCCATGCCAGGGGATAAACCTTGGGTTCAGCCGTGCCCACTGACGACTGTCATTTGGAGAAGAGACGTTGTGGGAACTACTGGAGGTTACTTTACCTTAGGGCACTGGGTGAGGATTTGAGCTGATTGTTGAGCTGGGTGGAGTTACTCAATCCTTACAATAGGGGCGGAGTTTGACTCAACTCCGTTTCCACCAACAAACATTTCTTTCTAGCTGTCATTGACGTGAATCATCAGTATAAGTAGCAAGCTCGCAGCATTCCTTGTCAGTTGTGTTAAAACTTGCTGGTGTTCCCTAGTAGCCACTGAAGTGTGTGTGAACCAGGACAGGCAGAAGAAGAAGCAGGGGAACTCCAGGGTCACCAAGAGAAATTTCCAGCAACACTAGTCTGGCTGAGTGCTTTCCAGTGGGACCGCTGCCTTGTTTTTCGTGAGCCTTGAGGAAAATCATGGGTAAGAACAAAGACGTTGATCGTTGAGTGGATACAGACCATCTACTGGCTCGGGCTTTGATTTGGTTGTAATACTATTTCTGTATCAGTAACATTATGCTAACCCATGCCAGGAATTTCCATTATAAATGCTTCTCGATGTTTGGGGTTAGTGATAGTTGATCAGTTTGATCAGTTTTGCTCTCTCGATGTGTAGAAAGAAACTTGAAAAGAGTTGTGATCTGAAATCTGACTCTCTATTCTTAGCTTTCTTCTCTGTCTTGACTATTCAGAAAAATGTATAATTTTCATTCCCCAAATGAAAACAGAATGGTTACTTTTGTTAGCCTTTTGGTATTCATGGAAAATTCATGGAAAAAGGTTGTTCCCTGATTTAGAAACCAGTGCTTTGGGAGGAAGCAGTTGTGCTTTTCTTCCTGTTCTTTGAGTATTTCTGACCAGGAATTCTCACTGGAAAAAAGGGAGACACCAGCTGGGCTTGGCTTCAGATGAAATACCATCTTGGGTCACGAGATGGTTTGCTTGGAGAATGACTTATGGTTTATATTGAAGTTTGGGATGGTATCGATAGAAATCTTTCCTTGGCTGATAGGATTTATGCTAAATGACTTTTTTTTTTTTTTTGGTGAAAACAAAAATGAAAGCCAAGAACGTTAATTCGACTGAAATTTTTCTTCAGGTTTTGCTGTCATTTGTCATGCATCATTACTCATGAGCTCACTCAAATCAGCTTTATGATTAACACGTGGTATTTGTTTCTTTACTGTCTCATTTGAGAGTGATTCATAAACGGTTAGTTCAGAAGTTAGTGTATATCAGTACACTGCCAAAACCTGAAATAAATATGCGTGTGAGCCACACCTTCTCATTAGTGAGCCAGGTTACTTTCAACAAAGTATTCCTGATATCCCCAAGTGTTAAGATCACTGGAATTCTAAAATAATGCAAATGTATCACCAATGTGAAATACCAAAGCCTTTAGTCTAAATCTGAGTTATTGGCTGATAAAATACTTCATTTTACATTGAAAAGTACATTGTCTGCGTTCGTTTCACTTAGATTCTGTCAAATAAACAAAAAGCAAACAACTGAACTATATAAATGAAGAAGGCATTTAAAGGACTTTAAAAGTGTCTGTGAGGAGGACAAGGATGAGTTGATTGAGAACCTGAGTACAAAGATGGGGGAAGTCATGAAGGAAAAAGAAACGCCTTTTATTTATTTAGACAAGCGAAATGACAGGAATGATGATCAGTTATGGATGTTGTAGCCTTCTTAGAGTTTTCATTGCTATTGTTTTCATGAGAATTTAGCTGCTTTAGTCTAAAAACATTTTGGAGGGTCACACTGCAACTAAATATGGGTTCTAAAACATGTTCAAGATGTTCTCTTGTCACTGTGGACTTTCTTTTGTCACTGGGAAAGACTGTGGCTGTGTAACAAAGAGATACAGAAGGAAGGCAGAAAGGGACTAGGAATTTCTCCTCTTGGGGAGATGAACAATGTGGTATTCCAAAGTGGTTGTTTGGTGGTTGTAGTAGTGGCAAGTCCTGTGCACTCACTGACAACATCTTCAGGGCAGTTGGAGGAAGGGGTAGCTTTCATGGTTGTCAGGGTTGGGTTGGGATAGAGGGTTGTTTTTGTTCTTACATTTCACTCCAGGCAGGGTTTATGTCATTTGTCTGCATCTCCTAGGGCTTTTCCAAATCAACTAACAGGTAAGCCATTTACACACCCTTTCCTTAGTCTTGGTAGAAATCCCAGAGTAATAATGATATAAGTTGCTATTTGGGAGAGGACTTCCTCTCTGCAGGTGGCCCTGAAGCTAGTCTGCTGAGCTCTCCCTCACCCAGACCCCGGGTTTCTGAGGTCATTCACTTTCTGCAGCACGTGTTTTCCCTCAGTGTTTTCGGAATCTGTTTGTACTGCGTTCCTGGTGCTCAGAATTCCACAGAGGTCACTCAACACATCCTCACCTCAGTAAATATTTGTGCTTCCCTTGTGCCTGGCCTGGTTTCTCAGTGTACTAGGAGCACAGGTGGGCAGTGGGAAGCAAGGAGGCAGCAACCAGGAGCCATTCCACCTACCAAGCAGGACTTGTGGGTCAGGCTTGAAGATGACCACCAGCAGCTCTCCTGAAACTCAGCCCCTTGAGTTTATTTCCCACCTTTCTAGAAAGCCTGGCATCTGAATCTTACAGATCATCCCTCCTGCCCAGCTGTGGTCACCAAAACCCAATCAGCCCAAGTAATCACAAGATCTAGTCAGGTAATCTTGAGCAGTGTTCTCTCAGCTGACAGATGGGAGCTATTTATTCATCCTAGTAACTGTTACTGGAAGAAGGTTAAAAGTCAAGCTTCTGATTGACATCATCTCAAGAAACAAAGGACTGGGCTTTTGTTTTGTTTTCTAGAGAATAGAAGAGCACAAGGGAGTTACTGGAAAAGCAGAGGGAGTGAACACAGGGACTTCAGACTAAGTGGAAATTCAGGCTCTGTTAGAGGCTAGTGGGTTCAGTAGAACCACTTAAGGCAGCTCCGTTTCAGTGATGTAAGCTGTGTTGCTCTCTGCTCTTACTCATGTGGCCTGCTGTGGGCAGAGGATCACATACAGTCATAAACAGCTTCCTCTGACCCAGGCCCGTGACTGGAAACCCAGTCACCTCAGCAGAAGGCCTTGAGCTCACAGGTTCTTGGGCAGAGGCTGTTTAGTACCCTGGGGACATGATCTTTGGGAACCTTTGCCAGTGCATAAATTTGAACCTTTTAGCTCAATTAACAGGATCAAGAGTTTATTTGGGCCACAATCCACCATGCTAAGTAGACAAGTTTGAGACTCAGGAAATCTAACTTTGCTAAAGGAAATGGGGTGGCAGGTGTCAAGGCATTTTAATGTATTCCACTTTTTCTCTCTCGCCCTCTTTTATTGAGGTTTTTAGGGGCAGAATTGAATGTGAGGTTCATCAGTGAGTGATTTATCTGGGAGAGATTTGCTGTCTTTGGACACTGTCCTGTCTGGTATTGTATTTGTATGATATTTTAACTCATTGGATATGTAGTTTAAGTCACTTGCCTTGATCACAGCTTGAAAACAATTTGTCTTCTCATTCTTTTAGTCACTTAAACATATTTGGTGGCCATCTCTTGTGCTAAATACTGAAGAGAACTTCCTTTTTCCTTATACTTGTCAATTTGTGTTGAGATAATTTTAAAAAATCTTTTGTTCTTACTTTCACTTAAGTTTTTAATTTTAAAAATATGTACATTAATAGTATCAGTGCTGTAGCATTGGCCTGACTGATAAGGCTGTTTCCCAAAGACAAATAAGACTCAATTTGTAAGATTAATCAGGATGATAAAGAAGGTCTCCTAATTTCATTAGCTGGTTTTAAAGCACTTAGGTTTCTTTTTCATTCCTTGTTTATTCACTCATTCATCTATCTGTCTATCAATTAGTTAATTAATTAACTTTTGTGGTGCTGGGGATTGAACCCTGGCTAGAACCTCAAGCACTCTACCACTTGAGCCACATTGCAACCCAATCCTTTGTTTCTTGATGGAAAGTCCCCCACCCCTAGCAGAGCAGTTTTCGTCATGGGTGTGCCAGGGGACGCTTAAGTTTCTGGAGAAGTATAAGAACTTAGCTGCCAAAAAGCTTCTAAAAGCTGAAGATAAGAGTCAGAGAGACAGCAAGGAAAGTCCCCAGAGATGATGAATTCATCCCTTTGCAGGGTATTGTCATTAAAATTTGATTTTGAGCGCAACACACAACTGAAAGCTTTGGTGACAAACACAACACCTCAGTTTAATAGTAACCAGTTAAGAGAGAAGCCCAAAAACCCCACAGTGAGATTCAGCAGAGCAGCGTGGGTGATGGAGCCCACGGCCCCTCCCTGGGCAGGGAGTTGCCCAGGCACTTATCTGCCCAGAACGGGGGCCTCTCCACTGGCCTCCTGCAGGTGCCTAATCCTGGGTCTTACCCCAGTCACTGTTAAGTTGCCTTTTCTGTCATGCTGGTGCACATCTATACTTAGCTCTGCTTCTGAGAAGAGAAGTGTGGGCAGAGAACAAAATAAAAAGCTCCAAATTGAGAATGCCCTAGTTAGTCTACACACACACACACACACACACACACACCCTTTAAGGGGAAACTCATTTATTCAGCAAGTATGCACTGAACCCCATGGGGGCCACTCCCATTGGAGAGGCCAAGTGTTCACAAGGGCCTGGGCCATCCATGCCACAGGGAGCTAGAGCCAAGTCCACAGATCATATACTTACAGGGAAAGCGTTTGGAGCTATAAGGAAGAGCGGTCACGGAAAGAGATTACAATTCTTGGGTAGGTAAGCCTTTATAGGACAGCACAGTGTGGTTCTGTGCCTGTAGTGCCTGCCATTGTCCTGTATGGCTGGTTTTGACAGTGAGTTGTAACTTATGCTAGGTTAATGGTAAGAAAATGTGCTTTAAGAAATTGTTTAAAGTATTGTTCCTGTGGAAGACTATATTGTACCTAGAAGGGTAAATGGTCACTGGTTTTAGAGGAGAATGAAAAGATATTTACTGGAAAAGAAACTCTCCCCTCATGAGAGGTATTCAAGTGTCTTCTAATTGATTCTGGAATCCAGGACCATCAAGTTGCAAGTGGCAGAGTTGGAAACTAACCTGTGCACATCTTGCTCTGAGGTGTGTACCTCAGTCACGTTGCTCTGTTACCTAAATCAGGCCAGTTGTTAAAGGGGACAAAAATCCTGCCTTTGTCAAAGAGACAATGTTGTTTGTTTGTTCAGTTCTTCGCCTCCCTTCAGCAGGCAATGTTGTGTTTGCTTCAAGGTGTTGCTTAAAATAGATTTCACAAGATCAGGAAGGTCCCTTGTGGCCAGCATGGTCCTTTTCCCACCAGCACCAGTCTTTCTATTTCTTCGTTCTTTAGTATTGGTCATCTTCTTACTTCTGTATACAGGTTGACCTCAGACTCTTGATCCTCCTGCCTCAGCCTCCCAAGTGCTTGGATTGTAGGTGTGTACCACCACCATACCCTGTGTACCTCACTTATTTATTTGCTGTTGTTTACTACCTGTCCCCTCCTGCTAGGATATAAACCCAACAAGGATAGTGACTTTTCTCTTTCTTTGACCCTGATGTTTCTAGGCACTTGACATTGGGGTACTTAGTGAATGTTTGTTGAATTCGGAGAGCAGACACCTGGGCCCTGGGAGATGAACAGTTTGTAGGTTGTCTTACCCCACTTTTGTGCATTAGTGTAGTGGAATTGCCTGGGTGGCTCTCACTACTTAGAGGTCAAAATCTAAATTGCCAGACTTTCCTTCATGCTTTTCTAAGAGCTGGAGTTTGGCCCTTGCCTCCGTCTACAGGGGAATAGCTTGGTGAAGTTCCTTATAGTCATTTGCTGACGTAGCCAGTGTTTTTACCCAGTGTGGGAGTTCCTACCTTATTGCATTCTGGCTTTCAGTGTTCAACATGCTGTAGTTACATGTTCCACTGTGGTTTTACTTAGCTATAATCCTTCATTAATTGCCTCTTGTTCATACTCCCTAAGAGCAGATTATCCTTCACGTTCAGCTTCTGCTCCAATGCTGTTGGATTTCTTTGTTTCAGTCATGACATCAAAAAACCAACCAAAGGACCACAACTGAGGCTTTTGTATATCTATCCAGCTTACTCCTGTTTTGGAGTATTACACCTTCAAATAATAGAGCTAGGGCTGTGGCCTAGTTTCACAGTATAAATAATGATATTTCCCAGCGTCTGCCAAATTTAAGATTTACCCTGTGATCCTCGTTCTCCATAAGCCTAACCTGCTGTAGGACGAGCACCATACCTTGTAAAGCAGGTCTGTGTTGAAGATTCACTGTGTGACTGGAATGGGATACACACAAGTGACAGAGACATTCCCTGTTTGCAAGGACCAATAGCAGAAATAAGTGAAAGATTTCATATAAGTGAAAGATTGCTATATAACAGACTTCTGTCCACAGATTTAAGTTTGAGAACCAGGAAGTTACTGAGCTTGTCTTCATGGTCATGTGAAGGCCAGGCGGGGGCAAGACATTTCCAGCAAAGAAAGAAACATGTGCTCTGAGAACTAAAAGTCACAAAGTCTCCCCACTTGGCTAAATATACAAAGCATCTGGGAGATGGTTCTGGAGGCAGAGCTGAGCACATGGATGCTATAACAGGTTGGACTTTATTTGTAGGTTACAAAGAACCAATGCAGGGGCTGAGTCCCATGGGTTCTGTTTAGAGACTTGGGTTAATAATGAACTGCATTAGAAGACATGGAAAAGAAGAGACTAGACATTGCAGTGAATTTTATCCTTGAAGTGATTAATTGGGGTTGTTGGGATGACAACAAGGAGGCCTCATATGCCTATCTGAAGCTCAAGCCTCAGGTCCTTGCTGGAGACCAACCAGACTTGGCCATCACTCAGTGGTTAGTAGTCACGGAGGATGGGGTGTCCCTGGCTATGGAGGGGTTGGGGGCTGGATGAGCCCAGCCAGGCAAAGCTGTAGAGTGCAAAGAGGCTGCAGATGAAAGCTTGGGGAGCACCTGCATGTCACTTTGTCGTTCCCAGGTCTGAGTTCTTTATGAGAACTCTTGCACACTTGCAGCTCTTTCCTGAGGGAACTATACTAAGATTGACACAGCAGTGTTGCTGTCACATGGGAACATTCAGAACGGCACGTCCTTGGGGTTCTGTCTGCAGTTTAACCAAATCCCCTGGTGACTACCGTGCACATTGAAGTGCAGGAAGAATGCTACTCTGTACTGTCTACCAATCATATAAAAGCTGGGGAGTTCTTCCTTCTCCTTTTGACCTCCATAGGATCTATTTACTTTTTAGAATTTCCTCAAAACGACAGGCTATAGGACATACAGTGCATAAATCTCATTGGTAATTAATGAGCAGAATTTAGCTAACATGTCTAACTGTCCCTACATAGATACCATATCTTAGTTTAGGTGGCACATAGCGGATCAGAGTGCTGTGCCTGCTTATAAAGAGGCAGACCACCAGGACACTGATGACTGAGGTCTTAAACTGCAGCTTTAGTATAGCCACTACGTGTCACCCGACAGGATGGTAAAGTCCATGTGCCCAGTCGCATTGTCTGCAGTGCTCTAACTTCTTGTGCCTGAATGACCCAGTGGGAAGAGAGTGCATATCTCTGGTGAGGCCTGTTGCATCCACAAGTGGCACATACTTGATGTAATTGTCGTTTGTCACTGTTTAATAGTACCTCCTTCCATGGCAGCTCTGCAGAAATTTGAGGTTAATTGCAATGAATGTTTTCTCAGTCGTTTGCCTTTGTTAAAAGCCGTGTCAGAGTTTGTTTGGTGTGTGGACTGAGGCCCACACATCTTTATTTTGAAAGGGAATCTTTTCAGGCTTGATAAACATCAGCTGCAGTTTACATAGGCATAAAAACCAATACTGAGAACAACTGGAATAAGGAATGTGTACTGGTTCATTGTGAGCTAGGATCCATTTTTAATGTGACCTTCCTTTCCAATTTATAAGCAAGTATTGGCAGCTTAATCAAGGTTTCAGAAATTAACTGTCGTATTATTTTCTCCATAAGGGAGTCCTCAAACTGTAATATTTCTTGAGTCCTTTAGAGAACTATGTCAGTTTTCTCCACCTACCTCCAAAGAGGTATGTCAACTTCCTAGGTCAGTTAAAATGTTCATAATTTTAGTTAAGGAAAAGTGGCCCATGACTTCAGTTTTTGGCATTGGGTAGCATGGTTGAAATGTGCGTCACTGTGTAACTCCCCCAGCACCCCTCCCTCTTGTTTCTTTGAATTTACCTGGGCTTATATCTCATGATGTTTTGGGAAGCAACCCTGAGAGGGTTTCCCCATTGTGGGAAAGTGAAGGAAGCGAAGCAGGTTCAAGAAAGTGAGCTTTACATTGGGGACAGATTCTGCATGTGCTTATTCATAAGCGACAAGAAAGGAATGTGCTGAGACCACCACATTTTGGCAACCTGGACATGGCCTTGTTTCCAGATGTGTAACCCTGGAAAGAAGCTAGCCTCTCCTGAATGGGAAGAAGTCATACAATCAAGAACTACTTCGCGAGGACTCATTTTGTGCAGGGTTCCATAGAAAAGTCAGACAAGCCTGAAACATACACAGTGGTCTTAGGTGATTTGCAGCTAGTTGAAGAGAATTAAGAGTTACACGCTCCAAAAGGAGTAAACAGTACGGAAAGTCACCTGAGCCAACGGAGAGGAGTGGCCTAAATGGGCATGACTGTAGGAATTCAGAGAATGGAGAAGCTGGTTATTAAGGGTTGGTTTGTTGTGAGAAGATGATTAGGAAGGTGTCCGTTGACTGCCTGGAGCCTGGAAGAATGAGGAATACTCAGATGGGTAATGGGAGAAAGCCTAAGAGCACATGTAACAATGGTGGAGGATCTACCAGAGTTGAGTGGGCTGAGTGCTTTTAAGATACTAGGTTGACATATTTGGAGAACTACACAGATGTGGCTGCTATTGGAAACTGAGTTAAATTGGGTGCTCTACTTGCTGCCTAGTAGAAATTCTAAAGCATAGAGCAAACGCTAAAGAAGGACCCTGTGTTCTGTTCGTTAAATATAACAGAGGTCCGACCTCTACAGCTATTATGGGAGACAGGTGCATTTTGTTCCCTGCAAAGCTCTTGATCTGTCTGCCCTGTGCTTTTGCTTCAGTTAGTTAAAACGCTTTCTTCTGTGGTTCGGGGACAGGAAGAAACAGATGTGTCCATAAAGCAAAGTCATCTAGTAGCATAAACTTGTAATGTTTGAAATGTGTCTTTTGAGGGGGGTGTGTGTGAATGACCAATACCCTACTAATGATAATGGAGCCTACACTAGGTTCTGGAGAAGTCTCACCTAAGGGAGAATTTCAAAGATCTAAATGCCCTCAGATTCCTATCGTTTAACCAGGCTGAAACCACTGAGACCCAAATGTCCATCCTTTTGGGTAAGTCAGAGACCAGGAGCCATTCCCAGTGTATGCAACTTTGGCAATATGGTGAGAGACTCTGGTGCTCATGCTGGGAGTGGGTCAACCAAGCTTTTTATGCTGACGAGGGCTTCCTTTCATCTATGCCCTTTCTTCTTGGTGGCCTATGGACCTATGGGAGGACATTCTGTATACTAACCTGCCTAACTGGGAAAATGTACACCCTGTGACACTCAGCTCTAGCAGTGGGTGTGGAGCATTATCAGAACTGGCCCTTTGTGTGTTGATCATAGCACTGTGAAACACAGTTTTCCCTCTCTTTTTAAATTCCATTTTAAGATATCTTGTGGTGACATGGTACTCTGCATAGTGGAAAGGTGAGGTGTCTGAGGTTTGTTTGCACTTTTAACGAACTTGAAGATAAAATTTCTAAAAATAATTTTTTCTGAGAGTTGGAGGGAACACTTTTGTTCTTTTGATTCCCTGAGGAATTCTAGGAGTTCACAGGCAGTCTTGTGGTTTTGATAGCAGGCTGGGCAGGGTAGCATTAAGAGCACATGAGGTGTTCTGCAACTTTGCACAGGTTCTCAGTCCCTTACCAGCAGTTCCAAAGGCAATAAGGTCCTGGAAACATCTTTATGGGAGTATTAGGAAACTCGTTTGAGAGCAAATCCTGACATGAATGGACTTGAAAGTATTTCTGGGCTCTTTGGGTAGCATTTGGTTTAGCTCTTCATGCATATAGCCTCACAGATACTGACATTTGATTTTGGGTCCTGTTCCAGCCCCCACTGGAGATGTTATGTAACAGTTGGAATAATTACCAAGCCATCATTCTCAGATGAGAAAAAGCCAGAGCTCAGTGACACACTTGTCACTGAGGGTTTCTGATAAAACCTGGCTTTAATGGAATAATAATTTGCTAGGTCCACCACAACCAAGCACCAGGAGCTGGGTATCTACTGGCAAAAGTGAATTGTTGGGAGGTCCTGGAAGTTAACAGTCTGAGATCCATGTCAGCTCAGCTGGGCTCTCTCCTAGGGATGGAGAGGAGACTCCTTCCTTGCGCTTCTAGCTGCTGGTGGTGGTTGGCGACACTTTGGTGTTCCCTGGCTTAAGCATCTTTTCAGTCACCTGGTCGTCTTCCCCTTGTCATCTTCCCTCGGTGGATGTCTATTTCTGGGTTTAAATTTTTTCTTTTCTTAAGGACATAGTCAGATTGGTTCCAAGTAAAAGCAAGGTGTACTAGGGAAAGGCTGCTTCTTCCAGAGTTAATGAACTTTTTTGTCCTATTTAATTATTAAAGTCTGACTTCAAAACAGTTCTGTACTTTAGGACTTGCCCTCTTTTCTGGATCAACACAGCTCAGTGTGGACTCTGCTTTGACATCAAGTCCAATGTCCTCTGTCTGCCCAACAGCATCTTCTCAGTCATGAGGACATGCAAGGTTAGCCAAAGACCTGACTTTCAGGATTGCAGGAGAGTAACTAATTAATTTGCACGTCTGTTCCCATACTCGTTCCCATTACCATGGGTCTTGCTCTGTGTTTTAGGCTACCTACTTTGCAAGTTGGAGATGAATGGAGCTACGTTATAAAAGGAATATAATATAATTAAACAATTAAGAGTATGTCTTTGGATTTTTGTTTTACAAAGTTCTAGTCGGCTTGACTTTTTCTACCCAGGAGGGAAGTGGATGAGCAGGTCTGGTAACTCAGTATCCCACCAGACTCTTGTAAGAACAAATAGACTGACCGATGGGCTCATGTCTCAGAGTTTTTCTATGTCTTATTTCCTTCAGGACTGAATTCCTGACAGGCTTTTATTGTTACAGGGTACTCCTAATTGTTCTTGTATTAGACAACCAATGTTGTTTTAAGTAGGCAGGACCTGGCTTGCCTTTATCCTGCTTTCTCCTCTCCAGCTCCACTCCCACTGAGATAAACACAAAACGGTGCTGGATGATAAATGCAACTACAGGTAAGCCTTGCATTGCCCTCCCTATGACCTTAGCGAATGTGGATGGTGTCAAATGGTCAAGGCAGAGTCCTTGGTAACCCGGAGTGATGGAGCTGCCTCTAACTCCCTCCCGTCCCAAATACTGAGATAAATGAATTCATTGTGCTGTATTCTGGAGAAACAAAGAGGAAAAGGTGGGACCACAGGTGGTCCCCAAAGTGGGCGGACAAGCAAATCCTTAGAAATGCAAACTATGAGGTTCTGAATTGGAGACTTCAGGACTGAGGCCCAGGAATCTTACCTGTCAGTCATGTCAGCCTGCAGGTGATTCTGCTGCCTGCCCAGTTGAAGACCATCTGCTCTAGGAATCCCTCACCTCCCAGCCTTCCTCAGTACCTCAGGTACTATGGCAGAGTGTAGGACCAGCAGTTCTGTCTTTGCATCCTCCCAGCACACATGCCATAGAGTTCTCGTACAGGCACCTGAAACTTCGGAGCTCATCTGTCTCACGAACAAACAACATCAGAAAATAGATCCTGGCAAGGGACGGCAGGAATACAGCCCTCAGAAGGTTCTGGAAAGTTGACTGTTTGAAGAAAGACCCATTATCACACAAGATGATGGAGGCTGATGGAACATCAGAGTCGTTCCATAATAAATCTCACTGAGTTCATCTTTTTTGTAGGATTAGTAACACAAGATTTCTATGTGATAACATTGCTTGTGCCTAAATGATTAATAGACTTCACAAATTTCCTATTTCTGCTAGAGTATAAAGTATTGTTAAAGACTGTGGTCCATGTCAGCCAGCCTAGTTTTCCCTTGTTAGTAGGAGCCTAAAAGAAAATATTGGGCAAGGACATGGGCCTCCTCTATGATGAAAGATGGAAGCTGGTACTTGACACAGCGTTCTCATCTGGCTGAAGGTTTCTATAATATCTACTGTATTATTTGAGGAGTGCTCACGATAGTTTTTGTTAACTTATTTCTAAACGAGGAACTCATTTCTTGTTATTCTAAACCGATTACTTTTGGGTTTTCACTTTCGTTAGGCAGTAAACTCCCTCTAAACTCTTCCCCAACCTTTCCCCCTCCCCACTCCAGGTAGTGGAATGCTCCCTGAGTGTGTGCTTGTGGCTTTGGGCGTGTGCACGTGCTCACATTTTCCTGGGTTAAATTTTTAGAAGATATCCTTTCATGCACAGTCTTGTCTAATTGGTTTGGAAGTTGAGCATTTTTCTCTTCCAAGTAAGGAGGTTTTAATTGTTCCCACCCATACATGTGCATGGGGATAGAGGTCTTTGAGTTGATTTTTGTAACTTCCTGTAGAATATGCTGTGTTGACACGAGACCGGTAAAGAGATATTACTCAGACAAAAAAGCCTATTGCACCAATGCGATATTTAACATAGATACTAAACTAAGAAAATTCTAGCATTCCTTTTTACTTAGTATATTTACATGACTTTCTTTAAAGACTCTTTGAGACTACTTGTTAAATTAGAGCTTGTTAATGGTGTAAATACCTTTTTTACTACCTTCTTCATTGATGTGTACATGGTATTTTTAATTTTAAATTCTCTATTCGCTATCATTTATTTGGGGCCACATCGGAACTGTATTACCTTTCAGTCTTAGCATTCCTAGATGAATAGCGACACATCTATGTCACCCAGAAAATAGAGATGAAAGGAAGAAAAAAAAATCACTCCTCATCTTACCAGTATAGTAATACCATTGTGTATTTATATATTTGGTATATATATATCAAGTATATATTTGACATGTATTTGGTATAATTTTAACAGTAGTTTTCTTTGCTTCTGTAGTTGTAATAACAGTATCTTTAAATATAGCATAGATGACTGTGTCAAGTTTGTCACTGATATCACTTTAATGGCTACAAAGCATTTATGCATGCATGTATATATAACACATAATGTACGTAATTCATGTATGTTTATACCCACTCTTTCTTTAGCTGTTCTCTATTTTTTAATCTTAGGATTGTTTTGAATCTGGCCACTTAAATGGCACCATTTAAGTCAAGTGTACTTCTGGGGAAACCGTGGGTTTGGGAGCAGAATGAGGTTCAGAATCTGGGCTCAATCATTTCTTCTTATCTGTGAAAGGGTACACTAGAATCCTCCTTTCAGGAATTAGAGGTGGCGTGTGTGTATGTGTCACTGTTCATAAAGTTTTTTCAGCATTTCAGATCATCTTAGAATAATCACCATTTATGTTCTTTTGTGTGTGTATATATACACATGTCCAATTTATTTAGGTGAATACATTACACAGCCACTAGTTGCTCCAAATAACAAAATCATCAAGAGTATTTTTTTTTTGTTTTGGAACAGCTTCACAGAATATGCCTAAAGTATAAAATTCTAATGTATTTTATATCTATTTAGAACTAGTGTAAGAATGCATTTGAGTGTAATCTGACTTATTATTCTCCTGTATTTGTTGAAAAATCATACATATTTAAGAGTAGGAAGGGGCTCATTACCAGTATTGTTGACAAGTGCTGAATTTCAAAATATAGAGCATGCCTTTTTAGTAGGTTTTAAGGGCTGGAATATATGTTTCAAAAACCCTCAGTAGTCATCTATTTCAGGCAGTTTCCTAGGTAGAAGAAAAATATGTGAAACTCTTTGGGTTTGTTAGTGAGGTTTCAGTGGCCATGAAATTATAGGGTCAGTGCCCCATTGAAGAGTACATTATAGTTGAAGCCTCTGTGTAACTGTTACTGGCATTTTTATAACATTTTTGCACTCATTAAAGTACTTCCACACAGGAGGAAATTTAGAAAAAAAATTTTTATAAAGAAGAAAATAACCGTAATTCATAAGTTTATCATTTGGAGAGAGTGACTATTAGTTATGTTTTTCTTAGTTACTTTTATATATATTTTTGAACTAGTTACGTTTTTAGTTTGAGCTTATTCCTTAATGTTTTACCATGATCATTTTCTTTCATTTAAAAATATTCTTTGAAAATTTGTTTTCAATGATTTATAATTTAGTGTATGTTTCTACCATAATTAATTTAATCACTTCTCTATTGGGCTAGAACATTGCTTCTAACTTTTTCTTCCTGTATATGATGCTGTAATGAGTATTTTTGCAAATTAATATTTGCTTACATCTTTGATTATTTTGTTGGAATTCTTAGGTACAGATTTGATGGATCAAAGCTCCATTAACTCTTTGAATATTCTTGCTATATCTGCCATATTACTTTCCACAAAACTTGAAATAGTTTATCTTTCTAGTATTAAAGTATTAAAATGCCTGTATCTCTTTAGAATGCGTTAACTTTTTCAGTCTTAATTTGTTAGCTAAAAACTTCCGTTTCAACATTATTACATGTATTCATGTGTTTTGTTTCTTCTCACACTTTCTAGGTATTTTTTTTCCTTACTTAGAAGTGTTTTGTAAGTGTTATTTCTTTATTGAGGATCTAAGTAACTTTTGTAACACTGCTGATAATAATAAGAGTGGAAAAGAATGAGGAAACCTTCAACCAAACACATTGTCATTTAGCAAAATGGGTTTTTCAGTGATGCTTTCTCTGGTTTGGGTAAGTCTTAGTGAGTCTGGTAATCAAAATAAACATGATATATGGTGTTGGGTATAATGTGCTGCAGTCGTTTGCCCCCCATCCTTTGCTAGTGTGGAACCAAGACACAGCCTTCTTCCTGGCTGCACAGCTCCTCCCTTTCACAGGGAAGGAGGACTGCTTTCTCCTGGTCATGGATCTTTCTCAGTGTCTGATACCCAAGTTTCATGGGAGGAGAACTTTATGCCCAATAGACAGGTGGTGTACTGCAGCCTGGCTGTAGTCTGAATGTAATCCACCTCAAACACTTGGCCCAGAGGCAGCTCCTGACCTTCTTCTCACTGCCCTGTTCCCCTGAAAATATGTGGATCTCAGCATGGACTATTTATTCTGATAAAAATGAGTAAATAACAGGTGCAAAAGAATGTAGAACACTTCAGTGAGTTAAATGGAGTTGGTCAGACATTATCCCATTAGTGACGTGCCATGACTCATGATCCTTGTTCAGTGTGTCCCAGAAGGTTGAGCAACAGGGCAAACCCAGAAATGCTTGTTTTCAACTCTCCCCGAGGAATGACCCTGTCTTCTCCATCTTTGCTTAATTGTGATGCAGGTGGAATGAGACCCTGATAACACTTCAATCTCTTGAATTTTTGAATTTTTTTTGAGGTACTGGGGCCTTGCACTTGCTAGACAAGCACTACATCACTTGAGCCACCCTCCACCCCCTAGTCCTTTTGCTTTTAGTTGTTTTTTAGCTAGAGTCTCATGGTTTTGCCCAGTTTAGGCTTGGACCACAATCCTCCTACCTCCTCCTCCCTCATAGCTGGGATGATAGGCATGTGCCTTCCATCTCTTGAATTCCTTAAATTCAGTTAAGGTCAATGCAGGCCTTCTGTACCTGTAGTAGAGATGACCATGGACATGTGGCAGGAGTCCCTCTATTTAAGAAACCTCTTCTCTAAGTTTTGCAGAACCAAAATGGATTTTTGACCAAGATTTCTTCGTGACTTCCTGTGAGAGAGCAGACACTTGTGAATTTTTTGCTGAATAACTTGGCATCTATTAGGTCCCTTATGCTTTCATTCCAGTAAAGATCTGTCTTCTTGCCATGGGTTTCATACCTCAAAGATAAGTTGACTTCACCCTTCTCCTTTTCACTTCAGTTGAAATCTTTTGTGTACAGCTGAGGCATCTTGATTATGAGTGAACAGCTTGAGTCTCCCAAGTATTCTTTTCCCTTCACTCTTATATATTTCTTGGAAAATATGGAGGTACCTAAGATCCTTCCAGGTGCATTTCTTTTTTTGGTCTGCACTTAGATGTGGAGGCCTGAATTTTCAAACTTGTAGTTGAAATAACACTAGATCATTGGGATTCTCTGGTGACACTCCAACCTTATTTGATATGTTCTTACAGACTTACCTACAAATGTGTCATAACTGGTATGGACCAAAAAGATCTGAAGTAGCCAGGTGCTTTTGTGGAATTGACAAGACTTGTCAAGAGGCCTGAGATGTGGAGTTAGGTGGACTCCTCTCTCCTCTGAACCTGCCTGCCTACAGTGTCAGGCAGGTACCCAGCTCTTTGCAGCTCGCCTTTGGCTGCACTCTCTAATCCTTTCCTTTGGATCCTCACCACTTTTATGTAGACTTTTCTCATTCTTTGGTGCTGAAGCCTGCCTGTTGCTCAACCTACCCACTGTTTTATCTCCTTGTAATGAACAAAACCACAGATCTTCTGTATTTCAGTATCCTTGTGATGAAGAAGAGGATGGTGGCTGCTAACACTTATTGAGCACTTACTATATGTTAAGCTCTTCCCAACAGCATCCTTATACGAGAAGTGTTATCTATTTACATAGATGGTAAAGCTGAGATTTAGAGTTTCCCAGTGTTGCAGAGTTTTGAATAAGGGAGCCAAGATTTGAGCTCTAGAGGGAATGGCTGGCTCTTTGTGGTTTGAGCCTAGCCTCTCTGTTCTTGAATAGTCTGAACTGCAGCCAAGCCAGATGTGTTGATGTTCATACTCTCAGCTCCAGTCCATCACTGGGTCTTTGCCTCTGGTCCTTCTACCTGGAATCCCCTCACCTTGATCTTCCTGCTTGGCTACACGTGTGCCCTCAGACTTCTCTGCAGCATGGAATTATGTGGGATGCTTGATCAGTGCAGACTCCTAGGTCTATAGTGAGACCAGCCACTGGGATTCCAGGTGACCCTGGCTTGAGTAAAGTCAGGGATCGCTGCCACTGACTTATCTTCCTGGGTTCTTGGTACACGATCAGTCACAATCACTTTTATTTCTCTGTGCTCCAAGAGGATGGGGAAGAACAGTACTTTCTGAGTCTTGTCTCCTCACCTGGCATGCAATAGGCATTCAGTAAATAAGGTTGGTTTGAGTCCTAGTACCAGCCTGTTGTTTCCTTAGTCTGCAAGAAAAAAATGTGATATCTAAAACAAAAGATTTGAAGAATAAAATTCCTCTGTCAACCCACAGGGTCCTACAAAGCATTGGGCTTCTTAGAGAACCATGTTAACACTAGCCCAGAGGTGTACTAAATGCCAGCCATGAGGACAGTAAATTGTTGGATTGTAAATAAGAGAATAGGAATCGAGTGAATTTTTGTGGATAAGCTGACTGGTTTGAGCATCCTCACTCAGGTCTCTGTGGATCTTATACATGCCGGTGTAAAACAAGAGGCACCGTGAGATGTGGTTGGCTAGCACCCAGCTTGCTCTACATGGTAAATCAGTGTCAAGTCAAATCAGCAAACTTAGCAGAAGTAAGGAATAGAAAGAAGTAACCAGAGAACCCCAAATGCTCCCTAAGAGAGCAAAGAAGAGAATACCATTTACAATGGCTGTCATTTCTGGGGCACATGCACTGTGTGTTTGGTGCTGTGCTGGGTCCTGGTATTACAGCATCATTTTCTGTTTTTTACAGTTAGCCCTATGAGGTAGGAATTGTCATTTCCACTTCATTAATGAACTTTCTGAAGTTGATTGTGATTGAGTCCCAGAAGAAAGGGAAGAGGCACCTAAATCATCTGGGCTCTTGTTTTCTCCTCCCTTTGAGTTTATACCCTACTGCCCTTTAGCCAGCTCTTGCCCCTTTGGCCTTTGGTTTTCTCTTCAGGCTGAATTCCCTTCCAGGAAGTTTCTTGGTCAATCATTCACAGAGTCCATCATACCCTAGCACCTACTGGGGTGTGCACTTTGACTGTTATGTGGTCAGACGTGCCTTCCTCATTACAGCTGGAGGACATTGTCTCACTCCCAGAGATCCCACCCATAATCCCCAGCTGCATGTGTCATTTACTGTGCATGTTCAGGGGATACAAACTGCCATAAATGATCGGTGGAAGAATGTGGATGTTCTATTAAAGTGAAGGCTTAGATCCTTATTGCCATTTTGCAGTAGCCAGCAATGATAGTGAGGGACATAAAAATTAAGACAACAGGAGAGTTTATAATATTCCCTAATGTGCATGCATGTGTGTGTGCATCATACAACTCCGTCATACACTGGGAGCCTGTTCTTGAGTTTACAGAGATAATCAGGCATTGAGGGTTTTTTGTTTTTTGTTTTGTTTTGTCTTTTAGCAATACTTTGATGTCTGGATATCAAAAATTGTGTTTCTGTAGCTGCAAAATACTTTTGTTCAAATGCCATCTAGAACAGTGGCTTCCCAATCGTGCTTTCCTTTATCAGGAACTTCAATCTCTGAGAACTTGCTAGAGATATAAATTCTGGGGCCACTCCACTGCCAGACTGAATTCAGCTTTGGACATGGCACCCAGTGATACGCTAAGGTCTGGGCACCACTGACCTGGAAAGTGACCAACTCATGCCCCAGACCTGGCGTGCCCACGAGGAAGATGCTCTGGGGTCTTAAATTTAGGCTGGGTTCTGGCTCTTGGCTCATGTTTTCCTAAAGCCCAGATAAGGAGAAGTGTGCACATCTGCTTAGACATTTTAACCAATCAAGGTTTATAGTTTATGGACAAGAAGCAAAATTGAATATTATCTTTCTGGGTACCAACAATTTTTTCACTGACTTTTGATTTTTGTTTTCTTGGAAATTGATGGTAGTTCTGTTGTTACTACCAATCTTATGTGAAGCGTTTCTGTTGATATTTTAGTTAGTCATTGCATTTTAAAGTACTCTATGTAACCTTTGGTTTGGAAACATTTTAGAAGTTGTAAAACAGGTTCATTGTTGTGGTAACTAAAGTATAACTCTCAAATTGGCTAATAGATTGGTAGAATTAAATTGTCAGCATAGATGAGTAAAAATTTGAGGACTGAATACATAAAAAGACCTTTCTATGATTTTTTCAGAATCTCTAGTGCAAAACAAGAAAATTTTCTGAGCTGGCACAGGTACTTAAGTCTTAAGTCTGTAACCTAGCTACTTAAGAGGCCAAGATCAGGAGGGTCACCATTAGAAGTCAGCCTGGGCAAATAGTTCCTGAGACCCTCATCTCCAAAATAACAAGAGCACAATGGTGTGGAGGTGTGGCTCAAGTGGTAGAGCACCTACTTTGCAAATGTGAAGCCCTGAGTTTAAACCCCAGCACCCCTCACACACACACACACACACACACACACACACACACACACACACACACACACACACACACACACGTCTTCTGGCCCTCAGTTTTCTCAAAGTGACAGTTTGAGGAAATTTGAGCTACCCCAGGGTTGGCAATATTAGAGTGTGAGTAGACTTGAGCTCTTAGTAGGTAGTCCACACTAAATAATCCTTTCAGTGCACATCCTGTCAGATTTCTGTTTCTCAAGGAAATAATTATAAAAGAGTATGTGATGTGTGCAAGTCATTCTGGGACTTGTAGTCAGGAAATCTGAAATTTAGCCTACACTTTTCTCAAATCTGTAACTTTGAATAATCTCCTCATTTTTAAGACTTTAATTTTCAGTTTTTGTGTATTTATCTTGTTTTACCTTTAAGATGGTTTATCTCCACTAAAAGAAAAATGATTTTTACCTACACAGTAAAAGAAAAAATATGAATAATATGTAAACTAAATTTTCCAGCAAGATTGTACTAATGTGAACAAATTTTCTATGCCTCTTAATAATCTTTCTTGTAATCATTTCAGAATCTATGCTTAAGAAAAAGTTATGGCAATTTTAATTATTTTGAATTATTTTCAAGAAAGTTATCTTTAAAGTTAGAATATTTTTTTCTCCTGCATGTGTGTGTGTGTGTGTGTGTGTGTTTTAAATAAATATTGGCTGTGGCTGTGTTTGATAGGGACTTTCTCAGAGTATGTTGACTTAGTAGGCAGGTTACAATGTTATTGTTTAGTTTACATAATTAATTCATATGAGCTGGGACATTAATTGATACTTGCATTTTCATTTAGGAGTTGATGTTTCTTTTAATTAAAAGTATAATCATATTAAATCTGAAATACTTTCTTGCAGTGATCCATACGTGAAGCTTTCATTGTACGTAGCAGACGAGAATAGAGAACTTGCTTTGGTACAGACAAAAACAATTAAAAAGGTAGGTTGCCCATCCTTTACCAAATTTCATTTAGATCATAAGTTAGCCTGATTAAATTATGTATTTTGATTTTGTAGATGTTTATATTTTAAAGATAACAATATTTTTAACTATCAGCAAGTATTAAATCTAAAAAATTTCCACAGACCAAAACTTTTCTATATTAATCCAAGATAAATGACTATCAAGACAGTATTCTGAAAATGTCTTACTACAAGAGGTCATTTTTTTTCTTGCAAAGAGTACAACAATACAAGAATTTGTTCTTGTTGGCTTGCTATTTTTCATAAAGAAATCAAAATAATTTAAAATGTATTTAATGACATGGAGTGGTTTGTGGGACAAAGGGAATGGTTTAACTTGAAATAATTGTTTCGTGCTTAGCTACATGAAAATACAGAATATATTAAAATAAAACTGCCCTTATTTGTGCATATGTGCTTTCTTTTCCTGAGTTTTATGTATAGTTTTATTAAAAAACCAGTGTCCATAATTATAATTCCTTAATTCCCTATCCCATGTTCTTGTATACATATATATGTATGTATTTGGGTGCTCTAATGAAGATGCATGTTTTCTTTTGATAATAATATCATTTCATCTTTGACTTTAGGGTTATTTGTGGGACACTATTTTTTTTTTTCTCACCACCTTTGGGGAGCTGGTTAGTCTAACACTTTGATACACATTTTCTCGGGAATACGATTGCTTTCAAAATTCTGTTAACTGTCTGGCTGCCAAAGAGACACTTGAGATGTATGGTCTGGCCAGGTTGTTGGTGTAGGAAACAGTAACGGTGTGCCCTCCACCTGGCATTGAGACTGGCAGTAAAAATCTGTTTTGCAAACAGAAGCCAGTGCTGAGGTTAGTGGGAGGATGCCGGCGAGGAGGGAGCCCATTGTTTGCTGTGTTGGTCTAGGCGCTGTCACTTGTTCTGTTACCAGTGCAGCGGGCACCTTTCAGGGAAGGCAGCCAGGGGTCCTGGTCTCCTGCTAGGCGGGAGCCAGGGACCCACACCGGTGACCTGGGCGTTGCTATGCATTTCCTGCTGCTGGGGCCCTGCTCCTCCCTGCGCATGGTGGAGGGTGGTGCTCTGGGCTCCTGGCTGCCAGCCTCCTGGTTAGTATGGTGAGACTGCAGGCCTCCATTCATTTTGTGTTTTCCTTTTGTCATGTGCTTCCCTCTCCTGCCACCCCCTGTACCGACCAGTGAAATTGCTCTCGGGCAAGGGCCCTGGCTCCCTCTGGACCCTGTCCCCTGTCCCCTCCCCCTCGTTGCCATCCCAGCTCCATTCCTATTCCAAAGTGTGACCCCCATTATTTGTTGGATTCACTGGGGAGCTGTGAGTGGACAAAAGGCTGATTTTTTAAATTGCTGGCTCACTGTTGCAAGGGTTCTGTTTTGTGTTTTTATGGTGCACTGTGCTGAATTTTTTTTCCTTTTTGCTTCTCCCTATTAAAGGAACTGGAATGATAAAGGCAAATGTCATTTTGACTAAAAATATCCATAGCTATAGATAAGCTGTTTTTGTTTTTTTAGCACAATTTTGAAGAGCCACATCTATGTGAGTGTTAGGCCCATACAGAAAACAACGAAGATGGGCCTGCTCCTTCAGAGAACATGCTTCATCTGAGTTTTGAAGAATGTTGGACAGTCTTATTCAGACTGAGGAGAAAGGATCCTTTCCATGTTTTTATGAGATGTATATTTAAATAGATCCCTAGAAATATGGATGGTGGACAATGGAGAGGAAGATTAAAGGATAGGTTTTTTTAATCTGGTTATTTGGGAGGGAGGGGGACCTAGATCCCTTTTGGTTATAACTAGCAGAGGATTTTATGTGAGTGAGTGAGTGTGTTGTGTGTGTGTATTTGTGTGTGTTGAAATCCGATGCTAAATACAGTTGTTTATATGCTATTCTTCAAATATCAAAACTCATACAAATAATGAACACTTTCAGGCTTCCCCACCTACTCCATTACTCTTCAAAACAGGCTTGTTTTGAAGGGAAGGTAGAGGGAAGTCAACAAAGTTCATTTCCTTCTTGATAGGAATACTCACTTCAGTGCTAATTTCTTGAAGGGGATTTTTGTGTTTTCATGATGATGGCTCTTTGCAAGTCCCCTGTGTTTTTCCTTCTGGTGATAGCTTGCAATTTATGGTTTCATAGTGATGAGTCATCTGTCTCATAAGTATAGTCTCAAATAATTGACTAAATGCTGCTTTTATTGCTGTTTTGAAAATCTTTTTTTTTAATCAAGAAAAATGTTTTAAGTAAATGTGAGGACTATATTATACCAGGAACTGTTGGTTTCCAAGACTGTAAAAGATATTACAAGATAATTTCTCTTCCAGACGCTGAACCCAAAGTGGAATGAAGAATTTTATTTTAGAGTAAGTTTTTCATTTTCTGGTAATAATTGTTATTGATATCTAGATTGATTATGTCACAATTGATTCATATGGAAAGAAAGCTGTAGCATTTTTTAATGAGAAATATCTTTTAAGATGAGAAATGTTTAGGTAAACTCCTAACGTATAGTAATGTATTCCAGAGTAGTAGACACAAAGTCTGGACTGTTTCATTTGGAATTTGGAGGGGGCGGGGGGAAGCAAATACCACATTTTATCTTTTCAACTCAAACTTTTCTTTTAAAAATTAAGATAAAATGCAATTTAAACCAATAGTTGAATTATTTCTATGTGACATGGATTATGAATCATTTTAGAGATAGAGTGAAACAGTAGTGGAAACATTAAACATTACCTGTAATGGGACTGGGGCTATAGCTCAGTGGTTGAATGTTTGCCTAGCATTCTTGATACCCCAGGTTTGATCTTTAACACTCCTGCCTACCCTCACCCTCAAGAAAAATAAAAGAAAAAGAAAACTTACCAGTTATATACTAGTAAGGAAGGACAAGTTTTATAATTTAAGTATTTAGTGTATATACACATGTGTAGTATAAGATTACCTCTGGAATTTAAAAGCCCCTGAATAAAATAAAATTTTCTCGGCCTTTTATATCTAATCTTTAGAGCAGCTGTATGTAGAAAAGACTGAATTCTGTGAATTAACTGAGATTTCTGCTTAGTGAGCTTTTGTAGTTGTTGCTGGTTTTGTTACCAAAATTTTGGAAATGTTAAACTGCTCAGCTACTTAACTGAAAGGATCTTTTTTCTTTTTAAAATGAAAACATTTTAATTATCTGTATAGCTGTGATACTGAAAACTGTTCATCTCCAAAATGCTCCAGATGAAGTTTTACAATTAGTGAAGATTCCCAAGAGAAGAATTGCCATTCTACCCCATATTCTTGGTCCTGACCTTCTTCTAGTCATGATAGGACTTTCTGTGCTGCAAACTTGGATGCCTGGATCCTGCATCTGTTTTCTGTTATGCGCAGAGCTGAAATATGGCACTGATATTTTAATACTTGGTAGATTCTGTGTTCGGCCTCCACCAGATGTGTTTGAAATTACTCCGTGAAGGACTGAGAAGTGATTGGAGACAGAGAGGTGTTATTGGCCCTAGGTTAGCTCTCAAATACAGCTTTCTTCTTGGGAAATTCCAAATTATTAACACTCCTTTCATTTGAACCATATTTATGTGAGTTTTAGTATATCTAGAACTTTTTTCAGTGAATCTGAGTTACAGACACATTTAATTTCTACTTTTGTTGTTGGTGGGGTTTTTAAGATCTTTGTTTTTATTACTGAGTATCTACTGTATGCCAGCTCCTATGGATGTGCGACCCCTTATCAGAGCTGAGGAGCAGACATCAGTGCCCTCCCCACTCCCTCCAACCCCCCTCACACACACACATACAAACACACCCGCTTGCTCTGTCACTCAGCTTCAGGTGGACCATGGGGCCAGGAGAAGAGGTCATGTGGCACAGAGAGCTCTTTTCGGAGGCAGCCAAGGACTAGTAACAGTATACCTGGGTTTATCATTTGCAACCTTTGTGACCCTGGAAAAGCCCCCAAGGATCCAGTCTCCCTGGGTTCCTTATCTGTCACTAGGAGAGAGAAGCTGTCCCTTCATAGGCTTGTTCCCTGGCTTACATGCGTGGTATAAATGAGAACCCCTGGTACCATGTCTCACCAGGTTGGTAGCTAGTAAATGATACCTAAATCTGGATGATGAAATGGGCCTTTTTGGTGAGGTTTTGGTAAAGAGAAAGAAAAAACAAACAAACATTGTGAACCTTGTAGCTCTGACCTTGGCCCCACATTGCTGGAAGTGGAGACGTATTTCTTTCTGATTCTCTGTAATGGTTTACAGCTTAGGTAGGCCTTGGAGAACAGCAGGCTAGACCAGGTCCAAGTTTTGGTTGCCCGACAGATATACTGGCTGTGGGCTCCTGGGCAAGTTGATTGACCTGCGTGATCGCAGCTCCTCATTGTATACAAGTGAGGTGATAGTTACACATAGTGGGGTTGCTGTGGGGATTAAATGAGGTCACGTAATGCTGATATTTAAGAAGGAAATAATACCCCACAAAGAAGCTCAGAATGGCGAATAACTGCTTTTGTGATTTTATTATTATTTTTTTTCCTTTGTGACCCTAGTATACAGACAGGAGGATGCTTTTGTAGAAGGCTTTCTTTATCTAGAGACACAAATAAGAGTCCTGTGTTTTTCTGATATGTCTAGGTATTAGGAATAGAATAATGGTCAACTCAATAAAGAAAATTTTATTTAGTAGAAATAGAATTTCCAGACAATTAGGTTAATTGTTCATATTATGCAGTCGAGTTGGGTACATTTTAAAGCATTATTCTGTTCTTTCCGTTCCCCTATTTCATACTTCAAATGATTCCTGTTCATTTTTTAAATACTATTCATATCCCTTCTAGGTAAACCCATCGAACCACAGACTCCTGTTTGAAGTATTTGATGAAAACAGATTGGTGAGTGAATCCTTCATTTTGAATTTTGCTTCATTTCTTAGAAACTGAATTTTCAGACTAGTATCTTTCAAACTCTGACTTTTGCTTGTACCTACAACAATATACTATATGCTCAAAGAGAAGATTATTTTGTCCTACTACTTTGCGTTGCTCAGACAGAAACTTATTTGAATATGTGTGTATTTTTGTCACAATAAACATTAATGAAAGTCACTGGTGACGGTCTCAACCTGAGTGGTTAGGCTGTGGCTGGGGAATACAGAACCATGAGCAAGTCTGTAAGGAGGCCATGAAGCATGAAAACCACCTCTGTGGGGGTTTTAAATATATTCCGGACTGTAGCCCCATAACACATTGCATGGCAGCTCTGTGGTGGACTCTCTGGGGAATGAGAATCTTAACAGTTCCCGGAAAAAGGGAAGCCATGCTTAGCACATAAACTGAAATTGTATTTGAAAAGGGGTACCTTCAAGAGTACTTTTAAAGAACCAAAGATAAGGGCTGGGTTTGTAGCTCAGAAGAAGAAGGCTTGCCTAGCATGTGTGAGGCCCTGGGTTCCATCCCAAGCCCCTTACCCTCCTTCCCCTTACCCCACAAAAAACTTCAAAGAGATGTAACTGATATAAACTGACATTTTATATATAAATACAATATATATGTGGGATATTACTAAGATTTTATCTTAGAAGTGGAATTTTAGCAGTAAATTTTGCTTAAAGCATTTTGTTTTCTTAGCTAACTAGTATTGTTTACCTCAAGTAACTGTGAGCTGAGTGTTCCAACTCTGACAGTGAACTTTATCATATTATGTGTAAGCCCTTGAGGTACCCTCAGAAGTGGTATTCAAACTCAGTGTACTCAGTTATACTCATACTTGTTACCTGAAACTTACATATGTCAATTGGTTCGAAGGAGCCCTTCTTTCTGCAGAATTCAATTGAAACTCCAAATTTTTGAATAGTTTGATATTAACAATATGTCAGCAAGAGAAACTGTAAAATACAAGTCATAGACACCCTGACCTTGAAAATGAGAGAATCCTGGTTTCACATAATTAAGCATCAGTCATCATTTAATTTTCTTCTACTAAGAAATTCACTGTTTAAAAAAACTTAGGTTTCCCATTTTCATGTTCTAAAATAACGATTGTAGTTGAAATAACCTTGCCCTAGGTTGGAATCTGTACTTCCAAACCAAAAAGGGCTTTGAAGGCAGATCTCTTAAGAAATCCCCTGTGAATACAAACTTCATCTGAACATTCATGTTTTATAATATTAATTAATGCTTAGTGTTGCCCCAGGTCATCTGCAGCAGTGCTGCTATGCAGAGAATGCTGCTGGTGGTAGCTTTTTTCTTTGTTGGCTGTTAATCCAGTAAAGACAGTACGTGACTGTGGCAGTACTTAAAAGTTCTAGCATTAAACAAACTAACTTCCGTGTCTCTCATAGAGGTCATTTTTGACATTTAAAACTCATGCATTTAAAAACCAAGTTCAGATGTGTGTAAACACAGGGTTTATCTTCCACACCCTCCACTGTAGAAGCTATTGAGAAAGTCATGCTTTGGAGATTTTAAAATAAGCCTTTTGTCACTTTTTGTAGCTTGGTATTTTCCCTTCCTATTTTTTTTTTAACCCCCTCCTAAATAAACCTCTTTGTTAAATGACTGCTGTTTCTGAATCATACAAAATAATCTAAACCACACAGAATATTTCCAAGTTAACTACAAACCTGATGACAAATTTTTGAATGTGTACTTTATTTCTTAGTTCCTTTTCGACTCTTGAAAACCTGGCAAGATTCCATGTTTGTATCCCAACTGTGGTAATATTGCTGACTTCTTTTTGGAAAACAGTCTTCTCAGGGAACATTCTTGTGTTAAATGACTGCAAAAACCACATGCATACCCTCTTCAATTTTCCTTCTCTTTTACAGGGGAGTTGGGAGGGGAGGGTGTTCTTTTTCTCCTACCTGGCACATGAGAGAGAATATTTTCTCCAGCTGGGTTCCTTCTCTCTAGTACTCTGACAACCATTTTATATATGAGATCCCTTTTAAATGAAAAATGTTTATAGCACCCAGAGGTGGACCCAGACGCACAACTGGGTGTGTAGTATGTTGTGCTGTGCCCCCTGTGCGTCTGCTTAGCTATTTTGTTACTTGTAGATCATGGTCTAATTATTTCCCGTTAAAGGGATACTAATTCCGTGGGGTGTGTAATCGTATTTATAGGACATTTTATTAGTTTGCATTCCCTCGTGGTAGTGTAGTGATATCATAAATAACAGAAACATAACCTCGGACGCTTGTGAAAGGGTTTCTCTCTCGCAGCCAAGCCATCTTTTACTTGTCATCATTTGGTGTGACAGGGACATACCAGTGTGTGCTTGTGTTTAACGTGGGGTCCCTGCGCATGGGATAGAGAGAGTCCCAGCGTTGTGCATAGTTGGGAGAGAAATGCCCTGTGAATGTGATGCGGTCAGATTTACAGCAGCGTGGCCCCCAGCGTGTGTAGCCTCAGTCAGCTGCCCGAGCTCCCCGCTGGGCCGCCCCTTCCTGACAGAACAGCAGCAGCTGGGAAGGTGCTGTTTCAGGCTCTTGCTGTTTAAAAAAAAAAAAAATGAGAGCAAGGGGGAAACTGCACTAAGTCCAGAAGCTGGCATTGGAGGGGGAGAGCGCGGTCATGTGGTTCTGGCCATCCTACCCTCTGTCCCAGTGTAGATGAGAGCTTTTTGCTCTTATCCAATCATGCCTGGAATGCCGCTTGTCACTTGGGCTATTTCTGCTATCTGTCGCTCTTGGTGCCGCAGTGCTAACGGTTTGGCAGGTGGGACACATTTTCTTGGAGTTGGTGTCTTTGGGTTTTGACTTCTGGCAGTGCCGGGCTTGTTGTTGCCTCTCGCCCTCTCCCTCCCGGCCCTCCGGTCACCATGGCCCATCGGCTTCGGTTTCATTTTGGCTCTGGTCGCAGCAACACAGCCCCCGAGTCAGAGATCCTAGACCAGGGGAGAGAAGAAGACTTTTTCATGGCATTCCACACCCTCCCGCGGAGGGGCGGCCCGCATCCCTTCACCCAGAACACAGGGGAGGACGGCGGCGGCCTGCAAGAAGGCGTGGGCGCGCTGAAGCGCAGCACGTCCATGTTCATCCCCCAGCTCCTCACCGGCGTGGACGCGCGCCCCACGCGCAGCTCCTCTGTGCAGATCTCCCTGCAGCGCAAGGCCACCGATGCAGCCACCGAGGGCTGCGGGCCGCCCGAGGGCCCCGATGACCGGCCACCACCTAGCACTGCATCCGACCTCGGCGACCAGGCCATCACCTCCACAGCCACGAGGGCCTCATCTCAGAGTGGCTTGCAGGAGCCCTTGCCAGAGGACACCCCGGAGAGCTCACCACCTAGAGTAGCTCGGGACCCAGGGCCCCAGGTCAACGGCACGTGCGGCCGCCGCGTGCGGTGCCCGGGCCCTGTGGATGGCACGGAGGAAGCCACCCCAGGCCTGCGCATCCAACACCGGGCCTCCAGCGCCGACGTGCGCCAGGTGCGGCTGCTACCCTTCGGCCTCGATGGCCAGGCCACACCTGAGCCCAGGCGCTGGTCCCTGCAACACGTTCCAGATGCTGCTGGAAGCTCTGGGAAACGATGCTTTGTCTTCCAGTTGCAGCAGCCCCATCAAGGTAGTGCTCCAGGGCTAAGCAGTGATTTCAATTTTGGCTTCACAGGCACAAAGGGGGACAGGTTGGTGAGGTATCCCCGCATTCGGCTGGAGAGGAGCACCTCGTATCCTACCCAGCCCCGAGCAGGCCGGGGGAGTCCCACAGAAGAGCGGGGAGCCCCGGAGACACTGCCTCGGGCCAGCCGGATGGCCCCTGAGGTCCGCAGGACGAATTCCATGGAGAGGACTCCGCAGGGTCAAGGCTGCATGTTTAAGATCAGGCAAGATCAAAACGCAGGGCAGCAGCATTTCCGAATTCTTGTGACTCGGGGGCCCGAAGAAGCTCCCCAGAGTCCAGGAGAAGGGACAGCCGACAGTCCCGGTCCCCCTGGAGCGGGCGTCCCGGTAAGTGCGCGTGTGTGTAGTGAGCCAGTCACCTAGAAGGGACGATTCCAACCCAGAAAGCTTATTCTGCAGCGTAGCTTCAGTAAACTCCATCCTTCTCTGAGGGAGTTTCCTTCCCTGCTGCGGGCCCTTGGAACCCAACATCTGGATACGTTCAGCGACGGTAATCTGTGATCCAGTATTTTGGTAGAGGTTCACGGAACTACTTAACCTTTTAGAACATATCTTTTCTTTAGGACCTCAAGTCAAAGAGTTCTCTGTTTTGGAAATCCAAGGAAAACACACACTCAATTATTGTTTTAAAAGAATTTCAGTCTATTCCTTAAAATTCCCAAAAACTAAATGAGGGCCCCAACATGTTGATGTTGGAAATGCATTTTAAAAGTTGCTTGCAAATACAGCCGGTGACAGCTTTCCTTTAAAAAGAATCAGTTTTACCTGACAAAGGTGAGCGGATATAGCAACTTTTGGTCTCTTAGTAAGCAACTGTATAAAAAATTTGGTTCTTCCTAAGAGCTGCGGGAGGTCATTAGTCCTTTGTCAGATAATTTATTGTCTTTGATTTGGTAGTACTGAACAAGAAAAGTGTCACCTTTGCAACTGCAAGATATGTGCTTTTGAGGCAGATTGGCTTATGGACCAAAATTAGGGGAAGCTGTGATGGGGATTCATTAGTGGTCAGATTGCAGGGCAGTGCAACCTAACACTGCCCACTTGAGTGTGGAAGCCAAGGATGCTGTATATAGAATAGTAAGTGCCCTGTCTCCAGCTGTGGAAATAGACGCCTTGGAGGAGATTCTGGCTTTATTGCGTAGCTTACTCACTTTCAGTGAAATGGAGCACAGAAAGACAGCTGCTGACTCCACCAGGCCTCTGATGACTCTGCAGCTTTCATGGTTTAGAAGTGGGAAGAAAAGTTGACAATCAGTTAGGTTCTTTTTCTGGTAATCTCTAGCCATTGAGTGTGTTCTACAAGAACAAGTCCTTGGATTTTGAGTTGGATACTTTTTTCCAGAGTTTCATGTGATTACCAGTTTGAGGATGTGATTGCAAAATGTGTGCAGGACTTTTTGTTGGGATTTCACTTGCAGATTATCTTTTGAAAGTAGGTATCTGAGGATTATTTTAGAATTGTATTGTACTTTAATGCTTTGTGTCCAGATGTATTTTTTGTGATTCAAGTAAGCTTTATCACTGCCCATCATTGGTTTTAACCATTTCAAAGATACAACCAAATGCCAACTACAAATAGGATTCTCTTTTATTTTCTTCCATAAGTCCTCTTTTATTATCTCAGACCCATTTATTAGGAGCTGGCTAAGTTCTTTGTCTTGGTTTGAACCCATTCATTCTACTTTTTGTACCATGATACAGATATCAATAGAGTTTTGATAGTATGGTTGCTTTTAACCCCAAGAAGGTATCATTGTGAGGGCTTGTAGGCTTTCGTTCAGACCACCAACCACGTGAAGATTGAAAAAAAATGCATTTACATTTTGATGACTGTTCAGTTACGTAGACAACGTGCATCATTTTGCAGTTCAAATGTCAAGGACAAATGCATTTGTATGATTAAAATCTCATTTGGTCTGGAGTTTCTAATGAAATTAAGAAATAAATAGAATATACTAAAATTATGTGTATCTTTCAAGTGCTGCTCAATCTTGCAAGATATGTGTTGTGTGGGGAAAAAAATTCTACAAATTCAGAAATCCAAATTATTGAGTGAATAGCTTGTCTTGGAGAATAAATTCTATCAAGTGAACAGTTTTCATGCGTATATCTTTGTATGGGCACATAAATTAGTACATGGTTGGTAAGTGGGTTTGAGCAAAAGCTTTTTGTTTTCTTTCAAAACAAAACCAAAACTAGCCGCATAAGAAAACTGTCTGCTCCATTCAGCAACTTCGTAAGTCTTTCATGTGGACCAGGGGTGTTAAGTGTAGGCAGCAGCTGCAAGGCCTTGGCATTGGCTGTGGCCTTATTTATCTTGAAGGAAAACATTCACTTGGGCGTCTATAGTCTGGCTGCCACCAGGCTTTTTTGGCGTTTCAAATATCTGCTGCTTTGGTCAGAATGGCATTTCATTATTAAGTTTATATGCAAAATTAATTAAAATTGATTATAGTCTGGGTTTTGAATGGTATAGAAAAATCTCATTTGATTAGGGAAAACCACTCCAGATTCCTTTTATGAATGTGCTCAAATTTTGTAAGCTCAGATCTTACTACAAAGCAAAGTTGCTGAGTACTTTTATCTGTCTGTGCTTTTCCAACATCCTGCCATGGCCAAATCTAAACACAACATGACTCCAAAAAATATTAACCAGCTAGATTCTTAGAAAAAATACTGGGAGCCCCATGGGATCATAGATTTCTACCAGGTCAGCCACCATCAAGAAAGCAGAATTGTCCTTTTAGTCATCAGCTAAAATATTTCAGAGGTCATGGAATTTATCTGTTAATCTGTGGCATAATTAGTAGCTATTTAATAGATAACGTAGGTGTTTTCTTACATTAATTTGGGGGTCATTTAGGTTGATTATGAGCCTATTCCCTGCATTGGAGTTGTTCTAAGGAAGTTGGGGCAACCTTTACCAACACACATGCCCCCTTTGAACACTGTTTTGTGCAGAATAGCTGACAAGCTCCACATTTTACAAACCCGAGGAGCCAGCTTTCTAGTTCCATCAATGTTACTAAGTGTTTGAGGTCCACTGTGTATATAACATTACACTAATTCCTTGGAAAGGTTCAAGGACTATCTCAATTTCTTGCTGACACAAAGCTTTTGTAACATAAACAGAGGGAGAAAGGCCCACAGGGGGCAGAAACAGGAATTGTCACACCTCCTACTCACACTAGTAGGGAGGGAGTGTCCTTCTTTCCTTCCATCCCAGGCGCTCTGAGCCTTCCTGTGTCCTCTGTGGACATATTCTTCACAGAAATGATGCACCAGTCTTTTGCAAATGAAAATTCATTTTACTGGACAACAAAGGATATCTAAATTATTTTCATCTGGAGAAATTTCAGTTTGAGTGTCTTTTAAAGAAGATGCTTTTATCATACAGAAAAATTTGTATTAATATTTATTGGTGCCTCTTTTTTTACCAAAAAACTCTGTGAAAATCAAATGTATTAGCAATCACTTTCTTTGAAAATTCAGCAATGACATTGTAATGGGTAAGAGAAAAAGGCATCATATTCCTTTCATTGATTTGTTTTCTGACTGGATTTTATAAGCTTTTTTTTTCCCTCCCAGATATTATAATCTCTCTTCGTGTGGTCATATATGAAATAACATTTTACTAAAAATTTCATCTGCTTTCAGGGATATTTTAAAAGGTTGATGTAGGCAGTGCACAGGGTTGTCACCAGTTTGTATTTGTCAACTTCCAAACACCCAGGACTTGCAGTGATACCTCATGTTTTAGTATTTTACCATTTGACAAGTGCTTATGTTTATTTCACTTAGAGTGTGTGATTGTCCCCTTGAATAGGCATCATCTCACTGGGCTTCACAACAAGCATGTGAAGTAGTGTTATTTCAGGTGAAGGTATGTAATGTTGACATTAGGTGTAATAACATTGTATGTATGTCATGGCAACCTATGTATGCATGATGGTATATGTGTGTGTGCATGTTTGCATAATTAAGCTAAAAGGCAATTTTAATGTTTCTTGTGATGGACATTGTTGCTGAAAAGTTTAGCAATGACTCTGTTTGGCACCTTTTTAGCACTGGCCTAACAGAGGGAAGGTTTTGAAGACTGAAGAGCCAGGGTTGGCAATTTACAGTCTTCGGGTTCTAAGGTAGATACACTCCCTCTTAAGTCTGCTCTCTCATGAGTAAAGTGTGATAAAACTGTCCAGCTTCCCTGGTTTTGGCATCACTCTCCCCTCAAAAAATGCCACTTCTAGTTTTCTTGTTAGGTCTAGATAAGGGAGCCCCTGTGGAAGTACCTGATGGATGAACCAAATGCACAAGTCTTCCTCTTGAGTACTTTGTTAACTGTGAGCATCCATTTTTGGTCAGCATGGCATTAAACACAAGGACTTCATGCGTTTATGGCATCCTTGGAAATGTTGACTTTAGTAACTAGCTCTGATGTCCTTTCTGTTGTCACCTGGTCTTCCCTAACCGTCTGTCTCTTAGCACTGCTCTAGGATGAGGCAGTTCTTGAAAAGAATTCATTTGCAAGCCACATAATATAGAAAAGAACCTTTGATTATATTAGAAATGTTGACAATTTGAGATCTTACAAAGTTCTGGCCACATTTCCTATCTATTTTTTTTAATAGGTCAGTTTGCTGTAATACATTTCCAGGGGTTAGGTTTATTAGTACTCCTTATAGGCTAAGGCTTTTGAGAAGCAGTGTCACGCTGTCTGTATGAAATGTTCACATTGTGGGATTTGAGAATTCTGGAGATACTTGGGAATATACCTTACTAGATACTGCCTTCCAGAGGGTTTGCACAAAAGACGCAGCTGCTTTGCTTGGCCAAGCCTAGAGGCAGAGTTCCTAGTCATTGAATTAAATCTCCAATTTTATGGTACATATTAATAAAAACAATTCTCTATCTCTACATAATAGTTCATAAGGCCAGAAGAAATTTGTCCCATGTGAAAATTATCTTACAATTTTATAAATGTTGGATGCTTCTGTTTAGTTGATGGATATTTTTGTGTAGTTGAGATTAAATTATAATGCTACTGGATAACTTGAAATCATCAAGCAGATTTTTAAAATAAAAATAATTAACTGTGTATTGTTATTGGCAAGAGAGATTAGCTAAAATTTCTAAACACATTTTTTTCCTTTTGATTCTTAATTACACTACATTTCAATAATAATATAATAACATTTTCAATAATGGAAAAAGTGAAATTCATAGATGTTATAATTGTTGATTGAGTGGTACCAGAATGTCTGTAAATACCAAAAAAAATTGAGGATTCCCATCCAGAATTGCCTGGTAATTACTCAAAAGTTTATTATCCTATTTTTGGCTCCTGGTTCCTTTAATTCACATAAGAAACATAATCCATGAGAGCCCACCTGATGGGCATGGCCCTCTCCAGGTGGAAAATTAAAAGTGTCTAAAAGAATGAAATAGAAAATATTAGTTAAGTAGATGTTATGAAGTTCTGGACCAGTGGGATTACTGAAAGTTTTAGAAATAATCTTGACTGTGTGCATCACGGTGCGTAATGTTCTCAGAGGATATATCTCTGTCTCTCTCTTTCTGTGTCTCTGTCTCCCTCTTTCCCTCTCTTCCCCCCACCCCCATCTTCCCCCCTCCCCTCCACTCCTTCTGTCTCTCTCATCTCTTGATTATTCTGCTACTGCTTATTTGGGCAAGCTAAGATACAGAGGAGGTTACATGAATAAGTAAGTGAGACAGGTGGCCTGATATGAGTGGGCCTGGAAGTAAGTCCCTGCTGTCCTGGCCAGTTTTGTGCTGTGTCCTGAATGTGACTGTGTCTGTAGGCATCACCATGTTTTAACAGGAAGTTAGTTTTTCTGGTGGAGGATGAAGCAGATTGAATTTCATAAAGCCTGCTTTTTCTGTGTGCATCATTTTAGACACACAGCCTGCTCTAACACTTGTGAAGTGTAAAGTGCTTGTATCTCACAGGTCGGAAATGCAAGTATTAGAAATGGAGCTGGAAGGGATCCTCCTTTCTTGTGCTTGATCTTTGTTGCTAGTTTACAATTCCCATACTTTGTATTTGTTCCTTAAGTGCCTGCCCAGCCTCCCTATTTTTAAAAAATAGCCATTCAGTGTTTGTTTTAACATTAAGCACTGTGTGGAATACTCAGTAAACAGAATGAAGGAAATTCCTCCAGATACCAAGAGACCAGAATATCCCCCAGGCAAATCTGCATTTCACAGGTCTCTAGAGTTTTACAAGGCCAATTTTTACAGATTGCAGTGAGTCAGGTGGCTTTTACTTCCGCATATAAGAGCTCTGAGGCATCTGCTTTTGACCTAAGCCATCCTTCATTATCCTGCTTACTCTTTTTGGGGGGTTAGTAATCATAGGTACTTGATGATTCCAGTAGGTCCTGAAAGATTTACAGTGGCTTTTTCTTATTCTCTATGGTTAATCTAGAACTGTCAGCTTTCAAAATATTCTTAATGACCCACGATGTCAAAACTTTTCAGTTTTCTTAAGAGCCTTTTTTAAAACTTCATGATCATACTTTTTGAGAGTTTTCTTCTTTTTTGTTTTTTTAAATAAGGAGGGAAAAAACTAGTTTGGTCCAGAGTTTTACAGTTCAGTTGAACAGAAAAGTTGAAGTGGAACAGAAATACTGAAATGTCCATATAACTCCAATCTAAAAAAGCTAGCACCTTTTCAAATCCGGGAGTTTTTCAGGCTAGGAGTTACATTGCAGTGCTCACATATTGCTTAACTTTCTTAGGGAATCAGCCCCACATGAGTACAGTAAGCTAATAGCGTAGCTCTGGGATTCTTTTGTATTGTGAAGATAGATTAAGAGTTTCTGAATTGTGATATTACTGTAAACATTTTGATATTTTCAGTATTTTAGTTGATTTGGCCTCTTATTAGTTGAAGCCATGCTTTTTAAAAATTCTTCTCCCGTGCTGTACCCATCAGCGCACTGATGGAGTGCCCAGATGCCAAAGCTCGGCACACAGCGTGCCCAAAGCCTGCCCTGACCCTTTGGGTGAAATTGCTTTCTGTATAATAGCATTTTTCTCCAGGTAATATGCACAGGAGTCATTTTTTATTTCAGATTCATAAACTTACAGAACTGAGTTGCGTTAGAAATTATTAGACAATTTCCTTTCATCTTAAAGACATGGAAATGGAGGGCTTTACTTTTGCAATGATAGAGAATATTCCTTTTATGTCTCATATGACCAATAATTTTTTTTTTTTTATTTGCTGCCTTCATGCTGGAAGTATGAACATTTGCAAATCCTGGCTTTTAGAGCTTTCGGCTCCACAGACAGAGGGGCAGTGTGCCCACGAGGCCACCCAGCAGAAGCTTTTATTCCTGACAGCAGGCACTCAGTGAGTGTTGACACCCACCCCAGGCAGCAAGGAAGGGGCAAGAATAACATCATGGAGGGGCAAGATTGGAGCTGTGTCCTGAGGGATGACCAGATTTGTCTCAGTGGGATGGTGAGAGAAGCCCTAATAGAGGACTGAAAGTAGAAGGGTCAAGAATGTGATGGTGGCCGTTATCACCTCACTTGCGATTAGCAGGTGACAGCAAATTATTTTTTAATGGGAAATGTCCCTGAAGAATTTTGGGTTCTCCTTATCAGCAGGAACAGTTATTCTCCTTTTCATCCACCCTCGGGTGGGGTATCTTCCTTCCTTGCTGGCCACCTTCTTTAGAGCTGTTCTCTGCGTACTTGCCCCCACTGGGCTGAGCAGTAGGAGTTACAAGATGCGGTTCCTGTCATTGGATGGTGGTAGCAGAGACCCAGGAGTGAGACAGATCACTGTCCCCTTTATGCAGTGTCATACTATAGAATCATAATGTGAACAGAGATGAGCAAACCGTCTTTATAGGGTAGACTCTATTCACATTTACAAATGCAGTAGAGACTTTACCCTAAAGAACCAAAGATACGAATATTTTAAACATTTCCTTGCATGTGTTCTTACTGAAAATGATATTACATAAGAAATGCTAATCCTTGCCCTGCATTATTATGATATGGAAAATGTTATCACAGTTATCCACAGTACCTAAACTTAAATATTAGATATTACTAATTTAATAACATTAAATATACTTCCAGATTTAACAAAAAAGGAAAAAAACCCACATTTTCACTATTCAAATAAACCATATTCAATGAAATGTAGATACAATCGTTAGGAAAAATTTATACTAAATGGATCTATAACCTAAACCAAGCACTAAATTAAGTTCAAGATAAATAATTTCATATAAAATATTTCACATCCTAGGATAAGAAACAGTTAAAACTTAGTATTAGCTCTGTGAAGGATGATAAATTCCTAACCTCGGAAAAAGAAAGGGAAACACAAAAATTGGACAGACTCAGCCATATAAAAGTATTAAATTTCTGAGCCATGAAAATAGAACATAACGAGAGGAAAACAGCAGATGTTTTTCTTAATGATTAATACGAGTTTCTCATATTGTGTATCTTTTCAGTGTCTATAATCCTTTGCACAACTTTTTCTCAGTGGATTCCTATCTATGTTGTGAAAGTTCTAGTTAATACTAGAAAAATTCTGAGTTTTTCCACCCTTCTGATTCTCCTACCCCTTCACTGGGAGGTAAATGAAGTAATTAACAAGGCAGAAAATTCCAGCCCCCAGATGCATCCCTTTGTACCTTTTGCATTATAAAAATGGAAAATATAAGATTGGGGAATTTATGGTTGAAAATAGTTTAGGAAATTGCTGGTGGCAGTATTCATGGATAGGACTTTAGAATGATTTAGATATTTATGTATTGTAAAATGATAAGGTCACTTATAAATCCTAAAATTCTTGTGGTTTGAAATGTTGGAGTTACTTGACTTGGAGTTACAAATCTAAGTGGAAAGAGATTTTTGTGTTCTGCGTTTGTTTGTTTGTTTTGTGATGACGGTGAGCAAACCCAGTGCCTCATGCACGCTAAGCACACGCGCTACCATTGAGCTCCACACTCAACCCCTTCTACTCTCTGCTTTTAAAGTGCCTTTGCTTTCCATAAAATTACAAAAAGCAGATGGATGGATGGAGAGAAATGGTTTGAAAAGTATTAGCTATTAATAAATTACTTTGTGTAATAATATCTCGGTCTAAGTTGTTAGACCTTTTGAATAATGAATAACTTCTTTAATCTTTCCTTTCATATATTTGTCACCCAGAAATTTAAATTGTGAAATTTTCATTTCTGCCAACACCTATTTGGAATAGATCAGTTGATAGTTTTATGTGTCATTATTTTTACTTATGAAAACTCTAGCACCATAGGAATCTGCTTCCTGAAATTAACATAATTAGGTATTCTAGTTCTCATTGTGAGGTATCAATTTGCATTCAGATTGCCACTTATTTTAGAACTTAATTTATTAAAAAAAATTATCCATATTTCCTATTTTAAAATCAAGTACCCTAAAAGCCGTAATGACACTTCAAATGAAGACCTTTTACAGATGTTGGAATCACTTATGAAAACAGAACTAAGAAAATTTCCAAAGAATTTGAGACTTTGGTCTCTAGAAGGATCACTGAAAAAGTGGTTTGCTGTCTCTTGGCAGAGATTTTGACATTTCACATACTTTTTAAACTTTTGAAAGACACTTGGAGTTTGGCGAACATGGAGACCATCTCTATTCCCAAGGAACAGATTCTTTTCCTGTGAAAAGAGGAGTTGCACACAAATTAGAGATAGATACTGAGGTGACAGGATGGCCCGCTGGCTTTACGGTTTTCTGCTCTCAGAGAGCCTCTGGTGTAACACAAGACATTGAGAAAAACTGAAAAACAATGTTGGCCTAGTGGGTGGAACCCTAGTATGTACTCATCCCAGGACTGTGACATCAGAGAGACCCTGACAAGGTCTTCTGTGACAATCTTGAAGCCAGAGTTAGGTGTGATAATAGGCAAGGCGTCTTATAAAACAGACTTTGCAAAGAATCAAAAACATTCATCTTGGCAGATGAAAGTACATGGTTGCTTAATCTAGAAAAACACCTTAATCTACAGGGAGAAAGTTCAGTCTTGTAGTGAAGTACTAATTGAGAATTATTTTTGGAAGAAAGTTGGTATATTGTGTGTGTGTGTGTGTGTGTGTTTAAATCAATGATAGAAAAACCTGTAGGCATGCCTTTCCCCCATTTGCTGTTTTACTTTTGGATAGAAGAGCAGTCATAATGGGAAGAACTCCTCAGACAGTGATGTAAAACATAACTTGCACCCAACATCTGTATCCTGGTGATTCAGGAGCAGAGGAAACCTGGATGGTTCTAAGTGTTGATGGCCACTGTCTTTGTTTTGGTGAGTAGTTGGATGTCAGGAGATGATCATGTGATTCTGACTCATGCCATCATAATATTGATTTAAACCTTTTCTGAACCCTCCCTGTGTTTCACAGAAGGAACTTTTTTGCTGCTTAAACAAATCGGTAGAATTCCCCAGATGGGCCCTCAGGAGACCGATAAGACAGCTTTGCGAAGTTGCTAGCAGATAATGTGGTAAACATTCATTAAGAAATCCAGTGAGCTCCTGCTGCATACCAGGCACTGTCCCAAATTCTGTGTACACAGCAGCGAGCAAAGCAAACCAAACCTCTGCCCTGGTTAACTTGCATTCTGGTCGCAGGGCAACAGGAGCAGAAAACTCATGTTGTGAGCTAGTGAGTGAAGGTGATGAGGGTCATGGGAGTGTGGGGAAAGGGGTGTGGAGCAGGGCCAATTTAGGGCTTAAGCAGGGCAGCCAGGGAAAGCCTCTCTGGGATGCTGATGAATGAATGCACTGAGTGCATAGCTGGGAGGAGATACTTCAGAGGGATGAGCAAGTACCAAGGTCTTCAGTGCCAAGTGTGCCTAGAGAGCAGGAGGAACTACAAGGAGGTGCACATGGGCATACTGGGTGCACAGAGATCTGGTTTAGACCCCACAATGGTGGCATGATCATGGGGTATGCAGACTAGGGAGGGCTTTGTGGCACACTTGGAAATGGAAGGCTATAGGAAGGGTTTGAGTAGAGGCCAGATGGACCTCGCTGGCCTCCACAATGATGGAGGGAGGGCAAGGCAGCAGGAGCCAGCTGGGGAGGCTGCTGTAAGCTCATGTCATATTGCAGGATGGCAGAGCTCGGTCCCTGGACTGTGCTGCTTTCCCCCACGTTGATTCCCCATGCTTTCTCCCAGGAGGTCATCTCACCTGCATGCTTAGCCTGTCACTTTCATACTGCAGTGCCTAGAAAAAGGAATCTTTTATGCTTCTCCTGGGAGTGTTATTTCAAGACACTTTGTGCTGCCTGTGGCATGCCTGGACGTGGGTGGAGGTATTTTTGCAGTTTTGCACCAGGGTCTGCTTCTGACTTGCAGATTGCATTTGTTATAAGGCATATTGTCCATTGATGAATAATGTGTGGGCTACAGAGCAGATACAAGCTTTGAAAATAGCTCATTTATCCTGCAAGCTTCCCCCCTCGGAGAGAGGCAGGCCCTTGAGAAGCATTTTCTGGGAGCAAGGTTTTTCATGTTTTCCTCAGCTTCTGGGTTGTTGGTTTTGTCCTGTGGTTTGTCATGCATTTCCTTGATGGGTTGAGGACTTGAGGATGAGTAGACAGACAGTGTCCGTCCATGGGGAAGACTTGGCAGGGAGAGACGGCTTAGGTGGCTGCTGAGGATTCACAGGCTCCTTTGTCTCAGTTACTGAACATTTTTGTTATGATGTGATTTAAACAACGGGAAAAAACAGGCATCATGCTTTGGAAGGAAGTCCTGTGGGCCTCAAAAAGTGGCCACAGCCACTTCGCCTCAGGTGTCTTTGACTAAAGAAACCAGGCTTGTGCAGAGGTTCTGTGTGTGGAAGAGCAGGCCTGCGTTTGAGGAGGAGGAGAAGGGGACAAAGGCATCCTGGGAGCATTCTTTCCCTGGTCATGGGCAGAGCGGAGGCAGGAAGTGATTCTGAGCCTCCTCGCTTACAACCTGAGCCCTGCAGGTCAATGATTGCCACTCACAGAAACCTCACTGGACGTTGTTCTTTTCTTTCTGCACAGGTTTCTTATTTTGCTTCATATGTCACAATCTTCTGTCAGTGGCCAGGTGACATCCTTTGGAATGCTGGCTTGGGTTCCTAGGCAAAACAGATGTAGGAAGATTTGCCCCAAGCAGGGAGAGACTGAAGGGGGGTGGAGTAGGAGGTAAAGTGTGTTGAGGGGGGGTGCAGCAATAATGAACACCATTTATGGACTGAAGATCTAATATGTTGTTTCTTTAAAACCCTCAGAAAAATATTCTGGGTGCATGCAAATACTATCAAGCACACTGAATGACTCTTTCGTTTCCCTCCCTGCATTCACTATGGTGTTTAAATGGTTCAGTACAGCAGAGAAGAAGAAGTATTAACCTTCTGCCCCTTGCAAGCCACTGGCCATCAGATGTCTTATTTTATCTTAATTTATTGATATTTCTGCCAATTAACAGGTGAACTTTTAATGGGATAGAATCTGCCAAGGATAATGCAGACTGAGGAAAAAGAATTTCACAGATTTTGAGTACCCAGCACAATGAAGGAGTTCATGGCCAGAAGTGGATTTATTGGTTATGGAGGGGTGACAGGGCATCATACCCTGGTGATACCCGATGATTCTGATGTGCAGTCAGGCCTGACAGTGACCGGTTTAAGAAGTTGATACAACTGCCAGCCTAAATCTGAGTTTGGTTAGTTGTAACTGTTGGTGTGAATACTGTTAGAACATCTGTCTTACTTGTTTTTCCTTCACCACCTCCAAATCTGCATTTTGTCTGTGGGATGCCTTTTGTTGGAGATGGGAGAAGTATGCTTTTGTGGCTCAGTGGTTCACCAAGTCAATTCCTGTCCAAATAAAGTTGAGCAATACCTAGGCGTTAAGAGCAATGGAGTGTTCCAGTTGAATATTTGTAAAGTATATAGAGAAGAGCTTATCTCCCCAAATAGCTTAGAAATGAAAGGATTAATTTCCCCTCAGTTTCCAACTGCAAGAAGTAAGTGAAGTGGCAAGACCGGTCTGTCCTGTTGGAGCTTGTGTGCAAATACCTTTTCTCCTGGTCACTAAAGTATCTTCCTGCTGTAAATATTAGCTGAGTACATTTCTGTAGCTTTTTGAAAACTCCACTTCTTGAAAGCATGGCCAGCTGTCGGACTTTCATGAATTTTGGAGAGGGGCAATAAATAAGTGGTTTGTTCTTCAGGCTACTTAAAGAAGAATATTAAAAAGGAAGGGGGGGGTGATGATCAAGGTTGCCTGGGTCAATTCTTAAGCAGGATTGGGTGTTCACTTGTCCTAGGGCACACAGGAAGGTGGCACCCAGAGCTTGGGCTTCAGGTGGCCTGATGCCCAAACCACCATTCTTCCTGCTTCACAGGTATTTTGCTATGGCCAAATCTGGGCCATCTGGAATCTTCTTTCTCCAAGGGAACTGCCAGGGATGGCTTGGCTTTCAGATCAGCCAGTAGTTCACACCGTTCTGTTGCTCTCTTTGGTCTCTAAGTAAAACATCCTAAGCATATCCCAACAATTTTTTTTTGATTCACTGTCACCCTAATAGCCATGATTAGTGTATGTCCAGTTATTCTTCACGTAAATTAAAGTGTGTCTGTGAACAGTGCTTGTGGGGTCTAATAAGGTATGTTGTACACATGGCTTCTTCCTTAAAGTTCTCAAACCACTGTGATCTTTGAGACGTTTGCTGATCATTGTTTATTTCTCATTTCTCTTGTGTATCAGTGGACTAGCCTGCCTCCCTTTTCTAACTGCTGCTTCTCATGTGTTGAGGACTTGCTGATCTTGTGAGCATTATAAAGTAAGAATATTTAGACTGGGAGAAAGAGCTTGGTAGTTATCTTTTTGAATAAAGTGCATGATGATTTTTCTTTTGTCTGTCTTCCCCATATCTCTTTGCTTATTTCATTCTTCGTCCTTTTGACAAATCTATCTGGAATCAGATAGATTATGCTAAGATTATGGTAAGATTTGAACGTAAGAATCCAATGGGATGATTTATACCAGCTGTGTAGCATAGTGCCTGGCACACATGAATACTTAGTAAATATTAGCTGATTTTATTACTGTTGCTCCCGGTGAAAGAGATGATGTAAGTTGTTCACAGATGTTTAGAGATAGCCTATGCAACAGGCCTATCTGCTGAATTCCTATCAGAAAAAATTCTTAGCTCATAATTTTTTATTGTTATCTGGATTATATGCTCATGCTTTCAGGGTAAATGAATTTTCTACTTTTTGTTAAGAAAGAACCATGAAAAAAAAAATCAACGAACATAGTCTTAAAGATTTTTCTGGTTCACTTGACTACCAGGCAACAGCAACTACTTTTATGACTTTATGTTAAAAGTTTTTGAAGGCTTTGGTGGTTCATTCTCTTCTTTTTTAGAAAACCACAGCAAAATCACTTTTTGGTAATGGCTATCTTTCCTCTGAATGTATTTCTCAAAATTTTTTTTCCTTTGGTTTTCATTAACCCCCAAAAGATACAGAGTTACCATTGAGAGTCATATCAAGTAGAAAAAAAATTATTTTAGATAACTTAGAGCTAGTAACATTTTCCAAGAAGATTTAGGTCTATATAAATTATGGAAACCATATTATAGACCAGGATGTATGGTCGATTGTGGATCAGTTGGATCGGCAGTTTTTTTCTGCACGTACCTACTGTGCATTTTGCCATTTATTATAGGGATCAAGCATGAAGTTTCTCTGATTGATTATAATCCTGCTTCTATTAAAATGCACTTTTTATTTTCCAGTTTTCCCAACTTAATGCTGACTGGGCTTCTCTCTAATCTCTGAATTTCAGGAGTCTATTAATAAAGCATGTTGTAGAGAATTAGTTGCTAATTTGGGATGTGCTTGAAATAAGATTGTCAGCAAATTACAACTTCAGACTTAGGACTGCAGTTTGTTATGGGTGGGAAGCATCCGTGGTATAGAAGATACTTTAAAATTTTCTGAAAAAAGGTAAAACTTCTGAGTTTTCTTTGCATATATGAGATTTCTTGATTCTTGTAAGAGAATCAGTGTTCTATAAGATCATGGAAAATTTTTCTTCCCAAATTTACTGTGTTTGTGTTAAGATTTTACAATATTAAGTTTCCTAAACAGGAGCAACTACGAAGCAAATATTTACTGATAATGAATTTTCTGACTAAACAGTAAATATGAATAACTATTTATTTCTAAACCCAAGTGATTAAGCAAGAGCTATGCAGTGGTATTGCTGGAAGAAGCTAATGTTTAATTCAACCTTCCCTCTCCCCCTGAACAAAAAAAGAATAAATTGTATCCAGAAGGGTTGATGACTTGCTCCTGTTGCTACCTTATATACAAGAGTCAGTCAGGCTAAGTGACACTTGGGAATTCCTTCGGCATTCCAGGCACTGGAGGTGTAAGTATTAAATATGACAGATGTGGCCCCTGCCCTTGTGGACCTTACAGACAGTTATTGTTATGAGTAACAAAGAGATAGTGATAGGTAAAGTAACTTTGTGTCTATCTTCATACATGTGCCAAAGGAAGTAAACAGGAAGCTGAGACATAGGAAGTCATAGGGAAGCCTCCTGACAGAGGGCGATGGGAAACCTTCCTCCCAGGAGCTGAGTTGCCTGTGGGCTGCCCTGTTTGAGTCACACAAGTCACCAAGCACTCAGAGGTCCTGCGCTGGGAAGAGTTGGGCACTTTGGAGGACCTGAAAGTGGTTGCCACATGAGTGAACGGTGGTCCAAGATGAGTGCACACATAAGCAGAGGCCCCGGGATCTTTCGTGTGGCCACTTGTCTGATTGCAAATAATATGGCAATGCCTTGAGAGACACAAAACTCTGATGAACTGTTTCCTCTTCAAAATTCTGTACCAAGTGATTTGCCTGTGCTGAGGTATCAGGGACACAGGGCCATCGGGAATGGATGAGGCTGCAGGCTTCTCCGTGATCCTTAGGATCCATCGTCACTTTGGAAGCATTTGGCACAGGTGTTTACGCTCTTTTTGCTTGCTTTTGTTCAGTTTTTGAACAGTGATTGTGTCCATCAGACAGACGTGTGTGGTTATTGGCAGTTTGGTGTAGATTAGGCACTTAGGCTTATGTAATAAGTGAGAAAGGTGTACAGGTTTTAGGTGTGGCCTGAGGATTTTCAATCTGGCCCTAAAATCATACCACGTGTCTTTACGTTAAGATGGGAGGACAGTGTGGCAGAGCAAAGAGGCCACACATCTCTTGACTCCTTTCCCCATCAGGATGTAGAGCTTACTTCCCCTTGTCTTGCATCCAGGCCATTCTGTGATGCTAGACTGCTTTTTCACCTAGCATCTAAAAACCGGCGGCTTTGGAAATGCTTGCATTGAGGAACCAGTGATCATGAAAAGAAGCCCAGGTTAGCCATTTGAAGAGGGGTTCAGCTTGCTAGTCATCCCCACCAACGTGCTGACAGGTGAGGGGCACCACGTTGGACATTGCAGCTTAAGTCACCATCTCTGAGACCACCTCACTGCCCACTCACCCTCCACCCTAGTGAGAGAGCAATGGCCACTGTGGTTTTAAACCCCTCAGTTTTGGGGTGCTTTGTTGGTGACAGCTTACCAAGAGACAGTGACAGTATCCCTCACATTCCGCCCTGAGGGATTTAACCTTGGCTTGCTCAACTGAGCCTGCTGCCCTAGGTGAGCCCTGGGTGTGGGATGGGGAGTGCTTGCACAGCTGTTTTCCCGGAAGCTGGAGGAGGGAGCCACGCACAGGATGGGCAGACAGAATAGCTCAGGGATACACTTGACCGAGACAGCTGAGAAACAGCTGCAGTAGCCAGAGTGAGTTGAAAGAGTGGGTGTTTTGTTATCAGCAATAGAATTGTTCAACTTGAAGGAAGAAAGATGATGTTCTCAGAAGCTGTAGAAAGAAAAGGGTTTTCAGCACAGTTCTGCAAAATGTGACCTCATACTTGGATGGTGAGGATTTCTTTCCAGTATTCCTATATGGGAATGGTCCCATATAGGATGACAGTCTTCGTTTTCTGCCTTCTGGAATTTCAGGTCAGAGATTATTGTATTTCAGGGGTCACTATAACCACACCACTTGACCACATTTTTTTTTAATAGTGGGTACTAGTAATTTGATTCAAGTAGCATCTGATTTAACTGAATTTGGGGGAGGGGATTAGCAGTACTGGGGATTGAACCTGCTTACTGGGCAAGTGCTGTACCACTGGAGTCTCTTCCTTAGCCTTTTCACTTTTAGTTTTGTTTCTCAGGAAGGATCTCATGCTAACTCTTTCCTCCAACACACACGTCCACGCTGCCAGCCCGAGACTGAGATCCTCTTACCTATCCCTGCTTTGTAGCTGAGTTTTCAGACATGCACCACCAATCCCAGAGTCTGGTGAACTTTTCTTGCCCAGGCTGACCTTGAACTGAAATCCTCCCCACTTCTGCCTCCCAAGAGTAGCTGGGATTACAGCATAAGCCACCACACCCAGCCCTAATTTAACTGAATTGGCTATGAAGCTAATTCTGTACTTGTGGATGAAGTCACGAGCGGTATCAGTTACAAATTATCCATGTCAGTGGATTTTCCCATGTCATGTGATTAACCACCTCAGATCAAAAAAAAAAATTTGACATACTCAGACTTTCAAATTTCTTGAGTATTTTGGAAAAGATACAAAGGTCAGTTGATATGTCCTGAGTATGAGGTGTATAGAGCCCTCAGCAGCTTAGACTGGGGCATAGACTCTGGACACTGAGTCAGCCTCCCAGTGCCTTGTCCCTACCTGCACAGAGGGGTGTTGCCAATACCTAGCCTTTCCACCACAGCTACCCCAACAGCCTGGAACCATACCCCCACCTGTTACTAGGCTGAGACTGGATCAGATGCATTACATTTGGAGAGAGAATAGACAAAGGAGAGAAACTCCCTGCCTGGGGTGCACAGCCAAGTTGCCGTACTGCAGGAAAACAGCAAGCTGGTGGGGTTTCCTAAGCAACTATGCAGGACACTCAGCTTGGCTGCATCTTTTTGACCAGCAGGAAGGACTGCTTTGTATAAGTTTTTGGCTACTTTTGACACTTTTTTATACTCACATTTTATTAGAGATTCTTTTTGAAGTCAAGAGCAAGACAAAATTAATGCTACCTGCATGTATATATTTGGGGTGCTGCTTTAAAAACAGTCTGCTAGAGTGTAGTAAAGAAATAAAAGCCTTGATTTGAGTGCCATTTGCTGTCATAGTAACTTGACTTTTATAAATTTGCTTCCTCATTTGTAAAATAATAACTACAGTAGAGTTTCTATAGGGAATAAATGTGGGAACTTTAAGATGTGTGAAAATGCTAATGTGGTTGATTATAATATTATCATCATTAATAAAAAATGCATACTAGAGAAAGTCAGTATCACCCCCCCCACACACACACACACATACAAGGAAGACTTGCGGAAGATTTAAGCCTAAAGGAAGTCATATGGTATCATGGACTGTTTTCAGTTTGTACAGTGTATGTTGTGAGCCTCAGGTATGTTTTTATTGGGATTGGTTGGGCACCCATGTGCTTTGATATCATTGTGCTAAAGAGTTTTGGTGGAGGGAACCATGTTCTGTGGTTAATTCAAGTTGCTGTGTGGCGATTGTTTTTCCCTGGGGAGAATTCTCAATGCCAGGGTCTGGGTTGCCTATGCTACCCTTGGCTTTGGCAGCCAGTGAGAAAGGAGACTGGGTAGGGGAGGTCTCAGAAGGTGCTTTTGATGAGGAGGAGAAAGGGGTGTTGGCGTGGGGACTCATGTTAGCCTTGGAATCTTGGAATCTCTGAGCCTCTAGCCTCAAGATCTAAGAAAAGAGGATAAAGGTACTCTGATGAAGATACAAGCAGTGAATATAATAGAGCAGGTAATTCTAAGGTAATCCTTGAAGCTGCAGGAAAATGGCAGGTCCTAGCCTGAATGTCAAGAGCTCAGTTCTGCAGGGGAGGAGTGAAAGACTGCAAATGTGGTCCATCTTGACTTGTGCTGTGAGAGCACCTCCCTCAGGTAGCTGCAGGATGTCATTGACTCAGGGGTTACCTTCTCCCTGGGTCAGATGGAAGTAGAAAACCTAGGGTTTCAAACTTTCCTCCCAAGGCTGTGTCCAGCGTTCTTCAGGCATTGGCTTAAATTTCATGTTTATTATTTTTAACCTTTAACAACTATGAAGGCTGGTATTATTCAATCCAAATGCAAAAAATGCAGTGATAAAATAGCCTATGAGTAAATGTTATATTTTAAGATTCTATATATGTTATTTAGGTTAAAAAGTTTGAAATTTCTTGTTATATTCCGGGTCGCTAACTATTATCTACTTGTAGGTTGTTGTTAGTGTCTTAACTGCTTGGATAGGCTACGATCTCATCAAAAATCTTCAGTTTTAGGTGCAGTGGTTCACAGCTATACTCCCAGCTACTTGGGAGGCAGAGATCAGGAGGATTACAGTTCAAGGCAACTCAGGCACAAAGTTAGCAAGACCCCATCTCAGTAAATGAACTGGGTGTGGTGGCACAATCTGGGATTCCAGCTGTGAGGGAGGCCCATAGATAGGAGGATCGAGGTCCCAAGATGGATCTAGACAAAACCTTAAAACCCTAATTGAAAACTAACTAAAGCAAAAATGCACCAGGGATATAGCTCAAGTGCAAGGTTCTGAGTTCAAACTCCAGTATTGCCAAAAAATAAACAAATAAATAAAAACAAGTTTTTATATGCACCCCAGATGACTCTTATATATGATTCACCTTGCAAAACCTTAATCATATATTTTTTGAATGGTACCTTGTTAAAAACTCTCAACCTCAGGGATATTTTCTCCCTGATTTACCTTCAGCACAGGAAATACTGAAGCATGTCCATAATTTCTTGTCATTCTTTGATAGACTTGAACCTGAGATGATAGGTCTAAGAAATTCCAAGAGAAATTCTGTAAAGGACCAGATAGAAAATATTTTAGGCCTATATGCAGAGTTTTAGAACTGACTGCATGATATACTCAGCTGTGAAATTGACAAATTTTGAGTAGAAAGAAAAGATTCACTGAATCTTGGTCTCTGCTCAAAGCCAGGCTCAGTACTGTTGGCAGGTTTCCAGCACCTTCCATGCCTGAAGTGTGCTCAGCAGACCATCTAGTTTATAATCCACCCCACACTAGTGGATCTGTGGACAGGATTGTAAAAGTTGGACAATGTCCCCAACTGCCATTGTCTTGAGTTTACAACGTGATTGTCCACCTGCTTCTTCCTACAGTGAGGAGAGTATAGGGCTGGGCAGGTGGGGGGAAGGGAAGTTTGAGGGGCTCCAGAGTAAAGGCTTTGATTTGAGTGATGGAAAGCTGATAGGTGCTGTAGAGACTGGGGTGTGGTAGGGATTTAGGAGGAGGAAGAAGTACGGGTCACCAGGCATGTTTATCATTTGAACTTGGGACTGTGGAGCCTTTCGAGAAGGCAGGAAGTTGTCATGGGCCCCACTAGGAAGTCACAGCAACAGAGATTGGAGTGGGGTAATGGGCAGCTAAAAGAGAGCTCAATCAGAGAAAGCCTCGTTGTAAGTGATTTTACGAGCATTGGTTTTCGCTGGGTCCAGCCATAACTAGAGTGTTCGTCGTAGAAAAGTTAGGATGGGAGGAAAACAGCATAGCACTAAGAGTCCACCGCCCAGAAGTGTCCACTGATCCTTCTCCACTCCTACTGTGAGAGGCACTTTGGAGATGAGCAGTGGAATTTTGTCAGAGATTAAGCCAACAATGACCCGTGTCATAATTAACTACTTTCCACTTAGGTGGCCCACCCCCGTAGAAGTGTGGAGACTCCCGGTAGAGTACAGTAGAGTACATTTGCATTGGTGTGCATTGGGCCATTTGAAAACTTACTATGGTAGCCTTTGTTTCTTGTTCCGTGACCACCCACTCCAAGGCGCAACTTTCGTCATGTTTTTTCAGCAGTCTTAGCAAACCAATACTGTCATCAACATACTTTTTACCGTGTTCCCTGAGTCTGCCAAACAGACCCACGGGGGGGATGGAAGCAGGGCCACCTGGGGAGACTTTGCTGTATCCCAGCCGTGATGAGGCTTTAAGCTGATTGCAGTGAAATTCTGTTTGAGTAATCTTGGTTTTATGTTTTTATTTATTTATTTTTCCTGAGAGTAGCATTTGGCAAATGTTTCTCACGTCTTTCATGTCTCAGCCCTAGATGGGGAGAGTAAAATGGATTAGCGAAACTCAGAGTTAGTGGGGGGGACGGGGAGGACGGGAGTTGGAAGGAACTATGTTAGCACCATGATAGGGCGCCTTTATTATTTTGTTCCAAAATAGACACTTTCCTGGGGAAAAGGCAGGAATTGCTTTTGTCACTGGTGGGAGGGAGAATTGTAGAAGTGCTGGGTGCCTCCATCAGTGTGGGCACTTCAAGTCACAATGTCCAGTCCTTCCTAACACCACCTTGTGTTTTTCAGTAAAAGTAGTTTGCCGAACACTTAATCTTATTTCTTTGAAAAGCTTTTTATAAAATTGAAGTTTGCAAACAAAAATATTTTGTTGAGCCATATGTCTGGGTATTTGTTTAATTATAAACCTGCTTTTACACTACTGTCATGAAGTCATGCTGCTGACCCTACAGGAGACATGGAGCTGGGCACTGTGGCTCATATCTGTAATCCTAGCTACTTGGGAGACTGAGATCAGGAGGATCAAAGTTTGAGGCCAATCCAGGCAAATAGTTCATGAGACCCCCCCCATCTCCAAAATAACCAGAGCAAAATGGACTGGAGGTGTGGCTCAAGTGGTAGAGCCCCTGCTTTGCAACCGTAAAGCCCTGAGTTCAAACCCAGTCCCACCAAAGGTCCTGGAACTTGAGCTCCTCCTGCCTCAACCTCCCAAATGCTGGGGAATACATTAATAACTTAATCACTTTTCATCCCTAGTTTGGATGCAGTGTGAAATCTAAAGGTTCTTTTTAAAAAGGCAAGACACTACATCTGATTATTTGCCTGGCTGTCATAAGTGCCTTTATTAAAGTTAGTAAAATCTGTCCTTAGAGATTCAGGAGCTGTCCTGAAATTCTGTGCTGCAGCAAGCATTGAGATAGTGTATTTACCCAAATTGAGTGGGTACTGTACACTTTTTTTTTTTTTTTAACTACCAAAGAACTGAAAATTTAGCAAGAATACCTTTTTGGAAATTTTTTCTGATCCAGAGGTGCGGTTGGTTCATCTTTTGCTAATGGATGGTAACAACAGAAACTGAACTCTTAGAAAAGGAGACTTGTAGGCAAACATAATCATCCTGCCTTTGAAACTTAAATGCCAAGTACCCTTGGGTTGCAATGCCGCAGAACTGACATGAAGATTCAGTTTGAGATATAAGCGGCAAAATGAGCTGCAAGAATCAGTGAGCTATTTCTTTGCAATTTGGGATCATTGACATTTTCTCTTAACAGCTAAACTGCAAATTGATCTGCAGAATGGTCTGGGGCTAGGTGATCTTCACACAAAAACCATCAGGGAATTGTGACGCTCATTTAGGGTCAGAGAAAGTGGAAAACAAAATTTAATTCAGGGGATTCCAAAACCTGTTTGCTTTGGGAAACCAAGAAGTTTCTGTTCTTACACTGTTGAAGTATTTCCTTAGGATATTATAGTGTTTGGAATTTAATACAGAAAGACTCCTCACATTTCTATTTGTGCGACATCGTGGTTGTACCAAATGTGTGTCCATTGTTGACTAGGGAATTGTCCTCTTGGTTTAAGGGGATTTGGAGTTATCGCCCCTAGCATCACCCTCTTTTTTTTTTTTTTCCCTCTTTAGCTAGATGGCTGCTTGTGTGTAGGGCTGGCTGGAGTCTCTAAGTGGTCATCTGTGGGTGGCACAGCTCACAGTCACCTGTGTAGCATTGTTGTGGAGTCATGGCGTGGAGCTGTGCTGTGTTAGCACCAGGGGTCCACCTGCTTGAGAGGCTTGCTCAGAGGAAGGTGATGTGTTCTGAAGTGTTGCCTTCTGTGTAGATTCTTATACTTTTGTGTAGAGATTTTTGTGAATTGGTTATCACTACAGCAAGGAAAAAGCATTTTGGGCACAGCAGATTGTTTTGAGTGGCACAATATGTTTTGTACGTGGAAGAGAGAAGTTTGCTGCTGGATTAAACAAGCATTCTGAACATCTTTATATGTGCCTAGCTCTGCTATTGTCTGTGATAGGAAATTTAAGTTGAAAAAAATGCCCCCTGTGCTGTTTGAAAAGATAAGGCTATCTTCATCTTTGGAATTCTACCAAAGTTAAACAGTTAACTCCTGTTTTAAATACATGGAAGGTACAGCCTGTAAATGTTTTGCCTTAATTATGATAGTGAATATTCTCAGCTCTAGTCCCAACCCTCTGCTTGCTTGAAATAAATATGGAAAAGATACATAAAAGTCCAATAAATCGTGCAGTAAATCGTGCAGTAAATTATCACTGATTTGCTCACAGTTGTCCTGACATCTCTAAGTTTGATTTTTGAGTTATACTGGTTTATCATATTTTTTTTCCCTTTAAGTCTTTCGAAGTTTCATTAGGATTTGATAGTAGCAAAGTCTCCCAATAATTCTTATTCATGTGTCAAAATGGCTTTAAGGTGGGACATCCTTGTACAGTTGGCCTTTTGATGTATTGAATCCCTGTATGTATCTGTCCTGGGATTAATTTGTTAATCTGACGGAGAAGTCATAAGAGGATGGTTATTTTGGACTCTGAATTACTTTCTGCTTAGCTGAATTTTTTACTAAATCCAGTTCTTATTCCCTCACTGTCTAGGATAACTAAAATCTAAGGTACATAAAATTTCTTTAGGTTTATCATAATTTTGAATTGATCCTTAATTGTGCTTCTTATTTTTGTCTCTCTCTTTCATTTGGTGCCCTTTTAAATATCCTTAATCTTGCTGTGATCACATTATTGTTTTAAGGAATGGCAGAGTCATTTTGGTGAACTTCAACTCTATCTCAGGTGATGTTTCTGTTTCTATTTCTGTGTTCCACCTCACATTTTGAAAAATCTCCGTAAGTGAAAAGGGTATTCATATAGACGTCTATTAATTTTCTGGGTAACGCTTGTTCTTTGCTTGCATTTTCTTTACATCATTTTCACTCACTTGTTCAGAATTACGTGACTTGCCATCTAGTATTACACATTGAAAGCAATACAATAAATGCCTGTCGACTGAATGAATGCATTTAATATGCCCTAAGGTACATAACAGAAAAACTCAACCCTTACAGATATGTGTCAGTTCCATGAAAAATGGCCTTTTGTATTTCAAGCTTTTCTGTGAATGCTTACACTTGCCTCCTTATAGGAATTAGTGTCAGTTGTTGCTATTATTTTGTTGTGTTTTAAGAAGGTCAGGATTTGTAATTCCTAGATGAAGATGACATTCCCGCATCTAAGTTGTATGTTAGGACTGTTTTAAAAATGCACAAAAATTCGCTGCACAAAATTTATATCCTTTCTTTTCTAGATCTTTCTTCCAATAGCTGCTCAGCCTTTTGGCTAACGTCAAGTGTAGGTTTTTCTTCCATTGGGATACTTCCCATGTTCTCAAGCAGGCCTTCCCTTGGCACAGGCTCTGATGCTACTCAGTTCAGACAAACTGGTAGTTGGGATTACCTATAAAATCTAGGACGAGTGGTCAACTCTCATGCCCTTATACTGGATGTTTCTAACCCCTATCCAGGAGAGATTGTAGATTAGTCCAGAATATAAAACTTACATTCTAGTCCTAGAACACAGATATTGAAGCCCGTTCACTATTAAATGCTGGCTCTAAGACTCAAATGCCTTTAACCAATCTATTTTATGGAAGCAGAATATTGAGATGGATGTGAATATTAGATGGACTATATTTATAGTCAACTTTCATTTCCAACCCTTTCCCCTATAAATCTTATTCCAGCACGTTCAATAAAGCTGCTGCCTTGCTTACCCATCAATAGAATGTTAGGTTTAATGGCGCCCGCTCACCTAGGGAAAAAATTTAACCTCTTTTCTAAGTAGCTCTCCAGTTTCCGTACTTCAGTTATCAATTATTTGTACACATTTCAAAGAAGTATTGGAGTATTTTGCATGTAGATTTACATTCTCACTCAGACACTGTCAAGGTTTATAGTGTGTATATTTAGTTCTAAAGTGGCAAATAATATAAACCTCATTCATTAAAGCCTGAACATAGCCAACTCTGAATCATTCATGCCAATGTGAAGTGTAAGCATTTACTGAATATTTGCCTGCAGAAGAACAGCTCTGCGTTCCATAGAGCTAGAGTAGATGTCACCCCAATCCTCACCATTTCAACACCATCATCAGTGTAGCAACACAGGTGCCAATTCGAGATGTTGACTAACCAGCTGCAAGAATTTGCTGTCATTTTCTGAAAGATGACTGTTAAGTAAAGTATCTTAAAATCATTTCTAGAAAATGCCATGTTTTCAGTTTTGGTAAATTGTTCACATTTAATTTAGTTATAAACCTCTGCCAAGCAATGGTGTTTTAAATACGGTGGCATCCTGTGAAAATAACAAGTTTAGTCTTCACTCTTCGTCATGTTAAGTGGTCCTTCCAGAAAACAAACTGCTTCCATGTGTGTCTCAGCTGACCGAGGGTTTCATACACCCATGATCATTCCAGCAGCTGGAAATCTCTAGCTGGTAGCTGATCCATAGCACACGGGAGCGAGCACCAAGACAGGTAGTTTGGATAAATGGGCGTATATCACTCACCACCAAGTACTGTGGCAGATGTTGGAACTGCAAAGATTCAGTGTTCTCCTTACTGGGCAGTGCTCCTCTTGTGCATAACCTGCACTTGGAAGTTTTCACGGTTCCAGGGTCACATATGCTGGCCAGTACAGATTTTTCCCTGGAAACACAAGGAACATTTTTTTTGTGTGTTTTGACCATAATTATATAATGTTTTGGTTTCCCCAGAATGAACAACTGCTGGCTAATATTTACACAAAAAGAATTAGAGTGTAGATGACTATTTGAGAATTGGGAGAGCTATTTTACAACAGTTCTTTAACTTTTTTTGCTAGAATCTTACAGTTTGACTTTCTCCACACTTGACTTTATCCTGTAAAAATGCTAGGGAGTTTAATAAAGATCTATATGATCTAAAAGGCAGCTCTCTACACAGCATGAAATTCCAGTCTCATCTATATCTGTCTGTCCACTGCCAAAGAATTCAGACAACTGCATGCTTGACTTACAAAGAGGACAAAGTGTTGCTCAGTGATTATGTTGAAAATAGAGTGCTGAATGAAGTAGTTCATGTAAAGTAAATACACAAGAAGGAAGATCGAGGACTTTACCATTTCACTTTTAATATTGCTTCCTGCTCATGGAGACCATGGCCTGCAAGGTGACATTTACCCTCATGAGTTCATCTCCACAAGGCATTTTGAAACAACATGGAGTCAGGACATATAGAATAAAGTAATTAATTATACCCTGATTTTATATAGTACAATCTATACCTCTATTCATACTGCCTTTCATGTTTTCGGGTTTAATATGTAAATATTAATATGCAGTATGAGGTCTATGAGAGGTTTTGTGGTGGGTATTTCCATTTGCTTCCTCATGCATCATATGTTTGTCATAAAGAAAACATCAGCCTTGATAAACAATTAAATCATTGTCTTGGAGTTTGAATCCAGGTCAGTGTACCTTTGTGAGTGCATGTGAGTGCATGCCTGTGTATTTTGCTTGGAGGAACAATGAGTAAGCAAAGAACAGAGCTCACTTGCTCCATCTCAGAGGGTGGGGTAGATTCTGTTAGAACCGTTAAAGAAAGAAAATAAGGAAAGAAAAAGGCAATAGTGATAACCGTGTGCATAGTTCATATTCCAGACTCATTTACAGTTGAACATGATCTTGAATATGACAAGGAAATAAGCTTTAAAATCAAATTACAGTAGAACTTTGCTAGTTCATGCCTGACTAATTTGCCCATCCAGTCGTTCTCATGAAATCTTTCTGTTCCTCTGCTAATTTTCAGAAAAATTTAAGAGTAGGCTATAGAGAAGAGAAGACTCATGTTACTTATTACAAGGTTTGTTGTACAAAATGATACATGTTGACATAAACAAATATGAGAGCACACATATATTCACTGAACCATAAAGGGAATGAAAACACCACGTTCTGTACTTTCCCGTTTTTAATGGTGGGATGTTTTCGTTTATGTGTCAAATAGAAACGTGAATGAGTCTGGTAGTCTCCTAGTTTTAAGAAAACCTGCGTACATTTCCTTAAAAATTAAGATTATAAAAGGAATTTGTTGTGGAAGCAAATATCAGTTTACATAAGACTTTGAACAGGAAGTGATAGACACTAACATGATTTCTGTAATACTTTTATGATAGAATTTTAATCTGTGAAGAAAGAAAACAGTGATTTAACCACTTTATAAAAATGTATTGACTACTAAAAGCTTTGGTTGGCTATTTGAAAATGAAAAGACAATTTTATGAATATCAACTTTTTTTCTTCTGAAACCCATATGATGGATGCTGACCAAGTGTGTGAATCATGCCATTTTGGGGGTTTTGATGTGCTGAGATGCTAGTGGGAATGTGTCATTGTCGTTGGTGTTTGAGACAGGCACTCCTGATGTAGCCCAGACCTTGGACTTGGAATCTTCCAGTGTGTACGAACGTGCTTGGCTTCAAATCTGTATATTGAAGAACTTTTAAAATAAGATTCTAAGCAGTGGCGTGCTTTGCACACACCACTGGAGGGTAAGATGAGGTGCCACGTGCATGTTCAGAGGCCCCATTCCTCCAGCTAGGTAGCTGCTGTCAGTGAAGGCAAGGAAAGCAAGAGAAGCTCTGGGTAATGAGGGGTGGGAAGTCTCCACTTGACACCGCATCACCATCAAGTATTTACGAGTGTCCGAAGCAGAAGAATGTGTTCTGTAGATTTTCCACATTTTAGGGTGATGGGAATTAAAAAAGCCCTTGAAATCTGTGTGCTCTGAGTATATCTATCTATGCAGCTGTTGGCAAGTTTTCAAGTTCTGCTTTAGGTTAATTTTAATTCCACTGATAGCATTCTGTACCATTAATGCTCAATGATTTCCACAGCACAATTAATTGGACTGAGTCTAAGAAGTTTCATTCCTTGTCCCCAAGTTCCCAGGTACAATTGAAAGTGGCATATTTTACATCCATCTCTCCTTACTGTTAAACTATCCCTAGCCACTAACTTTCCAACTATGAGAAATATTTATTACGAATTAATATGATTGTAAACCCAATGAACTGGCGTTGGACTTTACTGTGCTCCGAGCCTGTACATGTTTGGCACAAAAGGGGCATTTAGTAAATTATTTATTGAGTAAATGAATGAGTGAAGGACTGACTAAGGAACCAACCACTTAGTCTATGGTTTAGTAATCAGGAAGTTCAATAGAGAATCTTTTGTTAATCTTACTAGTGTAAAGTTTTATAAAAATAGATCTCCATTCATTGTTTGGGCAATCCAAAATAGATTGGAAGCCATTGTCTGTCAGGACTTCATAAATTCAAGAAGAAATAGATTATGCTTCCAATCTTTGTGCTGCTTCCGCTGGTGAGATCTCTGTTTTGGCCAGTTCCCAGCTCCAGAGCATCAAGGTTCTTGCAATGTAGAGAAGCAGTGGTAGCCAGGCAAGAGGTGGTAGGGTATCTAAAAATGGAGAGGTGGTCCCTCATCTTGCTGCATGTGAAAATAGTGTTAATGCAAGGTAATATTTCAGAAATGATGTGTGACAAGAATCCTGGCAATGTCTTCTACAATTTAGAGTGAGAAAATATTTTCTCCCAATACAACTTTGAAGCAAAAGATTGTTGCTGATGGAATTTGGACCAAAATTGTAGTCATATTCTCTTTGATGAAATGGAACTGTTTATTTAGGCAGACATAGAATTTTCTGTCACACAGAGACTTGTCTTCTGCTCACAAAGGTAAGCACTCAGCTTTTCCTTTGGATGTCCTCAGAGAGCACTGCTGGTGATGGTCATTAAAAAGACAGGTGTGCTAGGATGCCCTGAAATCTAAGTGACTTAACACACCAGTGGTGTATTTGTCACTCACAAAAAATGCCAATTTGTAGGTCAGCAGGCTTCAGATGTGGTTGCCACAGAGACCCAGGCTGGCAGAGGTTGCACAGGATTTTTTCCAAAGCCTCAAATCAGAGGTGGTACTGTCACCTTCTCTCAAGTACATTGGCTGCAACTAGTGATAGGGCCCTGTGTGACCATACGGAGGCTGGAAGACGCAGTCTTCTCTGTGTGTGGGTAGGAAAGAGAAGCGGAAATTGGTGAGCCGTATTTCTGTATTAAAATTGGCGTGTGTGGTTCATACATGCCATTTTAAATGAGCTAATCTAATTTGTCGGATTCCATCATTTGCCTATTTTCTGAGCCTCAAGAATAATTGAGTCTGGCTAATTCTCCCACTGTACCTGCTTACTGGCATATAATGAGGGGGGCTTTTGCCTGTGCTATAATCTTTGCCTTTGCTAAAGACAGCCCCAGTCTTTATCGTCCACATTTGCCAATAATCTTATGTGTCACATTTTAAAATTGAAGCACAATTGGATGAAAAAATTCACCACTGATAATTGTTGATAAGTAAATGAGGATTTTCAGGAATTTTTTTTCCCCATGGATAGAGTCAGTATTTGCCAGCGGCTTGTAGTAGCCAAGATTAAAATGTATTTGTCTTTTTCCCTTCTCCCCTCTTCTTCCAGCCACACTCCTCCCAAACTCTTTTGCCTATTCAAAAAGAGTAAGCTTGTCATGTGGACAGTGCATACCTATTATCTTAATACTTAGGAGGCTGAGGCAGGAGGATTTTGAGTTCAGGACTAGCCATGGCCACATATGAGACCCTGTCTCAAAATAAATAGGTAAGTGGTTGATGATAGGCAGGCAGACAGACAGACAAGCCAAGTTACAGTCTCTTGTCTGGGTTATAACCAGTATAAGAAGCTAGTTTGCATAAATGATGTGGCCATTAAATTCCCTGTTACCCTCAAGTAGGAAAAGCATTGTAAAAGAACCCAGCTCTGGGGTCCACAAGGCATGCCACCCACACTCTTTCAGGACTGAGATGTGTGTAGCTGGCAGATGCCTTTTGAAGCTACAAGAGGAACCTATTGATACCAGAGGGCTTCAACTGCAAAGGCATGCAGAAAATTAAACCAGATGTTCCCTCTCAGTCCCAGTGGCTGTCAGGACCTCTCAGATGAGCGAACCCTGAGTGGTTTTTCTGAGTTTCACATTCTCCCTGCTGGCTCTCTGTCCCCTTCTAGTAGAGTCACAGGCCTTGAGACATCCCTCCCCACACAGTCGTCCTTTCCATGGGTGGCATTTTCCCTTCAGGTATCTTGGGTGGGTGGAACTCTGCTGCCTCTGCCCTGTTGTGGTCTCTCCTTCCAGATGCCTCCTTGCCCTGCCTCTGCATCCCGCATCCCTCTTTCCTTCCCAGGGCTCTTTGGGCTGTCCCCACACAACTTGTGCATCCGCTCCTCTGCTCTCCCGTGGTATTTTATTTTTACCTTGCTCAAGGCTCATATTACATTCTGTCTTGTATTTATAGAAATTTCTATGTATGTTTCCTTTTATATCCTTCTATCTAAGCTCCAATGAGACCAGGGATTTTATGTGTTTTCTTATCCACTGTGGTCTAATATAATATTTTATGTGCCATTGAATTTTCATTAAATGTTGAATGAGTTGGTCACTATGTACCACTTGTTAGTATAAATAAGTATATGAAATTAAACTCCCTAAGGTTGATATCCTTTGGTATCTTTAGGTGTCCTTACCAGATGAATGACTTTAAATTGAACATGATGAGCAAGGTGTGACATCTTTTGGTTCAGAAAGTGTTTATCTTAAAGACACATGAATGGGTGACCATTTAATTTTTTGCTCCCTTTTATGAGTTTAGGTTACTGAGAGCCCAAAATTCATAAACTTGCCTTTGGTAAAGGATGTACCCAAAGTAATATTTTCTTCTTAAATCATTTTCTTGGGTTTTATCATATCCAACTGTGTATGGACCGGGAACTTGACATTAGTAGTTCAGATAAATTTGTCAAGCAAGACAAGAAAAGTGATATTTTATGAAGGCAGAATTGATTGGTGATTACATTGGAATGTACCATGCAGGGACTTACATTTTCAGTTCTGGAATAATTGTATCCATGGATTCTTCATTAACTATTGGATCATGTTGCCCGATTCAATTATTTTATGAAGGTGACATGAGAAATGGCTTGTGTTGTGAACAAATCGAATACCAGCAGAATTGATACACCAGTCTGGCTAGCTTCTAACTTAAAGAACAAATCATTTTTAAATAGTAATAAGTCCCCCTTTGGAATAGCAGATAGATGTCATCCGTTGGCTTACAGGATAATTGTGCATCCATGCTGACATTGTTAAAAGGTGCAGTAATTTTAATGACCCAGGCTGTGTACAATACAGCTCCTGCTTCTTAAGTATACCTCAGCCGTGTGCATGAACATGTGATAATAAACTGCCTTTTTTGCTGTTATTAATTTAAAGTTTTAATTAGCATAACCTCTTTACAAAACATCTTATTAACTTTGACTCACATATTTTCTGGCATCTAATAATGGGTTCTTCTAATTTGTTTGTTTTGTGGGATGTCCTGAATAAGGACATTTTGACATGAGGAGGTTTTTCATATACCATTTCTCTCAAGCACCACAAACATCCACTTTGCTCTGACCTGTACACCAGCCTTTCCCACTCGCACACAGGAATCTGAGGATGAATCAGTATCATCGAATGCGTGTCTCACTTTGGCTTGCTGCTTTCTCCCAAAATAAACTGAAGGGTTTCCCTCCCCACCACCTTCTGGTAACAATTTTAAAACTTAATTTAGATAGCCAGGATAAATTAGTAGGTTTTTAGAATCTGTGGTGGGATTTTTTATCAAGGCTATTGAATTTGGTTTGGCATTGACTAATTTTGTAAGGTTTTTTTTCTTTTTAGAAAAAGTTGCATCTGGAACGGGAGGGAAACACTTTTACTGAATGGCTCCAAATCCAGTGCGTTATTTTTTAACCAAGCAGCTGTTCACACAGATTTCTTAGGAAGTGGCTAAATAAAATTACCGCAGTTCTGAAATGAACAGATACCGATGCTCTTTCAAAACTAGCAACTGAGACTATGTGATTTCACTGTTGCAAGGACTTGTTTTTCTGGGACAGTCTCACTGTTTCACATTCTGTTATTAAACCTGCAGACAAGGTTGATTTCTTTTTATTTTCCCTTCATGTTTTGAGATTATTGGTGAAAGCAGTTAAGGTGATTTTCAATTGTGTGTATGTGTTCTGTTTCTAACTAATGGTCTCTTGTTATTTTGGCAATATTAAAATAACTTCTATCATAAAAGCAGCCACAATAAAACCTTCAGGTATTTGAATGGCCAGTGGAGATTTTTCACAAATAGATTTTGTACTGTGGAGCACTGTTAGATTCAGAACAGAATGAAGCAGAAGATACAGAAATTTCACAGCGAGCCTCCAACCTACACACACACATAGCCTCCCCCATTGTCAGTATCCCACTGGCCATGGTCCATTTTGACAGTTGATGAACCTATGCTGACACAATGAGTCAGTGTCACCCAGAGTCCATAGATAACATTAGGAGTCCCTCATGGTGTGCTACCTCTGTAGGTTTGAACAAATGTATAATAACACGTGTCCTCATTGCAGTGTCATAGACAATACTTTCTCTGCCTTAAAAATCCCATGAGTTCTGCCTGATCGTTCACCTCCAGCAGCCACCGATCTTCCGCCACCTCTACACTTTTGCCTTTTTCAGACTATCATATCATTGCAATCATATAGCATGCTGCCGTGTAAACCGGCTTCTTTCACTGAATAATGTGCCTTTACGTTTCCTCTGTGTCTTTTTGTGGCTTGATGGCTCATTTCCCTCCGCACAGAATAATACTCCATTGTTTCCGGATATGCCACTACATACTCAGTCATCACCTACTGAAGGTCATCTTGGTTTCTTCCAAGTTTGGCACTTGTAAATAATGATATATGAGCTTTTAAAAAATCAAAACTTGACTGCTTCAGCATGTACAGTATCTCATTGACCAGGTAGCCTCAGAAAGTACAACCTCATGAGTTCAGCATCACGTTCTGAGCAGTACAGTGTTGGATTTCCTGCTTCTCTACAATATTGTGAAGGGAGAGCATTGCAACAGGCTTCTGTATAAATAGGTAGACAGCCACCTGCAGCTGTACCTGGGCACTCGAGGGACATACATACAAACAGGAGAGGATTTTTGAGAGGAAATACATGGCAGATGCTAGTCTCTTCAGAACCCTTCACATTTCTTGAAAGGAAAGTACAAGTTGAGTGTCCTTGATCTGAAATGCTTGGGACCAGACATGTTTGGAATTTTGGATTTGTTTTTGTTTTGGGATTTTGAAATGCTTGCATATACATAATCTTGAGGACAAGACCCGGGTCTAAAGACAGCATTCGTTTTTGTTAGGTATACTCCTTGTACACACAGCCTGCAGGTAATTTTGCACAACATTTTTAGTGCACTGTGTTTTGACTGACCCCTCACTTGACGTCCAGTGTGGAATTTTGTGGCATCTTGTTGGTGCCCCCAGAAGTGGGGGATTTCAATTTAGTAGCATTGAGGATTTGGGGGTGTCAGATCAGGAGAGCTGAGCCTGTAATTGTTTCATATAGACTTTTCAAGGAGTTTGGTTTGGCAGGTAGAGTAGTACATTTTTGCTTGTGGCCTTTGTTTTCCATAAGGGAGGTTTCTCCTGGTAGGTGAGCAGGGATTTAGACAGAAGAGTGGGGTTTCCTTTGTGTGCCGCCAACTGTAGCATGAATCAGTTGTACAACAGTTTGGGAAGACTTCCAGACAGTCTCCTAATCTCTTGTACAATTTGCACTTGACCCATGAATTGCATTTTTGGTTTTGGTGGGACAGAGGTTTCCATAGACCTCAAGGCACTGTTGGTTAGGTAGGACTTAAGCCTGGACTGGATCACTCCAGGCAGCTCAGTCTTGGAAGAGCTTCCTGGCTGCTCCAGGGACAAGTTCTCTGTTATTACCCTGTCCTTCAGTTCCTTGCCTCAAAGGAAGCAGGCTTTCACACTGATCTCTGCCTGTGTGCAAGTTTCCTAGGGCTGCTGATACAAGTTGCTATCGACTTGGCTTAAAGTCAAAGACATTCATTCCATACAAATAGGTAAAGAAACTGTCAAAATATCCCTATTTGCAGATGTCATGATCCTATACCTTAAAAGACCCAAAAAACTCTACTCAGAAGCTTCTAGACATCATCAATAGCTATAGCAAGGTAGCAGGATATAAAACCAACATAGAAAAATCATTAGCATTTCTATACACTAACAAAGAGCAAACTGAAAAAGAATGTATGAAAACAATTCCATTTACAATAGCCTCAAAAAAAATCAAATACCTAGGTGTAAACCTAACAAAAGATGTGAAAGACCTCTACAAGGAAAACTATACACTTCTTAAGAAAGAGATTGAGGAAGACTATAGAAAGTGGAGAGATCTCCCATGCTCATGGATTGGTAGAATCAACATAGTAAAAATGTCGATACTCCCAAAAGTAATCTACATGTTTAATGCAATTCCCATCAAAATTCCAACGACATTCATTAAGGAGATTGAAAAATCTACTGTTAAATTTATATGGAAACACAAGAGGCCACGAATAGCCAAGGCAATACTCAGTCAAAAGAGCAATGCTGGAGGTATCACAATACCTGACTTCAAACTATATTACAAAGCAATAACAATAAAAACAGCATGGTACTGGCACAAAAACAGACATGCAGACCAGTGGAACAGAATAGAGGACCCAGATATGAAGCCACACAACTATAAGCAACTTATCTTTGACAAAGGAGCTAAAAATATACGATGGAGAAATAGCAGCCTCTTCAACAAAAACTGCTGGCAAAACTGGTTAGCAGTCTGCAAAACACTGAAACTAGATCCATGTATATCACCCTATGCCAATATTAACTCAAAATGGATCAAGGATCTTAATATCAGACCCCAAACTCTTAAGTTGATACAAGAAAGAGTAGGAAATACTCTGGAGTTAGTAGGTATAGGTAAGAACTTTCTCAACGAAACCCCAGCAGCACAGCAACTAAGAGATAGCATAGATAAATGGGACCTCATAAAGCTAAAAAGCTTCTGTTCATCAAAAGAAATGGTCTCTAAACTGAAGAGAACACCCACAGAGTGGGAGAAAATATTTGCCAACTATACATCAGACAAAGGACTGATAACCAGAATATATAGGGAACTTAAAAAACTAAATTCTCCCAAAACTAATGAACCAATAAACAAATGGGCAAGTGAACTAAACAGAACTTTCTCAAAAGAAGAAATTCAAATGGCCAGAAAACACATGAAAAAATGCTCACCATCTCTAGCAATAAAGGAAATGCAAATTAAAACCACGCTAAGATTCCACCTCACCCCTGTTAGAATAGCCATCATCAGCAACACCACCACCAACAGGTGTTGGCGAGGATGCGGGGAAAAAGGAACCCTCTTACACTGTTGGTGGGAATGTAGACTAGTACAACCACTCTGGAAAAAAATTTGGAGGCTACTTAAAAAGCTGGACATCGATCTACCATTTGATCCAGCAATACCACTCTTGGGGATATACCCAAAAGACTGTTACTCCAGAGGCACCTGCACATCCATGTTTATTGCGGCACTATTCACAATAGCCAAGTCATGGAAACAGCCAAGATGCCCCAGCACTGACGAATGGATTAAGAAAATGTGGTATCTATACACAATGGAATTCTATGCAGCCATGAAGAAGAACGAAATGTTATCATTCGCTGGTAAATGGATGGAATTGGAGAACATCATTCTGAGTGAGGTTAGCCTGGCCCAAAAGACCAAAAATCGTATGTTCTCCCTCATATGTGGACATTAGATCAAGGGCAAACACAACAAGGGGATTGGACTATGAGCACATGATAAAAGTGAGAGCACACAAGGGAGGGGTGAGGATAGGGAAGACACCTAAAAAATCAGCTAGCATTTGTTGCCCTCAACGCAGAGAAACTAAAGCAGATACCTTAAAAGCAACTGAGGCCAATAGGAAAAGGGGACCAGGAACTAGAGAAAAGGTTAGATCAAAAAGAATTAACCTAGAAGGTAACACCCACGCACAGGAAATCAATGTGAGTCAATGCCCTGTATAGCTATCCTTATCTCAACCAGCAAAAACCCTTGTTCCTTCCTATTATTGCTTATACTCTCTCTACAACCAAATTAGAAATAAGGGCAAAATAGTTTCTGCTGGGTATTGAGGAGGGGGAGAGGGAGGGGGCGGAGTGGGTGGTAAGGGAGGGGGTGGGAGCAGAGGGGAGAAATGACCCAAGCCTTGTATGCACATATGAATAATAAAAGAAAAAGGAAAAAAAAAAAAAAGACATTCATTCCGTTCTGACAATTCTGGAGGCCAGTTCAAAGTCATTGCCACTGGACTGAAATCAGGATGCCAGCAGGGCAGCCTCCTCAGAGGCTGTGAGGATGGGGGTCTGGAGGGATGGAGACTGTATGCCTTACTGCCCCAGCTTCTGATGGTTGTTGGCATTCCTATATTTGTGGCTGTGTCCCTCAAGTCCCTGTCTCCATGGCTTTGTTGCCCCCCCTCTGTCTATGTCACAAGTCTAACTCTGCCTTCTCTTACCAGGATACTGTGGATATATTAAGGGCTGCCTACACAATTCAGGAAAATCTCATCTCAACATCCTTCATTTAATCCCACCTACAGATAATTTTGTCCATGTCAGGTAACATAGACTCCAGGCATTAGGACCTGATATCATTGCAGGCCATCACTGAGTCTGCCACATTCCCTTTTCAACAACTGTGGCATGGTTTTCAAATGACAGAGCCAAAAATCCCAATTCTGTCATGCAGGGGCCAGTCTGCCCTGAAGGTACATTGAGTGACTACTGAGAACATACTACGTGCTGGTGCCTTGCTAAGCACTGTGGGAGAGAGGGAGATACATGAACTCACCCACCCTCCTGGGGCCCTTGTGATTTTGCTGGAGGACATGTACATGTGAGGTGGTTGGTGAAGAAGCATTCCTGTTAGATCCCCAAAGCCACCAAGTGACACCCACAGTAAGGGTCTGAGCCTCTAAGCCCGCTCTCTGAGCTACATGGCTCTCTGTGTGGGGATTTGACGGGGAAGGATTTAGGAGATAGTCACATCTGGTCTACCTCTCAGCTGCTTCTCATGTCACTGCATTTTTTCCCTGGAGCCCACCTGCAGTGCCCCTTTCTCTGTGTGTGTCCTTTCTGGTGTGCTTTGATGATGCCATTGTCTGTTTGTCAGTGTCCCTTTCTCTAATGGCAGTTCAAACCCTAAAGGGCAACAACTAAGAGAATGCTTCTGTGTTAAAAGCACAATTAGAATCACCTAAATCAGTCATACAGAGTGTGAACAAGCTCAAGAAAACACATAATAGATACCTTGTTTCATCATTTTGGGTAATTTGAATTTGAGCTAGCTTGATGTGTCTGCATGAATGTCCTATGTCTTAGTCTTTATATATGTTAAATTTCTCTGAGTTGTAGTGGTTGGTATTGACAATGGTCTAGGAAGGCCTGATGTCCAGTTTAGCCATGGGATCCTGGTCATCTGTAATCTGCAGAGGCCATATACACAACCAAGTCAAGCCTGAGAGTAAGTCTTGGATCTTCCATTTCCTGACTGGCCACACTTGCTGTAGGGCTTGAGCAAGTTACTTAATTTTTCTAAATCACACTTTTCTGATCTTCAAAACGGGGCTAATAACCTTCAGGGTTGTTGGGATGATTAAACATAATAATACATGTAAAATGTTTAGACCATTGCATTAAAGTGTGTCATTGCCTTCTAGTTCCCCCTCTTTTTTTCTTAAGAAAAATGTTTATGGGTTGGGTGAATTTATTGGCTCTTTATAGCATGCACCACCCTAGGTAAGCAAATACTATTCTCTCTGGTCCCTTCCAACAAGGGCATTACAGCAAATTAAACATTTCTTAAGCTACCATTTCAACTTGGTTATAAACCAGGCTCCTAAATTACATTTTATATGACAGTGTCTCCCTGGATTTTTGTCTCCTTGACTTCTTAAATTGCAGCACGGCATATTTCTTCCAGGAAAAAGTAAAATTAGATAAATTGTTTAAGTTGCTGACCGTAGCCAATAATGATTCATAACACAAGTCTCACTTAGCAATTACAGCAATGGCAATTGCCTTCTAAATATTCCTTTAATCAAATCAGCTCCAGTGTCTGCATATACTTTTGTTTCTAAATTATAACATGTACATTTACATATATATCCCTGTGTGTGATAAGGTTTAAGAAGGCCTGTGTTTGGACACAACTTGTCTTTGTGTGAACAACAAACATTCTGAAATTCTATCATTCAGTTTAATTAAAATTCTTACTGTAATTTCAAGGGTGAAAAAGAGGACTTCCTCCTACACAGTGCTGCTAATTGTCGCTCACCGTGTGCATACTGCATGATAAGTAACTTGAGAAGGTAGCTTTGTCCCTGTGTCATCTTTTCTCTTCAGTCCCCTTTGAAAAAAAGAGAGAGGCATAAAGACAGAGCTTGGCTGAATTGAATAACTTTGATTCATTTCTTGGCTGCTAGATACCAAGGGGTTTTTTGGGGTTTTTTTTTTTTTTGGAGGGGGGAACAGGTTGATAGTTAAAAAGAAAAATACATTATGTACTGAATCAAAAACAGCTTTTCCATATCTTTGTATATACTGAATGTATTTTAGCTTCTGTTTGAAACTTGACTCTGAAACGAGTTGCTATCACTGTGGCTTTGAATTGCCACTGGCTTTAAATGGTTTCCATGGGTAGGTAGAATCCATTTACTCACACACGGACAGCTTTTACAGGTGTGATCTGAAACATATGTAATCAAGTTTTATTTCACTCATAAAATAGATATACCACCCCCTCACATGCACTCTGGCCCATTGGGAGAAGAACTGAGGAGGGTGTGTATGGAGAGTATAGAAAAAGCCCTCTAGTTTTAAGAATCTTGTGACCAACCGTTTTCAGTCTTTCTCAAGACAGCATCAAAAGTAAGGCTCAAATTTAAAATTTACTCTCCAATTGTACTTAAATGGTCATTTGTGATTTTCCACAGATCCTAATGACTATTCAAGGAATGGGCAAGGATGCTCCTATATCTGAGTAAGATTTTTCATCCAGAAAAAAAAAAAAACAAGAAAACACACACACAGAACTGAGACTTTTACTTCCTGATGGGTCAGAGTTTACCGACACCGCTTACCGACTGTGTGACCTTAGACAAGTCACTGGGCTTTTGGTGTTGTAGCTTGCTCTTCAATAATATGGGGATAGTATCTTCCTTATAAGGCTGTTGTGAGGGTAAGTGAGGTAAGTTACATGAAAAACTTGGAATACTTCATACCTTAATAGTCACTCAGCGAGTACCTTATATAAGCTGATTGTTGTCAGTTCAGAGCTGAAAATTGTGCCTTGCAAACTGGAGAATTACTGCCTATAACCTAAATAGACATTTTTACAGCATTTTGTCTGTTTGAGTCCAAATACCAAGTATTTGGGTCCAGTACAACTTCCATCTGGTACACCATCCTCTTCCAGGTCACTCTCACACCAGCCTGCTCTCAGGGCTATCCTTATTGTCTTCACTTTACAGATGAAGAAACTCATCTCAAGGAAGTAACTGCCTAGAGTCCCCCATCCAGCACTATGCAGTGTTGGAAGGAACACACAGTCATACCACAGAGCTGCACGTGGCACTACCTGCTATAGTTCTGGATTGTTCTGTCTGCAGAGGCCATGCTTGGCCTTTGTTTGGATGTGGCAGTCAAGCTGTACCAGCTCAGTTTCCTGTGGTGTTCCTGAAGCCCCCAGTACATGCAGGGCACTTTAGGTACCCACAGTTCCTGGATGGCGTGTGCACCAGGAGCAGCTCTCTACTTTGCTAGGGGCCCCCCTCAGTTTCTGAATTGGAAGTAGGCAAAAATTCCTTGATTTACAGAAATATTTGTTAATATTTTGTCCAAATTGATGATAAGAGCAAGGAAAACCAATATTACTGCAAAATTTATCACCTATCCCTATGCACATATAAACAACCTTTAGAATTCGCTAGTCCGCCCCCACACTTTGTAATGGAAACAACATGACACAGAGGTTTTAAGTATTTCTTGGGTTCCATGGTTAGAAACCTAGGTCCCCTTGACTCCTTTAGTATTCTTTCCTTTGCACAGTGGGGGCCAAAAAACATTCAATGACAAAAGTAGGTAAAAGAATGGCAATTTGAAACTCATTTAAATATTTGAATTTATCTGTCTAGTTCAGAGTGGTTGATTTCTAGGTTATTGCTGTTCATTGACTCCCTTCTGTCTCGTGTTCAGCCCATAAATGTGGTCATGAGAAGTTTAATTTTACTGAAATAACACTGCTTCAACCAGTGGAAAGGTTGGGGATTACGTGACAATCCTTCTCTGTGGTTTACAGCTGAGAGTACAGCGATCATGTCACTCTTCTCATTTTCTTTCAGGGAGGTCCCCTGTAGAATAACAATTTAATTTACCTCTAAGGCACCTAGTGTACCCAAGGCCATGTGCTGGTTCTGTGCGAATTGTTTCATGGTTCTAGTAATAAAGCATTAGATTACAGACTATGGTTCTCTACGTTGTTGCTGCTCAGAGAGGTTAGGGGTTTCAGAGAGCATCTGAGCTGTTCTGTCTGGTTCCTCAATTGTTGGAGTAGCCTGTGCTTTTTCAAGCCGGGGTCTGAAAATTGCAGGATAAAAAACATAGTGTGGGTGTTCTTGAAGCCTTTGTTCTACACAAAGGTTTTTTGGGGAAAAATCAGGACTTATATTCAGATCAGCCACTGAAATATCATGGAGTTGAATGCAGAATTCTCATTAATATTTGACCCAGAAATCTTGCCCTGGCCCCAAGCTCAGCTCTAGTTGCAGCTTACCTCTGTTGTCAATCATTGTCCACTTGCCCTGCAAGTGACTCACAGAGGTGCCTACCGGTGTGCACCTGGTGAGTGAAAGGGGCTTGTCATATCCCCGGTTACCCGAGCTGATGGGGGTGTTTGCTAAGAACCTTGGCATTGGCTTAGAGTGTTAAGTGAAGCTCTTAGGTTAGTGCTACTTGGTGCCGCAGGTATGTTGTAGATTATGTAGACCTTCTCCAGCCTAGGGATTGCTATTAATGTTTTGTCCAGGAATATAGTCTTCATGTTCCAAACAACCAGCACATTTGTACAGGACTCTCCAGTGTAGATTGTTTATAAGTTGAGGATGCTTCTCACCAGATCATCTTTCAAAGAAAAGAAAGAGGAAAGGGGTCATTCCTAAATCCCAAGAGCGTGTTCTCACCTTGAGTTTAGACCAAGCTCCCGAGTCTTCTTTAATCTTGCGTCTTGGTCTTTGTATTTCATGGCATTTCTTTGTATATTTACTTTTAAGGTGTAATTAACTTTGTAATGTGTCATTCCATTTTTAAAAGTCCTTTCAATAATTCTGCCCCCACAGGAAAGAGTAGGGCTTTTCAAACTGTACATGTTGAACTCATTGCAATACAGGAGGAGCTCTTTGATTGGAGACCAGACTAACTCACCCACTGGGGTGCTGAAAATAGCTGTGTGTTTTCCAGTTGGCCAGTCCTGGCAGGAACTCACTGCTCCTCCTCGTTCTCAACAGTGGATTTAAAATTCTGCAGTAGTGCTATCACATTCAATAGCAGCTTGCACTAGCCTGCCACATCCACTGACATCTGAAGTAGTCAATGGCTTATTACATAGGAAGTACAAGTGGCCATCCGTTTCCAGATGAGGAATCTGGTCACAAAAGGCTTGGTGCCCAATGTCATCCAGCTAGTTAGTTCCTGAACCATGACCAGAGTTCCAAACTCCGTGCTAGCACTCTTTCCCTAAGCCTGTGAGACAGCATCTGTGCATGTAGACTGTGCACTTTGCACAGGCAGTGATTCCTTTACCTCTTTCATCTTGAGTTACCAGTGCAGGGCACACAGTGCAACAGATGTGGGTTTCGGGACTGGCAAGAGAGAGGCATCAGAGTACAAAGTTTAATTAGGCGCTCACTGTAAGTGTTGGAATACCCTGTTCTTGGGCTTCACCGGCCTCATCCCTGGTGGGTTTTCCAAATAACTGGCTGCACCTACTTCTTACAGGCATGGGCACTTGGCTTGTAATGGCTCGTGATTCTTGGAAAAGTCACCAGAGAGTAAGTTTGGTGCCTGTTATGCTAATTCTAATTGTCTTTAGTTGTTTGATTGTTGAAGATTTAAAGGGAGTATCGGAGCATTTTTTTCCTCTGTGACTTTTATCTAAAGTACTCACCCATTCCCTCTCCCACTTTCCTGGACCTTCCTGGCTTTGACAGAAACCCCACTATGTGTTCCCAGTTACAGTTCTACCCAAATATGGCTCCTTGTTCTGGAAACTACTTTTGCTGGTTACTTTACACACAACTCTTGTCAGACAAGGACCTTGGCCCTTGGTCTCAGCATCTCAGGGGTTTCCTGGTAGCCACATGCTCTGTGTTGTACCCATTAATTAGGAAATAGTCTGGTGTGTGGAGCATTGCTTGCAGAATTTTTTTTTTTAAGTAGTTTGGAGGCTGGAAACCAGCTGGAGAATAAGGACATACCTCTCTTTAAATAAGTAATCAAGCCATCCTGCTCTGTGGTAGAGCTATTGGTCCCCAAGAAATATGTACTAGAAACAAGTGACTCTAAGTGTTAGAGTAAGAGAGACTGGGTTCAAGTCTTAGTCCTGCTGCCTTCTCGTCACAAAGGCTTACATTACTCTTCCTTCTTCCCTGGTGTTTCAAAGAGATGAAAGTTAATGAAAATTAGGTCATTTACATGAAATTTCCCAAAGATGGACCCAACACTTTACAGAGCAGAAGGGAGAGAAAAGGCATCGGACAGTGGTGCTCAACTGGGAACATTTTGCTTCTACCCAGGTGGGAACATTTTTGATTGTCACAAGTCAGAGACAAGAGCTGCTATGGGATTAGTGGGCAGAAGCCAGAAATGCTGCTGCACAGGCTATAAAACACAGAATAGTTCTTTCCAACTCAAAATGCTAATGGTGCCAACTTTGAGAAACCTTGGTAAAAATAACATTTATTGAAAGTAATTGACTCACTTACTACCAATTTTACTGTCCAAGATAAAGCTGTTTTTGTCTTTACATTATGAAGAGGTTGACCTTTGGTGGTGATGGCAAAGATGAGGCACCTTTGGTGCCTTTGATTATTCAGCTCCTTGCAGGTAGACATGGGATTTGTGTGTCCAAAACCCATCCTCTCTCTGCTGGTGCTATTGGTGGTGAGCACCTCCTGCCCAACTGACGATGTTAGTGATGGTGAATAGGCACTTGATAGCGTCAGCGAGAAAGACAAGCCTCAGATGTGTGTGGCACTAAATGACTTTTGATGTCCCTTCTAAGGATCACATCCTCTGATTCTATTTTGAAACAGGATTTGTCTTTTTAGTCCTAATATTAGAGTGGCAGGCAGATATCCCTTGGCCACAACCAGCAAAATCCCTGTGCTTTGTCTGTGCACCTGTGGTCTTTTTCCTATTAATATCCCAGCCCTATCAGGCCAGCGGGCTAGGGCTCCAAACAGGGGCAGCCAAAAGTGTAGCCCCTCCCTTGTCGCCTCCACATTCCAGGCCCAGCAGTTATTTTTACCACATGTGTAAATGGGTCCACCTATTTCTCATTTGGGAGGACAGCAGAGACACCGAAGGGGTAAGAGAAAGGAACTTTATACTTTTAGAGGTTGCAATTCAATACCAGTTCACTACCATGTAACTCCAGCAGTTTCACAAGCAATTAGTTTCTCTTTTGTAGACAGGGAAAACCAAGAGGTATATCTGCACTTGTCAACTCTGGCCAGAGAGCTTTTGAAGCACACCAGCATCTGAGCCCCACCACCAGAAATGTATTTGTCCAAGATGAGGTGTGTGGTGTGCTTTTAGAACTTTGTGGATGATTCCATTGTGTCACACTTGAGTCCTGCTCACCTGCCCGGGGGCCTGTGGGTGTTACTTTGTCCTAGAGAGACTAGAAGACTGACTGGGCCTTGCTACCCAGTCAAAGGTGGCCTATACTCTGTGCTATACATCTGCTATAGCCCAAAATTAATTTTTTCCTTGGAAAGCTTTAGTTTAAATGTTTTACTGTCAGGAGAAATGTCTAATTAAGATACATTGCTTTGTTTTTCCCCAAAATTCTGTAGATTCACTGTCCAGGTTCTTTCTCACCGGCATTCTATGTGGAAAGGAGAAATTTCTCTTTTCCATTTTTCTTTTCTGCCCTTGGAGGAGGAAGCTTTAAAGGAAGTTTTGAAGGAAACTTTTTAATTGCCTAGCCAATGGCCTGACTCTGTAATAGATTTTATGCTTTTAAACAACCTCCAAACATTTTTGCTCAGTGGACCCCCTAAAGAATTTCAAAACCTGTTTCTCATACATTTTTAAAGTTGGCACGTATAATTTATCAGTAGTTCAATAAGTTATTAGTCCAATAGTGGTGAAAAACGTAATTTGAGGCATACTGAATATTTCATGTGTGCTTTAAACATATTTCATCCAGTACATCAGATAATTTAGTCTTATGATCTCATTTTATGGCAAACATCTACCATAAGTTGAATTAACAAAGTCAGTCCTCATTGTTAAATCAGTCAGACACAGGGGCTTATTTTGTGCCAAAAAAAACATTTGCCTGAGTCTTTTCAAATAAGCAAGGTTGAAGTGTAGCTCAAGCAATAGAGTATCTGCCTAGCAAGTGCAAAGTTGAGAGAGAAAGAAAACCAGAAAAACGGGCAGATGGATGGTAGATATGTAAGATGTTACATACATCAAATACATCTCCTTTGCATCCTCTCAATTCTATTTGTACCCTTGAGAGCCATGCATTTTCCAACTATCCCTTCATTTTGGATCCAGAGGGTTTTATACCCACCAAGATGAACTGTGGTGAGACTGAGAATAAGAACTACATCTTCTTCAGAAAGCCCAACAAGGGAGATTGTAATGTGGAAAGGAGGAGCCAGAAAGGAGAGGCATCAAAAGGCAGGCACTGTTCTCAGGAAGCTCAGCTAAAGGGAAGAGGATATGGAGGGATCTAGATGATTTATTTAGAATTGTCATGTCCAAGTGCCCTGGGAAGTCTTCATGTGTCCCCAAGGTGTGCATGCTCCCAGAGAGCTTTGCTTTAAAAACTGTGGGGGTAGAATGATAAGGTAAATTTAAACCAGTCAGTTCCATTTCTTTTTCAAGCTCCTACCTCGCTCAACTCACGTTTCTGTTAAAATAGATGAGGAGAAAAGGGCACGTGGGGGGATGTGCACTTGGAAAACACTGCAGGATGATGCTTCTGGGGGCTTTGCAGCCCTGGCAAGTGTAGCCCTGAGGAGCCACAGACCAGACACTGCAGCATGGCCATCTAGGATTTGCAGAGGGGGAGGGGAGCTGTTTGCGGTTTCCATGAAGACCTGGTATTGAGGTTACAGGTGCCCCCTCGTGATGGTGAGAGTGTGGGAGCTGAGCCAGGCTGCTGGGGTCGCGTTCTGCCTGCTGTGCCTGCACTTTGTGGCTGTGGGCAGGTTTATTCCTGTCCTCTGACTGGGCCTGGCACATGAGACTGAGTCTCACGTGAGCTCACATTGCTTTCAGTGTTGAGTTCTCCCGAGTGCAGAGATGTTACTGCAGCCAGTGCTCCTGTTGTGAGGCTGTTTTAATGGAGCCCTTAGAAAACGTCACTTAGTGTCCTTGTGCAAACCTGTGTGATTGTAGTTCAGAGTCTTCAGTCACTACAGATCCAAGTCTGCAAGCACACTGGTGCCTTAACCTCATTGTATAACCCAGTTGCTGGCTTGTGATATTCCATACATACAAACTGTTGCCAGCCAGGCAGCAAGGTGGGCTGCTGGCTTCATGTGCCCTGAAATGTGTCTTAAGAAGAGCTTTCACTGTGAAGTCTGGTTAAAAAAAAAAAAAAAAATCAAAATAGAGCAATGGGCATTGAATCCATGATATGTTTGGATTCGCTTTTCCTCTTTTATCTAGTTTGTTCCCTGAGTCTGCATTGGTTACTAAGGGTGTCTATAGTTAATTTTCTGAGGTTATTAACATCTGTTCTTTGATAGCTAAATTCAGAGAGAAAGTATAGAATTCTTTTGTCCTTGTACATTGAATATTAAATTTGCTTGTAGAATATTTGATTTTAAAACTTCTCCAGAGAAGAAATGAGACATGTATCCTGAGAAAATTATCCTGAAGTCTTGAGAATTCCAGACAAATGGTACCGTAAAACCAGAAGCACAAAATTAAACAAATGTTGTGTCATTAAATGAACCCAAGGACACATTTTCATTTAAATTAACTTTAAAAAGTTCAATCTCTGATCAGTTTGCTTTGTAACAAGTAGAATACAAGACAGTGTTTACCTTATTTATAGCAGGTAAGGTTGATTAAGTTTTTTTTTAGTTTATTCAGCAAATTTAACATTCCTTTCACAAAGAGGCCAGGTAGCAGTGACATAAATAAGAGAGAGTAATGCCTCAGGTTACATTTGCATTATTTTTACAAAGACAGATTGCTTTGCAAGACATGTTGATGGCCTTTGCCCGGAAGCTTTGAGCAGCTGGACAGCTTTTGAGCCGATGTAGTAACTATAATGCCAGGTCCTGCTGCAGAACCTGGAAGAGTGACAAACAGTGGCCTCTTCTTCCTGTGAAAAGATGCAGAACTGTAGACCACAATCAGTTCTCCTAGTCTGTAACCATGCATGTCTGGCCAGGGAGGACTTGTCTGCACAGACGGGGAAGGGAAGGTGACCGTGGACACTAACCAAACCTGTGCCCCTAACAGCCCCACTGCCAGGTGGTCCTGCACTTGGTGGGAACCTTGGCAACCAGGGTGCATGTCCATCCACCATCTTCCAGGTTTGCATTATTTCAACATCAGGTGGGGAGCATTGATTGCTAAGGATTACCGATGGGCACTGTGAGGGTTGTCTCACCCTGCTGACAAGAGAGCCCAGGAGCAGACTTCTGGTGGATAGGTGCCAAGCCTTCAATGTCAGAGGGGCTGGACCTCCTGGTGCCTCGGCTGAGTGACCTCAGCTCTCCTCAGTGCATCCTTTCCCCCAGCCAGTCATCTGTTTAATGCCTTCATGTGCCTTCTCTCAACCTAAGCAAGCCACCTGGGGCCTTCAAGACCCAGCCTCTAGGTTAGTTCTTCTTGATCTAACCTTTTCGCTAGTTCCTGGTCCCCTTCTCCTATTGGCCTCAGTTGCTTTTAAGGTATCTGCTTTAGTTTCTCTGCGTTGAGGGCTAACTAATTAACCTAGAAGGTAACACACATGCACAGGAAATTAATGTGAGTCAACTCCCTGTATAGCTATCCTTATCTCAACTAGCAAAAACCCTTGTTCCTTCCTATTATTGCTTGTACTCTCTCTTTAACAAAATTAGAGATAAGGGCAAAATAGTTTCTGCCGGGTATTGAAAGGGTGGGGGGGAGAGGGAGGGGGTGGAGTGGGTGGTAAGGGAGGGGGTGGGGGCAGGGGGGAGAAATGACCCAAGCATTGTATGCACATATGAATAATAAAAAAATAAAAATTAAAAAAAAAAAAAGACCCAGCCTCCAGGTCTCTTCCAGCTGTACCCCAGTAGCCCACACTTCAGTGACACGTGGCCTTCTGCTTTCCCCTCCTGCAGGTCTTCATACCTCACAGCTTGGGCCTCATGCTTCTGCTGTAGCCCATTGTCTTTCCTCCCCCAAACTCCTGCTTCATGACCCCGCTCAGAGGTTCCATCCTCTCTGAAGCCATCCTAACCTTGGTCCAAGGCAGAATGAGCCACTCCCTACCTCCTGGGGAGTCCTGTGGCTCTTTCTCTATGATGGAGCTGCTCCCACTTACCCAGAGCTGCAAGAGCTTCCTCCCATGCTGAGGACCACTGGGAATGGAGCACTAGAAACGCAGGCTGTCCAAACTGAAAGGAGCTGAGCAGTGTGTCCTTGCCTGGAGCTCGCAAGGTCTGAGCTCAGCAGAGCTATTCACACTCCATGCCTGGTTCCCAGAGTTCCTTCCCAGCACATGCCACCTGCGAATTTACTGCGCGTCAAATTCTAATGATCAAGTGCTTCTTTTGTGAAAATGGTTCTCTGTTGACACTGCAACTGGAATGAGCTTATATTTGAGGGAGGGCTGAGTGTTCTCGAACTCCGTCCAACCTCCCAGAGGGAGAGGACCATCAAGCACATCTCATCCTGATGTCGCAGTCAGTCATTCCCGGAACAACTGGGATCCCATTTGAGCCCTCCAAGGAGTGTCTTCTCTCAGCCCAGTGATGCTTGAGACCACAGCCAGCCTGCACCGTGGGGACACTGGAGTGGGTACCAGCAGCTGCTCCTTGCGCCATCCACCTCTCTACACCTTCTGTTTTTGTGTTTTCTGAATTTTAAGAAAAGCATCCTCCAACATAGGTGGTTTTCCTAGCAGCAGATAAAGCCATCATGGCATTGTTCTGCCCACCTGCCCAGCGTGGTTTTACTCAGACCTCTTAAGGTCCTGTGAGTTTGTTCTGAGAGTTTATTGACAAGAAAGTCTAGTTCATTGTTATAAATCGGGCCAGTGTCTCCAGGACACACCCTAGTCTCTTTTAGAGAGTGGCATATTTCTGCCCTTCCCTCTAGAAACTAAATAGCATGTGAAAACCATTTTCGTGTGTGTGTGTGTTTATAATTTTTTTAATAAGATACCTGAGATTGGTTTGGCTTTGTGTTCTGGTACTTATGACGTGAATTGGTTAAGAGCACGTGCATTCAGAGGACATCTCATCATGGAATTCTTCAGTAGATATCATACAACTGTTGTTTGATTAAGGTAACTTTGATGATATATTTCAAACCAATTTGCCTTGAAGCCAGAGCCCATGTGGAAAATGGGGGCTCATGCTGTGGGGGGAGGTGGAGCAGGGCTCCTGCAGTAGGACGTGGGCAAGGGGCTCACACAATGCAGAGTGGTGGAGGCCACCCTCCTCTCGGTGTCTTGAGCAACAGCTGCTCTCCTGTCTGCATGATGGAGGCCAATGTGCCTGACAAGTGGAAGGAGAAACAAGCATCCTATTCTGTTGTCAAGCCTATGCTGACAAAGCTGGTGCCATGCTCTAGTGAGGAATGAGATGGGGTCTGAAGAAAGAATTCATCCAGACATTCAAGTGACTCTCCCAGGCACTAAGCTGGGAGTGTCACTGTGTTTGGAACATTTGGTCTAAAAGGCTTCTGTGAAAGTTACTCAAGCTGAAAAGGTAATTCTGAATGCAAGCTTCTGAAGTTGCTCCAAAAATAAAATGATCCCTGTCTCATTGTTGTGGTGCTGGGGAACCACGTGCATGGCAAATGGCAGCATGCAGAGGTTGTGCTATGGAGTGAGTGGGAAAGCGGAGGTCCTTTTTCTGACTTACCTTTTAGAAGCAGGTGTGGTGCTCACCTTAATGTGTAGCATACAGAGGTGGACCCATACGCTATATTCTTAAATTCTATTCTCTAGCTGATCTTATAAATTCTGGATACTTGTGTGTGTCCTAAGAAATTCTGAGATTTTGGGAATTACTACCTAGAGATTTTCAGGAGAAAACTTCAGACAACAGGTAGTCCTGGCTGCTTTGCATTTTCTGTAGTTGAGTGACATTCACATTTTTTGATGGTATCACACACAAAAAAATGCATCTTAATAACCACTTAGTATATATGTTTATTTATGGAGGCAATTGAAAAAGTTTCTCAGAACTACTTACTTGTATTTCTTTGAGGCACCAGTATTTTCTATTCTACTTAATTTTTTAAAAGTTGGAGACTGGGGATGTAGCTTAGTGGTAGAGCACTTGCCTAGCACACACAAGGCCTTGGGTTCCCCATCCCCAGCACGGGGGGGGGGGGGAATTGCTTATTTATTGTAAACAACTATAGGGTTAAAACCACTGTCGTACATTGTGATCCTTAGGCATACTTCCTGGCCTGGTCACTTTCCTCCCTGATGTCAACAGAGGAAGCTGGGGAATGTGGGTAGGGTTATAGGGGCCTAGTGAGATTTCAGTTCCATCCTCAAGTGCAGCCTTAACCCAAAGAAGAGTCTGTACAGCCCTTTGAGTGAATGTGTTCTCTGAGTAACTGAGTCTTGTATTTTGAGGACAGAGAAGCCTGGCATCCACTCGGGTACCAGCAGCTCTTACTAGTGTGTCTAGTAAGAGCTAGACACACTAAGAAAAGCATACTATTTTACCACTTAAAAATAACCACAGAAATGCCAGTATTCACCTTGAGTTGAAGTTAATTTGGTTTTTGCAGCTTCTTGTAATTAACATGATGTTTGATGTAAATAGTCTTGTAATGCAAATTATTAAAAGTTGATTTGATTAATGTGTTTTTATACCATTGGTATAAAATGTCACACTGTGGTAGGAATGACCTAATGATGTTTGTGGTGGCCTCAGACACTGTGTCTCTAGGGCTCAGGTGGGATTCTGCACACATCCTATATCCCTGACCTGTAACTGTCACACAGTTACAAGTTGTGACAATTGGATTTCCTTCCACAGACCTGCTCCCCCTCTGAAATATAGGCCTCCAACAGACTTGCTCACACCCCCTGCATCTCTTTTGCAGTGCTGAGTGCATTTTGAAAACCTCATATAGGGGTTGGAAATGTAGCCCAGTGGTAGAGAACTTGACTAGGATGACTGAGGCCTGAAATTCAATCCTGTAATGGGGGAAGAAAAATATTTTCCTTCTCGATCTTTCTCTGGTTTTGATAACAATGGGGTATTTTGAGCCCTAGATCTGTCATCCAGACACATCTTTTCATTGACTGGTAGGATGCTGTCTTAAAGGCCATTCATTTTTGACCACATGCTGTCCTGGACTTAATTCCTTTTCATCTCCCTTGATGTAAATCTGTAAGAGCCTTCAGTTTCCTTTAATGGTGAGGTTCCTTTGTCTTTGGTTGTTTTAGAAATTATTGTTTCAATGTAGTAAGGAATCTAGAAAGGTAGGAGCGGGTTTCTCACCTTCATAGTGCCTTGGGAAATTCAATCAACTTTTATTTGAGGCAAGAGCAGGTGGAAAGTGCAGTATAAGAGGTGACATGCCTAGTGAGCAATTTGACAGAACCCCCTAAAGTTGCCTCAGTCTGGGCTGTAATTAGAATTCCTCTGGTCCCCCCACACTGGATAGCGAGCACCCCAGGAGTACCCTGAGCTAGAGCAGGCCTTGCTTTCCTGCCACTCACAGATGCAATAGCATATGGGTTATGAATGAGCTTGGGAACCAAGCCTGCCCAGGTAGGAGCCTGGGATTTCCCTTCTACAGTGGGCACAGTGAGTGCGCCTGCCTCCTCAAGTTGCTGCCTGGGCACAGAGCCTGCCTGCAGTGAGCACTGTGGAAAGATTTGCTGCTGTAGACCTTAGCACTGGGCGTCTGGCTTTGGGCATCTGGACAGAGTCAAACTCACTTGATCAGTTTAGAACTCTAATGTCTCCCTAGAGAAACAGCAGGAGCACATGGACATTTTGTGAATTTTTGCTAAAATGTACTTGGGTTCATGATTCATAAGTAGCCTTTTCCATAGCAGGCTGTGAAACAGTGTTTTAAATACTGTCTCCTGATGATCACATCCTGTGTCCTAGTTCTTCACACATCAGGGGAGGAGCAGGGGGAGGAAATGGAGCTGTACACATTATTTATGGCCAATATTCAATAAACTTCCATTTCTTTTTGATGGTGTAGTTAGCTGACATTTACACCAACTTTATTTTAACAGGCTCAGCCAAATAGAGGATGAACAAGCACGCTCCCCAACTCCTTGTGTGTCTCTCATAGGTGTGAGTCACTGTGGGGGTGGGGGGATGGATCTGCGAGCTGGGCAGCAAAGCTGTGGTTATTTTCCAGGCTTTCTGCTGACTGGTGCTCTTGGTAAAATACACAGAGCTTATTGGCATCTCCCTCGCAGACTTATGCTGGGTGATGTGTTTCTGGGTGGGGTTGTAGCAGATCGAACTGAGAGAATAACAAGAACTGAAATCTCATCAGAAGGATTAGGACGAGTCTCATTTTTCATGCATACCAACCAGTGCTAACTTTGATTTTTCATTAGCCTTCATGCATCATTCAGAGGAGAGAGATGGCTTTCTAGTTAATGAAATTTTTAAACTATCTAAAAGGAAATTCCTAAACCCAGAGCAAATCATTTCCATAAATCTTGTTCATATTTACCTGCTGCTGAATAGAAGAGGTTTTTTCCAAGTACTTTTGGAAAGTAGTTTCTATAAATTAGACTATTTCTCAGTAAACCAGCCAAGCAAAAACAAGAGCCCAGGATTCAGAAAAGAAGCTTGGGATGCTCTTTTGGCTTTTCCTCAACTAGCTGTGGGACAGATTTGACTACATGTAAAGAACTTTCCAGTTTGTGTGCATTTCTTGTACTCTTATGGTGGAAACAGCTGCATATTTCAACATGAGGGTGGCAGAAGTCATTGTCTTCTGATTTGTGCCTTGAATCATTTGAGCAGTAGAGGTCAGGCCACAAGCACTGAAACTGCAGGGCACAGTGTGGCACCTGTGGTGCAGTCCAGAGAACCTGGAACTTGAGTTCTCACTCCCGTGGTCTAAGAGAGGACTGGTGAGTGTCTCCTAATGAATTCCATTTAAGTTAGGAAGAAGCACACTGTATGATAATAGAGACAGCAAGGGACACACATGGCCAAATATATGGACCTAATCCCCAAAAGTAAACAGTGCGCTTACTGAATTGAAAGGGCTTTTGTTTTTCATGATGTGCATTTTATAAGATTAGTTAATAACTAAGCCTTATCTATTTCCTTAGACTCCCAGCTCTCTGGAAGCTCTTGGGTTTATAGCATATGATAAATACTTGTTATCGTGTCCCCAAAATGTGTGTACTGTCTTCTTTTTATAGAACTGTGCCCAGTCTGTCCAAAGCCTCAGTGGCCTTTATGTGTGTCCCCCTGACTGACCACAGACTCACAGCTCTGAGAGACAATTCTTTACCATTCTATTTGGACATTGGCATTAACCAGTGTCAAGCAGTTAAAGACCAGAGCGTTTCAGCTCCCAGGTCTGGTAAGGGCTCTCAGAGCCTCATCATGGCCCTCTGCCTTCAGCCCTCCCCACTGCCTCCAGTGGCAGGCCCTGGCCCTCTTGTCTCCTTCTGCAGTGAAACAGTTTTTAAGAAGTACTGACCCTGGGTGAATGGATGGTGACATTAACCCTCTGTTCTCTTCTTCACAGACACGAGACGACTTCCTGGGTCAGGTGGACGTGCCTCTTAGTCACCTTCCGGTAAGGACAGTTACATGTTCTGTGGTATATGCCATGGACTGCGCTTTTTTTAATTGTTGCCAGCTGGTCTGTCTTGATTGAGAATGGTGTTTTGTCGGTAAGATAGAGAGGCCAAAATGAAGTGTGTGTGGTCCAGCTCTCACTCCTTGTTAGAAAGTGGTCCTTTCAGAGGGTCAGAGAGACTAACTTAAATGTGAGCACCATGTGTGCAAATTGTGTAAGGTTCCTGTCAGCGTCCCCAGACCCATCTCCTTTCCACCTTAGGTTATCACGCCAAGAATAGTCTTCCATCCAGCCCTTCCTATTGTACTTGGTGCCTTTCTGCCCAAATCTGTCCTTCAGTCTGTCCTGATGGTTGCTTCCTGTTGCTAGAAGTACACACGGTGTTTCTCTCGGGTACCTCTGTACAGGCCACTGTATCCCAGGTTTGGGTTTATGACTCTCTCCATCATCATGGAGACAGAAGAGAAGACACTATTGATTCTGAGTAAACACTGCTCTAGCTTCAGAAAACATGCTCCCTTGGCATGTGCGGCACTGCACTGTTGCCTTTCTCCTTGCTCAGATGGGTGAAGCAATGGAGCCTGTGGCCTGTCACCCACATCCTGAGGCTGTACAGACAGGATGTGGGGACAGGCCTGGAGGTTTGGTGGATGTAGGGCATCCCATATCTCCGCTTCAGTTTTCCAAATTGTTGCACCCCTCCTCCTGGCCCTCCTCCCCTGGACAGCACAAAGCAACGTAAGTAGCAGCTAGGAAAGGAGAGCCAAATATTTCTGCCTTACAAGGGCATTGTGTTTTTAAATGCTTTGTATGAGCACATAGCATAAATAGTCTATAAACTAAAATGACTTAAAGCACCTAGCACATGTCTCTTGCTGTGTAGAAACCCTGGCTGTTCCCTTATGTTAGATGCCAAGAAAGACTGTGTCTTACCAGGGAAGCTTTGAAGATGTGTTGTGAAGGAATGTGATGGTAAGCAATTTACTCCTGCTCACTCAGGGGAGCTATTAAGGAAGAAAGGCTTCAAGTGCATTTCCTTCCAAGGGATTGGAAGCAGAAGTGATAGCATTGAAATATTTTTGTTTGTCTCTGTGTAAAAACCTCAAGGCTTATGGTGCCTTGAGAAAGGGTGTGAGCCTGTGTAGTGTTTCTACATCAGACCAATCCTATAAACTGACAGAAACCCGATGACTCTGTTCAGGTCACGTTGAGAGTATGTGAATGTCTCAACATTTCAAGGAAAGACTCTTCACATATTTCTGCATCAGTAGGTCCTCCGTTCCTGCTGGTCAAATTGAAGCTATAAAATCGTGCATTCAGACAATGTTGGTTGGTTGGCCATTTCTTTTGTGGGTGTCACTAACTACCGTTTTCTTTATAGTAAAAGCCACATGTTGGTCAAGAGAAATTCTTTACTAATAGTCTCTGAGAGGCACAAATGAGATTGTCAGCAACTTGCTCCAGTGAGCCCTTGTTTGGGTGATTTAGTGGTGACTGGGTTAGAAAGGTTGAATGTGGCTTCAGAGAATACAAAAATGTTCTTTAGAGATCAACTCAGTGGAAGGAATAGTTAGGCTTTGGATTTTGGATGGAGGCAAGAGTGAGCTCTCAAAGAAGGAAGTGACATTAAATCTCAGTGCTAGATTAAAGACAAGTTAATGGGGAGGTGGATATGACCAAAGTAGGTTGTATCCAAGTGTGAAAATGTCACAATGAAATGCATTCTTCTATATAATTAACATACACTATTAGAATAATAAAAGTTAGAAAGGAACTGGCAGATTGAAGATGGTGGGACAATGAGCACTTGGAGAGAGCAGAGTCCTCCAACATGAGCCGACCATGGAGTGCTGGAGGCTCCTCATTATGCACGTGCCCAAAGAGAAGCCCGCACAGAGGAACCGTAAGCCCTTCAAATTGACTGGCTTTTAAAGCCAGCTACTTTCACAGAGATGGACCACAATGGAAACCAAAGAAGAGGGAGTGAAAACACATTCTTTGCCTTCCATGTGGTAGTGGAACCCACAAAGCAGATTCTGAATGGACATGGCCTTTGAGCCCAGGATTTGAGGTGCTGTCATGCATACTTGACATTTATGGGGACACTTGTGGGGAGCTTGTGCAGTGTTGTTAATTTTGTGTGATAAAGCACAAGTATAAGTATGGACTGAATAGAGACGGTCTTTTCTCGACAGCTACATAACATTGTCATGGCAGATTGTAAGTGGCCTCTAGATCCAATATTTGTCCAAATCAGCAAATTTTAGATAAAAGAAAATAGAAACATGAAAAAAAATACCCTGGCTGTCTCATTCATAACAAGGTCTGTGAAGAGCAGATTCTGGTAGCATAGATGGCTAGGCACCCTCTTCACCCTCCTTTTCAGGGGTTGAAGACTCATTAAGTATGCAGTTATTAATTTATTTAATATGGCCTCATGATTGGCTATAGAATTTATTCTTTCAACAAATACTTATTGAGAGGCAGATTCTGATCTTTATGAATGTGTCATGGAGGCAAGCTCTCCCTCGTGTAGCTTGGGTGCCACCATTACTGGAGCCCCATGTGGCAGTTGAGCATTTGAAAAGTGGCTAGTGTGGTGGAACAGCTTGAGTTCACACTCCTACTTCATTTAAACTAGGAAAACTAACATGGGGCAAGTGGCTATAACATAGGATGGCGCATGAAAAAAAATAGGGTTCCCTGACTTAGGTCAGAAATGCGTGGCTCTAGATTTCCTTTTCTTCAAACCGTATGTCTAGCTACTTGGGGGAATTGTGGGTGTGACAATTCCCAAACCTCCCAAGGTTCCTTGGTGACTTTTCATTCCTTTTCTCTTCCTGGAGGCTGTTTCTCTCTAATTCTGCAAATGAAGAATTTAACTTAGATGAGATAAGGCTCTGAAATTTGAATTCTAGAAATGAAGAGAATTAATTTTGTTACTATTTTTTCAAATGTGTATTAGCAAAATAATTCATTGCCTATTCCTTCATGCTGACATATATTATATTCACTTACTTATTTTAAATTATTTCAGACTAGGCATGAGGCATTAGTTTGTTTGCTTAAGGTAATACAAACCTTTATTCTTTAAATAAAATAAAATAAAAGCCACTGTGTCTGCCTTGCTTCTTTCTGGTCTACAAGTGTTCCAACACGTAGTGACAATCAGGAACATCAACAGCAAAAGGAAATTTAGTGTAATCTCACGATTGTTGGGAAATTAGTTTCAATAATTTAAACATTATATTTTGTGGCTATGATTTTGAAAAAGAAATGCCATAGATCTCATGACTGATGTTTGTTGAAGAACAAACAAATCAGTTTGTGGGAATTTTAGAGGCCTGTTAATATGGATATTGATGTTTGCAATATAAAATTGTGCTTTCATATGCTTAGTCTGGGCTCCCTTAACTGTCCCCCTTTGTAGCAATGAATTCCCTGACTTAGAGAAGCCTCCCAGGCAGACTAGAGGGTCAGCTCAGATGCCCACCCCTCCCAGGGTAGTCTCTTCAGCCCACTGCTAACAGCTGGGCACCTGGATTAATTAAGTGCTGTGCTGGGCCTTGTGGTCTGTCATATGCAAGTGCAAATTGGCACCCTGCCAGGGAGACAAGGCGGAGGCAGCTGGAAATCAAGGGGCAGGCAGGGAGGTTGGTGGAGAGGACCCTCCTCATGGTAGAAAGTCATCACCTCAGTTGTGGCCTGCAGTGGCCAAAGGAGGCAATAGGCAGGTCTGTCCTTGTCCTTTGAGCTAGAAATGGGGGAGAAAGAAACCCAACATCCTTTCCTCCTTGATCATGGATTCCTCAGTGCTTCATACTTACCAGATGCTTCCAGATGAGAGAAAACAATCTTAGAATTATGATTCACTTGTGCTCTTAGCCATGAGTCTCCACCTTCCCAGTTTTGTTTGTGGGAAAAATGCATATGAAATAGGATTTAAGTTGTGGAGAATAGTAGGGACTTCTGTTTCCTTTGCTTGTGTTCCAGCTCGTCTTTAATATTTCTTTTCCATTTTATTTCTTTTGAGGGGAGTGAGGAAAAGAAGAAGGGGCTAAGGGAAAGCAAATAGGTTAATAGGTTGATCCATTATGCAGGCCACAGAATTAAGGAAACAGAAAGCCATGCCCTAAGAAGTCTCTAAAGGTCAGGCTTTAAAAGATGGGAATCTATCAGGTATTGTTGACTTGTGTCTGGGAAATGAGGGAGTGGCTTGGTAACACTGACCAAGTTAGTGTTCCTTCCTGGGCCTCGTTTCCTGTAAAACTGGGGTGCTTGCCTAGATGAATTCAGATTCCATCCAGCTCTGTGATAGAGCGTTGGAGCTCCGCCAGTGTTCCTGAGCAGAGGCTGCAGGGCCACAGTGATATACACGTTACCTAGGAGACGCTGGCAGCAGAACTCAGACCTGCAGAGGGCATGGGAGGCTGCAACTAAGGAAGGCCCTACCACCTGTGCAGCTGATTCAGCACAGCTCCTGCTTCCTTCTCCAGTGGGGCACCAGGAGCAACCTCGGCCATAGCTGCACATTCACATTTGTTTGCTATGTTCAGTGCATCATTGCTTAAAAGTTCATACAGTATTTGATAACATGTACCTTCCAACTGGGGATAAAAATAACCCCAAGACTTGCACCAACAACAGACTGGAATTCTGGCAGGAGTTTGCCTGTTGTACTTCTGAACTTTTTCTAGCCTATCCCTTGGTTCCTGTGTCTCCCCTGCCTATAGAGCCTCCAGCACTCCCACCTTCTCCCCAGCACAGAATGGCTGCATCCCTGGGCAGTACACTGGGCTGGCTGAAGAATGCTAGCATCACCAGCTCAGTCAAGGCTCCATAGGGCAGCGATGGCTAACCTTTGAATTTGAGTTTCCCTAGAGTGGAACATTTCCAGGGTGGTAAGCTTGTTTGATGAGCCTGCAGATAACTGGAGTGATCAGCATTCTTTCACTCTTGTATTTGTGGTGGTGAGGGGACAGTGGTTCTTTCTCATGCATTCAGACTTCACTGTCATGGAGTTTACCGGCACTCTAGAGGCATATATCCATTCCTGGAGGTGTTTGCCAGGGGAGAAGATGTGGGCTGGCCCAGAGAGGGAAGTGACTTGCCCAGCAATTGATGGATAATGTTAGTGCTGAACCTGTCCCCGGTCCCCAGAATGGCTGTGAGGAGAGGCAGGAGTAGCCTGAAGCTTGGGAGCTTCTGGTGGCTGCAGCCAGGTTTTGAGTCAAAGGACCTAGCAAGGCCCCCTCCTTCTATCCGTCTGCAAAGTTATTTATCTCACTACACGTCGTAGAGACCACACTTATACTAAAGCATCTACTCTCTTTAAGTTCTACCTAACCAAAACATTGTCTGGGGTTTAACCGATCCCTCGCCATGACTTCCCACCAGAGCTCTCCAGCGCCATCCTGGGAATCTCCATTTAGCTTTGCCGCAGGGAACATGGTCGTGTTGGAATCTGGACACGTGCCAAGAAGAAACTTGTAGTTGTCTAAAAGACCATCATCTCTCTAGCATAGAGGATTTTCATGAAGGGGAATTTTCATCTTTAAGCCTTGCCTTTTGTTGCATGGCATTGTGTGGACAATAGGCGTGTGCTGTGGAGATATTGGACCAACTGATGGTGATAACACCCAAGCTCTTTAAGAGTGCCAGGTACCCTGGGAGGACAGTATGTAAGTCCTCTCAACTGATGGTTTAACCCTCATAACTACCCTGTAAGATCCTGTTACTGCCTCATCTTATAGATGAGGACACTGGGGCCTAGAGAGGTAAAGACCTTGACCTGGCCCACACTGCTCTGTAACAAAGCCAGGGCACAGACCTCAGGGTCTGCCTCCTAACGTGTGAGGCATTGGTCATTTAAATTGCATAGTGTGGGGTAGACTCACTCCCAGAGCGCCCCCTGAAGTCTTTTCATTCTCTCCGGCACTCTACACCTCCTAGAATCCTCACCAAGGCCCGCTGATGGTTCTGTAGGCTCGGCTTACACCGTGTTGTCTTTCCTTCCACCTCTCTACCTATCAACGCCTTTCCATTGGTCTCAGATTGAACCACTCACCCCAAGCCCTTTTGATCTTCAAGTCAGAATCTGTCCTTTCCCTCCACCCAGTTCTTACAAAATGTAACCTTCTACGTCATTGAATTGGTTCTGCCTTAGATTCTAGTGAACTGTTGATGTGATGGTCCCTCATGTTAACAGGAACCCAGAGCAGATACCATGTGGCGTTCAGTCTTTCATATGCCATTGCTGTAAAAGTATCTGTTGGTTGAATAAATGAAAAAAAAAAGAAAGGAATACCAACACAGGTATTCTTGATTGCTAAATTTTCCATTATAAATAATGTAAGTTTGGAAACTTCTTTAGAGCAAATACTCCCAAAGTGTCTAAGTTTGGCTTACTGCCTTAGAGTAATTTAGAGAATATAACTGTCTTTCTGCAATGATAGTAAATTTTCAGGGCCTCGGTAGTTTCTGCAGATCAGGTGAATTTATCAGCTACTTACTTACACATGTGCCTACTTACTGCCAGGCATTCTTGACACTGGTGATACCACAGGAGACAAATTTAGGTCTCTGATCTCATGGGCTTACATCCTAGAAATGATGTTGATAAACTAATAAGTAAAGAAGCAAGTGAAATAATTTCAGACAGGAGTGGAAGATTAATCAGTGATAAAGGGTGGTCAAAGGGGGTTGCTGGCGACAGTTTAAGATGAGAACTCTGAGGGAGAGATGACTAGATGCAGATGGGACCTGCCAGTGCCTGGGCCCTACGGCAGGATTAGATATGATTTGCACACAGAGCAGGTAAGTCCAGGATGATTGGCATATGAGGAGTGGTCAGAGAGTTTGGGTCATACTGACAATAAAGGTCATTAAAGCCAGATCACATGCCTTAGAGGTCATAGAAGGAATTTTCATTTTATTCTAAGAGGAGATGGAATTCTTTGAGAGTTTAAAGCAAGAAAGGCATAAACAGATAGTGTTTCAAATATAAGCACGTACACAGACACCTACCCTGAGAATAACAAATGATTGTTCCGTGACTTTTCCCTCATACTAACAGAGTACATATTTTAAATTACATTTAATTGAAGGGCCTAGGTATAGGGAGGCTTATCACATGCAGTATTGGAAAAATAATAGTAGCATTTATTTTTCCAGTTTCTGGCTTTGAGACTAGCAAGCTTTGCACCTGTCTCATTTGAAATGAACAGAATCCCAATTGCATTCTCAGCGTCATGAAAGAAGCCCAGTAGAAGCCAGTGATGGTGCTGCCTGGACTCAGTGCAGGCGAGAACCCGTCAGTTCTTCTAGGCTCACGACTTGATATGTTATTGTGAGAAGTGGAGCTGCCTTCAAAAATTAGGTCTTGTGTATTCTGGTAACTCCATGTTTAGGTTTCTTGAGTCACAGGGATAAAAGACACCAGGCCCCACTGGTCATCCAAAGCTAATCAGCTCAGGAAGGTCGAGGCTGTACCCTGCAGTTAGAAATTACACTTGGCGGTGATGGCTATAATTTTGTTATTTGTGTCTCGCTGGGGTTAGTGCCTAGAACCTGGTGTGGATAGTGACATCTAGTGGATCTGAAGGACACAGAGCTCCGAGGTCGGTGTTGAGTCAATCTGGTATCAGTTAAGGAACCAGCACCTTTCCATCTGTGCCATGTTTTTTAACATTCAAAAATGCATCCTCTAAATGTGTCCCGTGATCCTGTCGGGTGTGTTAAATAAATGGTCAGGAGTATTGCTTTTCTTAGGTTTGGGGTTTTTGCTAATTTCCTTTTTCTTCCCATAGACAGAAGATCCAACCATGGAGCGACCCTATACATTTAAGGACTTTCTCCTCCGACCTAGAAGGTGAGATTTAAGGGCAGCTGTGTGAGGATGCCTGTGCTTAATGCTTCCTTCAGGCACTTGTTCTCTGAGGCCAAGTGCTGTAGTCACCATAAACAGGAAGGATGTAAGCAAGTCACGTCGTTTATAACCAATTTCCTTCCTTTATGCAGCCATAAATCTCGAGTAAAGGGATTTTTGCGGTTGAAAATGGCCTACATGCCGAAAAACGGAGGTCAAGATGAAGAAAACAGTGAGCAGAGGGATGACACGGAGGTAAAACTGCAGGCCTTAGCCTATGTCCTGGCTCAGATCCCACTCGTATTCCACAGGGAGACTGCCATCGAAGAAGTCTTTGCTTCTTTAATTATAAAGTTAAAGATGAAAATGCTTACACATTCCCTGAATCTGTCTTCGGTAGGCCACCAAAATACATTTGTTTTGGTAACTCAAGTGAACTTCTCATTTTGTGTCGTGACACTTATAATTGGAGAGCTTGCTTTTTTTTATATTCACTGAAATGGTATCTTCTAATGACAGCAAAATTCCCCTCCCATATGTTAGGCTGTCATTGCTTTGGACTTTCAAGTCTCTGTGAATTCCTCTTAGCACTTGAAATTGCTTTGGAGTGGATAAGGTGATTTAAAAAAATCTCTCCCCAGGTCTGATGCATATGGCCCACAGGTGACAGCAGGTATTAGGAGAGCACTCCCCTGGAGATTCGTTTTAGAATTAGCTGTCCAGGGGAATTTCCTTTTAGTCCTCCTGCATAGTGGCTTCTTTTGTCTCTGGTCACATACCTGAACCACAGGTCCCCTGGTGTACCTTCTCAGCATGATGCTGTTTCATTAGCCAGCTTCTCACATTGTTCCAAAAGTCCCCATTGAATATGGCCTTCTCTCTGTGACTGTTTGCACATCTGTTTGCAGCTGTTGCTTGTACATGGCACGTGAGTGATGTGTTGTGGACAAGCTGACCAACACCCCCTCTGACCAAGGCCACATTTACAGGCAGTGTTTCACCATGGGCTTCCAACAATCTGGACACGTGACAGGCTGAAGTGGGTGGTAGGCTGAGTGGAGGTTAAGATTTCATAAGCACAGCAGCAGATTTTTATGTCAAATCCAAGGAATTTTTTACACTCTTCTGCCTTCCAACTGCAGTGACCAGTGAATCACTTGATTTTCCAGTGACTTTTCCTGGGGATGTTAGGAAAGCAGTACTTAATGCCTGAACTATGCATTGTAAATGCACACACCCCTGATCTTGGGACTATGAAGCCTGTTTGTGCAGCCTCGTGGTAGCAGCCTCCAGGCTGCTTCTGGCTCCTAGATTGTAGCAGATGCCTGGTGGAGGCTTTGCCTCCTATCATAGCAGCCTAAGGGCCATCACCCCTGGGGACCAGCAGAGCCATGTGCCTCTGCTCCCCCCATCACCCACACCGTGCTTTGTTAGAACATATGTGCATATGGCACTTCTTTACATTGTGGGGCTGTTGAGAGGGTGACAGCTGTGGCAGCTGTGATGTGGCCTGTGTCATTGGCTTTGTACAGCCCTGGAGAACAACTGAAACGTGGAAAGAATACAGTTGACTCAAGGAATTAAATAGACTGCATATCCAAACCTGTATGGCTCCCTGCAACACAGTCACCTTAGAAGGTAGAACAACTTATTATTGACCACTGTTCAAAAGAGTGTTGAAACCTTGAATGAAATTTTTGTCCGTGAGTGGGGGGGTGGAATATTCAAAGGTGACCACAGGAAGCCCGTGAAGGCCCATGCAGAGCACAGTGTAATTGTCTTTTGCCTGTAGTCTGAAGACCAGTTTGATCTCACAATCTTCTGTTTGATTTCATTCCACAGCATGGGTGGGAAGTTGTTGACTCAAACGACTCAGCTTCTCAGCACCAGGAAGAGCTTCCTCCTCCTCCTCTGCCCCCAGGGTGGGAGGAGAAGGTGGACAATTTAGGGCGCACCTACTACGTCAACCACAACAACCGGACCACACAGTGGCACCGACCAAGCTTAATGTGAGTACTGACCAAGCTTAATGTCAGAGACGCTCGGTCACGTCCTGCACAGTTGGGCATGAACACGGCACCTCTGTAGTACAAGGGTGGGAAGCCACTTTCAATATGAACTGAGTTGCTTTGGACATCTTCTTTACTACAGATTCCAGGAATCAGTTTTTGCTGGATTTGTCCAAAGTTTGACAAATGTATTCCTTCCCTCTTCTTCAGCTTCCTCTCCTGTCTGCCCCAGAATGGAAAACAGCAAACAAATTGGCTTTGAAATTTTCTGTTTCCTTTAACTTCTGATTTTCTTGTTCCTTTTAATTAGTTGATTTGGAAACTGTCTCAAAAGCTTTTCTTTTCTATCTTAGGGAGATTTACGCGTTATCCCCTTGATAGAATTAGAATTGCATAGGAGTTTTGCAAAGTCAAGATGAGTAATTGCCCTTTATTTTAATCCACTTGCAGTCTCAGGGGCAGAATGATCCACATAATGCTTTGTTCCCTCAGCGAGTTTTGCTTTGATGATAGCAAATAAATAAACCTCAATTACTATAAAAAAGGTTTTAAAGCATCCTATTAAGTCACATTGTACAGTAAGACCTAAGTCTGTTGATACTTAGTAAGAAGCAAAACCGAAGTATGAAAAAAAGGAAAAGTCCTAGAATTTATGAGCTTCCTAGTAGCCAAGACAAGGAGGGGGCAATTGTAAGTTATGCATTATAAGTTATTATATAATTTCCCATGCTTAATAAAGACAAGTGAGATCATTTTCTCTTCAGCCCAAACCGAAAGAAATTTGCTAGTGGTGTTTTTTAAAAAGGTGGTAGGAAAACAGCACCTGGTTTTTTTGGGTCTACTGGGAGGGTTATGTTTTGGGAGGCTTTTTGTTTGTTTTTTGTGAAGCAGGGTCTCATTATTGTAGCCCCTCAATCCCATGATCCTTCTCCCTCAGCCTTCTGAATGCTAAGACTGCAGACTTGAGCTATCACACCCAGCCTCTGGAAGGTGTTCTTACAAACTCTTCATCCTTACAAATGCAAAGATATTCTGCCTGTGAATGGGGAAGTGGATAGGGAAGGTGGCCAAGTCAGCTATCTAGGTTTTATTTCATTTGGAGATAAAGCCTATAGAATCTGAAGCAATGAATAATGAATCCTCCCTGAGCCTTCTAGTGAGTTCTTGTGACTGTCAAATGTTCTTGGTCACTTTGCACCATTAGCATGGCTCATTGCTTTCAGAACAGCATAAATATCAGGACACTGAGGTAGTAAATGGAAGTGGCTTTGCTGATTTATTTATTTCTGGTACTTTTTCATTAATGACCGTAGCTATTGAAGGTATGGTAAGCTATTTGATTATTCTAGCTATTTGTCATAAAAATGATGTTGGCTCCAGGCTTGGTTGTGCACAGTGATCAGAAAAATCTTGGTAGTCGGTACCCTAAGCAGTGCTCCACCATCCTTCTGAGCTAAACAGCACAAGAAAGGAGTGATCACAAAGGTGGCATCCTGTGGTGACCTGAGTATCACATGACCTCTGTGGAAAGGGGACTAGTAACAAATCACAATAGAAGAAATATTAATAGCTGCTGTATACATGGAAAAATTTTCAACTTCACTAATTAGCAACATTTGAATGAAAGTCTGCATTTCAGGGATGAATGGGTAATTGCAACTCTCTTTACCTCAAAGAGTTGTGAAACACTAATGAGGTAATTCCTGAGAAAGCATTCCACACATGTCTTAAATATTCCATCTTTGTGATTTTGTGATGGTGTCACAAATGTACACTTACCCCCAGAGTATCCAGATTTGCCCATTAAACACCTAAGACAGTTCTCATGTGTCAGTCATTCCTCAAGAACATGTTAAAAGAAATACCATCTTTGGTGACAGCGTCTGAGGAACTGAACCAAAACAAAAGATACACCTTGTGTTGTGCTGGCTTATCACCAACCCACAAGCAGCAAGGAAAGTTGCAGTTCTGAACACAGGTTTGCATGTGGTTTAGGGAGCAGTCAATGACTATTCTAATCTGTGAGACACGACTGCCAGAGGGAAGGGCTGAGCCAGGAAATACACCTGTAGAACATCATGGGACAGAGGGAGGCCTTCCTTTCCCTGCGCTGGACTCCCTAAAAAACAAGGGAAAAGTTAGATAAGGGAAAAAGTCAGTTTCCACACTACCCTCTTTATACCTTCTGCACTTTTTATGGGTTAGGGGTTCTTTCTCCTTAACTTTATTTGACTTGTTCAGAAACCCTTGAATCTCCAGATTTAACTTGATTCACTTTAGTTCATTTAGCTGAGTGTGGTGGGGCCCTCCTGTAATCCTAGCACACAAGAGACTTAGGTAGAAGAATCATGAGTTCAAGGCCAGTCTGGGCTACAAAGTGAGACCTGTCTCAAAAACACAAAGAAGGGCTGGGGATGTGTCTTAGAGGTAGAGGATTTATCTAGCATGCACAAGAGCCTGGGTTTGATCCCTATCATCAAAAAAAATTTTTTCCATAATTTATTTTTCACAGAATATTAAAGTACCTTCAGAGGTAAATTGATATAGTTAGAAAATATCATAATTCAGAGGCAGTATCTGAGGAAATCAGACAGTTATTACCATGTACTAAGCTAAGAATTAAAATTACCTCGGTGGCCGGGTGCAGTAGTGCACATATGTAATCGAAGTACTGGGAGCCTAAGGCAGGAGGATTTCGTGTTTGAAACAAAACAACAATAAAAAAGAAACTGCCTTCATGACTCGGATTCTTGCACCATTAGTCTGAGATAACTTTTTCAACTATTTGAAACATTAACTTACAACATAATTTTAGTTAACTGGATATAAAGTCTTACTAGACTTCTTCTACCCTGGAAGCCTTTGGCTGGTACTGCCCTCAATGAATGATTTCCTGAAGTACAGTGCAAAACTGATTTCCAGATTAAGTCAGTGCAGTGAGAACCTTATGTAACCAAAAAATAGGGTATAACATTTCAGTGTTCTTCAGAATACCAGTTGATTGGGAAGTTAGCGCCTGATGTTTATCTGGATTTTAAAAGGCAGGCTGGGTCTGGGGTGCAGTGTCGTGTCATGATTGTGAGGTTTTGTCAAAATGAGTTAGAAAGCGGCCGAAAAAATTCATGTTGTGTCTAGAATCCTTCCTTCCAGGTTTCAGCCCTCAATTTGTTCTATTCGCATAGTCTTTGATCAATTGTGATGACCCAGAGTGGGTGCTTTGTCATCGCTAGACTTCTAGAAGGGTCCCTCCTGACAGGCAAAACTGACAAGGTGAGCTTGCCTGTCACCTCTTCCAAAGAGAGGCCTGACTCACCACTCCAGCAGATGGATGGGAGGACTTGGAGTTTTGACTGTGCCTCAAACATTTTGAGGTGCTCTCTATATCCACAGGTTCCACATCTATGGATTCAACCAACCACAGTTCAAAAATATTTGTGAAAAAATGCTTGTATTGAACCTAAATAGACCTGTCCTTATCTTCATTCTATAAGCAATGCCATATGACAGCTGTTTACATAGCATTTACTTAGTATTAGGTATTGTAAGTAATCTAGAGAAGAGTTTAAGTATAGAGAAAGATACGCATGGATTCTAAGCAAATACTATGCCAGTTTTTGTAAGAGGCTTGAGCATCTGTGACCTGGGTTTCCATGGGGAAGGAGAGCAGGTCCTGGAACCAGTCCCCATGGATGTCAAGGGATGACTGTGTGCACCTGAAAAGTGCACTGAAAACTACACTGATTTGATCGAGATGAACCTTGCACTACTCTAGCCAGGATAAGGTGGAAGAGCTCTCGTATTTGTCAGTGTTTGACACTGACATCTTAGTGGATGTGTGGCCCTTAGAGAGGATTGGACTGGTGGCAGTCTTCTTCTGAACACCCCTTTTCTTCTCACACCTCCTGCCCCCTCTCAGGGATGTGTCCTCTGAGTCGGACAACAACATCAGGCAGATCAACCAGGAGGCCGCACACCGACGCTTCCGCTCTCGAAGGCACATCAGCGAGGACTTGGAGCCCGAGGCCTCGGAAGGCGGAGAGGGCCCAGAGGTAAGATGTTCCTAAGATGCTGCCAGCTTGGCAGCTGGTCTTCCTACAGTCCCTGAGGTGATTCTGTGTCGTATTTCTTCTTTCCGCCATGTCTCGAATCAATCCTAGCTAATTGATTCCCATCTATGTCTTAATTTAGAAAGTACTTATGAAAGCCATGTTTGCGGGCTCAGAATGTAGCTTAGTGGGAAGAGCACTTGCCTAGCACATACAAGGCCCTGGGGTCAGTCCGTAACACCACCAAAAAAAAGAAAAAAAGTAGATGTTTGACTAAGTACATGTGGTCTTTATTATTACAAAAAGAAATGATATTATTTCTAGTAAGAAAATCTTAAGATATTTCCACTTTGTAATTTATTTTCCCCCAGGGTCTAACCATTTCTCATTAAATGATGTCACAGTTGTATTTGGGCAATTGAATTAACATCACAAGTTGTTCAGGTGTCATAGACAAGTTTTTACTGAATTGTTTTGGCATCACAAAAGGCAAGATATTACCAAAACTAAAAAATCCCTCTAAATTTGGGTCAATGTGAATGTTTATAATTTTCCCTTTAAATAATTTTAGTATATTACTGAAAAGGAATATAAATTAACTAGCACATCAGCCATCTGAACTTCCATGCTCTCTTAAGTTCTCTACTTACTGCAAGTTTCATAGTGTGAGGAGGAAGGCTATCACAGAATGTCACAGGGAGCAAAATTAGAAAAGCAAATTCATGATTCCCATAATAAATGCACTAAAAGTTACTTTCTATGAATGTTGAATTATAGCTTACTGCTGTGCTGTTTAATAAGAACCCTCAGCAATAGGAGTTGGGCGTGTGGCTGGGGGGCCGGGTAGAGTACCTGCCTTGGAAGTTCAAGGGCCCTGAGTTCAAACTCCAGTATTGCCACAAAAAAAGGAGGAGAAATTTCAGTAGTTAGAGTAGAGGAAAACCCACAAGAATAGTTTGTGAACTCAAGATGTTTCCTGTGCATGTGGTAACAAGTGCTGGCAATAGCTGTTTCCCGGGTTGGGAGTGGGGGGAGCCTGGGGGTCCACCTGCTTGATCACATATGGCCCTGACATTCACCAGCTTGCTTACCTTAGACAAAATTACTCTCTGTGCTTCAATGTCCTCATCTGTTAATTGGGACAGCGATTGTATCTTCCCTGTGATTATCATGAAGATTCTGGGCCTCATGAGAAAGTGTTGAGTAGATATTAATTATAGTTATTGTTACAGCTAATTGTTATTGTTGGGGGGAGGATCAGAGTATCCGCAGTTCCTAGCACTTACTCCAATGTCTCATTTCTTGAAAGCCTTGGGAGACCATTTCAGAGGAAGTGAACATGGCAGGAGACTCCCTCGGTCTAGTACTGCCCCCGCCTCCAGCCTCCCCGGTGTCTCGAACCAGCCCTCAGGAGCTGTCAGAGGAGCTGAGCAGAAGGCTTCAGATCACTCCAGACTCCAATGGGGAGCAGTTCAGTTCTCTGATTGTAAGTAGTGGTCTTGTGGGAAAGCAAAACCAAGTCTGCCACTTTCAGTTACTTTAGGAGACTCTCATATGTTATGATAGCCAGGGGCCTTCCAGCTCCCAGTTGCCTGTGACATTTTCTAAAGTTCATCCTTTCCTAGGGAAAGCAGGGCTGTGCTGAGATTAGTCCAGGTGGATAACGATTTTCTTGATTAAAAAAGCAGCTATGTACCACTAGCTTGATATATCAAAGGAATTAGCCTAGACTAGCTTTAATCTTGTAGAATTTCTTTAAAAGCCACAAAGCTCATAAAAATAGCACCTTCATCATGAAGATGGGAGGTTTCAGGCTCCTAACCAATCATGAGTCATACTCCAAGTGCTCTGTCATTCTCATTTCACAGACAGGGAAGGGTAGCATGTTAAGTGCCCTGTCTAAGACAAGGTTGGAATATGAGGCGAAAGATAACACCTGAGTCCTAAAGTATGACTTCTCAAGAGAGGGTGGCACTGACATCAAGGTGGCATTTGAACTAGGGTTCTCAACCATCAGACAAAGACCATTCTAGAAGCTTCCCATGACACTAAGAAGTAATGGAATCAGTCATGATGAGCCTTTGCACTTGACAAAACAAACGTTCAGGGAATAAAACTCAGATTATTCCCACGGCAAATAGGATAAGAGCAAACACAAATTCAGTGTTCCTCGAGAAATTGGATTTAGGGCTGAGAATGTGGCTCAAAGTTGGTAGAATGCCTGCCTAGCAAGTGCGAGGCTGAGTACAAAACCAAGTACAGCCAAAAAACAATGAAAGAAAGAAAGAAATTGGCTGATAGTCACTCCACTGAAATTGGCAGCCTCAAACTAATAGTCATTCTGAGCCTACTGAATGCAAATGATGGGAGGAATACATGAAATGTAAAAGCCACGTGCATAGTTACAAAATTGTTAGTCCTTTGGTTAGGTGTTTTTGTTTTAAAAGGCACCCTGGGCTTCTGTCACATGAGTGGCAACAATGCTTGTTAACATGGTTTCACATTAAGATTCTGTGAATGTTTTCAAAATGGGAATGCCACTGAGATGGAAATTTCATATGACGTGGATGGGAAAGGAGGTAGCACATATGGAACATGTGAACTGGTAACACCATTGCTATGGAAACAGCATAAGCAATGATTCCATATGTTGAAGGGTATGAAAGAAAGAATTGCAGAAATCATAGCAACTACACACCTTTAGTCAATCAAGTGAACAAAAACTGTTTTCTTCAGTATGAAATATTAAATTAGCTTTTCTTGTTATTTGTTTAGAGAGATTGTGCATTTAGTTATTGCAGAAGCATGAAATAATCTTAAGACCTGAGTGCAACATGGCATTATGTTCCAGTTTTTTAACCTAGAATGTCTAGGGAGCCCTCCTCTGGTTTTGCTTCTCTGGGTCACTCCGAATTCAAGAACAGTAGTGTGAACTTTCGGTCCTTCACACGACCCAGTGTAAGAAGGCTTGGGTAGACTCCATCACCATCACAGAGCTTTGCCTGGACATTATCTCATTTTACTTGTCATAGCAAAATGTTGAAAATAAATCCTTGATACAAATTGAACTTGCTAATAGGGAAACCTGCTACCATCTCCATTAGGCTTTGTTCAAGCACACAGAATACGACCAAGTGAAAGCAATGTGATACATTACACACAAGTTGTTTTGAGATTAGCCTCGCTGGTCTGCTTTGTTCTTTTCTATACTTCTTGAACTCCACTCAGAAGCTAAAAGTATAAGCCCTTGATCTCTCAGAAGTAGAATGGGGTGATTTCTGCCTTCCTCTAGACAATAGAGCCAACTTGTTCTTTGTCGACTATAATAACGTTGAGTAGCCATATTTGCCCTTGCGTCTTCCTCTTTCCTCTGTTCTTGTCACATTAGAATTTGCTCAGAGCTGGCATCCCAAGCAGAGCACAGGATGCTAACTCTTGGCTGCTGACTGCATCTCCTTTCCAACAGTTTTGGTCTCCCTCTGTTGTTTTTGCTATTGATTCTAAGAACCACTCAAAATCCCAACCTGCTGAAAACACTGAGACTTACAAAGCAGTATAGCTTGACTCCCTCAAGGAATTCTTTCATTGCTCTGAAAAGATGTTTCACTAATTACCAAAGAGAAGTATGTAGGATTGATTGATAGATTTTAAAAAACAAACTGAAACTCGTTTCTAGTAACACACCTCTTGACACTTACTGTCTTTCCCCCCTACAGCAGAGAGAGCCTTCCTCCAGGCTGCGGTCCTGCAGTGTCACCGATGCGGTTTCAGAGCAGGCCCACCTACCACCGGTAACCCACACTCATTACCAGTCATCAACTGGCTTTTCAGTTTTGATTTAAAACCTTCTAGGCTGCTGAGAAAGAGTTTTTCCTGTGCAAATCTATTCACCACATAAATGAGACGTTTAAAAATTCCCTAGCAAATTGTCCAAAGAGAGTGACTTTCCCACACTGATTGTCACCCTAGTCTCTAAAATGCTAAAAACCTCATTGCTTTGTTTTTCACCCAAACTTATACCAATTTCAATGGGCTTACTTGACTGAAAATACTTGGTGATAATTCCTTTTACTTTATTTTACTTTGTTTGGTCACTGTAGCTATGGTATGGTGACCTGGACGCTGAGAATTCATTGATCCCTTTAAACAGGAAGAACTCTTATGGATACACAGTCTGATACTGTTCCTTTCCACTACTGATGGCCTACATTCTCAGTGCCACAAAGCCACTGTGCACGCTTTTTAAAGGCAGCTCTGTGACCAAAGAATTGGCTATAATTTGTCTCTTTCACAGTCTTAATCACTGTCAGCAAACATAGACATGATAGAGGGCTCAATAACATCCAATATGTGTAAAAATAAATATTGCAATCGGAGGGCAGACCAGCACTGCCTTAGAAGATGTTTGGTGTACACATTACGAAGAAGGAGTTTTACATATTTTTTTTTCTTTTGGAGGTGAAAATATTCTGAGTTTTTACATGTTTGGTATTAGGCCTTGACTGGTTTTTTTTTTTTTTTAATAGCTATAAATCTTGATTATTTTATGAGTTTGGAAAATAGAAGCACATTTAAAGTTTTTGAAACCATTGTCTTCCTGTTGGTTGGCTTCAAAGGACATTTTTTTTCCAGGTTTTTAAAGTTTTATGTTTAAGAACTAAATTCATGAGTATACTAATCAACATAATAGATTCAGTTGTGACTTACCCTGTGTGGACTGGCCAATAATTTTGAGGAGAGTGTCTTTTTTGGGGACAGGTTCAGTATAGAGCCTGCAAAGCAGAGTAACCAACTGCGGTGAGCTGGTGGACTCCTTCTCAGCCTAATGCTTCTGTGATTCTCCTTGATGAATTAATGGTACTTTCTCTCCTTTTCAAAATCAGTGTCAATTTGATTTTCCTAAGAGCTCACTTGCTTGGTGATCCCGCCTTTCCTTGTTCTGGTTGATGCTGTACACTCACTGATCACCAGCAGCCTCTCACCTGAGTTCTGACTTTGGCAGATTTAAGATCTGCTAACTTTTGGACAGCGGGGGCACAGCGGACTGGCTTTCCATTTTTCTCTTATAAGATGTTTCACTGTTTCAAGGTGGTCATTGCTCACCCAGATCACAGGTGTAACCTGAGTGTCTCTAAGGTGGCATGGGGACAGTGAAGGCCACACTTCTTTTAGCTGCTGGTATTTGGTGACTGCCCAGCTTCATTTGGATGGGGTGGATGTCAGGGATTCTGATCTCATGGCACCTGCCTTGTGGCACTGTCACAGCAGTGATTCCTGATTCATTAATCCATGGGTCATCCTATGAGTGTATTTCATTGATGTAAATTATCGTTTAACAGCCCAGTGCCCCAACTAGGAGAGCACGTTCGTCCACGGTCACGGGTGGTGAGGAGCCAACGGTAATGATGTACTTTATGAGACATTAATGGCAGAAACCTGTGGGGATGCTTGATATTGTAATGGTGATGGATATACTCTTTCCCTTTTTTAAAAAAAAAAGATCTACTTCTTTGTGCTACGGAGATTTAAACTTACCGTTTTGGGATTGTTGGAAGGTACTGGATAAAATGGAATGATTTTTAGTCTCATATGATTTTATTATTACTGTCAAGTTGCAGATAAGTGTGTTTTATTTGACCACTTAGAATACAGCTTTGCCTTTCAGTGATTCTGCTCCTGGTGAGCTTCTCCTTGTTGTTAGAATGTTTGGTTAAAATAAACCAGGGGGCAGATTTTGTTTTCAGCATGAAACAGTGACCTTTCTGCCACCAGGGGCTCAACTCATAGGAATGGACAAGTGTTTATACGATTCCAGGACAGGAAGCCTAATGAAGATATTTAAATGGTCTAGAAAAATTGGTGTCGATTTAAGCCAAGTATCTATTATTGTTATTCATTATTTTGAAAAATTTATAGTATTTATGTCATGGATCACTTAAATTTGACAACATGTTTTAATTGTATTCTACTTGATCCCTAAAGTCAGGCTAGCCTGCTCTGAGCTGAGAGAACTATTTGGAGAATTTCCCTTATTGTTTCACCTTTGATGTGTTTGCTGTAACTACTTACTACTTGTGAATAACTTTAATTACATATACAGTAGATGGTTTCTGAAGGTTGTTGATGATTTACAGGAACAATTTAGGTATATTGTTTGAATTTAGTGCACAGTATTATACAAAAGAAAATCAAATTGACAGTCAGTAATGATCAACACAGTTTGCAGAATTGAGTTGCTGTAGTTTATGTGAAAGACATGTATTAGGGAAGCCAGGCTCAGCCTCCAGTAAAATCTAATTCCTACATGAGCTAGCTTACTTCAAGCTGTGCACTGGTAATTTCTATGGGAGTAATGGAGCTGGAAGGCAGACCATTTCATGAGATGATTTCGTTTCATTATGCCCTTAAATGTTGTTTTATGCATCATCCATTTTTGCATTTAATTAGTCTTGCAACCTTACAGCTTTGGAGAGTTGTGATGGCTAATACAGCAAATGGCAGAATAAACCAAATTACTGTAGTTCCAGGCTCCGTGATAAGAGTCACCTGGCAGGACAAGGTGACCCATCTGAATGAGATCCCACATGCTTCCAGAGACTGCCCCTTTTCTTATCTTCTTGCCTGTGCTCTCCTCTCCTGTCAATAAATTGAAACAGGGTTTATTTGGGGTTTTAGTCTTGCCAATACATGCTGCGATTCTCAATACCTAGAAAGGTTTGGGAGGTTCTCCCTCTGACCCCGCTGTCCCTAGTCATAACTGCCCTGGACTTTCTCTTTTCTGTTGTGTCTCTAGCATAATTTTTCCTTCTGACCCTGTCCCCTGCTCCTGTCCACCTCACTATGCACCAAAGCCTGTGCCCAGGCTGGAGCTCCCTACAATGGATCGTCTCACTCCTTCCTCTGTGCCCCCCCAAACATGCACACGTTTGCTGTTTCATTTTATTTTAGAAAAAAAAAAACAATACATAGAATATTTAAAGCTCAGCAAAGTGGGTTTTTCAAATTTATTTATGATCATTCTTCTGGGATGTGTTTTGATATGAATGTACCACAATTGATAGAATTTTCCCAGTAGTAATCATCCTGGCACATCTGTCTTTCCATGTAGCACTTTTATTCCTTTTGCATAATGACAAAGCCCTGGTTCTCACCTGAGAAACCACAGCCCTTTTATTTATGGCAAATAAATGGACACTAGTGTCACTTGCTGACAGCTTGAGCCAGAGCCTCCCTTGAGATACAAGAAGAATAGCACAGTCTCTGATCTTTGCTGTACAGATTCTAAAAGTATAGCAAAATCCCACTGTAGCAGTGTTTGAGCAAGTCTTGGAGAATCTTGATGGTCAGTATCAAAGGGGTTACTTATAAAAGCGTATTGAAATCGTATCAGTTTAAACATAATGGAGTCCTTCGTTTTAATTGAATAAGTGGAGCCACTGTGAAGCTGTAGTTCGTGGCTGTTAGCATCATAAAACACAATAGTACACTTGGTCCACAGATGAAAATCTGTGAAAATGCTAAATTAAGCTAACCAACAGGTTTTGGCTTGTTTTTTGTTTTTTGGGATTTTTTGGAGAGGAGGGGTATTTATTTATTTTTTGATTACTCGTCTTGTTTCTTGAAGTGGTCCAGAACGCGTTACTGTGCATACAGCAATCAGAAAAGGTATAGTTTGGCTCTAAGGCTGGGCATCTTCCACAGATCTGCCTGTAGAGCTGAGTCCTGCCACTCACTACCCATGTGCTCTGGGAGGCAATGTTTTGACTAACAAATGGAATCATCAGCACGGGTTGTTCTTCATGCTCATTTGGAGAGGACTCTGTAAGAAAACAGATAATATCACCATCTTGCATAAATGCAACTAAATTACAGGACGGTTCAGTTCCCAGTAGAAGGGAGAATGCACATTTCAGTTACATTGCATGCTCTTTCTGCTGCACTCCTCAGTTTCCCATAAACCAGTTAGTCCAGTTGACAGTATTGGATCTGTGAAAGTAACCTGGTTTATTAGAAGTTCATAAAGCTTAGAATTCAGTTCTGAGATTATCTATGACACATCCAAGTTATATTACCAATTGCTTCATAAATATCCTTTCCAGGAATGCTAAAAATAATCTTAAGTTCTTCAGAACTGAGTTTTCTGAGAGCTATCAAATTGCCTTTCCCCAAAAAACAACCTAGCTGGGAGAGAGAAAAGTAACAAGCTTCATTTAATGCTCCATGTAATCAAGGTATTTTTTTAAGTCATACGAACCATAATTCGTCAATAATTGGTAGCACATACTTTTTGCCAACAATACTGGTTCACTACCAATTTAGGCTACGACTTAGGTAACTGACATTGTCCATCTGTAGGTTTTCAGAAAGTCCAGATGAAAGTGGGGGGAGTGGGTAGTGTGCCCTCCGTTAAGCCGGTGGGTTAATCTGTCTTTAGTGATCATGAAAGCATTAAGTCTGAGAGTTGATGATTCTTCTGCTCTTGTTGAGTTACCACACCTGAATCCAGGGTGGTTTGTAGTCGGTCTTGGAACTGTCTCATGGCACCTTCAGGACTCATTGGTAAAATGTGAAGGAAGTGGCTGAGCATTTTTTGCAGGAAGGTTTCTTCTACGTCATCTCACCTTGCCTGGTCAGTAAGACTTAGAAATACCCATTCAAAAATCAGCTGCTTCCCAATTGCTGTGAAGTTCATTTTTCTCAGGGGCATGTGGTTAAGCTTAGGAAGCAAACCGAGGAGTCTCTTCAGGTGCATTCTGGAACACCTGCACCATGTTTGTTCATGCTTTCTCTAACTCAAGGACCCTCTTCACCAAAGCACATTAGTACTGAACAGAAAAAGTGAAAGAAGAGCTGAAAGAAATTGGGTTAAGAGAGTTAGACCATCAGCCTAATTCCAAGAAAGCAACGCCTGCTGAGATACCTGGAGGGTGGGGGAAAGGCCCCAGTTAGGGAAGATAGCACCCAGAGGAACCATTCCTAGTAGCTGGGATCTTTTTCTTGTTCTCCCAGGAGCATTGGTGGCATACTTTGTTGTCTTCTTTCTGAGCCTCTACCCCTGGAGTACCAATTTCCAGTGCCGATGGAGGATCCACCGGCCTTCCTGGGACAGCTCTGGCCCGCAGTGTCCTGGACCACTGACCTATGCTTGCTAGTCTAGAGCTCTTTCATCAAGACTGCATTTCTCAGACTGCTTCTTATAAGCAAAAGTCTCAGCAATCCTTTGTGGTCAGATTTGCACTATGCAGACCAGGCACATCCCTAAACCCAGAGATGCCCATGATTCATTTACCCTTTAAAAGGACACACTCAATATCAGTGGACTGGAGTGAGCACAGCCTTTGGGTATGAGGCTCCTTGGGATTCCTTTTTCAAGTGTGCAGGGACCTCCCGAGCTGGGCCATGCAGTCGGTGCTGGCACGCCTCAGGATTGCATGCAGCTGCGGGAGGGCGAGCATCCACTAGGGGTGCTCTATGTTGAGTTCTTATTTTGCCCTGAAAACTATGTATGCCTCAGTTGATGGAAGAACTTAGGACTAAGCTAGAGAAGCATCCCTGTAGCAGCTGTGCGGAAGCAGAGTGTCCAGAGAACCCCTCTCATAGGCGGTAGTGTTGGGCAACTTGAAAAGCCATCGTCTTTACATGGAATGGCAATGAAATTTAGGAACTAGAACAGATTATATTATTTTTCTCTTTCTTTATAGTCACCTTAGCAATGACCCTTTATGTTCAAGACCTGAGAGCTGAGTCTGTAATGATGTGAGCTCTCCCACCCCAGCTGTGTGGGGTTCATCTCAAAAGAGATTTGAAGCTTAATTCTATCTCCCAGATACCCTTTGACATTTTTTTTCTTTACAAATAGAATTAACTTACATTGTCCCGAAAATGTAATTATCTGGGTGTGTGTGACTTTATTAAAGGGATCAGAAAGCAAATGCTAGTTGTTAAATAATAATGATTTCTTGCACAAACAGCCATCGGTGGCCTATGTACATACCACGCCGGGCCTCCCTTCAGGCTGGGAAGAAAGAAAAGATGCTAAGGGACGTACATACTATGTCAATCATAACAATCGAACCACAACATGGACTCGACCAATCATGCAGGTATGAAGATCATCATCCAGCCTAAAATTGCAGGCCACAACAGCCGACTTACACATGACCTCTGTCCTGCCCAGTGTTTGTGTACTGTTGCAAAGAACCGGTGTTTAAAAAGACCCTCACAGGACACGTGCATTACTTTAAGTATAATCTTTGCTTGAGGAAGATTTTGGTCCTCAAACCAAAACGTCCTTGGACACATTTTTCTTTAATGCAACATGAAAGATGTTTCAAAATAAGAGCCGGTTGTAGGGTACAAGTCCCTCCCACTACTGCCCCTTTTCTCAAGGCCAGTGATTCATTTTCATTCCCCTTAAATGTGTTTCTCCATCCTTCTCCCCATTATTATGTTTAATTATTTCCTCCGTGCTTTAACTAGGTCAGACCTCTTATTATTGTTGTGTGTGTTGTTTGGGTTCACGCTCCTAATCACACACAGGAAGGCCTCATACGACGCTAACTTGTTTTTGCCTCCAAAATAGCTTGCAGAAGATGGTGCCTCTGGATCAGCTACAAGCAGTAACAGCCACCTAATCGAGCCTCAGATCCGCCGGCCTCGTAGCCTCAGTTCGCCAACAGTAACTCTGTCTGCCCCACTGGAGGTGAGAAGGCGCCTCATCTAACTGGGGTCACCTCTGTCCTATGGCTTCTACCATTCTCTCTTCTCTCTTGCCTTGGACTTGCGTTTTGCAGCCACCACCTCCCTCATCAGTCCGGTGTTGGTAGGGGTGATCTGTGCGGTCTTCCTCCATGCTTCTCTGTCTCGCCAGTTAACATCCTGGACTCTCTAAACAGTCCTCATCCTCATTTGGCTGGTGCCATGCCTGGTGACTTGTGCTGGATGTGGGCACTCTCTTTTCAGAACTTTACCGTTCTTGTTGTGTTCTGCTCCTTCTTGCCTGTTACCTCATTAGAATTGCGTAATAACGCTCTCAAATGCCAATGCTTATATTGAGTTTGTATACATAGCTGTTGCTTTGGTCATTTTTTTTTCTCTGACTGTTGGGTCTTCATTATATGGGCATACATGTTTCTGATGCATATTTGCATCTCTGAACCATTGCTGGGCATCTGCTCTGTGCTCTCCTGTCTGTATTGTTTTAGTGCCATCCCTGAACACCACAAATGTCAGAGTTAGAAAAGCCAGAGAAGAAACGCTTGAGGTTCTGAACTTGAGATGGCTGATGGCTTCTTATTGCCCTGGGGTCAAGCTACTGCTCAGTGAGAGTGGGCCACAGCTCTTCAGCCTCCCATGTAGACATTGTGGGTAACCAGGTAGCTGTCTCCATTGGTAGGGTTTCTTTTTTTCTGTGCTCTTAAACTTGACAACCTGTTTTTCATTAGATTGTGAGCTCATTAAGAGCAGGGGCACATTTTTCTCGACTCTCCGTAAAATCTCCAAAGAATGGTGATTATAAATACTTAATATTGTTGTGTGTTTAACCAACCAAAAAAAAAAGTGTAAAGTTAGGTTGATTAAAAAGTAAATGAATGATGAAACAGGGTTTTTAGGACATTCCCCATGTCCGTCTCCAAGGAGGATCATTCTGTAGTTCCCAGGTACATTTTGACACATTGGAAACAGCACATGGTAAAGAGTTCTAATGCTGATTATTATTCCTTAGGGTGCCAAGGATTCACCCATACGTCGGGCTGTGAAAGATACCCTTTCCAATCCCCAGTCCCCTCAGCCGTCACCTTACAACTCCCCCAAACCACAACACAAAGTCACACAGAGCTTCCTGCCACCCGGCTGGGAAATGAGGATAGCTCCAAATGGCCGGCCCTTCTTCATTGACCATAACACAAAGACCACGACGTGGGTAAGGCTGCTGCTTTTATTTGGCTCCGTTTTCACCATGAGGTCTGGCAATAATCCCTTTCTTTCCTGGCTCAGTACTTAGTTCTTGTAGAGGAGTTTCCTCATCAACTCTGAAGCTCATCCCCTGCACCTGTGCTGCACATCTGGACTGGTAGGCATGGTGGCTGTGGGCACAGACACTGTTTGGTGAGGCACTGGTGACAAGTTGGCCCACCTCTCCTCACTGCACTCCTCGAGCAACCTGAGGAAAGGGTGGTGCTCCAATATTGCTAGGATTTTGATGTCACTGCATCACTTCTCAAGCTATTGTAATTTTATTAGAAATTATTATTTCTTAAAACTAATGCTTTCTCAGTTTCTTTTTTGCATCTTTGATTTTACCCCACCCTCCATTTGATTTGTCACTTTCATTCTTAGTGTTCATGTCAGATTAGTGGTTTGCATTTCTGTGCTATATTTTTGTTCCTTTATTTCTGGGTTAGATGACTTCAGTGTAATTCTGATTGCTCCTTCAGTGAACATTTTGTCTGAATTGATTTTTCTTGTCATGCTGCTCTTTCATGTGTTCTAAGTCATGTGTGATGAAGAAGTTGTATATTGCTTTAACTTGGGCAAAACAAGATTAGGCAAAGGTGAATGTATGTCTTTGTATTCCTCTGTTGCTTCTCTGCTTCTTTAGCTGAATCAAGTGGTGGCTTTTCCAAGGTAGTATATATAATTCTTTTAAAAATCACTCAGGTTTTTTTTTTTTCATATATATGTGATCGTTAGGCCTTTAATTCAGCTACAATGTGTTCTCTTATTTCTGGCTGCTTTTGATGCAGCAGAAGCCTTATTTTCTTCCTGTCCCTGATATCCACCTCTCATTGTCTGGGTAGAGTTACCTCCAAGATTAACTTTGGCCTTCCATCATTTGTGCAGCTTGCTCAGAACTGATGTTATGTGAAAGCCACTTGTGTTTTGGAGACTGTCACTGGCCCACGCTCCTCAGTCTTGGATCAACAGTGAACACGCACTTTAAATTCCTGTTTCTAGTGGTGGGCACTGAGTATGTCCAGTTGACAGATCAGTAGTATTATGTTAATGAAAAGGCCTCCACAAGGTCACCTGGACTGCCATTTATCCTTGCTCTGTGGTGTGATGTTAGTCTAATCCCTTGAGAATTGCTCTAGAGGGTGGCCCACTCCCTAAAGTCTGGACTGTGGTGCAGCACGTCCCTGTAAGCACATTCTTGGCACCTGGGGTAGGCCTTCGTCTTCTGCTGTGGGATATTTCACATCCTTGGCTCCTGCCGCTGAAGACTAATAGCTGCTGTCACCCGCCCCCAGCATACTGATGACCAAAACTGCCCCACACATTTGCACACACCCCTCAATGAGAACCACTGTCAAAGCTCTTCCTATTGGGCAGGAAAGGAATTTACTTACCTGCCAAGAGCACTTACCATTGGGATCTGGTGACATTCACTGGGTAAACTGATAACTACTTCTAAGGCATATAATGACATGGAGGTTTGTTTGATTCACCTTTTAGTCTGAAGATAGTGTTACAGGTTTGTGGGCCAGAGAATAAGAAACGGTAACTCTTTGGAAAACAGAGTAATGGATTTTGGTTTTAGATCTTTTTTTGTCATTGGCCCAGAACCCACAGTTATGCTATTGGTGTTCCTGTGTCCTGTAGCACTGCTGGAGCTCCAAACTCTAGGCCAGAAACTGGAGCTCCAGAAATAGGGGGGGCAAATAGTACAAAAGTGGATGGATTAGAGTCTGGAGCCGCTGTGGCTTGCCAATATAAGCTATGATTTTAGTAATGTGAACTAGCTTAGTAATCAAATCCCCTAACCTTTTCACAGCCTTTCACGCCACAGCTACAGTGTAACTGCAGCTGGGCAGGTTTTATTTTAACAGCACCAGCTTTATGTCTTACTGGCATCATTGCTGAATAAAATCCAGTTTGTTTCTTTTTGCCCAGAAACTCTTTGACTAATTTACTCATTTAAATTTTTAATTTATTAAAACAACATTTTGTTGCTGCTGTTACTAATGAAAATCCTTAAGGCAACAACTGGAAATTCCCCAGGCTGCTACTCTTCTTAACCAGACTCAGACAGGCCAAAGCAGCTGTGTCATCCCATTCAAACAAAGACGTATACAGAATTCTTAGTGGGGAAGGATTCACTCTAAGTTACATGTCCATTTTTGACAAAGGATGAAGGGTGCAGGAACAGTAAAGATCATTTTTGGATTAAAATCTGTTTCAAGTTGGTCGGGGGTTTGTTTTGGTTTTTGAAAGAGGAATAAATGAAAGAACAGCTTCTTAGACGTGGACATTATCATAGAAAAGGAACAGACTGGTAGAACAGATTGAGAATAATGAAAATGGTACTTTTTTCTCCTTCAGCCTGGGCTGTTGATTCTTGTATTGACCAGAAGCATGAAAAGACTCAGGTCAGCTTCTTCCTGTGTTCATTCTTAAATTAAAATTCTGCTCAAAGTGTATTTATAAGGCACGGTCATTCATATATACAACTGATGAAGGTGGTAACCAGCAATCTATGTAGAATAAATCCTGACCACATTAAAAAGAAAAGAAAGGATGGCTTGTCCCCACCTGGGTCAGCCCATAGGGCATGCATGCTGGGGGCCACCAGGCAGTTCAGGAGAGAGCCCAGGAGGCTCAGCTTGCTCAGAGAGCAGCTCAAAGTGGTGTGTCGGTATATTTATACCTTTCACGGGACAAAGCATCAGCTTATTTTTGTAACAACAAAGATTACACCTTAATAAAGTTATAGCTTGTTTTCTACCCAAGTTCAAACTAATAGAGCTGATCATAGCCTCAGCTTGATTGCTGGTCTTTTCCAGGACAGAAAAAATAAAGAAAAAAGCATAGTTGCCTTTCTTTTTTTTTTTTTTCTTTTTTGCACCAGGCAGTATTCCTATATTTTTTTAAATTAGGAAACCCATCTTTTAAAATAGATACTGATCTATACCAAGGAGACAAAAATAGAAACAAACAACCAAGTATGGTTCATGTATTTATTTACATTCTAATTTTTTTAAGATGGAAATTTCCCTTTTCTTTTCTTTTTTTTTTTTTTATTATTCATATGTGCATACAAGGCTTAGGTCATTTCTCCCCCCTGCCCCCTACATTCTAATTCATCTTACCAGCTATTCCATCTTACCATCATCTATAAAGTTGTCCATAAGAACTGCAAGACCTTGGCTGCCAGGTCACCTGTCTGTCAGCTACAGAGGTGCTTACCTGCTTGGTTTGTTCAAAGGGCTCAGTGGAAGAGCCAGCTCTCAGAGGCTCAGAGACTCAGAGGCAGCTGCAGTCATCATTTTGATTATTGTTAGTATAATAAAACACCAGGACTTGCAGGGCCTCTGACCCTCACACCCTATGACGCGTAGATTGCCATGAAAGTTCATTTTAACAGACCTCTGAAGCTAAGCTGATTTTGTACTTCTTACTTCACTCCACTCTCCCAGTACCTGGCACTTTTCTTTAATCTCAGCTTCTTTTTTTTTTTTAATTCCTGTCTCCCTCTAAATCACCAGGGCTTTTTTTGTTTGTTTGTATTTGATTTGGGGTTTGTTTGTTTGTTTTGTTTTTGTTTTTGTTTTTTTACCAAAAAGGCTGCTTATCTTGCACAGGTGACTAAGTGTGATTCCAGGGCATGGCTGACCTTCCATGTGGATCCAGAAGCCTTCCTTTTGTGTAACAGTCACCTCTGGCTCCACATCTGGCATGGTCGTTGGGTCCCTGCCAAGTGTAGTATCCCCTGATCAACCCAGAGTTAGCATTGAGTGAGAAGCTGTTGTAGAACTCAGTGCTTTAAGTCTTTACTCTGTTCACAGTTAACCAGTTACTGAGATTATAATCACCAGATTATTGGCTTCCAGGACCTGCTAAATCCTAAATCTGCTTAGCGTGTGTGTTCACTCTCTGTGTTCTGACTTACTACTGAATACTGCATTTATTGGATGCCACATATTAACCTTTTAAGAAATATATTAGCTTCAGGGTCAACATTTCATCACAAAGTGCTAAGATGATTTAGTGCTTCAATTAAAAGTTGCTGTATCAAACAGAAAGCAGAGATTGACCTCATTTTTTGGTGATCTGTTTTTGATTCTTAGCAATTCCCAAAGCCTGTCACTTTGTTATAATCCATTGATGCTGCGACTTAACTGTTGACTCAAAACTGTTGAAGCAGAAGATCTTTCAGTAGTCTGACAGCAGCATAGGCTTTTAGGGAACTAGGTGAAGCAAGCATTGCATGGCTTAACCGTAGGCTTTTCAGTCTTAGGCTGGCAATGTTTTATTCTGGTTGACAATGTGTTATTCTGTTTTCTCATTCATGTTCTAATCTTCTAAGTTTAGACATGAATTCTCTAAGTTATATCATATTCTATTTGGGTCTATATTGAGTGAGAGGCAGTTCCTAGGCTCTGGATCATAACCTTTGAGCAAGTCCTTGTTATCTCTGGCACTGTTTCCTCATCTAAAAAAAATAATAAAACACCTGCCCCTCCTCCCAGCAAGGGGAGTCACAAAATCAGGTGTCACACTATGCTTTGTAAATCATCAAGCATGACCCCGCATGTAGGAGTTTATAACTCGTTTTTGTGGATTCTCTGTGTATCTTAAGAAAAACTGCTTGTAAATTTTTGGTAAGACATAAATTAGAAGCTGTTGTGCAGAAGCTGCTCAGGAATCTCAACCAAGTTCTGTAGTCAGGCGTGTGGCTTCATACAGTGAAGAGGCGGTCTCTGGAATAGCCACATGACTTGGGCCAGACAGATTCGGATGTTTGGATTCTCTGCTTAGCTCAGGAAGGAGTGGGGGATCATTGACCAAGTGCTGTTCCTAATGCATCAGGATCCAGAGGAAGATTTATGGACCCTCTTGGAGGGTTTTACTCTCTCTCTGGAGTGGAGTCATGTCATCCTCCATCCTCCATCCTGGTTTCCATAGTAAGATCACTGCTGGGACCCTTTCCCTTTCACTGTCTCTAAGTCTTGGGGAAATAGTTAACCTTTTACCTAAATGTTCTTGCTCTCCTCCTTTCACCACACATAAGAAGGAAGAGTAGAGCCTTTACTGAGAGAGAGTAGCCAGTCTTCTGATAAGAGATGGGACCCTTCCCATGTTCCACTCATAGTAATCTAGTTGCTTTGGAACACAGCTCAAAAAGGAGTCAGTAAGTGTATTTGGGGGGTCCTTCTTAATATCTTTCATGTTTTTCTTACAGGAAGATCCACGCCTGAAGTTTCCAGTACACATGCGGTCAAAAGCATCTTTAAATCCTAATGACCTTGGCCCTCTTCCTGTGAGTACACTGAAGATACATAGAATGGTCTGGAAACACCCAATGCCGATGGAGAAGCCTGTGGCTCTCCTCGTCCCAGCTTCCTGGGTCCCGTTAGTGGAATTCTAATCGTACATCACAGTGTATGTGATAACCTGTACTCGGAAAAGACATTTAAGAATCGCAAATCACCAGTGGAAGGTAGACCTTGAACCAAGACAGGAAAGTAGCATTCACTACAGGTGACAATTTAAGCAGCACAAATTTGTTTTGTAACTTAGCAACCACTGAATTCTATCCATATTGCTAATTTAATCATAGGGTCAAGAATATTGAAAATAGTATGGAAAAAAAAGGCATAAGTAATCCCAGGAAGTTACTGTTAGTCATTTAACCTGAAATTTTTTTTTTAAGTTTTTTCTCCTTTATTAGTGACAGTTTTTAAATCTAGGGGGTGTAGTATTCTTTGGTACAGATTGAGTTTGGAATAAAATCTTCACCGTGCATCCACCTCAACAGTCCACCCTCAATCAAAATATAGATAGGTAGTAGATACATAGCTGGGAGCCAGGCGGTAGGGATTAGGGGTTGGTCTCAAGACTATTTTTAAATGGGAGTTTTTCTTGTTGTTTTCCAAGCATAAGAACCTTTCTGTTGCTTGGTGTGTAGTATGTTAGGGCAAAATTTGAGATTTAAAAAAGTTAAGATTCAATCATCATTCATTAAATTATACAACTATCTGTCACCATCCAGATGTCTTTGGTGCCTGGGTTCAGAGGAAAAAAAGTAAAAGAAAGCCTATTGTCTGCATCTGTTTTATTCCTAACTTTCTGATAGCAAATGAGGACAGGGAAGATGATGAGGGTATCCTAGCCATGTCTTAAAAATTATCCAAACCTTTTAGTTCCTGAATCTGAATAGTTACCATTCAAAGCAGAGAACAGCATTGGGTTGTTGAAATAGTTGCTGACATGAATCAAGACACTATATGCAACACACGTGTATGACCCCTCATCCATCCTCCCCGTAATGCTCGGGATTTGTGTAACTAAATGAGCTCTTCACAGTCCACTCTGCCATAGGGCAAGCTTTTGAGAATGTACCTCTTTCCTTCCTTCAAGCTGTGAATGAATGCTTGAGGTGGCCAAGTGTGTCTGTGATGTCAACTTTTGTGTTATCAAAAGTTAACTTTAAAATGCTTGTGTTTACTTTGTTGTCAGTGTAAGATGTTCCCTAGGAGAGAAGAGCAAGAAAACATCCTAGAGTTTTTAAATGGTGTCTAATTTTGGACCTGCTAACCAATGTCACATTCTCTCTCTCCCCTTTCTCTGGACACTAGCCTGGTTGGGAAGAAAGAATTCACTTGGATGGCCGCACATTTTACATCGATCACAGTAAGTCCACCCTGCTGTGAGCACATAGGTGGTGCAGGCGCAGGGGGAGGAAGGTAACTCAGATATGATGGTGAAAGCTTTGTCGTTTTACTCTCTGTCCAGGCAGCCAGGTGTTGTGTGGAGAGAATGATTCCAGACAGTCAGTGCCCTCGTACGGTACTGTGCCTTTGCCCTAAGTTTGCTTCACTGTAGCCCATTAAGCTTTCACCCAATTTGATCTTGTGACCTATTAACTCCTTTTCAATTTTTAAAACAAATATTTTGGTTGACAATCTCCTTGACATTTGCACTTTTAATAAATACGCTCTGGAAATAGAAAATAAAATTAGAAGTGATGATTTCTTTTTTAAAAACCTATTCTTGAGTAGTGTTTCTGGCTGCATGTAAGTTTTCAAAACACTGCTCTCATGGTCTCATGGCAAGGAGCCCATTCTGACCATATTTTCTATTTATAGCATGTTCCCTTGCACCCAACACACTAATACATACCTAGTTGGTTTTTTTGAAATTGTAGTATATTTTCTGAAGACATTTGCTCCAGCACCTGTGAATAAATGTGTGGTTTCTCATTTCAACTAAAAGATAAACTAATACATGTTTGCTTTTATAGCCACTGGACTTTTTCAGGGTGGAGGGTGGTATTGGGGATTGAACTCAGGGCCTTGGGCCTCTACCACTTGAATTGCTCTACCAGCCTTTTTCATTTGGTTATTTTTGAGATAGGATCTCATTTTATTCCCAGCATGATCACGACCCTCCTATTTGTGCTTCCCTATGTATCTGGGATGACAGGCATACACTATCATACCCAGCCATGATTGAGATGGCTTTTTGCCCAAGCTGGCCTCCAACCTCCCAATTTCTGCCTCCTGTGTAGGATTATAGGCTTGAGCCTCTGTGCCCGGTGGATTTTTCGTTTTTTTTGTTTTTTTTTTTTTTTTTGAGGTGACTTGTTCTTCATTGGATCATTTTTCCAGAGCCCTTAAAATTTCTGGGGAAAAAATTATATTATAAAAATCTTCAAATAGATGTAAAGTTCAAATCTGTGTGTAGTTTGGTAGTATTTTGGTCTTTGTTTTAATTTCGTTCATAAAGAGGGAGTCAATGCTGGTCCTTTCCCATTTTGATAACTAAACCAAGGCATGTGGTGAGCCCCTTGCTGAGAAGTCTGGCCTCAAGGAGTCCTTGCACACAAAGGACCTGGATGTTGCTAGGGAACTAAATGCATGGCAGACAGAACTTTACTTTTAGAAATGAGAGGATGAGGGTTGTCACAAATTGAATTAAAGAAGAGTCCCAGTAATTCACAAATAAACCAAAAGTAGAATTCCTGGTTGTACTTATGGGAGTTGGCTACCCTTGGACTTATATCAGATATTTCAAGACACATATAATCTTTGTCTTTGATCAGAGAAACTTCTGAGTTGCTTACTTTGCAGAATTTTACAGTAAGCATAGTTGCTGTAGATGCTTTAAAATGTGTATGCATACCCCACTTTCCCTCTCAAAATACTGTTTATTCACAATTGGAATTTTAAGAGAATTTGCTAATGTGGGTGAGAGGTCACACCCCTTTTTGCCACTAAAAGTGAAAAGCAGTTGCCTTTTCAGTTCTTTATTCATTTTAATATCAGTTTCAAAACCAAATAGGAATAGTACTAATCATTTTATTAAAACAAGGTCTTAAGTGGTAACACAGCCTTGGTTTGTGACACACAACTAGCATTTCACACATTGGGACAGTGTTCTGGCTGGTGATCTGATGCTTAGGAAAACCTGGAAAGAACTTTGTGAATGTTTTTTTTATAACACCAGGAGCCAAAGGAAGAACAACACAGCCGTAAGCAGCCAATGTGGTGTTCATTAGACACAAAGATCAGGGACTGTTTCCCTAGGAACATGCATAAATTAACCTTAACATGTAGTTGACACTTGATCAACAGTAAATAAAGTCACATTCATGGAGAGGCAATGGTGACATTCTCAGGAAATTGCTGTCCTTGGTGAAGAACACCTTCCCGGAGAAGCTGCAGTGACCCCAGCACTGATCACTGGGACAGGGAAGGGGACAGCTGCCTGCTTGATGCCAGGCTGCCCCTTACTTCTGATCCATCTGCTAGTTGGCTCTAGCACCTGTCTCAGGCAGTCCCTGTTCCTCTTGCCAAGAGCAGCACACGGGAAGCTCTTTTAGCTCTGTGGAATCAAATGATGTAGTATAGACCACGTGCTCAGCCTGGTGGATCTGAGCTGTACCAACGTGATCATTTGTGATCATTTATTGAAAATTAAAATTTATTTTGCCTTTGCACAACTATATGGGAAGGTTCTCTTAAACAGATAGTGCAAAAATTAGGTGTCCAAAAGCCACTGAAGAAAAAGATGTGTTTTCAAGAATCTTGTTAGCTTTTAATGCTACATCCTTGCCAGTTCTCTATAATTTACCAAGGGTTACTCAGTGGAAAATGATAAAGGGGAACGTGTTAATGAAACAGTGCAGTTCCTTTGCCTTTCTACCAAATCCAGTCTGTGAAAAGCACTGAATCCTTCCTTACCTTTTCAGAGGCTTTCTCGGGCTCACAGGTATTCTTGAAAATGGGTTTAACATTTAGGTATTTCCTTACTTAGAGAATGAAGTCTCTATTTCCATACAGTTTTCTAGAAACTTATAATCTCATTTTGCTGTGATAGTGCCTACAAGACAGAAGAAAGGTGGTTCCTACATGCACCATTTTACCCTGAAAGCAATCATCATAGGAATTGTTCAGTCCTCCTGTCTCCAAGCAGATTGAAGTACAGACCTGAGTGTACTTACTTGTTAACTAATTAGCTTATTTAATTATTTTCTGCTTTGTAAGTTCTTCTTGAGAAGTCAGACATTTATTTGCAAGATTAACAATATAAAGCCTGAATCTCAGAAGCAGTGACAGTGCTCACTACCAGTCTTCAGTTTAGACTCCTTGACCCATTTTGTTGGTACTTGCTGATCATCTCCTGTGCGTCAGCCTGGCATTGGCATAGAAAGTTAGCAGAAGATATAGAACAAAATCTTCAGCTATCTTAGGAAGGATGTCATTCTTCTCACAGAAGATAGCTGCAGCTGTCTTAAATACAAAAGTTAGAAGAGAAAATAAAATTCCAGTGTCTCCTGTTTTGGTCTTTCCTGCCACCAGTTTTACCAAACTTGTTAGCAGTGGCTAAATTAGCTGAGTTTCTTATCGTTTTGCTTCCTCCTTGTCCTTTTATTTGAAATTTCATACCTCAAATTCAAACAGCGAGCCTAGACCGAAAAGTTCTTTAAAAAAAAAAATGTCTAGCTGGGTACCACTCATTCATTATCATAAAATTGATCTTTGTAACCACACAGGTGCTTATGTGAGTCTGAAAGCTCAGGCTGTTTTAAGAGGACTTTGTGTTCACCGTCAGTGTCATTCTGTCATTCGTAAGACAGTATATTAAGCTCCTTTTACTGTCAGGACCTTTTCAGTAGTGGTGAGGGTGAGAGATGACTAACACACAGCCCATCCTCAAGGGGCTATGTACAGAGAGAGGCACTGGGGTCTCAGATGCTGTGTCAGAGGCGAAACCTCTGTGTTACTGGAGCACCTGGGCTGAGGGAGGCTGAAGAGGGTCTTGCAGAATAGCTTCCCACCTAGGTAGATTTCAAGCAGGATGGAGCCTGCTGGGCTTAGTGAAGAGCAGTTCCACAGCAGGGAGACGTGTGCAGATGTGTGGCTGTGCCCATCCTATGCCATGCTGAGGGAAGTGCAGCCTCATCCTACCTGGCTGGTGTGCAGAAGTGGCCACGTTGAGTCAGTGGGCATCTGCCACATGCAGACACTTAGGTTCATTTTTCAGGCAAGAGGGGGGCAGGTGGCGTCTTTTCCCGAGGCTAGTGAAAGAGCTTTCATCAGAGCTGTAGAAGCCTTGAACAGAAGTGAGTGGAACTGTAGCCAGGGAAGCCTAGAGACCAGAACTAAAGCAAATCCCTGAGGCGAGAAATGGCAACGGTTTGGTGAACACCTGAAAGGAGGGCTGAGAACAGAGCCAGGTCCCTGATTTGGACAGGGTTTGGATTTTTGTGATGCTGCTAACTAGGAATATGGGGTCACATGAGCTCTTTGTGGCATTGGGTGGCAATCTGTAGAATTTAGGTAGAGTTGAGCTGAGATACCATGGGATGGTAGCGGAGATTCAAGGCAGAGCCTGAAGTTTAAGTCTGTTGGGAAGATTTGGAAATCCTCCTGTGTCAAGAGTAGTGGATTTGTTTTCTGTTTTGATAACAAAATCCAGTGGACGGAGCTATTATCCAAGTTAGTGTTTTAATAAAGCACAATTGTTACTCAGCTATATTCTGTGTCCCTTATGTGGTGTTCTTTCCTCTTGTTTCCATCGCAAACAGCAACTTTTACTTTCCACAGCCTTCTGTTTTCAAAGGAAGGGACCCAAAAGTACCTTTTGCTTCCATCAAGGTTCTCTAAAACAAAGTTTCGTGTAAATTTTCTGCCAGTGTGAAAACAAAACAAAGATTGTAGAATAACCCTGTGCTATGGGAGCTCTTTAATTTTTTTTTAACTTTACCTGTGCTTTCATTAAAATAATAATAACAGCAGACTTTCAAAAATTCCTGGTAGAGTCATTAAGTTAAAATTTTGTTATTTATTATCAACCCACTAACAGGGTAAAAGTATACAGAGTTACTTTCCAGACAAATAATTTTTGACCAACTTGGAAGTCCCATTCTCCTCCCTCCACATCTTTCATGTGAGTTCAACTCCAGACCCCACTCTCCTCCCACACGGAGGACCCCCAAAGTCCTTTTATTTATGCATAGCTACAGACCTCAGAGACCCAGGGCAGCTGTTGTGTGTTGTCACCTAGACAAGTAGCAATGTAGGTGGTGTTGGACAGTCTTGTTCACATTGACTCTTTTGGAAGAAAAGAAACTCTACTAACCTGGTCAAAAAAGAAACCTTTCTCTGGAATCTTCCTTAGCTGTGTCTAATTCTCGTTTTTCAGATGCCTAGCTGCTTTGATTTTGGGGTGTGGGAGTAACACCATGTAATGGATTGTTCATTCGTTCAATGTAGAGTTCCTAATTGAAAGCAGTTTTTCAACATCATAAGCAAATTTTTAAAAGTGTTTGAAATGAGAAAAAAAATGTGTGTGTGTTTGTTAACCTTCTGGGGAACTAAAACTTTTATGCCTTTTTTAAATTAAATGAAAATCAAGATCAAGTTATAAATCCTTGGAAGAACAGGGATTTATAATTGAAATTTCAGCAGATTGCTTGCCAAAAACAGTGCAAGTAGATGGTTTTACTTTAGTTGTGCATTTTTTTTTATTTTTAACTAAACAGTGTGTGAGGGATTGTCATACAGAGTATTGTTACTGTCTAACCATGAAATTCTGGGTTGGTATCTTTGAGGAGCAGAATAGAGGACTGACAACCTTCAGAGAACCCAGAAATAGTTCTTTCTAAGACACCCTTCCAGTAGAATAGATTGGAACTAACTTGCTGATCTGTTTTTAACATTTTTAGATAGCAAAATTACTCAGTGGGAAGACCCAAGACTGCAGAACCCAGCCATCACTGGTCCGGTCAGTATTCTCAAGTTCTAACTCTTCCATTTAAGATTGTGGGTGCATCTAAACACTTGCTTCTGGCATATTACTGATTACTGTGATGCCAAGAGCCTGGACAAATTGAAAAATTTAAGCCTTCTCCCCTCTCCTCCTCCCTGAGCTTTCCTGGTGAGGTAGGGCTGCATGTGTCTTTCCATGGGATCTGGATTATAAAGGAAAATGATTTGATAGTGGTACCAGAATGAAACATTCATTGTTTCTTCTCCTTTGTAAAAGGGTGGATTAAAAGTAGAATCAGAATTTCCTCCTTCCCTATATATCTGTGTGAAGCAAAACCAAGCCCTGAGTTTATAGAGTGTTGTCATTTCTTTAGGCCAACATTAGTAAATGCATGCTAATTAAATTACATCTCCATCTTTAAAATTCTATAGGCATTTGAATGAGGTTGTCGCTCCATTGGGGAGCCAGCAGAGTTAAGAATCCTTAACTATGCTGACCCATTGGCTTTCTCATAGTAACCCTCATATGCACAGTGGAAGAAGAGTCTGCTCTGATTGAGGTCTAGGGCTTCTTAAAATGGTGCAGCCCACTGTGCTCATGGGAGGAGGAAGAACCCCACTGGCATTTCCCAAAAACAGACACTTGGTATTAGCCTTGCAGATGTGTCTATAGGACGGGCTGTGGTCCTAAGCAGGAAGTGCCCTAGCAGCATTTGCCAGTGGCAGTTTTAGAAGTACAAAGAGATACTTTGGAATTGCAGAAAATGCACTATGGATCAGCAGAAGATTGCAGATCTGGGGTCCCTTTAAAAGAATTCATGAGTAAATCGAACGAAAGTTTTTTACAGCAAGTGCTGAGCTAAGAGGCCAATAAGTATATTTAAATACTAATTTCATGACTTTAATCTGATTGAGTTCAAATTATGTTTTAAATTACAAAGATCTGTCTTTTGGAAACTTGAAAGTTGCCCTGCTAATGTGCATCGGTAACTGGAATCCCTTTAGCATTTGTTGGATTTGTTTTGTTGAATTTGTTCCTTTACTTTGGTACTACTTTCTGTGCAATGTACCTTAAAAAAGTCAACTATTTTTTCCTTGGAACTTTTTAATCTTAGAAAACACTGCCTTTTACTACACAATATATTTTTGAGATAATCACACTCACCATTGGTTGTTAGAAGTCATTAGAAACAAGATAAGATTCAAGAGACAGTGCTGCTCTCAAGTGGCCAGAAGACTGTTGACAAGATAATTTTAAAGTTTTCAAATGTTTCTATTATTTATCAGTCATCTACCTTCACTCAAAGACTGTTAGTTCTTACTATTACTAAAAATTATTTGGTATCATAAATTCAGGTGGACTTGCCCTCAAGAAAGATCCTTCTGTTTTCTTTTAATCAAAGCATCTTCTTTTTTTTTTTTTTCTTGTTACAAATTATACTGCTTTCAATAGGAGTATGTGTATTTGGGTAGTTATCAACTTAGTGTATATGTGTCACTCTTGTGTTCAGTTCTAAATGTTTGGCAATTTGCATATGATCTTCTTGGTTTATAATGTATTTGAACCTGCTTTTTTATTATCTAAGCATTCGAGAGGAGGTTTTGCCAACCCATTTCTCGCTTCTTTTCATTAATTTGTTTTGTTTTGTTTTGTATTTTGTAGTACTAGGGATTGAACTCAGGACCTCATGCTTGTGAGGCAAGCACTCTGTCACTTGAGAAAAGGGCCCTTAGCCCTTCTCTTGTCTATTTCTTATTTCTAATTTCCTTGCATGGTGGTCAGAGAATAGTGCCTATGAAATACTTACCAGATATATGAAACTTCCTTGAAGGCGTGATCATTGTAAATGTTCTTTTTAATGTTTTCAAAATTATGTATATTTTCTGTTTGGTAGGTTATAGAATTCTTTACGTTTCTGTTAGGTCATGCCTGAGGTGTTATCCATACCTTTATTAGTTTTGACCCCCTTTGGCTGTAGGAGCTAATCCAGGGAGTGTCAAAGTCTTCATGGCAATTGTTGCTCCCTCGATTTTTTCTGAAATTAATTTAATTACTTTCACTTTGTCTCTTCATTTGTATTTGCCCAGTACATCTTCCCTGTCTCTTAATTTGCAATGTTTTTTCTCCTTTCTTGCCTTCTGTTAGAGTACTTTTTATTTTCTTTATGAGCTTATGAGTTGTACTTTCTATTCTTCTAGTGTTCACATTAAAATTTTTAACCAAGGTTAAAATTAATCTCTCTTCTCTCATGTGCATAGAGTTAGTACCTCAGAAAACCTGAATGCCTTTTTCCATGTCTTTGTTGGGCAGAATTTTAAAACCATGTTGCCTTTAAACCTTCCAATGGTGAATGCTTATTTAATTTTACCTATATGTAGACAAATTTCTTTGCCTACCATTGGTTCTTGTGTCCACACCCCACCCCTCCCCAGGTTTTCTTGTTAATGAAGTACATAGTACACCCAGGTCATGGTTCATAGTGTGTGGTCTACTGACCGCATGAGCACATCTGAGTCCTACCCCAATGGATGGAACCACCAGCTCTGTGGTTGAGAACAGCAGTCTGTGTTCCAACAAGCACTCCCCAGGATTTTGCTGTTGACTCAAGTCTGATAGTCTCTGTCCAGCAACACTTCCAGTGAGGCCAACATCTACTCTTCATCTCACAATGTCTGATTGGACCCTGTTAAATGATACAGAAGTATTGGTTATTTTCCTTTTGTCCTTTCGAGATATTCTCCCATATTCTCTGGTCTCCATAACTGTTGATAAATTTGCTGTCAATCTAATTGCTATTTCTGGGTGGGTGAATAGCTCTTTTCTCTGGAAATTTCTCTTAGTCTTTGATACCTTGCAATTTCACTGTCATGAATGTACATGTGGATTTCTCTGTGTTTATCCTACTTTGGACTCAAGATCTTTAATATGGATATCATGTCTTTCCTATATTCTGGGAAATACTATGTTGTTTCTTTGCATAATACATTTTCCATTCTCTGATTATTTATTTTAATAATTCCAACTAATATTTGCTTCATTTTTGTATGTCTTTCTTAAGTTTCACATTCCTCTTCTTCCTTATTATTAAGTTATGACTTAATTCTTCTAGCTAATTTTTAAGGTGTTTATAATCTGTATATCTGTTTATCTTGTCTATTATTTTAGCAGTAGTTTAATAGCTAAAAAATTCTATTTAGTCTTTAAAATTTTTCTTTTTAGTTATTCTGTTCTTTATTCTTTTATCATTTTAAAACCACTTATCTAAGTCAGGTTATTCTATCACTTATAGAGGTAGCAAATCTCCTATTTGCTAAGTCTGTAGACTCTCCTTAGTGGAATTATATTGTCTGGTTCAGTGTGTGATTTATGTCTTCATTTTTTTCCCTGACCTGTATTTATTGTCAACTTCTTAACCTGGATTTGTGCCACCCCTGTAGGATAACCAGGAACCTCATACCCATACTTTGATACAGGCTTGGAGTATGGACTTATTATAGGTCTGTTTCTTTTTTGTTTTCCCCCATTTGTGGTCCTGGATGAAAGGTAAGCTTCCTTGCAGTTTGCCTAGTCTGATGAGTAGTGTGCTTGCCCCCTAAGCAGAAGACTGTTCCAGCTTCCTGGGCCATACAGACCACCAGCCAAGTTCTGTGTCCCCATGGGAAAAGATGAACACCTAAACACAAGTACTTAGGTCTAGGTCCAGTGGCCATTATTTTCCCAAGTTTGAGTCTTTCTGCTTATCTGGTAACTATAGCTTCTCTTTTTCCCAAATTTAAAAAAGTTTAGCCCTAAGTTAGTTCAGCATTTTTATGTCTTTAGGAAGGGGAGGAGCCTTTCTGTCACGGCTCTGTACACAGCATCATGATGAGTTGGTGTGCTCCCTCTATGACATACGTCACAGACACACTGCTAGAATGAAGACCACTTTATGCTTATGGAACACTTTTTTTCCTTTTCCAAGAACTTTGTAATCAACTGATTTGAAATTCCCAGCAATCCACTCAGGAAGGGAGGGCTGGTGTTATGATTCCCAATTTGTGAGAAGCTCACGCAGCTAATTGTGTTAGCTCTGCAAGTGTGGAAATCAGGCCTGGAGCCCCAGAGTGCTGGCCTCACATGCTAGGCACAAACCCTTCTCTCCAAAGAGTGCAGGTATCACCTGGACTGGCACTAGTCATTATTATGACACTAGATGTTGAAAGCTAACTTGCACAATAAGGCAGGTTTTACTCTGCACGAGAGAGAGAGAGAGAGAGAGAGAGAGAGCAAATGTAATGCAATGCTAAAGAGTTTTAATTTATAGCCATATTAATTTTTCAAATAGATTTATTTTGCAATTTAAATTGTATGCAAGGAAATGAGGTATGCCAGATTTTCAAAAGAGAACAGATAATTTGGTGTGTATGATACAAAAGAACTGGATGTATAATTCTCTTCAGAAGCTGTACTGTATAGATAGATGTGTTTGTCCTTGTATATTGCTGGGATCTTTTCAGGAGGAGACTATAAAAACTTACTCTTCTTATTCCATCATGAGAACTAGCTGTAGAAAGAAAAGGTAATCACTATTGGAGGAGAATGATTGTTCAACTTCCATGCATCTTTCCCCAGAAGAAGAAAGACCAGAAATATCTCAGCATCTTATTTCTACCCACACCTCATCAGCACCTGGCAGGTTACAAGGCAGGCAAGGGCTGGGGCAGCAGGCAGCATTTTAGAATCTATCACTGAGGAAACCTGTCACCTAAGACCATTGAACTTGCATACACAATGATGAGTGGTGAAACTTTTTGTTCAACATTTGGAGGTGGAAATCAAAGGCTCTTGGAAATAGAAGAGCCTTACAGTTCAGCTAGTCAAATCCTTCTACTTAACTGGGAAGAAACTCCTTAGTGGAGAGGGTATGTCACAGAGCTATCTGGTAGTAGAGCCTTTTTAGAATTCAGGACTAAAACTGGCCTGAGAGACTGCAAGGGAATAACTTTTGCTTCCCTTGATCACAGTTAATTCTTGCTGAAGGCATCAACCATGTTTTCCCTCTTTGGGACTTGATGCTCATTGTTTCTGGTATGTCCTCTCCTGTCTCTCTGGTTTCTGCTCAGAGTTACCTCTGTCAGAACTGCCCTCCCTGACCGCCCTCCATAATCCACTTATTTCCTTTTTATTGGCATTTATTACTTGCACAGGGGAGTTCACTGTGACATTTACATATGTGCTTACAATATACCTTAATTAGATTCCCTCGCCATCATTCAGTACACTTGTTTCTTATTGCCTGTTGCACCCAACAGCTGTGAGCTCCCAAAGGGAACTGGGAAAGGACTTTGCTTTGTGTGCTGTCATCTCCTTCACCCAAAAAATGCCAGGCATAGAGTAGATGTTCAAGAAATACATGTTGGATGAATGAGCAAGTGTGCCACCAAACAGTGAGAAATGCATAAACAAATGAGAGGAAATTTTCCTTTGCAACAGGACGTAGTGTTTGTGGAGCCAAAAACATGATGTGTTTTTTAGCTCATGTCAGAATATTCTATCCTTGTCCTTGCCTTCATGGTTATCCAGATAGTGACAAGAACCAGAATTCATCCATAATTTCATCAGACTAAACACTGCCTGAAACTTTCACATGGGAATGTGGTCAGCTCTGGTGTTCAGTGGAAAATCAAATGAAGATGGGCCTGAACTAGGAACAGACCCTAGGCAGTGTGAACTGCCTTTAGAGTGTTCTTAAGCTACATAAGTATGATGTCTTCATCGCTCTTGAGTTCAGAACAGATGGCATGATCATTTTCTGCAAAGAGTAGGTACTTGGCTTTTGTTTTGGATTAGCTATTATTTGTGTGATCATGTCTTAGAAGGGAGGATAAAAAACAGAAGTTTTTGTTCTTCATTTTGTCTTCAGATGTTCATCTATTCTTCATGGTGAAAGGTGTTAAAGTTGGGAGTCTGGAGACGTTTTGCTAAGATTGGTACACTTTTTTTAACTTAGCCCAATATGATACCAGCAGAGGCACTCTGCCTAAGAAGCAAGAAGTTTCTCTGAGCTATCACAGTTACATCTGTGTAAATGCAGAAGCCAATCTGTTTTGCTTCATAAAAGAATATAAACCTTTTCAATCACCTAAAGTCAGGACTCTGACTCTGAGCTGCTTTACGATGTAGCAAATAAAGGTTATTTAAATGGCTACATAAAAGTGTTGTTACTTTAGCAGAATGTGTATCAGAATTTTTTTTTCCTTTGGTTTTTGGAGATAGGGTCTCACTAAGTAGCCCAGACTGGCCTCAAACTCATGATCCTCCGGCCTTGGCCTCCAGAGTGCTGGAATTCCAGGCATGCACCACTGTACCCAGATGAGACATGAGAACTTTTCGATGGTTACAGCTGACTCATATCCTGAGCCCACCACTGTAGAACAATCGCTACTTCACATTTTAAAGCATTTGAAATTGCGCAAGACCACTATTAAATAGCAAGAGGAAAACCTCATGACTGCATCTCCACTTATACATTCCTTGACAAGAATATCAAACACTTCTTTCTGCTCATGGTATTTTCCCACAAATTTTTCTGTTTGGTTTTGTTTTGTGGTGCTGGGAATCAAACCCAGGACCTTGCACATACTGACAAGTCTGTACCACTGAGCTACGCCCCAAGCCCTTGGTTTTTTGAAAGAAGGTCTCAATATACAGCTCATGCTAGTCACCTTGAACTTGCTGTGTAGCTTAGGCTACTCTCAAACTGGAGATCCTCCTGCTTCCACCTACTGAGTTCTGGGATTACATGGGATTAAAGGAGTGACCCACCATGCTTGACTTCCCACAAAGATTTTGAAAGCAGGATTAGACTTTTCAAAATAACCAGTATAGATCATTTGTGATTGGGTGTTAAAGTGCCATAACCGATAACTATTATCATTAGAAAATATACATATATATTATATATACTTATTTAAAATATGTAAATAGTGTATATATAACATAAATATGCAAATATACTACACATGTGAAATATATAATAGTTTAATAACTATATATGTATTAGTCTATATCTTAGTTTTATAAATATGTATGTATTACACCCTGACTCAGACCTGACCAAAGTCACATAGTAAGCATACTCAATTTGTGTAGCATGCACTAAAAGATTTCTTGACTACCAGTATAGTTGTTTTCAGGGTGCTCATGAAACCTAACCAGTTCTAGGACTTTCTCTTGGCCTACATAGACACGATGTAAATTTTCTATGAAAAATATGGAAAATGAGTATTTAAGGCTTATGATTCATGACATTCTCTGAATTTTGGCTTAGTATACATAAAATTTCAAGCATATTGTTTGCATTATCTGTTTATAAATTTGTCTTCCAGGCTGTTCCTTACTCCAGAGAATTTAAGCAGAAATATGACTACTTTAGGAAGAAATTAAAGAAACCCGTGAGTAATCATCTCTTCCAAAAATGCTGTGCTTTAGTCATTTGCGAGTTACCAAAGTTATTTCACAGAGAACAGCATGTTTGTTTCTTATATGTGTACATTAAAAATGTGACCTTCCTTTTTTCTTTTTAACAGAAACAGTAAGTGAAGATTGACTCAGTATTACATATCAAATAACCTGATGAGTAGTTTCATATATCATACATAAAAAAATAGAAATGACTTTTTGGGACAAAATAATTCAGGACCTGAGTCAAGCAGTCTAGGGAAGCCCATACAATTGCGTATGGCTGTTGTATTTTAGAAAACATAGATCCTAGTTAGAAAAGTGTTCGGGGCCTTCCATTTAAGTCCAGAAGTATAGTTGTAACTGTAATAGTTGTATCTTAGCATAAGTAAAGTTTACAATGTGTAATTATAATACTTGGCAGTATGAGGTCCAAGTGTAATTTTTTTAATTATAATTCTTAGTGGCAATTTACAATCTGTAAGGCACTTACAGGCAGTCTTGTGAATTAGAGTCGTGTATAATACCACTGGCACACCATCCCCAAGTTCTTCCACGTTGTCTTCTGCATTCTTTCCAACCCCACCTCTCTGAATCTATCAGTCATCATTTTCGCCTCAGTTTACTTAGTATCCGTGTGGCACCACTGGGAAAGGAGAGTGTCAGCCACAGCTCTGCTCCTCCTGTTTGCCTCGGTCCATCTCCCCCTCTCCCTGCCCCATCCTCCCAGTCAGTGTTCTCATTCTGAGCTTGTGGTAGGGATGAAACACTCACAGCCTCTGCACTCACTCAGGATCTAGCCTCTGTCCCAAAGTCCTGATTCAAGTACCTCATCAACACTACTTTGGAAATGATTCTTTGTTCTTCAGTTTCAAATTGGAACATGTAATATTCCACAGTGTTTCTTTGTGAGTCATCTGCATGTCCCCAAGTAATATACAATGACTTGTGGCTGTCGCCCAGCCTCACTCTGCATTTGCATGGCTGTTTTGCCTGCACCCATTCCAGGGCAAGGCCAGTCCTGATCCTCATGCTTCTCGGAGGCCATCCTCACGAATGGTGTATTATCTTCCTGTCAGCAACCTGTGGAGCTTGGGATAGCTCTCCCAAAGTTGGCAGAATTGAAGTCTCACTCCCCCCACCACCAAAATGAACTTGCAGGCATTGTAGATAATCTCTATCATCTGCAGTCCCCACCAGGAGATGAGAATGGACTCAACCTTGCTGCCGGGATTGCTCACAGGTTTTGGGATGAAGTCTTTTCTTGACTGAAGCAACATATGGAGTTGGCTGTTTCACTTGCTTGTGGGTGGAGAAGTGCTCATGATGTCTGTAAAAGGATGCTTTCCTGTACTCAGCAGATTTTCTTCTGCAACATATGTTGCTAACTCAGCCTAAGCCATTGCAAGTGGACGCTGTGTGTCCCACCTTGACCCAATGATGTCTGTGCAAGAAAAACCCATAAAGGAGAAAATACCACTGGACCACTTGTTACTGCTTGTTTATTTGAAACCTGCCTTTATTTCTACCCTGTATTTTCCCTAGGAGGAAGCAAGGTGTAGTTTTACTCTATGATCATAAGGCTTTTTTTTTTCTTTTTTGTAGGCTGATATTCCAAATAGGTTTGAAATGAAACTTCACAGAAATAACATATTTGAAGAGTCCTACCGAAGAATCATGTCTGTGAAAAGACCAGATGTCCTCAAAGCAAGACTGTGGATTGAATTTGAATCAGAGAAAGGTCTAGATTATGGCGGTGTAGCCAGAGAATGGTTCTTCTTGCTGTCCAAAGAGATGTTCAACCCCTACTATGGTCTCTTTGAGTACTCTGCAACGTAAGTATGCGGTTCCTTCAGAATGCGTTCCCCACAGGAATCGTTTTATTCTCGATGAATTTAAACTTAATGAGAGTACTCGCCCATTTGAGATGAATCAACTCTGTCACCTCCACCTCACTGCCTCTTGCAAGTCTAGACCAGGTCCTAACCCTACATGGTGAAATAATGTACTCGGTGAACACCTCAAATTGATTCTTCTCTTGTCTGCTGGGTTCATGAAATTGAAAATGTGTTGGGTAATTATGGTAGGGAACAGGAGCAATTTTCATTTGCAAAGTTACATTAATTCAAGAGGGAAATTTGTCAGTGTCAGAATTCAGAAAGAGTCATTATGTGGAAAGGATCATCTTTGAAGTCACACTCCTTGAAGGGGAGTCATGAGAACTTTGAGAACACATGCTTAGGGCCCAAAGGACTATACCCTGGCCCTGTAAGAGAAGAAATGGCTGTTCCTTGCATTGAGATTTTACCACTGCCAGGCATGGAAACTGAGTCAGGTTGAATTGCTTTCTAAGCAGTCAAACATTGGCTACTTTCGAGGCCACTCATTTCTCTCTAGACTGAGGATGCTTGAAGGTTTGAGGCTGGTCCTGAACTCTCAGTAGAATAGCACTTGACCTTGACAAGAGTGTTTAGCATCGTTCCAGACTGGGCTCTAAGGGATATGGGCTCACCTGCATCCCAAGGCTCATCTGGGAGGCAGCCACAGGACATTCTCTGTTGATTTAGCCAAGAATTTCCAAGTTTGCTGACAGTGGTAATTAACTGTCCCATGAGTCCCACGATAAAACCTACTATAGAAAATTGATCAGAACATTGAAGTGGAAGGCACAGTAGAAAACAAGATCCTCACCGCTCACCCACATTCCCCAAAACTGCTCCCTAGAAGGATCTGTCTGTGAGGCCCGCTTGGAAAGCCACAGATCCTCAGGATTGTGAACCAAACAAGGAGCACTACCACATCCAGGGGTCCCAAGGTTTGCAGTGGTGCTCTCCAGGCCTTTTCAAAACAGTGTGATGGGCAGACAAAACATGAGTTGGGCCTGTAGGAACAATCTTGTCCCCAAACCAAAAGCCTCTCTGGAATTAACTTCCTTCATCCCAGAGATGTTCTAAAGGACTCCTGCCATTCAGAATCCCTGCCCTGCCCCTACTATATGAGCTTTCTCATCTTCTCAAGACACTGGCTGAACCATGTGAAATGGACATTTTTTGTAGATCACAAATAGGCACACATCAGCAGTTTCTGAAGGTTTAACTTACTCTATAGGGCAGCTGTATCAGCTCCTCCAGGTCAGTCACAGAAAGGCTGGCCAAATGGTAAGTACCATCCCCTTGATTACTCCTGTTCCCACTGGGTGCAGAGTATGGTCAAGTTCACCATAGAACCGAGGGACAGATGACAAGTAAAATTCAGATTCTTGGACTTCTTTTTTTTAAAGAATGATTGGACTTTTCTACTCTCTCATCTCCCAAAAGGGACAACTACACACTTCAGATCAATCCCAATTCAGGCCTCTGTAATGAAGACCATTTATCCTATTTCACCTTTATTGGAAGAGTTGCTGGTTTGGCAGTGTTTCATGGGAAACTCTTGGATGGTAAGTTATTAAAAGTCTTGAAGTAATGAACAGTGCTGTTTGTGATTCTCTATCAGGTGTCTTATCTTTCATATCATAGATTATAATTAAAAGCCCTGCTGGTGCTGGGGATTGAACCCAGGGCCTTGTGTATGCTAAGCAAGTACTCTACCACTGAGTTACATCCCCAGCCCTCAATAAATTACTTTGGTATTTTATATGATATCCTGGTATCAGCTTGGGCACTGAAGACAAAGCGTCATGTGTACATCTTTTATAAAACCTAAGTGTGAAACACAAACACCCTGTATTTATGTGCTTTGTATGTTTTCCAGAACAACTTTCCTTTAGCAAGAGCTAGTTTTGGTGACAGATGGAAAGGCTAATTAAAAAGTTAATTAAGATGATCTAATCCATCAATATGCTGCCATTGTTCTATTTGTCCCTAAGTATTTAATGTGAGGAGACTAATTTCAAAGTCATGTTACAAGCCAGCTAAGACCTTAACCCTAGAGTGCTTGCTGAAACTCATGACACAAAGCAACTTCATTCTTATCGAGAGCATATAAATCACAGAAGAAATTCAAGGTACCCTGGAAGTTGGAAATCAAACCCCCCTACCTGGCTATATCAATGCTTGTTGTACAGATTTCTTATGACCTTGGTCATTTCAAAAATAGTGACTGTGAGTGAGCACTACAGAAATAAATCAGTGAGGAAAACTCATGAGAAAGGTTTTTTTTTTTTAAGAACTTGGGTGTGAAATGGTTGAGGACAGAAGACAGTAAGATTAGAGACTGACATTTTAGTTACTGTAGAGAGAGCTGTTTCCATGGGAATTGTGTTAATTGCATTTATGGAGCCTGAGCTATTTCGATAATTAATTGATATGCCCTCTTACTTTCCCCTTTCATATATTTTTGCTCTTAATTGCTGATTTTGATGCTCTGGTCTCAGTATTTTACTTTACAGAAGGGAGAGATAGATGCTTCTTTATGATTTTGTCCGTGTGTCTATACAGCAGATGGTTCTTTAACTGTCTCTGTAGGTATAAGTAGACACTTCTAACTCACTCTGTCCATGTGTATACATTAGGCACTTCCTTCTGACTCTCCCTATCTGTGTATACAGTAGATGGTTCTTTATGGCTGTTTCCAAGTGTCTCCACAGTACGGGCTTCTTTCTGTCTGTCCGTGTGTGTATATAGCAGTGCTTCTTTCTAACTCAACTCTGTCCATGTGTACACATTACATGCTTCTTTCTTACTCACCCTGTCCCATGTATGTATACAGTAGATGCTTCTTTCTGACTCACTCTGTTGTGTGTACACAGTAGACACTTCTTTCTGATTCTGTCCATGGGTGTATATAAATAGTAGATTCTTCTTTCTGACGCTCCATGTTCATGGGTGTATACGTTAGGCACAGTTGACTCATTCTGGTCATATGTATACAGTGGATACTTCTTCTTCACTCTGTCTGTGTGTATATAGCATGTTTCAGCTTCAGGATCCCACTTAGATAATGTCCACCTGTTCAGTTCACTTCTGCCTTCTTACAAAACAAAATCACTTTATTCACCTTCTGTTGAGTGAGGAGGCCCTATTAGTTGCTGTCAGGGAACACAAAGAAGTGTAAGATGTGATCCTGACTTGAGTGTATTCATACTTCAGTGGGAAAAAGAGAAAAACAAAACGAAGAATTACAGTGATGGCACCTCCTAAGCGGGGACTGACGGAGTCAGTTTCACTCTGAGGAAGGGCTGATTTGGCTAGAGGTACAGGAGAGCTTCACCTGGGGGGTGGGCAGCCCATGAGCTGCAGTCAAGGCTGCACAGAGGGAAGTGAGCCTGAACAGAGACCTGAGAGATTGTTGAAGGGGTCCGCACAAAAGGGGATCACATGGTATGTCAGGAATTGCAAGATGAAGAGCCACAATGGCCAAAGATGTGTGATCAGCAAGTCCTCAGTTGCTTAAAAATGAGGATGCCCGTGTTGGTAGAGCATACTTTCCCATCTGCCTGCTGAGGTCTTTGTTCTTCTTACCTTGCCAAACACTTAGTCATGTCAGTTGGCAATCAGTTGGGACCACACTGAGCCAGGGGCTCTGGGGAGAAGAGGGTGGTGAGAGGTGGGGGGCACAGAGCCCCATGCAAGGAGGCGTGTGATGCCACCTTTCTTTGGATGAGGGGAAGTGGAGGTCCTCTTTGCCCTTGTCCCCCCACTTGAGCTCTCTGCCTGCCCTCCTGGAAGATTACACAGACCTGCACAACCTGCACAGGGATGTCCATTTCCCTCCCTGTGCTTTCTCCCCATCACTGCCCAAGCAATGATGCTGAAATGCAAGTAAAATTGTGGCCCACTGCTGACCTCAGAGAGCAGCCCCTCTCTTTAGCCCCCACTCACTGCTCAGCCCTTTCTCTGGCGTGACCTCCCTGGGATCCCCTGAACATCCACAGAGTTGCATCCCCAGTCTTCCTTGGCCATATGCCTTGCTTGCATCAGACTCCTGCTTGGCCTGGAGCTTGTTTGGTGTGCCCAGTAGTCATTTTCAGGCCGCTATACTAGCTCTTAGTACAACCACCTTCCTTCCTCCTGCTCTGCCCTTCCCAGGCCATTCTCAACTTGTTCGTGGATGACTCTAGAAGGTCTTTGATTGTGCTGTCCTGGTCTTGCCTTCAGATTTTTTCATGCTCTGATGCTCAGGAGTGTCAGAGACTTGAAACTTAACCCAGTTTTTGTCCTGTTTTAGGTTTCTTCATTCGACCCTTTTACAAGATGATGTTGGGAAAGCAGATAACGCTGAATGACATGGAGTCTGTGGTGAGTACACACAGAGCTTTATCCTATGGATCAGGTGTCGGAGACCATGTTTACAGTCACGGCAGTTGTTGTAGGTTGTCATTCAGTGTGAGTGACAAGGAGGATTAAATTGTTTGCAAAACTAATCGATGGCCCTAATTTTAGTAATAAGCAAATTAGTGTTCACTTCCTAGAATTGTGGTACTTAGGGTAGATACACCCAAATCTGCTACTTCTGCCTACCCAGCCTGAGCTTGTGAACAAATTAAATCCAAGGGACCTTTGTAGACCTTGTCGTAGCCTGTTTTCCATCCAGAACTTCAAATACTAGATAATTACAGATTCATCCACTATCCTGTTTTCTGACCTCATAAAAATGTCAGGGGCAAGGCCAAAACAATAGGAAAAATGTCACCCTGTCATGTTAACATGGAGGAATAAGTCACCTCAGAACAGGAGAAGCCCTCCAAATAGTACCAGAAGTTTTCACATTGAACTGCTATTATTTTACCTGGTCTGGCCATGTTAGAGTAGAAAGAACTTTCTACACAAAAAAGAATTTCTACACAAACAAAATGTCCTTTTCATTACCTGTATTATACCCCACCATCTTCATCCTGAGTGTGTGGGCATTTGCCTGTGTGCCAGTGTCCTCAGAAGCATTTTTGGCCATGTAGAGTACTGGCAGCTCAGCTTCCATGCTGACACTGGGGTTAGAAAGCTGTGACTCACTCAGCCTCACTGGCATGTGGACTGTGTCATGCATAGTTGGCTGTGTGACCCGAGTCCTCAGCACTGACCAGCATTGACCCAGTACTTCTGCTCAACATTGGTAGGAAAGAGGAGGTAGCCATCTGTGCTCTTGAACACAGCTGTGTGCGCAGTTCTGGCAGGCCTGGTGTCCACAGCCTTGTTCCAGTCTCACTTTTTCTTCCAGCTTTCCCATTTTGTTTATGTTTTATGCTTTTATTGCTGTCATTGCTCTTTTGGTTTTTGAGATTAGGTCTTGCTTGTAATCCTGCCTCAGCCTCTTGAGGCCTGGTATTACAGGCATATACCATACAGCTCTAGAAATTGCTCCTAAAGTCTAATTTTATACACCTTTTGACAGGGTTAAATGCAGTATGCTTTTTTTTTTTTTTTTTTTTTTTTTTTTGGCTTTTTAGAGCCTATCATGTCCCTAGTAGCAGAGACCCTGGGCCTGAGCTGAGATTAGCTGAGGGCCCTGTGGCTCCTGCCCTGGATTCTGGAACCTGAGCAGCCTCCTTTATTGCTAAAATTGGCAGGCAGGGAGCACAGGAATGTGAACCCACTGGTGTCCAGTTAGAGTAGTCACCATCCTTCCCACTTTCATCTATAGTCTCACTCTTGCAAGAACGAAGTCTGCTGGTCAGTGCTTGTTAAATTCTACAGACCTGACAGGCTGGCTGGCAGCTCTAACCACCCTGCAGAGTGGCCTCCACCCCATCCCCCCTCATTAGAGGACAGAATACAACCACAAACCCTGTCACTACTGAGAGTTTTTGTCGACTTGTATTTTACATTTAGGGGATGAGGTGGTTTGGGATGAGCAGGCATCATCACATTGGTGAGTAGGGAGCCTGTTTACCGTTCTGCATTACAAAAATGCTTAATTTTGCTTTCTGTGTCATTTCTGTAGGATAGTGAATACTACAACTCTTTGAAATGGATCTTAGAAAATGATCCTACCGAACTGGACCTTATGTTCTGCATAGACGAAGAAAACTTTGGGCAGGTAGGTGTGGCCAAGCCCTGGAGTTTTTGGCTTTCAAAGAGCATTTTCTTTCCTATAGGCTGCAACACAACTCTGCTGGACAATCGCAAACAGCCACACGAGCTTTACATGGTAATTATCACCTTGTTGTTAGTAGTACCTGGTGTCATGCCAGGAAGCCAAGTCTCAGCTTCAACCCTTCCCTCTCCCAGACAAGTTAGGGAAGTTCTAGGAACCTCTGGGGTAGGACGTAGCACTCCTCTTCTCCAGCCAACTCCAGCAGGGTGACTTGGCTGTAGAATTTAGGTACTTCAGAAACTAGGGCAATGGTTAACTTGGTGATTCGAATACGTGAATATGAGTACGTGAAATTCCAAGGGCATTGGACTTTTGTCTCTGCTTTCTGGTTCTGTTGTCATGGCGGAATTGGTTCCACGTAGCTCAGGTCTTTCTGTCATTCCTTCTTGCTTTGCCCCTACACTACCATTGAGACTGATTCATCATAAAAGTCAGTTTCAAAGGTAAAGGTGCAGCCTGGAATTTTCTTCATCACCCTAAGGGTCCGGGAGTGTGTTTGTCTAACTCTGAAGCCTTTGGTTCATTTGTCCCTAGTAACAGTGCTTCTTGGGAGAGATTCTGAAGGTGGTCTTTTTCTGTCTTTTCACAAAAGATCAGAGATATGTCCATCTCTCAGACTGAATCTACAGAACCTTGACATTAATTAGGTCATAAAACCCATGTTAAGGGTTGCCATATGGAAAATTAAGTAGATTTGTTCTTTATTGCTTCCGAGATTTGTATCAAAATATATATGACTATGGAAAAATGCATTTGCTGTTCAGTTGATAATTGAAGTCATAAAATCAGATCCCTGCCATCTTTGGTTAGAGAAGTTTTGGAGAATCTCAGAGAAAAGACACTGAAGCAGCTGAATGTAAAGGGATAAAAGTTACTAATCGAGGAAAAAAACAAAGGTGGTACACACCTGTAATCCAGCACTTAGGAGGCTGAGTCAGGAGGATGACAAGTTCAAAGCCAGCTCGGTTACATAACAAGACCCTGTCTCAAAACATCGAGAAAGACAGAGAAGAGAGGAGGAGAAGACAGGATAACATAGCTATCAACTAGTTATTGATAACATCAACTATTAACTACTTGTTTCCCCTTGCCAAGTATTGGAGCTTCAAAAGGAACCACTAAGTGAGACCTGGGAGTGAGAACTTGGGGAATCTGTAGTGTTCTTCCTGGCTGATATGTGCAGAAGGACTTCAGGCACCTGTTATTTCATGTAGACAGCCCATTAAGAATCTCCTCCTCCCAAGTCCCCTTTTTTTCATTCTCTGACTTACTTCTGATCCTGCCTAAGAGCCAGAGTTTGTGAGGTTCCTACCCAGGGGCCTTGTAATGTGGCTGGGAGGGGCTTCCAGCCACTGCCCTCTCCAGGGCTCCAGTTCTTCCCCCTCCCCACCACCCAGTGCTGTCTGCCTCCTCCATTCACTGCCTTGGATCCTCACTGCCCACTCCCAGATGTGCAGGGAGTCACTGTGTTCTTGCTCTTCCTTCCTTCTTTCAAGTGTACACTTCATCATCAGACTCCTTAAAGGGCAGGCTTCCTCTGCTGACATCCACCTCTGATGACAGGTGTCCCTCCGCCATCCATCTTCTACCCACTGCTTTCTTGTCCCAGCCACACTAGTCTGGTGGCCTCCTCCCATTCTTGGCCCCTTACCACCACACCCAGTCTCTACCCCACACCTCTGCCTAGTCTCCAACTGCCCTGGCTTCTCCCACACCCCCATCCACTTCTCTCAGAGGCCCAGGGCACCCAACACTGCAGCCGTAGCCTTTCTCTCTCCCCATGGCTGCTCCGGTCTAATCAGTGAGAAGTGGGTGTCATTTGGAATGGTCCCCCCATGATGCCCAGTCCTCCGTGTCTAGCAGGTCCCCATGTCCGGTGATTGGCACTCCTACATGCCCTGTTTGCTTCTGGTCTGTGTTGCTATAGCAGACTCCTTTCTGTCTGTCTCAAGGCTTCCTATTTGTCTTCTCTTTCCAGTACATTCTGGGACACTCCCAAGCATACACCCCACGTGTGATGTCTCTGAAATCTGAACACCATCTTCCTGTCACCTTCAGTGCAAACTTGAAACCTGGCATGGCTCTCCTTTACAATCCAGCACTGCCCACCTTTCACCTTGTCCTCTCTCCTTCCCCCTTCTTCTCATGCCCCATTGTAAGCCTCTAGTAACAGTGTTCCCAGATGTGCCTTGGTGCCACATCGCCGGTGGTGCAGTGCTGGTGGTCCAGACTCCTGCAGTCTCACTCTCTCCCTCCTCCTGAGTACCTAGGATTACAGGTGTACACCACCACGCCCAGCTTTGAGTAAAGATTCCAATCTTCCAATAAAGATTTTCTTTATCATTTTAGCTTGTGATAACTATTCAAGCAAAACATTCTCAAGCCTCCTCATTTAATGCCGTGGATTCTTCTAACTTTGGAGTAGAATCAGGTAGAGCGATGCAGTAATCAACACCACCTGAGATGAGTGAGATGATGGAGCTTTCCACTTGTGAAATTATTGCCTTCCCTTTTTAGAAAGCTAACAGGGCACTGATGTGCCTACTCTGAATTCTGGGCAGGAATTTCGTGCAAAGGAAGCGGCTGTGTATCAATCTCTTCTCCTGTTCCATTCATCGCTGCGCCTTGTTCACTGTATCTCACAAATGCCTCTCACACCTCTCTGTTCCTCTGCTTACCCCCATTTCCAAGCCACCAGCTTCTCTTGTAGCTTCCTCACTGGTCTCTTGATACCGACTTTGGCCTCTTATTGACAGGGCCATCATTTCAGAATGTAAAAATGATCATGCCATTTTTCAGTAGGAAACTCTTCAGGGGCTTCCCTTGAGGCCATTCATGGCCTACCTGACTGTGTCTCCTCCAGACGAGTTATGCAGCACTTTCAGTAGACCACAGTGGCCTTGTGGAACACACCAAAACTCCTTCCTGGCCCAGGACCTTTGCTCATGCTGTCTCTTCTGTTGGAAACTCACTCTCTCCCACTTTCAGTTCAGAGGTCCTTTCCTCTAGGAAGCCCATCCTTAACCACAGACCATGTACTTCAGAGCATCTTCCATGCCTTCCTCATGGCGTGTGCACAGTGGCCTTTGTTTTTGAGTATATGGTGAGCAGCATGGCACCTACCATTCAATTGGCACCAGCTATAGTTGTGGAACCGACAATGTGAGCATTAGGCTACCTGCTTGAGCTGCTGGCCTCTTTCAGGATTGTTGACCGAACTCTGCAACTGATTTTGACCCAAGAGGGGGCCTGTGACCCTGAAGGACAAACAAGTCTTTTCCTCCGTGGGGTGCAGTAAGCACCATTGCCTGGGTGGTGAGGACCTGCAGTCGGCCTCCTGCAGTGTATGGAACTACTGCTTGTCTGTTGCACGGTAGAGGTGACAGGCCAGAAGCTCAATTCATGTATGGAACTGCAGTCGTTGCCCTTGTAGGGTTTTCTCCTGAGCTGCTGGTTTCTGGGGCCTGCAGTGAGCATTTCAACTAGCGGAGGTTCAGTCTGAGCGGGTTTTAGGTGCCAAGCAAGAAGAGAGCCGTAGGCCTCTGCACTGAAACATGGTGCTCACACCCCACCCCTCAGGAGGACGGCCTCTGAGAGCCAAACCAGGAAAAGTTCCTCACTGGAGAGCCCGGGCTTGTGGGCCTCCCAGCAGCTGTGCAGTGGGAAAAGAGGGCCACAGATGCAGGACAGCTCTGCAGGACCCATGTGTCAGTAGAGAAAGTTGCCCCATCTTGTCGTGAGGGTCACAGGGTGTGGCTGCAGTAGGTGGTACGGTGTCCTGTGATCCATCTGTTAGAATTTTCATGGAGTTGGCATGTTGTGAGGCTGGGGAATTGAAAAGGGCTCTTTAGGGGGAGCTTTTTTATTTAAAAAAAAAAAAAAAGGTTGAGATGCACTGGGGGGCAGGCAGAAACTCAACATGCAGTAGGGGTCAGTGAGCACAGAACCAGTAGGGGTCAGTGAGCACAGAACCAGAAAGAACTGAACCCAGAGACTGGAGGTGGGGGCAGCACCGCAGGACCAGTCAGTGGGCAGACAGGTGGCAGTGAGGAAATGTAGAGTTAGAGGGGAAGGATGGGGATAATGCAGAAGACCCCCTGTGACATCCGTATCAAAGCTTTGCTGCCACTGAGGGGTCTTGGGAAGGATGAGGCAGTTCTGGCCAAGGTTGAAGCAGTGCACTGAGGCTGCATCCCACAGGTGCTGAGCCCATCAGGGGGCCATGGTTAGTGCTCTGCGCTCAGGAATGAGTCTCAGAAGCAGACAAGCCTCACTCTGCCCGAGCCCACTATGTGCAGGACAAGCCATGCTGTCCCTAGCCAACTCTGCAAGCACGCATGTGCCATGAAGCATGTGAGGGAGGGGCCCGAGATGTGTGCATCCAGTTTCTAACTTCCTCGAGAGGGTCACACAGCTCCTCATTGTTTCCTCTGAGCAAGAAAGAAGTTTATGCTCAGGCCACCAGACTTTCAAAAAGAGGAATTTTTCTACCTGCAATGTCTCTCCAGTACTTATTGAGCACTTACTGTGTGCAAGGCACTATTAGTGGTCTTCATATTGCATTCTTCAGAAACTCAATAACAAAATGACACTGCTGGCCCAGAAAGCCAGTGTTAGGTGAAAGAGTGTATTTAGTAAGGACAGCAGGAACCCAACCCACAGTGGAGGGATTGAAGGCTACTCTCCCAGGAACAGGATACCTGGGGTGCAGGCCTGCCTGTCTGCAGTTTCTCCTTGACCTTGGTAGTTCCCCTCACTGGCTCTCTGCCTCCCCTTGGGATGCTGTTCAGCTCATGGGTCAGAGTTCTGCATGAGCAGAGCTCTGACTGTCGGAAAGGACAAGACCAGAAAAGACTCTTCACTTACCTTCCATCCTGGCTTCTCTCTCCTCAGTGCCAAGCGCTTCAGGCTGACAGTCTGTGACACAGTCGCACCTGAAGCTCAAGGAAGACATCTCATCCTTTCCCTCTTGAGGCAGGGATTTCTGAAATTAGGATGTATGAAGGGTGGGGGAGATGAAAACATAGCAAGGCTGCAGTTAGACAGATGGGAGGCACAGATTGAGGGCTGCCCAAGAAACATGCACAGTGGCGCTACGGAGTTCCATGAATTTGGCCTTGCCTCCAGCTCTCTCTGCTTCCTGCTGAGCCTCATGCTTAACCAAAAAAGGTGGCAGTGGCACCTACCACCTACTAGGGATCTTTTGGTGATGCAACTTTTGGCAGGCCTACTGCTGTGCCCACAAGGAAGCACATTCGATCCCTGGCAGCTTGTTGAAAAAGTTGAACCATTGCTCCCACGAAGATGTTGTCTCTGAAGACCTCAAGAAGGGTAGAAACTCAGCAGCACTGAGAGCTTGACCAGAGAGGCTACTGTCGGGAGCTGGAGATACACCCTCCATCATGGCTTCTGGAGGGAAAGCAATCTGCCCTTCCTAGGCCTGCCCTGAGTGCTTCATTGCTGCCTGGCACCAGAGGTGGGGAACCCAAGAACAGGATGGAATCAACCACGTTGCCAAAAGGTCACCGGCAGACTCATTGCCTGTGGTCTCGTCGTTTAGCATGGGTGGTCAGTTCCCTTTCTTTTCTTTCAAAACCAATTTTATCAGTTCATCTAATTATATTAATCTTTATAATGAAAAGGGAGCCAGTACAACAGAAATATATACATCACCTGTTGTTCTTACTACCTCAAGAAAAAAATCATGATTAAAATTTTGATTTATATCCTGTACAACTATCCTGTGTAAAGCACACAGATGCAAGTTTGCTTTTGTTTTTACAAAGATGTGGTTGTACTGTGCACACAGTGTTCAATTTAACATACACAGCAGTCTACTTCAGTATTCCCAAACATATAATCCTGGGATATTCATAGACATAGAATCTGAACTATAATCCTGGAATGTGCATGCCGTATACTTCATTAATTTTCCCTTTTGATATAAATTCTGAAGGAGAAATTTTTGTGAGAAGGGGATATATGCGCATTAAAATCTTAATAGCCACGTTGTCATCTTCCAAAAATGTAGAACCACCTAGACTCTCGCCCTACTGTGGGAGTGAGAGCCATTCCCTGCACTTGGTAGCGCTGACCTGTCTTGTTCTTTCCATTACTGCCTTCTGTCTGGGAGACATCAGAGGTGTATCCCCCACTCCCCCCAGTTTGTCTGTGGTTGACACTCTCAGTAGCTCTCTGGAAATTACAGCCCCAAACACTACCTGGGGAGGCCCTGTAAGCAAAGAGAGGCAAGGGTGAATCCAGGAAGGCACTGGCCAGGAATTATGAATATTTACTCCACCTGCCTGGAGCTGTGGGAGGAGAGGGGGAGAAAAAAATTCCATCAGTGTGGCTCTGCTGAAAGTCTGCTCAGTACTAAGAGGTGGTCTTGAATTCATTAACTTGTCAGTGATGTGTGTTGGATCTCTATGTGGGTCCTAGAAAAGGAGTAATGGAGGAGAGACCAGTTTGGGCCTTACTAAAAACGACTACAAAGGTATTAATGAACCCTGTCCACAAATCTCCAAAACTCTAACAAAGAACTGGAAATGTTCTCTATAGGAAATGCCCCTGCTCTGCCCACGAGAAATCTGTTTGACGTCATCCCGCATTGCCCTGGCCTGTTCTGGCAGGAGGAGATGACTACCAGCAGGAATGAGAATGAGCTGGAGAATAGCAGCAGGACAGGGAAACGGCCACAAGGAAGGATTTGAGGATGACTGAAAATACAGGAGTAGGGTTCAAATCCATATCGAGGATAGTAAAGAGTTGAATTGACTCCATTAAAAAAATGGACTTAAGTCGTGTGGTGAAAGAGTGAGATCCCTCCTCAAAACACAGAAGAAACTGCAAGAGAAGAACACTTATTCTGGAAAGCCCTTCTCAGGCTTGGTTTACTCTGTAGCACAGCTCCCTCGGCAAACAAGACTGAGGGGTTACCACCAAAATGCCCATGTGGCCCTCTCAGCAGGGAGGGTGGGGCGGAATACTTTTCTGTTTGTTTCAAAATCTATACAATAAGAACAAGCATTTTAAGTGGTAGGGCCCTCTCTCCCTTTCCTTGTACTAATTATTGCTCCCTATGTAATGCTGTTAAGCCAGGGCTGGACACAGCCCAGTAGAAGATGGGTTTGCATCCATCATCTTTACTCCTTTATGACTGAAGGTCACTGTAAGAGAAGGAGCTGTCCTGCAGAGAGAAGAGAGGTGTCCCCATGCAAATAAATTTCTTGCCCTGGCTTCCTAACCTTCTTTGTTTATTTTTAAGTCCCTGGGTTTGCCTCTTTGAAAAAAATTCTATGCATCCATTTTTATGACTATAAAATTTTATTTCCAATAACAAATAAAGTGCATTAGAACTTTTATCTCTAATCTTAATGGATATACTCTGTTGTTTTCTCTTTTGAACATATTTAATTTCTTGATAAATGAAGAGCAGATGAAAAATGTTGCTCTTTCCCATTGTATGAAGACATAAATAACCAAAAATAATTTGCTTTTAAAGATAGCATCTTTAAATGTGTAACATCTTAACAGTTTAAAAGCCTCATTAGATACTCTGTTATATATTGAGTCCATTTGCTGGGTAATAGGTATGAATAAATCTTGCTTACCTTTTATAAGATTACTCAGTAATATGCAAAATAACTTCATGTTGGTGATTATTGTTTTTTCTTTGTAATTACAGACATATCAAGTGGATTTGAAACCCAATGGGTCAGAAATTATGGTAACGAATGAAAACAAAAGGGAATATATTGAGTACGTATACACACATTTACAACTTCGTCTTTTAATAAATTGAACAGCATACTTGATGTCTCTTCCTGAAACAGCTCATGCATGCCACGCACTTGAGTTTATTGGCTAGTTTTCAGCTATGTGAGTTCCTTTTGATGGGCTTCTGGAAAGTTGAATGGTGGGAAGTTGGCTTGTATCATGATTCCAGTGTACTGCCCTACAGAGAAACAGAGCAGGGTGAAAAGATGGACATTCTTGGGTAATGCTGCACATCCTCTTTGAGTACATGGGTGCCCCATCTAAAATTTAAAATAACAACAATGGAACCCAGTGTCTAGCACACGGTGGTAAAATTAGGAACTACCAATGATAAAACAGTCTCTCTCCTGACTTCTTTTCCATAATGAAAGCCAAGGAAAATGGTTAAAATGCATAGAAGGAATTCAACATGTGTAAGTAAACATAATGAATTTTTCTGATATTTGTAACTTTACTAACCTAACCTCAGCCTCATGTGCTGGAACAAAACATTGAGTCCTTCTGGAAGTCTGGATCTTATGTAATCCTGAACGTTTAGAACAGGCAAAGTCTTTCTTAGTGAGGAACGTTACATTTTCATTTTTGACAGATTCGTATGATTCAAACATAGTTCTCAGCTATTCTGAGGACTCTCTTCCAGTATCCTCTAGTCTTTTCCCATGGTGGAGGGTGGGGGTGGGGGAAGGACGAGGTGAGTGCAACAGGGTTTGGTTCTGGGTCCTGGTTTGTGCCCAGCTGTGGGTTCAACAGTTGTCCAAGCTTGTTTGCACTGAGCTCTCCCTGTCAACAAGGTGGGTCCCTCCTTTCTTCTCACCTGAAATGGGCCACAGGGCTTGAATTCAGAGAATTGCCTGGGAGTCTCAGCATCTTTTAGTGTGATCTGTCCTTCCTCGTTAGGAGAACTGGATTGCAGTGCAGTCTCTACCTGGAGACCCTGGCAAAGAGTGGAACTAGGACTTGGTGGCCTTTCCATTACAAATAAGCTAGAAGTGAACTACTGTGGTGCTTACCTGTCCACATTAATTGGCATGCTTGTTCTGACCTTGGGTGATTTTCGCACGTGACACCTGGCAGATGCTGTTGCCTTTGGAATTGGACATGTACTCTGCATCACTCTTTGCAGTTAATTATTTTAAGGTTCAAATGTGATGGGAACCAGGGCCAGGCAGGGTTTCAGCGAACTTCACAGAGAAAAGTGTGACTAGAATCTCCAGTTGCTGGCTGCCCCTGGCACTGTCCAGGTGCTGAAGAATAGTGTTGGGCTGATGACTGCAGCACTGTAGAGCTGGTGGCACTGAGCACTGGTTATGCTGTGGGCTGCTCCTCCAGGAGTTATTGTCACAGTGCCACTATGGAGGGGGCTGCCCTTCATGTGGACAAAACGAAAGGCCACTGATGAGATCCAGAGTCCACTCATCTTGCAGTGAGTTCTGCTCTGTACCAAACATTGTCACAGGGAAAATGGGTCCAGGAAGACTCTCAGAATCTTACTATTCCTGCCCCAAATTTTGGTATTAAAATTATCAGTGTGCATAATGCACAGAGTAATGGGTACTCTTTACAAACATTGTGTATATCTTCACATACGTGTGGCTGCATGGGCCCATGTCCCTACATGCACAGCACGTGTGCGTCCCTAACCCATGACCTTCCTCCCGTCCTCATGGAGTTGTATTTGTAGAGCAGCTTTAGTGGAGGCAGGGGAGCCGTGTTCTGCTCTTGAAAGCCTCAGTGAAGTTTCGTCGACGTTTCTGTGGTTCATGATCAATAGTGGGTGCACAGCAGCAGGCCCCCTGTTGGTCTTGCCGTTGTGGGGGTGGCTAATTATGTCCCTTTTTATTTCCCCACAGCTTAGTCATCCAGTGGAGATTTGTGAACAGGGTCCAGAAGCAAATGAACGCCTTCCTGGAGGTGAGCGCCGTGACGGGCACAATGATGGGGACACAGCACTGAAGGCCAGCAGAGCTCAGCTCATGCTGTAAACCACTCCAGGATGAGTGTTTGGGTGCACTGCCATCTTTTTTTTTTTTTTAAGTGTTCTCTTGCTTTGCTGCTCTTTTTAATTTGTCTTAACTGTCCTGAAAGAGGACTTTTATACACTTGATCTACAGCTATCACCTTAAAGTTCTCGGTGTATCCAGAGAAGGCCACCCGATGCTGTGGAGCCAGGGCCTAGGAATCTAAAGACTCAGCTAAAACCTGCAGGGCAGTTTACCACAAGGCCATCCCACTGGGGATACTTCCCACTTCTGGAGCCTGCCCTTTCTATCCATGGGTGTATCTCAAAATTCCCCACAGTTTTTTTTCCTGTACTGCTACATGGAAGGCACGTTTTTATAAGCTGGGTTTTTATGTTATACCCAGCCTCCTGGACAGGCTTTCCTGCTGTGGAAGAATGAAGCATGTATCCCCCGGGTGCACATGGTCACTGCTGGGGATGCTCCAGGCCCCTTCCAATGCCCCTCAAAAGTGGGGAAGGAATCACCACTTTAAAAAGTGCTGCACAAAAAGAAGAAAAAGAAAATATATATATATATATATACCATAAGAACCTGAGAATACCCACTAGGATGCAAAATAAAATAATCCCTGTACTTTCAAAAAAAAAAAAGTGCTGTACATTGACCAAAAGTAAAATTCCTTTTAAAATCTGACCATGAGTGTTAGTTACTAAAAAGGTAGCTGGGAAAGACCCCAACTCCACGTTACTCATTTCTGGTGAACCAGTGTGAATTTCTTGTTTGGTGCCGCCCTGGCCTGAGAAGAACACTGAAAAACAAAGTCAGGGCCCAAGGGGTGTAACATGGGAGGGCACATTTCACACTTTGTTTAGATGAGGAACTCCAGAAATCCTGGCCCTGCCCCTGCTAGACCTTGCTTTCAACCCCACACATTGAGAGCCTCGTTCTGGGTCACCCACTAGATAGTGCAAGCCTGAGACCAGAGCCTGGCCTGCTGTCCTCCTGTCCTTTCTACACCAGGTCACACCGCCTCCTTTTGCTTCATCTCCATGCTGTCAGTACATTATTTTTAAATGTGTCTCTTGCACATCTGTAGCCTGTGCATTTTAGGACACACTGACTCATAATAGTGTGTCATAAATGACTTTCAGAATCCACCTGCCTACAATATCCCATATTATAGGGTTTCAAAAATTACTCAAGTCCCTGAACCTTCTAGATTTGACAGTTTTTCAAAACTGTTCTAGTATGACTATTCTGTTTTTATTGGAACTGCAGTTACTTGATACCTCTCTGCTGCATGAATCATCAGTAAAGGATGTATTTTATCTAGCTAACAGAAAAACTTTTCCTGTAACATTTGTCTTTTTTAAGGAAAAGAATGTTTAAAGTGAATTTTTTTCCCTTTCAGGGATTCACAGAACTGCTTCCTATCGATTTGATTAAAATTTTTGATGAAAACGAGCTGGAGGTTTGTATTTTAAATACTATTTTATGTAGATTTTTAAATTATCTCTTATTACTTTGTAAATCATATCTTAATGTACTCTGATCCATGATGTCCAATTGGATACATTTAAGATGAGCTCTATTCCCTTTCTCTTGTGGGGCTTGTTTTCTGGTTTGGGAGTAAGGAACAGCAAAAGTAATCAGTGCTACTTGCCCATCAGAGGGCAGCTATAGGACAGACCCCCTGAGCTGAGATGGGCTCGTGGTTCTGTGATCACAGCAGGTGATTACTGTGTAGGGTGGAGCCCAGATGTGCAGCAGCCCTCCAGGGTTGTAGCACTCCGCTTGCAAGACCAGGTGGCCTAGTATCTTTTACAGCCTCCCCATCTCTACCATGGGGGACTTGGCCTGTACTAGGGGTTATAGAGAAAATGTATCCTTGAACTTGAAGTGATTTATGTTGGGTGAGAAAAACATCAGAAGGCTACCAAATAATTTAGTAGCACAGAAGGCAATTTAAAGAGTTGTCCATCTAAGCTTCTTTGTGTTGCTATAGATCAGAGAGAATAACTTGAAAACCAAGGTTGTGGCTCGCCCTTTGTTGTGTCAAGACACACAAGAGAAGGAAGGAGCCTGTGTCTGTCCACAAGCTGGTGGTGCTGGTCCTTACCGTTTGTCCATTTCACATTCGACAAAGTATGTCTCAGAGACTGGCCTTCTCTACTTTTACCTGAAAGTGGAAGCTTTAGGATAGAGGATGTCATGAAAGTTACTGCTAGTCCTGTGATTTGCACATGGGGTTACTAAGGCAGGGAGAAGTGGACAGCCTCATGGGTTGACCCTGTAGGGTGGTCCCCAGTCAAGGGTAGGACTCTTGTCCTCAGCTTTGGGTGTAGTTCTTTCTATTTTATTCTAGTCCCTCTGCAGGATTGTCATATTCATTGGTCTTCAGAAAACTATCTTAGTGGAGAATTATAGTATAAGAAAGGCAAACCCTAGACTAGTACTAAGTCAAGGAAACACTTATAGCCTGAGTGTCTGTGTTCTGTTCACATGCCTGGGCAGATGAGGTAATTGGTTGTCACCTGAATTGGTTGATCTGGGGGAGATGAGTTCTTGCTGTCATAAGCATTGCTTCTCTTGTGGGCAGGGAGAGTTTCAAATATTCAGACAAGTATTTCTTAGGGGAAACAGCCAGGATGGTGTGCATATCTACAGAGTACAAGGAGATCCATGAGTACAGTGCTTAGGATTGGGGGATGGGGAAAATGGTCAGTGTTTCTAGTATAAAATGCCATGTTCTTGTACAAGGGTTGGCTTGAGCCACCCTCATTAGCTGTACCATCTCTGTGAGCCACCATGCCAGGAGAGTTTCAAACATCTATCCGCATTCACAGATTTCCATGAATTGCAAGCTTACCTGCTTTGTACAGTGACAAAATGCCAGAATGGAGGAAGGGAGATTGTCTCAGTGTAGGATTTCCTCAGCTTTAACCTCAACCTTGTCTTCATCTGAAATTTCTCCTTAATAGTTGCTGATGTGTGGCCTCGGGGATGTGGACGTGAACGACTGGAGACAGCACTCTATTTACAAGAATGGCTACTGCCCAAATCACCCTGTCATCCAGTGGTTCTGGAAGGTAACTCCAGTGCTACAGGCCAGGCCCTGCTTCAGGTTCCTTCCTGAATCAGGACAGACCAAGGTCTACGATGCCATTGTCTGACCTTACTAGGCCTGAAGCTAGAAATTGGGGTTTCAGTACTTGTGTTGTCAAGGAGGGAAAAGGTGGACTGAGGTAGACACCCTAACTGCAGCTTTTCCATAATTTCATTGTGCAGTAGGACTTGAACAAGGTCCCTATGAAAGTACACTGTCCTTCCTTGAGCACTGGTTAAGGCGACTTTTATTTGAGAAAGCCATTGAGTAAGACTCTGAAAAGGAGTTAACTGGCTTCCGGCATCCTGGACCTGAGCCTCTGCAGAGGAAATGAGAATGGATGCTTGCTCAAGGTGTAAACCTGCTGCTGGGCTGGCTTTCCCAACAAGCCATTTCTGTGAAGAAATCATTTTCTTAACTTTCTTTTTTTTAATTCAATAATCATTCCTATCTTTGTATCTCTTAACCAAAGATGTAAATGAAATTTGCTTCTCTCTCATATGGCCAATGATGGCATCCTGCTGGGCTCAGGAGGGAAGCAAAATAGGAAAGGGTTAGATTAAGGGAAGAGATAGTAAGCGAACTAATAAAAAAAAAAAAGACAGTTAATCCTTCTGCAAAAAAAAAAAAAAAAAGGCTGGTTATTTATGTATCAAAAATCTCTGTCTGTTATTAATATTCAAGTGACAGCAGAAGTAGAGAGAAAGAAGAAACCAGACTCTTGCAATCCTACAACCAAATCTCACTCAGCTTTGAGTTTACATTTTTAATAGCTGTTCAAGTAACATTCACAATAAAGCCAATTCAATTGCTATAATTCAGATATTATATGGCACACAGATTGTTTTAGAAGCCTAGTTTTTGCTTCTGTTTTCCTTTTGTAAATAAAATGTTATCTTTAGGGAACTTGTCTGCAATCTGAAACCCCATCTCCTCACCTCAGTTTCCCTAGTGTGGACACTCCTGGAACACTGCATGATTATAGTCAGCTTGGGGCTGGCAGGCCTCAGACACAGAAACCCAGGCTCAGTGCCATCAGAGAGTTGGCTTTGTATATCACTTTTTTTTGGCCTATTGGCAGAAGAAGAAAGAGACCTGGTGACCACTTACTTGCTATGAGTAGAAAGGCTGGGTTGTGATCATTTAAAAAAACAAAGGGGACCCAGGTTTCAGAGCCAGCTGTCTAGGTATCCAGGTCTTACATGGCAGTCAGTATAAGTAAGATTAAGTTTGCCAGCCTGCAAACAGCTGCCTGTGCTGTGTGTCATAGGGGGACATAACAACCTTCTGCCTCTATACCCAGGCTGTGCTACTGATGGACGCCGAGAAGCGGATCCGGTTACTCCAGTTTGTCACAGGGACCTCCCGAGTACCCATGAATGGATTTGCCGAACTTTATGGTGAGCAGCCTGCCTCTGCCTTGCTTCTCCCCCTGTGACAATCTAGCCAGTCATCCCCTCTGGCCTCCCAGGCCTCCCTCTTTCCAGACCAGTGTGCTTGCATCAGTCAAGTAGGGTACTCATGGAGACCTAGCTGGAACAGGAGGGAGCACAGTTTATAAAGTTACTCTTCCCTTTTTTCTTTTCTTTTTTCCTCCTTTCATCTTTTAAAACTAGATTTGCAGAATCACCCTTGTGGTTATAAACTGACTTTAAAAGAGTCCTGTAACCCTTTCAAGTGCAGAAGGGAGGTGGCAGTGTCTGCACTTGCAGGGGTTCTGTCTGTGGCACCTGGTGAACTTCTGTCCTGCCGGGTGGCAGAGTCTGCACCATGAGCTCCTACAGACCTCATGCTTCCCCACAGGAAGTACTGCATGGCAGTGTGACTGTCTCATGACTCACCTGGGCCACCCCTGCCCTGACATCGTGTCTGTCCTTCCTGCCTCCCTTTTCCAGCAAGTCTCACAGCAGCTTTGTCCTCCCACAAGCCCTGTTGACTTGTCTTTGTTCTCTCCAGGTTCCAATGGTCCTCAGCTGTTTACAATAGAGCAATGGGGCAGCCCTGAAAAACTGCCCAGAGCTCACACATGGTGAGTGATGAAACCCTTAGGTGTCAACTGGTGGTGGCTTGGGTACCCAGTTCTGTGTGATGCTGGCCCAGAGGCATAAAATGCTGCGTGTCCTGCCCAGAAATATGTCAGAGTATAAAGTGACAAAGGTGTAGATGAGGATATAAACAGAACAATAAATGCTAGCAAGACTTAAATCATGATTTGAATGGGCCCACTGCACATGAAAGGCTGAGGGCTCCATGCTGCGGAGACTCCTCCAAACCCACCCCTTCCCTGATGGTCTGGGGGTCAGACCATTTGTGGACATGGAAACTCCTAGAGTCTCACAGGGTTGGTTTTTACTTTCCTTAAACTGACTGTTTAGAACTTAGGATAAAATTCCCTGTAGGAGCATTGACAGGTTTTTGTTCCTGTCAATAACCCATAATTCCCTGGAATTTAGTGATAATGTGCTTATGACTGGAGGAGCAGAGAGTGTCTGTAGGTGACCTGTGGCCCTCAGTGGCAAGGGGTGGAGTGCCCTTCCAACTGTAAGGGGAGGAAAGAGCCTTGCATGTTTTCTTGAAAGACACACAACACTCAGCACACAGACAGGTTTGGCCCAATGGGTTTTCAAAGCAGTGATCAACAAGCTTTTGCCCCTTAGGAAGCAGTAGAGTGACTCCTCGGGACACAGTGAGCAGTAGAACCTGCCTGTCTCAAGACAGCCATGCTTTCAAAGCCTGCATTGGCTACCGAGGTGACATGAGCAACTCAACACTCCCCACAGGGGTGCCTCTCTCCACAGAAAGGCCTGCGAGCAGAAGATACCTCTGGAAATTGGCTGCAGGAGGGTTTTGTTTTTGTGCGATCTGCCACTGCTGAGGGTGACATGTTGCAAGCAGCCCTGACCTTTATAGGAAGGATTTCTGCTTCTCTCCTAAGTGGCCTCGCTCCACACAGGCATGGTTGTGTTGTGGCCTAGGAACGGGGATTTGCTGCCGATTCTTAGCAGTAATTCTACAGTGACATTCACCCATGGAGGTATTAGATTCTTCCTGGTTCTAGGAGAACGTAAAATGCACAAGTAAGCTTCAAACTAGAAGCCTGCTTTAGTAGGAAAGCAAAAGCCACTGGTCTGGCTTGCTTTGATGTGACCACTGAGCATCTGACACTTAACAGGCTTCAGTTCACTGTGCTGTAAAAGTCACTGCTTGAATATTTTAAATTACTCTTCATGAAGACTTACAGACCCACCTGCTCTGACAGTAATCTCATTCAGCCCACACCTTACATGAGCAAGCTGAAGTCCACTGAGGACAGTGACCTACCCAGGGTCACCTGGCTCCAAGTAGCAAAGTAGAGCCAGGTTCCTTGAAGCAACAGTATGGAGCACCTGACACCTTCTGGGCCTTGTCTCTGTGTCTGATGGGACTGACTCACATAAGAAATGGGTGATCTGATGAACCATTCTTACAGATAAGGAAACTGAGGCCCAAGGCCTTAGTGATATGGTTTCAGATTTACAATCTAACGCTCCTGTTGGCCCCTTCCCTCCCTCACATCAGTGTGCCTCAAACTTGAATTAGCTGGGCCTTTTATAAAAGGAGAAAGTGGTCACAGACCCTGGAGACTGAGTCTTCAGACCTATGGGAGCTGCAACCCCTGGACCAGAGCAAGCCTCTGGCCTAAGACAGGAGCTACCCCACTCTGTGAAAGGCACTTTCTTGTGCAGTCTGCAGTGGACTTGTTGTCACAGTGAGTGCAGTTATTCTTCTAGATCATCATCAGTATGAAAACAAAGTTGACCAATGCTTTTAGGACTTCTTTAGGCTGCCTACGTGTCCAAGAACCCCAGTCTAGGAGACACAGTGCTGTTCTCTGTCTTTTAACTTTTACTGGATGTTATAAAATCTGCATGGCGCTCAGTGGGACTTGTTCATGAAGAATTAAGGCCTGGGCATGCAGTTGTATCTGTTTCTTACTGGGAAATGGGTGTCCCTGAAAGCAGGAAAAATTGTTTGGCTTGGATTTGGAATTACATACCAGTGCCTGGAGAGGGCCACTTTTAAATGCAATGGTGAGGGTCCTCGTAACAGGCAAGATCTGGGTTTCAGAGCCAGCTTAGGACTGACTGACTCTCCCACTCCCTGTGTGACAAGCTACCTAACCTGCCTGTGCATTAGGCTCTTCCTCTATAAAACAAATGATTGCCTCCCTTCCGGGGCTAATGGCTAGGGTTCAGTGGGTAAAACAGGTACAGTTCTGAAACAAGGCTAGCTCCAGAATGCTAGCCCTTAAATGGTCATGAGCTGGGCAAGGGCGTGGTGGTGTTCAGGCAGCAGCCCTCCCCAGTCAATGTTGAATGAATAACAACACTGACCACCATCACCATCTTTGGATCACTTGCTACTGGCCCCCTTTATGCATATTCTGATTTGACTCTCCCTGTACCCACCGGCAATTTCCCTTTTTCAGAGTTAAGCAAACAGTGCAGAGGGTAGAGGTGAGGTGACTTGCCCATGGTCACATAACCAGCAATTGGCAGAGGCAGAATTTGAACTTGGTCCTGTAAACAAGTTAGTTCAGTTGCCTGCAGAGGTCATCCATTCATCTGAAGAACTCACTCTTGCCACAGTGGTTTGTGGCCCCCAGCTGAAGCCTCCTAATACGTGGGAACTTTTTGATAAATGCAGCTCCTCACTCCAAATTTCACTGGCTTGCCTGATTCTGGATAGCTGGGTGACTTAGTGTTGGCATTCTGGGGCCGCAGTATTCCTAGGAGTGGCTTTGCCTCCCCGTTTCAGGACCTTCCTCTGCAGAGTGGAGGTAACCTTACCTGCTTTGTAGGCTTGTGATGCAAACAAAGCAGTGATACAGAGGAGAGTGCCAGACTCAGGCCTGATGGAGAGCAAGCGATGCCTTGGGGCTCGGTAGAGTCCTAGTCCAGCCCAGCCGTCCGTCACTCCTGTGCTCCATGGGGTTTGAATCTCACTGTGATCTTATCTCCCTCCCTCCAGACGGAGGGTTCATGGATTGTTTTGTCTCCTCTGTAGATTGAATAGCCTGTTTGGTTTGGACAGTTTCATTGCTAGAATTTATGTTTTAATAAATCAAAATGTGTCTATGAGACCTGGCCTGCTGGCTCACACCTGTAATCCCAGCTACTCAGGAGATGGAGCTAGGAGGATAGCAGTTCAAGGCCAGCCAGGACAAAACAGTTAGCAGACCGCATCTCAAAGAACAAGAACATGCCTGTGCTCCCAGATACCCAGGTGGCATAGGTAAGAGGATGATGGTCCCAAGCCGGCCTGGGCGAAAACACTAGACCCTATCTGAAAAACCCTAAAAGCAAAAAGAACTAGGGACATGGCTTAAGTGGTAGAGCACTTGCCCAACAAGCCAAGTTCCTAAACTGTAGCTACGGCACCAAATGCCCCATTGCCATTAGCCAAGTCTAGGAAGTGTTACTGTGACTGCAGAGTACAAGTAGTGACCGCCTACCTACACCTTCTGTTCCCTTCATAGCTTTAATCGCCTCGACTTACCTCCATACGAAACCTTCGAAGATTTACGAGAGAAACTCCTCATGGCCGTGGAGAACGCTCAAGGATTTGAAGGGGTGGATTAAGGCCTTCAGCCTCCATGGCACGGTCCGCCCAGCAAGTTCCTCGTGCACTTTTGCATTTGCCTAACAGACTTTTGCAGAGCCAGCACAGACAGCAGCTACACAGCCCGGCCTGGCTCTGGGAGCCGAACCTCCTCCGGGCCCAGCCCAAGTTCCACCGCGGGGACACAGCCCTGGCTCGACTCCCACCTCTTCCACCACCAGTGCTCAACTGGTTGATATGTACACTAACTACATTTCCGGAGGACTTGTCCTATTTATGTGTGCCTCTGCAGGCAAAGCCCTTAATAAATATTTTGCATACTTTCTGAGACAATGAATGGGATTAATCACTCTACAGGTATAGTATTACAACTCATGTTTACTTTTTTAAATGATTTAGATCGATTCTCAGATTTTATTTCATTACAATTAAAGATGTCTCATGTACTTGGAAAAGTGAGCATTTTTTTTGTATTTGGATTTCACACCAAGCTTAATGTCAGTGACATTTTTATTTTTGAAGTACTTTCACACTCTCACTCTCTACTTTATTAGACTCAGAAGACTAATTTTTGTCCAAAAACCTTCTACAGACAAGTACTTTGAGAGAATTTCAAGTACAACATTGAGCATAATGAGCATTTTTTCCATAGAATGAAGATAAACTGGACATTGCTTTTTTTTTGTACAAATTTAGATAATAGCCACAGGCTGAGAGAATTGTAACATAGCATGATCTATTTGTGTTAACTTGAAAGGAATCACACCATTATTCCTTAGAAGTCATGATGCGTGCTATCACACAGAGATAGGGTTGAACTAGCATTTTTCGTCAGAGAAATTCCCAAACCTTTCCTGTTGCTGTACAGTCATCCTCTCCTTCTCTTTGCTGTTTGTGGTAGCGACATTTTGAATGAAACTGCACTGCTTGATTTGAGCCTATGGAAGCCAGAACCATCCAGTGTCCTGTCTGTGTGTTTGCTCATGGTAGCTTTCTCCCATTCTTGCTCTAACGTCACCGATTCTGAAGGCACTTTATGTACTACATGGAGGTCATGCCTAGTTTTGTCTTTGTTTTTTATCAGAAGCATTCGATGTGATGGTTCTTTTTTCTCCCTACACACGGCATTCTGGTACAATGTACCCGTTGTTAATCTGGCTGCTGGTGTATAAAAACCCGGATGTAGAGCTGAGCCTACAAACCTGTCATCTCTGGTTGTTTTGTGATTTCTACTCGACTACAAGGATTTACTTAATATACACTTAACTGAGTTTTGTTACATATGACTTCTTGCTGCATGCTTCAGTACTGTGCACTGTGTGAGTCGTGTCTATCACGTGCTAGAGCAAAACTGGAAGGAAAGATGTGATGTGATCCACTGGGGTCAAGCCATTAAGCTGGCAGAGCCAGTGGCAGAGGATTCAGGGTGACTGCAGTTTGGTTCTTTTCCACTTGTAAGTCTCTGTTGCAGAATTTTGTCATGTTTTTAGAAGATGGCTAGACAACGTGAGTGATGGGTAATCCCGCTGGCCTGTTAACTTGTGTTGTTCTGCTCCTGTTACGCGGTTAGGGGACACTGGAAATTTGATTTTTTGCCAGTTGTAGATAAGACCAAAAAACAAAACTGTGGTTTTAAAGTCTCTGTTATGTAAGAAGGACCTCTGGTATAAGAAGTTACTCACATTTCTGCCCTGAGAAGTCCTTCCTGGATGGCTGTTGTGTGTGGAAGAGTACAGAGGCCTAAATTTCAAAAAGAAGGTGGATTCTAAAAGCTGAGAATTGGCTCCTTTTCATGGAGCTTTAAAATATCTGGTAAAGTTCAGAAATCTTAACTGTTAATCTTAACTGTTAAGTAATTATTTAAAAAAACAATGTTCATTATTTTTTACTTTTTCCCTTATAGTCAACATAACACAAAAAAAAAAAGAAAAAAACTTTTTTTGTAACCTTCATAATCCAAAGCCAGTTCTATTTCAGAATCCTGCCAAAGCCTGAGCTGGGCGGCATGCTTTGATGGGTTTTGAGAATGATCGTGTAATTATAGGATGAGAAATCGGATTCTAGTCCAAGAACTGGGATTCTTCTGTCATTTTGTAAGCTGTATATTGAAAAAAAAAATCAGATTATTCACTAAATGCAAACTCGGCCAAGTATTGAAAATATGAAAAGAGAAACTTCTGTAATCATTTCTAAGCCAAATCCAAAAAGAGTTAATACTGCTGTGAATATTTGAAAGGTGATAATTGTTAGTGACACTGCAGTTCTTATGTCCTTAATCATATCTGATTTTAACAACTAAATACTCCTGGATTTGGCTATTGTTTTTTTTTAAACTCAAAATAGTCCTAAATAATTTGTTAAGCTTCACTCTTTGCCTAAAATGCCCCTGGGTCTTGTCTCCAGATCTCAAGGTCTGCTTTTGGTCATCTTTGTGATGTAGTTGTAAGTGGCAGAAAATGCACTGACAGCAGCTTGATGAGTCCCCCTGGGCCTCCCTGCTCTGGGCCAGCCTGGAGGAGGAAGGCTGTCCTGCCTGTCCTAGCAGTTATACTCACTGCTCCACACTCTTGAGGTGTCTCTCTGATGCCTGCTTCTCCCAGGCCACACAGATCACTACAATCCCATCCCTCTGGCTCCTTGAGAAGGGACAATTGTTGAGGGCCTTTTATTATGACACTCTGTAGTGTGGGCCAGGGCTCACAGGACTCTGAGCATCACTTGGCTGCCTTAGGTGTTTCTGTACCTGCCCTCGTTGGTCTGCAGGTGAATTTGGATTAACTTCAGACAGTGTGCTGCTTCTCCTGCCCACTGCATCTGGAACGGGCAGCAGGAGACATTTGTCTATCTACAGTTTATTTGACTCTGTGTACCTTCCTTGTTCGCCTGAGACATTCACCATTCTTTATTTCTTTGTAGCCAGTCCTTTTTACTCCCCACAACAAGAACTGGAGATGCTTGCTTAATTTTTGTTTCCAAAGCCCTTTAGTAGGTGACATCAAATATTCCCTAAATTAAGGTGATGAATGATACGATATATGTGACAAGGATTATTCCTTCTACAGAAGGACCTAGTAGCAGATTTGGGGAAATAGTTAGCAAAATATTTGAGCCACTCTCTGCAGCTCACATAGTTGCACAGACAGCATAACATGTATCCCTGCCCTTCAGTCTTGCCAGGGTCCCAGTTTTACTCTCTTGAAAGCCAAGTTCATATAAGCAACTTCTAATTGTGCTACAGTTACCAGTTGGCTCTCGTATTTTCCTAATTGTCTTATATCTCACCTCTGGAATTTTGAAGTCTACAAAGGAAGAGAGCCTGGGTTTGTCAGCTGTCCAGCCCCTCCCCACTGGGCTGGCTGTCCTCTCCCCTCCTCATCTCCCCTGCCTCAGTGCCCCGAGGGAAATGCTGACTGATGTCATTTTCTGCCTGGCCAGTAGGGGTGCTGCAGTGCAGGGTCACTGCCAGCCCCACTGCCTCCTGGCCCCCAAGAAGATCACGCACTACCTCTGTCTCATTCAGGCATTGGGGTACATCCTAACTCATGTCAAAACTGCCAATTTCAGGACTGAGTTGTATTAAAAAGAACAAAAACCTTATAAACTCCACTTTGTACTTTAGCTTTTAAAACGGGGAAGAAAATGTGATATACTTTGGACCACTTTTTTAATTTCTATAAGCCTTAATGAACAGTGTATATACACTTGCATACACACACACTCCACCCCAGAGTATAGTTGTCCATGTGTCAGAGGAAATGCTGTAGCATTAGGACGTGAGCCTGTATAATGTTTTCTAGAAAAGGGATAGCTTTCTGTGGGTACAAAATTTTCCAAGAAAACTTCTCATTCAGCGTCTATCCTTTGTTTAAGATGTTGCGCTCAAAGCAATGCATGTTAAAAATGCATGTCTCTGTTGGTTTTATGTTTGTAAGGAGTAATGGTAGGAATCTAAGGACATCACTATTGGTGCCTGACCTAGTGTACTTCATTCTTGACCTTGTATCAGTGCATCCAAAGCCTTCCTTGTGACCATAACCTGTGTCAGCAGGTGTTCGTGTTCCTTTGCAAGCCAGGCAGGCCCTCGTTCTCACACTGATTTCACCTAGATCGCCATAGTTTCATTCATGTTAATTCTGTGTGACGTTCTTCCTTTACTACTCTGTATGTAACAGAAATACATATATACATAGATATGCTGTCCAAATACACATGTATATATGTGTATAGCATTTTTACACCTTTATGAGTAATCTGGCCTCAAAAGCAAGTAAGAGCTTAGTCCTCAGTTTTCTCCAAGCTGTGTTCTGAGAATTCTGACCCTCGGAGCCTGAGAGAATCCTAGGAGCAAGGTGTTAATTTGCTGTCATTCCTTAATTCAGAATTTATTCTCAAATGAAACATGAAAAAAATAGTGGCGTTTAAGGTGAAAAGAGTTTTCAAGCACTCCAAATGAATTCTCCTCGTTCTGTAACTTTTTATTGTAGACTCACCTCCTAATACAAAGCCAAGTCCTATTTGATACAGTGGTCAAAACCAAACTACCTTCAAGTTTTTTTAAGACAACTTAGGGATAATGCTCATTTTCACAATCAAAATAGCTTTAAAATACAGTTGAATTTGATACACACAGGAAATGTTTTGTTTAAGAACAAGTCCTTTTTTGCTTTTCTTTCTTCTTGGAAGATCTAAAGAGAAATTGTAGCTTGTTTTCCTGACAGCAAAAGAATAATGTGACAAAATGAGGTCGTTGTAAAGAAGTGATGCAACATGTCAAATATTTAATAAAGAATTATGGAAGCTGGAATATTTTCTACATCAAGTATTATGGGTTGTCTGATTTCAAGCTTCTTCGTGAATGCGTCGTCCTAATCGTGTTGGGGGTTTCAATGCAGGTGAATTTACAGTATGTTCATCTTAATGTCTACTAAAAGTCCCACACTCCAGGTGTAAACATGGCGCAAGCACATTTGTCCTCATCTTTTTATTGCACTTAAGAATTACTAATTTTATACAACACATGTATAATCCATACCTGCTCGTTCCTGGAAAGGCAGATATCCTCTTTTTTTAATCAGACTAACCCTCAACCTGGAGACTTGGTGAGGCTCACTAGCGAAGCAAGCCATGTGCTTCCTGGAAAAATAGCTAGACCTCGAGCCAGTTCCCTGGTAAAACTCAAATCAACCCTAGTACTGACCCGCCTCTCCATGTTCCTAGCTGTCCCCTCCGGGACTGCCAGGAGTGACATCCAAGCAGGACCCTGTGTCACAGTTCTTGCGGTAGAAGTAGATAAGCTTGCTGGAAATCTGCTGCCAGCACCAGGAGCTCCTGCCACTTCACCCAGGCTGACAAGGACATAGGTTCAGGAAGACAGAGCCACCGTGAACTCTTACATGTTTGTTCTTAGAGAAAAATGCAAGGTAGGATGAATAAATTACATCACTAACGCAGTTGACAGGATGGTAACCTGGTAAGCAACCTGTTCTGATGACCAAGAGTGATGCAGGAATTTGAGCACAGGTGTCCCAAAATTCTAGGACTAGCTCTAGCAGGGTTGGCTCTGAGGAACCACATTCAAAGGGGTCCCCAGGGGTGAGAACAAAAAAGCCACTTTCTGATTCCTAAAGTCCCTCATCTGAGAGAATACTTCTCAAAATGGTAGATTTCCAGAGGACTGGGGCTGTGAGTTCTCTGGCTTGAAGGAGCAGGAGGGGTGGCCCATGTTTTCTCCCCAGCTTTGTAAACCACAGCCTGGTGCTGGGTGAGGAGAAACCTCTACTCCTCTGTGAGGAAAGTGCTTAACTTGCAAGTTTGCTCGGAAGGAGTGTTCCAGTGAGAGTAATCACACCACCAAGTGAGCAGACAAAAGCTGAGTGCTGTAGAGTGGAATGTAAGGCCCATTTGTGGCCTAGAGGGGCAGGGCCTTGCATGACCTGGCGGAAGGGCACCAGGCAGCCCTCCAGCCAGCTCTTGGCACACTCTGTGGTTAAAGGCAAATACAGGCAATTTCTAAGTAATGACCTTCTTGGCAGGCAGGTACTAGAATCAGGATATTTTCAATCCTGCTTTGCCTTATCCAGCGTGAATGCCAAGGCAAACTAAAGGTGAAGATTCTACCTATCCTGCAACACCCAGAGCCGGTCACACTGGAATTATGTGATCACGGGAGGTGCAATAGAAGGGCACCGGCTCGTCCAGTGCCCTTATTGGTTCTTGCCCTTAATCTCACAGTATGTGACTAATTACATAGGCTTAGAGGACCAGGTTTTCATTAAGTCTGGAACAGGATCTGTTCTAATTTGTGTCCTTAGGAACTTCTAAAGCTGCTTGCACAGATCCATAATGGCCACACTGAGCATTTCTGTAAGCAAGGACAGAGAAGGAGACAGACCTAGCATCCCTCAGTGGTACGGCCCTTGCACAACAGGGCAAGACAGAGCACAGGTTGGCACTGTCGAGAGAAGAGGCCAAAGAGCCCCAGGGGGAAGTGCTAGGTCAACCCTGGCTGTGCTCACCCAGGCGACCCCACAGGCTCCAAAGCTGTCGCAGGTGAGGTCACAGATGCTTGTGAAGAACCCAAACCCACTGCCAGAAGCACATCTGCACAGTGGAGCTGAGGTCCAGAAACATCTGTAAAAAGTTGTCTTTCTCCCCAGAGGCCTGATCTCGCCCCCTGACTACCGCCTCACTCCCTCTGGGATTCTCATTTTCTTCCTCAAAATTCAGGAGAGGCTTCCAGCTGCAATGAAACCAAAAGAGGCTGCATGTGGGAGCAGGGGCTCCCCAGCCTGGAACCTGCTGTATTCTGTTGCACAGTCACCTGGACAGCAAGCTGCAGGATGGGAGCAGCGGATGCAGTCCGTAGGCTGTGACAGCCCTGCCACACACATGGCACAGATGTGGCACTTCAGCCACCCTGCACTGGCCTCTTGCACCAAGGTCCTGTTATCACATGATGATGGCAGAGAACAAAGAGCTTCAGTTTTCTCTCTCTCTCTCACTGTCACTTTGCCTCTTTTTTGGCTTATAGTTGTCTTTGGAAGATAAATATTCAGTCCATACAGCTCAAATTCCCTCTGGAAGCTCTTTCCTACAGAGTGGCCAGGTCAGTCCTGTTATAGGACTGGGCGTGGTCCTCTCAGTCCCCTGGGGAGCTTTGCAAGTGCTCCAGGGCCATGGGACCTCGTGCTGGTCCTCCCACCCTGGCCCCTGTCTTCAATGCTCTCTGGAGCCTCACCCTGCAACCCTGAGGCTCTAGCCAAGGTCACTCTGCCCTCACCGTAGCACTCCCACAGGCTTCTCGACCACTTCTGTGTCTCCCAAGGCCCTGCCACTCTGTGCTGCTCACCTGTGTCTTCGAGCACCTGGCACAGTCCTTGAGGGAACATGGGATACAAGGCTTTGCTGCTTCTGGCTCTCCTCCCACCCTATCTGGGGGCTACGTGTTTCCTCTTGCCAAGGCCACCATGGTGGGACAAGGGGACTCAGAGACAGAGTAATACCCCAAATCTGAGTTCAGATCCTTGACTCCCCACACCAAAGTCAGTTTCTCTCTTTACAGACTCCTCAGGGGGCCCCCAGGTCTTTGGTAAAGTCTGTAATATGAACCATCTTAATGCAGAAAGAGAATAGACAGAAGTTGCTTGGCCTGGTGTTCAGCACCATTTGCTCCCTCAGGACTAAAGACAGTCCATTTTGAGTCTCAAAGCACAATGACTTTCCCCGTTAACATTTTACGAGCATTTGTAAAGATTTGGGAAAGGTAACGGTATTGTACAGCCAACACCTCTACCCATCCTCACCACCTAGACAACACCTCCACCCTTCTAGTGCTTGTCTTACCACCTACCCATCACCTACCCACCTTCTGCCCCTTGGGACCACCAAAGCATTGCAAAGTAAACCACAGACTTCCATACCACCCCCCAAATACCCCAGCATATCGTGGACTAAAGTCTTTTATTAAGATTTCTTGGGGCAAAAGTCACGTACAGTGAAATCCACAAATCTTAAGTGCACACTCACTAAAGCGTGACACCTAATGCACATGTAACCCAAACTGCTATTGCCCAAAAAGTTCCTTCAAGCCTCCTCCAACTCCATCCCCAGCCCCACGTCTCAGAGCCGCTCCGAAATTTTTCAATGTTAATTTTGCCTGTTCTAGAATTTTATATGGAACCATATAATTTATTCCAAAAATTTTTATTTCCGTTGGTAGCTATGCTACCTTGAAGAAATCAAATTTATTAAGTCAATTGACTGGAAGTCACAGGACATTTGTAAAAGGAAAAAAAAAGTCAGTTTAATGTCTAGATAGGAGCGGAGCATGGTGGCTCATGCACCTGTCATCCACAGATCTGGGAGAAGCAGAAATAGGACAGTGATCCAGACCAACTGGGCATAAAGTGAGACCCTGCCTCAAAAATAACAAACAGCAAAAAAAAGGCTAGTGGAGTAGCTCAAGTGGTAGAAAACCTGCCTAGCAAGTGTGAGGCCCTAAGTTCAAACCCTACAGTACACAGTACTGCCTGGTGTGTGTGTGTGTGTGTGTGTGTGTGTGTGTGTGTGTGTGTGTGTGTGTGGACAATTAGGAACCCCATTTCACATGGAGCGGGAGCAGGACAATCCACTTTGCAAACGTACAGTTACCTTGTGGGATGTTTGAGCCTTGATCACTTCTGTACAACATCTTGAACTTCCAGGTTGAGCTGGTGGAGTGGTGGAGGTGGTAGAGCACCTGCTTAGCAAGTGCGAAGCCCTGAATTCAAACCCCAGTACTGCCAAAAAAAAAAAAAAAACCAAAAGAACTTCCAGGTTGGAATCCAGTTTTCGTGATGGGTGGGTACCAGTGACTCAAGCCTGCTGAGAGTGGCCTGGATTGTTCTGCAGTTCCCTAGCTCCCACCTGTCGCGATCCTGAGGAGGGAAGAAGGCATGAGCTTTTAGTCACAGCAGGTTAGTGCTGCAACGCGCAATCCCCAAACTGCTCAGCTCCTGCTTGGTGAAGGTGTTATTTCCCCAGTCCTGGGTAGGTAAGAACAGATGCTCCTTCACGCAAACCTTCAGGACCTTGGGTGCCCTCCCTTGATGGCCCCTCAACCCTGTGGGACAGGACCCTCTGCAATGTATGGGCACAGCAGGGAGAAGAGCCTGGGGAAGATGGTGCAGGAAGACTGGTCCTGGAAAGGCAAACCCTCTGCCCCTGTCCTGGCCAGAAGCCAGATACATGGCTATACTTAACTGCAGAGGAAGCTGGGAGACATCTTGTGGCACCGAGAGGAAATGGGAAGGAATTTAGGACCAACAACCCAAATTTTGTCATTAAGAGTTTATCTTCAGGCCTGGCACAATGGCTTACACCTATAATCCCAGCCACTCAGGAGATGAAGATAAGGAGGATCCCAGCTGGAGGCCAGCCTGGGCAACACAGCTGGACATGGTTGTACATCTGTAATTCCAGCTATACGAAAGGCATAGATAGGACGATTGTGGCCCATGGCCAGGCACAGACAAAATCAAGACCCCATCTGAAAACTAACCTAAAGCAAAAAGGGCTGGAGACATGGCTCAAGTGGGAGAGCACCTGCTTAGCAAGTGTAAGGCCCTGAGTTCACACCCAGCTATGGCCAACGTAAAAAAAAGAATTATCTTCAGCCTTCAGGATTGCTTGCAGAGTGGTGCTGTCCTTGGGACAGTGACAATGCTGCTCATATCTTCAGTTTACTTGCTTATGATTCCACTACTACTCTCCATAGAGCTCCAATCAGCCTAAGGAGCTAGATACTGTTAGCCTCGATTTGCATACAAGGAAACAGGCTGAGCTTAAGAGAGCTGCAGAGTGGCCTGGGAACCCAGGCTTTCTGACCCAGGGGCACTGTTCAAGTACTGATTGTCCTGCCCAATCACCCTCCCTCCTGCCCAATCACCCTCCCTCCGTCTAACCTCCTAGCTCAGTAAAGAGCCAATAAACTCATTTATACTGCAGTGTAAATGACTGATAGGCTAAACACATGACCTCTTCCAGAAGTGGTTTTATTTTAACGAATGCTAAAGGCAATGCTTGGCTTAAGTCAAAAGGAGTAAAGGTCAAAATGATGACATTTAGGTATCAGTGAGTTGAATAAGGGAGGTTTCTGAGGACAGGGGACCTGCACCAGGTCACTAAATCCACTGTAAATGTGGATATTCTACACATGTGGAAAGGTCACACAGCTCAGCACCTCACAGGAGCTGCACATAGGACAGAGCCCTCTCTCCCAGCTCCAGCCTTGCCTCCACCACAGAGCAAGGGCCTCACGTTTACCAGGTCCTTGCACAAATATCCCTTTGTGCACACATCTGGAAGGCCAAAGGGACCAGAGACTGAAAACTGAATTTTTCACCCCCAGGAATGTTTGATAGGATGCCAGGATGATGATGTATTTATAAAAGTGTTTCCGTTTGATAAAGAATTTTAGATATTAACTTACATTTAATGTCATTTATCTCAGAAAGTGTGTTTGGAATTTGTCTTGGATGCTAACCATTTAGCTCACTCATCAGGTCTCAAGTGTGAGGCCTGGGGTCTTGTCCTTCCCTCACCCTCTGCTGCCCGGACCTCAGCCCCTTCCTGGCCTTCTGTTGACTTAGGAGATCCTTGCTGGTTTATCGGTGACATTAGCAAGGGAACATGGCAATCCCACATGTTAACATTAACGTTAAATAACAGCCAGGCCTCTGAACCCAGGTATCCAGTTAAAAAGTAACGGGGAGCGTGCTGAGTCAATAAGGGGCAAATATTTAGCTTTGGCAGCAGAGAGACATGGGTTGGGAAACACCTGCTACTGGTGACAGGAAAAGAGCAATGGTCACAGAGACGGGGGTCCAGGGACCTCTCAGACCACCGTGACCTTGGGCTAGACACCCCAGCTTACATGCTGAACACTGAAGCCATCACACCCTAAGCTCGATCCCAGAACTCCCTTGTCTTGGCCCCTGAGAAACCCTCCTCAGGGGACCCTTTATTTTGGCCATCCAGCCGCTCACATTCCTTTAGCCTGTTTCCAGCAAAACTCTGATCACGAGGCTCTGCAGCCTGCTGGGAATTGCTCCTCGAGGCCCGCTGCTGTCCTGCCCGGCCCTGGAGCCATCTGGGTGTTAGGACAATAGGAAAGCAGCTCTCGGGGGTCAAATCGACCAGCCAATCCCCTGTCCTCATCCTTTTCCTCATTGTGCAGTGTTCAATGCCAGAAACCAGGTCTTCCTCTTCAAGCTCTCATTTCCACGGTCCTCCTGTTCATTCTCTCACTTGCAAAATACTTCCTACTAGTTTGTCTCCTCTCTGAAATGTAGCTGTTTCCAGCAAAGTTAGCCTGAATGAGCTAGCTGCATCCCCACACACGCCATCTCGTTCCCTCCTTCTCTTCCTTCTCCTCCTCTCATGCCTTGTCATTACCTCCATATTGAGTTATCAAATCTACCTCTGGCCCCTACCTCTCTCCAGACCTTCCTCTCCAAACGCCTGATGGACACCATCATAGGATGTTCCCCAAGTCACTCCAACTCAAACTATCCCCGCCACCCCGGATTCACACTCCTTTCACCCTGCTGCCCCTCCACCTGTCCACACTTCTGAAGGGAGTCGCGCCCTCATGTCTTGCAGACATCCACACCAGTGCTCCATCACTGTACAAGACTCTGCTCCCCAAGCGGAAGGAGGGACAGGGTGAGGTTTTCTAGTCACATGGTCCCTCATTCAGTCAACAACTGTGTACGGAGTGTCTGCCATGTGCCACCTATGTGTAGGGGGACCAGAAAAGCAGCAAGTTAAACAAAGCAACGCACAGCTCCTTTCCACCATGAAATATATATACTCATGGAGGCAAATAAATGATAGATTTTCAAGTAAGTACAATTTATGTATTGATGAAGCCAAGGGGAAAAAAGCAGAGAATGGCTTCAGGTTGGGTGGGAGGTACAATTTTAGCTAAGGCCACATAGAGAGCTTAAGGAGATGAAGGAGAGCACCATGATAACACTCGGAAGAGCATTTGGGACCCAGGAACAGCAGATGCAAAAGGCCTAAGCAGGAAAGAAGATGAAGCCCCTTTAGGGACAACATGAGTCATCTCAGATGTCCATGGGAAGAAGCCAAGTGGAAAGTGGGATCCAGAAGTTTAGGACACTTAAATCTAGGAAAGGGAAGAAGAGGCTCTGGATTGGGAGAGGAGATGGGGCAGGAGAAGAGTGGGGTCCAGGGTTGGGGATAGCAGGGAGGAAGGTGTTCATCAATGAAGAAGGGGAGACCACATGTGCAAGCTCTGCTGGCAGGTCAACCAGATGAGGATGAGAAGTGACCAGAAATGGCAATTCAGAAGGCAGAGATGACAACAGGAGAGGGATGATGGGTGCAAACTCCTGATAAGAATGGAGTTGAGGGAGAAGGGAAGGAGGCACTAGGATGGCAAGGATGTTCTGAGTGGCTCAGGCAGTGATGTTCTCATCTGTTTCCATAGCCACTCCACCTATGTGCCACCCAAGGTGTGACAGTAACCTCCTGAGGGCACATCTCACCCTCTCGTTCCTGTCCAGTTCTCACACAGCTGAGACCAACCCAACCCCCTCATCTGCCTGCCCTGCAGAAGCCCTCCAAAGCCCTGCCAAAATGAACCAGTGAGAACCTGAGTGTCCCTCAGTGTCCCTGCAGTCATGCAGAAGGAACTGTCCCCTCAGAGCCTTGTGTTCCTTCTTCTACCTTCATGCTTTTGCTTGTGCTGCCACCCTTCAGGACCCATCTCACCTCATCCATGAGACCCTGTCGCTTCTGGCCCTACAGACCTTTGTCTCTTTCTGCCCCTTGTCTAATTGTCTCCTTCATATCCGCCACCATCAGCTATTGGGGCCTGGCCACTGCTGTCAGTACCTTGGATGCTCAGGGCCGCTGGGTGTTAGTGAACTGGACAGGTGTGAGGTTACAGCGAGGTCGGGGTGTCTGGAGATTTCAGTTCTGAGGAGCCTCACTAGTTCCTGCCTCTGTCTGTTCCCAATAATCAAACACTGGTAGCCTGACAAGGGTTTTCCACCTCTGCCCCCCAACAGAGGGGCCCGATCGACTGTAAGAAAGTCATTTGGGGTCTCCAAAAGGGAACAAGAAAGTTGACAAGGCAACAAATCAACAAATGTCGCTGATACTGCCCAAAGTGACCTGCCAAGAGTGCTGTGCTCTAGCTGGAGCGTTTTGGTGCCCATCGATGCTTCATGTTGCCTGGAAAATAGTGAATGAATGGATGGCCTCTTTGGCCAGGTGCCTGGCTTAGACTGCCAAGTGCAGCTACAGCGCAAGGTTCCCGGGGAAACGGTCATCACTTCAGACCAAAATTGTTGCTGGTACAGGAGCCTTGGGAATCGTGTTGGAGGGAGGAGAGGCAGCAGAAAAAGGTGATCTCCTGTATGTAAGTCCTGGCTGAAGACACACATGATTGAGAGGACTTTGTGCACGGAAGGGAGGTGGCCTGGATCAGGTGAGCCTGCTCTGCTTCTAGGTGCGGGGTGACAAGCTGCACGAGAACACCCACATCCTCTGGGGATGCTCCTGGCTCAGAGGGACCAGAGCATTTCAGGAACACACAATGGATTTCCAAGAGGCCACATGGTGGGAGAACACCAAGTGTGGATGGTGACAAAGGTTGCAAACTGGATGGTGGGTCACAACTCAACTGCTTAGGGACTTTATTTGGCTTTCCCTAGATTTTTTTAAATAGAGAATTTTCATCTAAATTTCAAGTTTTCTGATTTCTTTTTTAAGATTAGAAGACCCGGCACCAATCAACAAGTTGAATAGGGACTGCCCTCTTTAGATGGGGCATGAAACTTGCAGTTTGCCACACTCCACTCCATGCCTTATTGTCCTACCTGGCCCACCTCACTCTTTATTGGCCTGGTATATAATTATGCCTCAGAGTTTGCAACCTCTACACCTGGCCATGGGAGATTTGGACTTGAATTCTCCAAATATCAACCTGCTATCTCCTTAGAAGATGGCTGTCCTCTCTCATTTTTGTAATGCATCCCAAGGACCTGGAGCCTGGTGACTCACATACAATGGGAACTCAACTTCTTATAACGCTGTCTGTAAATCTTCCCAGTCTCTTTTAAAAGCTCAGCTGGGTCAGAAGCTTCCAAGGCCACCTTCACAGCCTCCTGCCCTGGAGTTCTTGCCTTTTCCCAGCCTGGCAGAGGGGGTCTGCAGAGCATTCGCCCCTTTTGTTATTGTGCCAAAAGAGTCTCAGAGGTGAAAGTCTTCAATTCATTCCCCCAATCTTGGAAGAGATTCTTTTCTTAAAGACATTCCAATGCCCCCAGGACTTTGACAGAGTCCTGTTTAAATGGACAGAAGAATCTAGCTGTTAGAAACACCATCCTCCCAGGTCTCACTCACCCCAAACTTTGGGCACAGCCTACCCAAGTTTTAGGCCTGATTCTAAAGAAGAGGAACCGAAGTGCCCTGTGAAATTAATTGTGCAAATCCCAGCACAAATCTCTTGAAGGATGGGAACGTGACAGAAAGAAAGATTGGCGGTTTCCACTGCAAGAAACCATTTGTTCATCCAAGAGATGAGAGTTGTTATTCGTGCCAGGTATTGCACGAAATCCAGGGGTTTTGCTCCTGGATATTCATCGAGTAGCAAAGCAGAGTCAAAAACCAACAATCAGAATGAAATGTGCCACAGGTACCCAATCCCAAAGTCTCGGGTGCAAGCGCATAATGGAATGCACAACTTTTCTCTGCATTTTCAGAAGAAATGTATTAAATCTTGCCCTCCAGGAGTCCGGGGCAAACCCATTGCTATTTCTACAGCAAACACAACAGTACCCACATTAATGGCAATAAACACGGGCTTTGAATAGTGACTCATAGATGAGGTCAGGGTTTGCCATCAGATGAGGTTCTGGCCCTAGGTCAGATTGCTTTACAGTCACAAAAGATGCATTTGAGAACTGCAGGAAGGCTTGAGCCCCTGCACAGAAGTCAAAGCCAGTTAAAAGCCCTGAGGGCAGCATCTTTCAGCTCAAACTTCAAAGGTCAACTGGACAAGAAACAGAACTTTCCAGGCTGTTGAGGTAGCTCACTCCAGACACCAGTGTGTGAGGATTTGAGCAGCCCAGGGGGCTGCTGGTGGCTCTCCTGGGGTGTGGTGGTGGGATAGGTTCCTGCCAGCCGGGGGAGGGAGACTTGGGCACAGCAGTGACCGGGTGATGCTGACCACCCAGGTCAGGATCTCAGGCCCTGGACCCTGGCCCAAAGCATCCCAGGAATGGAGCCATGCAGACTGCATATAACAAACTTTCCAGAAGATTCTTAACCATGCTGAAATTTATTTGCTACAGCCTATGTGTGAGGCATTGTGTTGTTTTGCAAGCACGAATATGTTTTAGAAGCATTTAATCCTTCTAGCAGCCCTCACTAAGTAAGTGCATTGTTAGTCCCACTTTTAGATGGGGAAATCACAGTGCAGAGAGGATTAAAAACTCATCCAACAGCACAGAGCTTGAAAGAGACCAGAAAGTCTAATTTCAGACCAGGTGCAGATGCTGCCTTTCTATCAATTTAGGCAACCGCCCGCACAAGAGCTTCGCCTCACTGCAGCCACCACAAACCTGGATCTGGTCTCCTCTGCAGTCCCACTGGGTCCTGAGCACGCAGATCACAACCTGTGCTCCCACCCACAGGGACCAGGACCCCCAGCAGAGCAGCTGGAGGAAGGAGAGAAACCTTGGTCTTTTACCCCTGGAAGGAGAAACAACGGAGCAATGACTAGTTTGTGATAAGCCTGTTAGCTCTGAGGTTCAAAGCCCAAGTTGCTCTGTATTTTGTCTATGTTGTCAATATCTGTTCCAGTACCTTCTGTTTGAGGAGACGAGTCAGAGAGCAGAGGTAGAGGTTTGGAGTCTGCTGACCGGAGGGTCAGGCCTGACCAGGGGTGAACCCTCCTCTTGTGTCAATTCCAAAAGGCAGGGTTTGGAAATAAAGTCAACAGAGAGCTTGTCTTTATCTCCACATAAACAGCCATTCTGCAGTGTTTGGAGAGAATTGGGCAATGCTGGCTGGAGTTGAGAAAGGGGAAAGTCAACTTTTGACTTTTCAGATTCAGCGCCTTTGGTTTCCATGGATTGATAGCTCACCTACAGCTCAATCCAAAGAGGAAATGTTCCAGGTTTATATATATCCCCTCCCCTCTCCCCACCCCATGGAATTACCATGGGCATAGAATGTTCTAGAACATTCTACCTTCTCCCCTTTACAGGGTGAATGACCAGTTGTGTGCAAACCATCACTAAGCAACCTCTTTTGATGACCCTAGAGTTCTTGCTCAAGAACAACTGCTCTGTAACATAACCCAGGACTGGACGTATGCCTGGGTTGAGAAAAATAGCCAAGCACCAGGGGTAGGCATAGCAACCATCCACTTGGACAATTTTAAAAATAGAGAATATTAGAGATCATTTGTCCCAAAACCCTTGCTTTACTAATGAGGAAACTGAGACTTAGGGGAGATTTCTTGCCCAAATGACCCAGAGAGCAAATGCAGTGATAAATCTGAGCCTGCTCACCCAAGCCCAGGGCCATGGTTGGTTGGCTAGATGGAAAGATGGATGGATGGATGGATGGATGGATGGATGGATGGATGGATGGAGTATTCCTACCAGACTACTTGACTTCCTATCATATTTGTCTTCAAAACTTGCCAGTTCATCTTCTTGATCATTCATTCAATCTTTAATAACTGATTCTGGAGAGTTTTCTATAAACCAAGGGATGAACTAGAACCTGGGGTGAACTGATAGACAGCAAGAGCGATCTCTTCTTTGAGAAGCCCCCATGAGAGATCATGGCGGCATGGTATCTCCTCCCTTCCTCCTGCCTCTCTTCCCTCTTCCCTTTGATACCTCTCTACTGGCTGCAGAGGAAAGGGGGCAGAAGTGTCTGAGCACTGGCATGACTGTCACATGCCCTCATCTGTCACTTGTGTAGATAGGAGGCCCCTGCAGCCTCCCAAAAAACTCCTTCAGAGCCTAAGGTCTCTGGAATAGAACAAATGACTTTTACAATAAACAAAAGAAACAAATGGGTTGTGGATGTTCCAGAATTTAGAGCAGGCACAGAGGTGAGCACATAGGGAGGGGCCAATTCAGTAGCGTTTTTCCTGTAAGAGGACCCAGGCTCACAATGGGCCAGTGTCAGTTCTGCTGATGGGATGTGAAGGTCTCACTGATCTGAAAACCATGGGATGTGCTGTTCAGAAAGAAGCTTCCTGAAGAACCCAGGAGAGGCTTCTGAAATAAATTGGAAAAGGGCGATGTGCCGGTGAAGTCCTTACTCCCCATTAAAATGCAATCTGTCATTCTGAATGACTCATTCACCAACAAGGAAGACTAAAAATATTTTAGCATGACATTTGCTTCTGTTAAATTATCATTTTGCCACACATGGCTGGAAACTGGGTTTTGGGGAAGGAGACTGTGAATTCTGTCTCTGCTGCACATGTATTTGTAGCTTCATAATGAACTTGAGTGTGGGGGATGCTTAGATGGGCCAAATGGGCCTCAGAACCATGTCGTGTTATCAATTCATTTATTAGCAGAAAAAGATTCAACTATTTGGACAGGCATGAAGGCATACACCTATAATCCCAGCAGTTGAGAGGCTAAGGCAGGAAGATGACAAGTTCAAAGCCAACTAGACTACATAATGAGACCCTGTCTCAAAACAAAACAAAAATTAACTGTTTGGACAATGGAGAAGTGTGTGGTGGGTGCCCCATCCCACTCTGGGGAGGGCAACGGGTACACAATGGCCCACCACCCTCCTAGCTGAGCAGGACCCACCCTTCTAGTCCAAGATTGGCACAGCAGCTGACTTGTGGGGTTTTGTTTTTAGGTGCTTAAGGTGCATCAAGTTTTCTGCGGCTTCTCAGTGTCACCCAGAACAAATCCATGAATTAAGAGACCCTTCTTCTGTGACTCACACCCATATGTTTGTTTCCCTGGTTCACCTCGCCACAGCTGACCATCACACCCTGTGGAGAGAATGACTAAACAACAGAACTTGATCTCAAAGAGAGCCAACGGGAGGGTTCTGCCCCAAAAGGATGGGAAGGGGGAGGAAGCCACGAAAAGCGCAAGAGAGACAGTTGGCTTTCCGGCCACCCAGGACAGAGCAGAGCCTGGGGTGGAACATACATTTTCTGACTCACAAAAGAGTCTGGGTTTATGTCAGGACAACAGTCAAAAGGCAGAGGCTGTATGAAGGTTCTAGAGCTCTGCACTAAAGCATTTCATAGCAATATCAGGGTTGACTCAACCCAGGAAAGCAGTATAGCAACAATGGCTTTAGATAGCAAAGGACTGAACGGATCTGAGAAGCAGTTTGAGCAAATTGTGGTTCTTTCTTACAATGGAAGACTGGACAGAGTTGATTGAGAAGACTCACTCCATGGAGTATCAACATTTCTTTGTCCTCCAAAATCATTGCTTTCATCTGACCTCCACATAATCTCCCCTTACTGTCCCTTAGTGACAAATTGGGCAGATACTGCCACTTTCTGTTGTTGGAATGTGTCCAGTTCTCATGAAATCCCAACCTCTTAAACCAGATGTGGTAGTACACACTTGTAATCCCTACACTCAGGAGGAAAAAGGGAAGAGGATCAAGAGTTCAAGGCCAGCCTGGGCTACAGGAGGAAGACCCTGTCCACCAAAATAAAAAACAAAAACAACCTCAACAAAACAAAAACCTGCAACCTTTTTAATAATGGAAGACTCTTCTTTTCCCTAGTGGCTGAAGCAGGTGCTCTGGCTTTCTTCTGTCCCCTCTCCTCCCCCTTCTTCTGATATTGGTGGGGAGGCAGGGAGGCTGGATAGCTGAGTTCTCTCATTTGCTGATGTTTTAGCAGAAGTAGGGACCCTGTCTCTCTGCCCTAGCCTGGAAGGTTCTGGAATCCTGCTATATCTAAGTGGTGAGTGTGGTTTTCATGGGAGTGGGGATGTGCTTTGCCTATGTTCTCTGTCACTGGGGACCTGTCAGAGAAGGGGGCCTTGTCTTCTTTTGGTCTAGAATGAGGTGTACAAGTCCCAAAGCCCTCTCTAGTTTCTTCACTGTCCTGTCCCTCCTGTACTTTTTTCTGGGCCTTTCCCTGGAGATCAGAAAAGCTCAGGTGAGTCCTCTTGGTTCTCACTGAGGCCCTGGGAACTGGGCTGGAAGGGCTGTCCTCATCTTCCCAGGTATTCTACCCTGCTGACATAGAAGGTACATAGCCTCTCTGGCCACATGAGCTGCCAGAGATGTCTCCAGCATTCTTGGGACTCTCCACCTCTTCATCTGTGGGGTCTCTTCACATGACCTCTCCCTTCTGCAACTCAGCAAGCAACGGGCAGGAAAGCCAGCCAGTTGTCCCTCCTTCTAGGTGTGGCTCCTTGAGTGACTGTGATTCTTTTCCCACTTGCACAGCAAGAAGCATGTGGGGGAGAACAGACCCACCACACCCCCCACAAGCTGACTCCTAGCCCTTTCCTGGTCCAGGTTCTCCCACCTGGGCAGGAGGCGCCTTAGGGAGGTTTCTGAGGCCTCTCATGAAGTTCTCTGAGGCAAGCCTGGAGGCCCATCAGAGCTCTCTACAGAATGCAAGAACCCTGGGATCTTGTTTACAGCTTTGAGCTTTGGTTGAAATTCCAGACCAGTGAGAAATATCCCACTCACATTCTATCATTAAGCCAGGAAAAGACAATAAAGAGACTGTGTGTGTGTATATTTGCATATGTGAGTAAACATAAAAATGATAAAAAAGAATAAAATTTTAAAAAGAGACTACGGGTATTGATACAAAATATCTCAGCCATATGCAGCCAGCCTTCATATCCGTTGGTCCGTATCTGCTGATTCAACCAAATGTAGATCAAAAATATTTTTTTAAAGATTGCATCTTTACTGAACACATAAAAAACTCTTTTTCTTGTGATTGTCCAATAATCAATAGACTATAATGACTATTTTCATAACTCTCAATTTGGTATAAACAATCTAGCAATGGTTCAAAGTCAACGGGAGGCTGTAGGTAGGTTCTATGCAGGGTGGAGACTGGACTCCTCACTGTAGGCCTCTGGATCGTTCAGAGTAGAAAGCCCCTTGACATGACCTTGGAAGAGAGAAAGACAAATTCAAGGCACCTTTACATTCACTTAGAAAAAGTGAGTAATGAACACCAGAGTGAGAAAATGCCTCCCTTCTCCCGTACATGTGTGCATCCCAAAGAGAAGGGGTCTTGGGGCTGGCAAGGGAGGGAAGGCATGCTACTTTCATAAAAATAAGGTCACTAGTCAGGATCAACCTGCATCTAAAGAGAACGAGAGGCAGCTCACAACAAAAGGTGCTAGTGACTTATCAGCCTAACAACAGAAGGAAAAGACAGCCAGTGGACATCTACTCTCACCGTCAAGGCACAGACCCACACACATCTGGTTCCAACAGCACAGCACTGGTGGGGGCAATCATTAACAGCCCCACTTTGCACGTGAGGAAACCAGTCAGAAAGCTGCCTGTTCAGGCCACACAGTCAGTACAGGGGATCAGATGCAATTATTTTCTGATGCTGAGAGTGCTGCTTTCCTCTGTTCTTATTTCGAGAAGTCTAACGCCCTGAAGAGACCAGAGCAGCACCATCAACAGTTGGAATTTATTTACACTGCTGGATGCATACAGGAACCCCTGGTGCAGGTCATTGTCTCCATTGACCTCCATAATTATTGTTCTTGGTCCTGTTTGGATCCTCATTTGACAGAAGGGGAAACAGGCTAAGAGAGGGGGGTGACTTGGACAAGGTCATCAAGATTGAGAATGGCATAGCAAGGATTTGATCTTGGCTTCATCAGCCCCACCCTGCTGTCCCAAGGGAGCTACCATGCCCACCAAGAAATTCTGCCCAGAGATCGGTTCCATATTTCTACTTCTAATGTTGAAAGCTGAAATTTGAAAGAGATAATTTAACTTTAAAACAAAGTATTTCGGGCAGAGTAAAGTTTTCAAATGCAGAATTTACTTCTAAAGGAAATATTAACACCTTAAATTATAACATGGGAAAGAAGAAAAAAAAGAAAGTTTCCCTAAGAGTTTGGTATATTATAAGACTCTCTTAGGTTTTCTTTGCAATCACATAGATTTGTCCCACATATTGGGAAATTCTGAGACTAGACCATGAGCTTGAGGCTAAACTTTACATTCTTTATTAACATTTCTCTAGTGCACAGAACAAGGTCTCAAAAATATTCCAAAAATGATCGATAGATACATGGCTGAACAGATGAATGGGCAGGTAGGTGGGTGGGTAGGAGAGAGGATAAATGAATGAGTGAATGAATGAATGAAATCCTCCTCCATGTACCATTGGAAAAATAGTGCCTGAACTCCTGGATACCTTCATTCACTGGAAAAAACTGAGAATTTCCTGTCTACCATGCCCCCAGGGCACTGCCAGGTTTTATTTAAAAACAGTTACAAAAGTTACAGATGAATTCCTCCTGCTCTGCTTATTCATAAAATGACACCTTCATCTTGTTAATGACCCTTCTGATCCATGACATTGTACCCAACCTAAGTGTTATTTCTGACCTTCTCTATCATAGACTCTTTCTACGGTTTAATGACTGCTGATGCTGGAGGGGATAGAACCAGCTCTGTAGTTGGAATCAGAAAATACAGGCTTTGTGATAGTCAACTTGATTGCATTGAGTGATGCCTAAATTGCACTTCTGGGTGTGTCTATTCCAGAGACAATAGACTGAGAAGGAATGCCCCACCCTGTGTGTAGGCCCCTCCAAAGCTTTGGAGCCTAGGATGGAATAAAAGAAGAGGGAGACAGCTCACTAGGGCAGGTGCTCTCTTTTTGCTCCCTGGCCACCATGAGGCACAAACTCCCACCACCATTTCTGCCTTGCCTTAGGCTCAAAGCAATGAACCCATCTGACCTTGGACCGAAACTGCTAAAACCATGAGCCCAAACAAATCTTTCTTCCTTTTAAATTGTTTCTCTTGGGTAGCTGTCACAGAGACAAAAAGCTGACTAGCACAGGCTTGAGCCTCATCCAGTCCCTATAGAGGCAGTTGACATTACTGGCCAAGGAGAAGGCTCTTGCAGAAACCTACTCTTCTGTGGCTACTCCAGTGTTTTCCTGGCACCAATGACCATTCTCATCCACTGTGCCTAGGGCCAAAGTTCCATTGGATTCTAGGACTCCATTCTCCAGGGCTAATCAGCTGAGGCTACCTATTGTCCTTCATAGGGCCTGTCTTTCCAATGGCCTAAAATGTCAGTCCTTCCTTCATTATTTAATCTTCTAGAATCTAGAAGGAGTTGCCTATGGCTGGAAATGGAGAGCCCTCAACTGCGCCCCTGTATGACATGTCATGGGAAGGGAAGGGAGACGGGAAGCTGTGAGGTGGAGAACAGGAAACTACATTCATTTCCAGAGCAACTTAATCACAAAGACCCCAGTGCCAGAGCCTAAGGTACTTCTGTCAGCCAGTCATGTGATGTCACCAAAGAAAACCCAGGCTGAGCAGGTAGGGGGACCTTCACAGGGCAAAGTCACCACTGACTAGAGCCAGCTGAGATTTGGGAGGTTCAGAGGATTTCACACACATTGGCCTTTCTGCCTTACAACGAACAGATGAAGTGTCATTCACCTTGAATCTTGCTGTAAGTGTGGATGACAGTGTCAGCCCTGCTGAAGAACCTGGGAGGGCTGGGGGGCTTTTCTCATTTCCCCAGTCACACCAGCCTTGGCCACAGACCATGAGTTTGCAGCTTGGTCCCCAGCCCAACAACCATTAACAGCAAAATGCACTTTGGGTGGATTAATTAGGAAGAAGGCTCTTTGGTTTGATCTCATTTTTTAAGGTGAATGATAGACTAAAGGTAGAGAAATGATTATTTGGTGACAACTATCCAGGCCTTTTCTCCTTTTTTCTCTTCCTTTGCAGTCAATAACTCTGTGCCTGCGTTGCCCATACCAGCAGCCTCCAGGCCACAACACCTCTACCATCCAGCCAGATTCCAAATTTTTACTTTTATGTATATTTTGGATTTTCAGTTGTGTTTTTTGGAGAGATTATAACCTGTCAGTGATAAGAATAAATGATATTTAAACACTCGGATCCTAAATTTTGGGGTTGTGTGTGGCACTTTTTAGTACAGAGATTCCTAAATACTTTAGGAGTGGGTACAGGAAAGAGACCCATATATTCCCATCAGCTTCTATTCCAAGGAATGAATTTCTAATGATGGAATTTCAGGTACTGGTGGCTTAAAACATAGGTTGAATCAAAAAAGAGAGAAAGATATTTCCTAAGTTTTCAAGTTGCTCTTCAAAAATGGCCCAATTGTTTGTAAGATCAGCCAATGATAAGCACAAGCTTCCTTTCTTCCCTCCATCCCTCTCTCCTTCCTTGACAGTGAGCTTTGATGTGTACAATAGCCATTATTATTTACTGGCTGCTAGTTTCACTTAGAAATGACATTATAATACTTTTTATTTTTGTTTGAGAGAAAAAGTAGGAAGGGTAGATGGTATTGAGAAGAACTACTCCTGGAACTTACTGTTTTGAAATTTTTGTTTGTTTTTATTGAGATACAGTTCACATACCATAAAATGTACCCTTTTAAAGAGTACAATCTAGTGGGTCTTAGTGAATGCCCAAATTTATGCAACCATTACCACCACCATCAGATTCCAAAACACTTCATCACCTCGGAAGGAAATCCTGTACCCATGAGCGCTTACTCCTCGTCTCCCTTCCCTCACTATATGCAGCTCTTCTTCTTTCTTTCTTCTCTCGCTCTCTCTTTCTTTCTTTTTCTTTTTTTTTTTTTTGTGGTACTAGGGTTGAACTCAGGCCTGGCACTTGCTAGGCAGGACGACGTGCACACTGCAGCCTTGGCCTGTGGAGCTTCCCATGGAGCGTGCCTCCTCCCTCTCCCCCTGCCCTCTAGTACAGTCTCCGCTGCTCCAGGCCAACTCTCATCGCAGGCCTCTGGCATCTCACTTCCTCTTGCTCACAGCACCCGCCCCCAGCCCTTGCACTAGTCAGTCCCTTCCCTGCTTTCTTGTCCTGGCTCAGGGACCACTTCCTCCAGGAAGTATCTCACATATGTGCTCCTACAGTATTTGTTACTGGTCACTAGCTGCCTCTTTAATTGCATCTCCCACCAGGTGAAGGATATCAGTTTCACCCATGAGTGACTCCAGGCCCGTGTCCTGGCCCTAGCTGCACTTGAGTGAATGACACAACAGTAGCCTAGAGGCCAGGGCCTTTGTCCCAGACTAGTGGTTCTTAAGTAAAATAACTCCTTGTTCAAAACAGAAATTCACTAGACACCCCCCCCCACACACATACCCCCACACAATATATAGCAGGTTGTTTTTGAAGTCTATTGATTAAGAGAATGGATAATGACCACAAGTAAAACACTGAAATATATTTCATCAATACCAAACACCCATATATAGTCAAAGATTTGACACATCTGGAATTTTCAGGCTTTTGTGGCCACTCTGGAGCTCCCCTTCTCCATGTTTTAGCCTGCAGGGGTGAGGTCCCAAAGAGGAAAGAAACACTTGAAAGAACACAGGACCTCAGATTCTCCAAATTGACAATTTTGCTTAGAGATGGACCTGTTCCTTAGGAATGACGCTGAAAAGAGGGGTAACAATGTAGTCAGGACCTGAAAGTGAATCCATTCTCCAGAACACCATTGCGTTTATTCTAGTGGCTGGTCCGTCTTAAAGAAAATGCATGTAATTAATAAAAGTCTCTGTGCACCCAAAGTCCAGGGGGTGGATGGAGCCCCACAGCACGCTGGAAATATAGACTATAGACCGATGCCTTACAGACCATGGAGTTCCCCATGAATGCTATTGAGACCTGTGTGTCTTTCTTATACCTTTTCGCTTGTAGTCCCCATTTTCACCAAAATCTCATGTTTCCAGGTAGCTCAGAATGGATGCTGTGCTAGCTGGTTTGGTCCTACTGAAGGAGAGACCACAAGAGGTACCCAGGAATGTTCATCCAACTTAGCCACAAGCTCCATATTCTCACCATGATCCTCCCTCATGTGGTCTCCAACAAACCCTCTTAATTTACTCTTCCCGTTCTCCATGCCCTCTTCTCACTGCCAGGTAAGTGAGCCTTTTGAAACTCAACAACCTTCAATAGCATCCCCCTGCTCTTGTGATAAAGATGAAACCCTCACATTTGTCCCCAGTGTCCTGTAGGATAGCACCCTACCTAGCCTGTGGTCTCATGGCATGCCTTCTCCCGTTCTACACCTGCTCCAGCTTCATGGACTCACCTTCAATTCCCTGTTCCTGGCTGTCACATGTGCTATCCCCTCTACCTTGTGTCTCTCCAGTCCAGTCCCTTGCCTAACAATTCCTGTTCCTCACCCAGAGCTCAGACCCCATATTTCTTCTTGGAGGAATCTTTTCTCGATCCATCCTCAGGTCAGGCTATCTCATCGAATCTTCCTACCACCCTAGACATCTACACTGAAACTTTCCTAACTATCTAACTCCTGTCCAGAATCGAGTTCATGCTTGCCTGGTGCCAACCCTGTCTGGCCCTTGGAGTGCTAACTGTCAAAGACCTCTACCTCCAAATGGAGATCACATCTGTTGGCACTTACAGCTTTGCTTTGACCTCTGACATCAAGCCAGCTAGGCTTTGTGCAGAAAGTTTAGTTCTTTGATATTTCCTTGTACTTGTCTTTGGCTTTGGGATGAGAGACAAAGTCTTCCTACATTTATTGCTTCCCTCACATCCTTCAAAAAAAAAAAAGGAAAAAGTATGCTCTTATTACCAAATAAATGCATGTGCAAACAAATACATGCATCTAAGAATGCGTTCATGTCCTTTTATTTATAACAATTTTGAACTTGGAAGACATAGTATTAATACTCATCCTTACCCTGGCTTCTGATCTTAACTTGTTCTTTTTAAATGTCTGCACAGTATTATGTTGTACGGCTATTTTTCACGTAAGCAGTCTACCAATACAGATATTTAGCTTGTTTTAGCATTTTGCTGTTACAAACAATGCTGTATTGAATAATCTATTGGTGGGGGCGGAGAGGGGAGAATCAAACCCATAGCCCAGGACAAATTTGACATATGTGACAGAGAAAATTTCCAGGAATGGAATTACTGAGTCAAGAGGGATGCATGTTTTCTATTTTGATAGGTACTATCAATTGTCCTTGAAAAAGTAGACTGTCACATTATGGCAACTTTTGACAGTGGCAGGTTGCCCACAGTGTGGCCAGCTTTAAAATTGTCACTCATCCACTCTTTGAGAATTAGTAGCTCAGTTACATTTGTATAATTATGAATGAAGTTCACCACGTTTTCATCTGCTTACTTGATTTGCATCTTGAATTGTTCAATCTTGGTTTCTATGAATGCTCTGAAAACTGAGGAAATGGGTTTTCAGTTCTTCATTGCTAGTAATTTTCTTGTCTTTTGATTTTATCATCTAATGTTCAGAAATAACTGATTATAGGCTTTGCATGTTGTTTAAGAATATACTCCCTGATCAAAAATGTTAAATATAAAATTATATATACATATATATTGTGTACACACACACATATATTTAAAGTACAAAACAATTGCCATGGCTATCTTACAGTTTTAGCCTCACGTCTACAGCCCCTCAGCCTTCTCAAAATACCACAGTTTAACATAATGTCAACAGTTGATCTTCTTGACAGGCCCACCTGTGATTTTTCGCCTATTCATAAATTCAGGCAAAAGAGCCAATATGCTTGGGTTAACTCAATTGACTTGTTCCTGGCTCCAAACTCTTGTCTAGATAACTGATTATTTTTTGATGCCTTTTCCACAACCTGCATTGAAGAAGACATCTCATAAATCCCGACATCCATGTCTAATCAAAATCTTGCTCTTAAAGCACAAGAATCTTGAGAATTTGGTCCCTTCAGCTGAACCTTTCTTCCACGTGCTTGGGGTTTTTCTGATGGCCTATGAATTCGCCTATATTTGAGAAATGGGGGAAGGTGTGTAGGGGAGGGGTTGGCTGAGCAGCACAAGCGAATAGTGCGGAAGACCAGAGCGGTACCAGCTGAGGACATCCAGTGTCTAACATGGGACTTTTCCTCATAATTTTTGAGTAATATGTTCAGGGGTTTGCAGTTTATATAATATTTCACATGAATCAGCCTGCTTTTCTTTTACACAGCAATTCTGAGGGGAGTCAGACAATGTCGTTAGCGTCTGTTGATCTAGAGAAATGGAGATCCTGAGAGAAAGGACTCCATCCAAGGTAACAGAAGGGCTAAACTGAGTCGTCACGCTCCATTTTTTGACTCTTAGTCTGTTGTTCCTTCCCCAAGTCTCACTGTCCTTCCTGTTGACATTGCCTCTCACATAATAAAAGAGCTAACACAACACTTTTTTTGAACAGGGGTTTTCTATGTAACCCGGACTGGCCTTGAACTCGCTATCCTCCTGCCTCAGTATTCCAAATGTCAAGATTACAGGCATTCGCCACTATGCCCCACCTGATGCAACACTTTCATTAAAGTAATCGTGTGCTCTGACCTTCAACCTCCAAAGTCAGCTGAGCTCGGCCAACGTATTAGCACAAGATCCTAAAAACTCCTGGAAGACACTGGGGATAAGATTGCCAAATAAAATAAAATTTGCGTTTTAGATAAACAATGGATAATCTTTAGCATTAAAGATTAAACAGATTGCATGGGATATACTTCTATTAAAAATTTGTGGTTGCTTATTTGAAATAAAGATTTAACTGTGTGTCCTGTGTTTCTATTTTCTAAATGTAACATTCCTAGTGGAAGAAAGACAGTTTGTTGGGGAATAAAACAAGATTTGAGACATTTTTGGTCTAAGGAGGTGTTAGACTGACTTGCAGCAGTGAATTCCCAATATAGAATTTTGAGGTGGGCTACTTAAGATCTCACAGAAAAGGAATACCTTGACCATTGTTTTTGGTACCCAATTAAAAAGACAATAATTCCCTATGTATGACAGTCTTTTAAAAGTAACCAAAGATGTGTGTAATTAATCATCTATAAAGATGGTCTTTGTATCACTATTTATTATTCTGGAAAAAAAAGTAGCCCACAACTTACTTCACAGTACAGTTTAGTGAACAACAAATTCAGGCAATGGAACACAGTCAAATAAAACAGAATCCAAAATTAGGAGTATGGAACAGCACGGGTGGCTCACACCTATAATCCCAGCTACTTGAGAAGCTGAGATTGGGAAGTTCAAAGTTCAAGGCCTATTGGGGTGAGACCCCATCTCCAAAATAATCAGAACGAAATGCACTGAGATGTGGCTCAAGCAGTAGAGTCCCTGCTTTGCAAGCATGAAGCCCTGAGTTCAAGCTCCATCCTCACAAAAAATAAAGGAAAGAAAAGAGTATCCAAATAGATATTCCTTGAAATGGGAATATGTTGAGGAAGAACGGTAAAGGAAAATACAGTTGCCAAAAGTTATATTTTTGTGAAACAATTGCATTTTATTTACTAAACCCTCCACCCCCAACTCCTCTGAAATTCGAATGCCTTTAGGGCTTAATGGTATCCTCAATTGCTGCTGACCAGGCAGCTTAGGTGATGCAGTTGTCACTGATGTGTGTGGGAGCACTCACTCATTTCTGCTCATGTATGACCTCAATTGTGCTGTCTGAATCTTGGTAGAGCAGGTTTTGAGTTTATCATTTAAAAGGTCATCAAATAAAAACTCTAAGAAAACTAGGAATAGAAGGAAAGGACCTCAACATTATAAAAGCTATATATGACAAACCTACAGCCAGCATTATACTTAACGGAGAAAAACTGAAACCATTCCCTCTAAAATCAGGAACCAGACAAGGATGCCCACTGTCTCCACTCCTATTCAACATAGTACTGGAATTCCTAGCCAGAGCAATTAGGCAAGAAGAAGGAATAAAAAGAATACAAATAGGTAAAGAAACTGTCAAAATATCCCTATTTGCAGATGACATGATCCTATACCTTAAAGACCCAAAAAACTCTACTCAGAAGCTTCTAGACATCATCAATAGCTACAGCAAGGTAGCAGGATGTAAAATCAACATAGAAAAATCATTAGCATTTCTATACACTAACAATGAGCAAACGGAAAAAGAATGTATGAAAACAATTCCATTTACAATAGCCTCAAAAAAAATCAAATACCTAGGTGTAAACCTAACAAAAGATGTGAAAGACCTCTACAAGGAAAACTATACACTCCTGAAGAAAGAGATTGAGGAAGACTATAGAAAGTGGAGAGAGCTCCCATGCTCATGGATTGGTAGAATCAACATAGTAAAAATGTCGATACTCCCCAAAGTAATCTACATGTTTAATGCAATTCCCATCAAAATTTAATGACATTCATTAAAGAGATCGAAAAATCTACTGTTAAATTTATATGGAAACACAAGAGGCCACGAATAACCAAGGCAATACTCAGTCAAAAGAACAATGCTGGAGGTATCACAATACCTGACTTCAAACTATATTACAAAGCGATAACAATAAAAACAGCATGGTACTGGCACAAAAACAGACATGAAGACAAGTGGAACAGAATAGAGGACCCAGATATGAAGCCACACAACTATAACCAACTTATCTTTGACAAAGGAGCTAAAAATATACGATGGAGAAAAAGCAGCCTCTTCAACAAAAACTGCTGGGAAAACTGGTTAGCAGTCTGCAAAAAACTGAAACTAGATCCATGTTTATCACCCTATACCAAGATTAACTCAAAATGGATCAAGGATCTTAATATCAGACCCCAAACTCTTAAGTTGATACAGGAAAGAGTAGGAAATACTCTGGAGTTAGTAGGTATAGGTAAGAACTTTCTCAACGAAACCCCAGCAGCACAGCAACTAAGAGATAGCATAGATAAATGGGACTTCATAAAACTAAAAAGCTTCTGTTCATCAAAAGAAATGGTCTCTAAACTGAAGAGAACACCCATAGAGTGGGAGAAAATATTTGCCAACTATACATCAGACAAAGGACTGATAACCAGAATATACAGGGAACTTAAAAAACTAAATTCTCCCAAAACTAATGAACCAATAAAGAAATGGGCAAGTAAACTAAACAGAACTTTCTCAAAAGAAGAAATTCAAATGGCCAGAAAACACATGAAAAAATGCTCACCATCTCTAGCAATAAAGGAAATGCAAATTAAAACCACGCTAAGATTCCACCTCACCCCTGTTAGAATAGCCATCATCAGCAACACCGCCAACAACAGGTGTTGGCGAGGATGCGGGGAAAAAGGAACCCTCTTACACTGTTGGTGGGAATGTAGACTAGTACAACCACTCTGGAAAAAAATTTGGAGGCTACTTAAAAAGCTGGACATCGATCTACCATTTGATCCAGCAATACCACTCTTGGGGATATACCCAAAAGACTGTTACTCCAGAGGCACCTGCACATCCATGTTTATTGCGGCACTATTCACAATAGCCAAGTTATGGAAACAGCCAAGATGCCCCAGCACTGACGAATGGATTAAGAAAATGTGGTATCTATACACAATGGAATTTTATGCAGCCATGAAGAAGAACGAAATGTTATCATTCGCTGGTAAATGGATGGAATTGGAGAACATCATTCTGAGTGACCAAAAATCGTATGTTCTCCCTCATATGTGGACATTAGATCAAGGGTAAACACAACAAGGGGATTGAACTACGAGCACATGATAAAAGTGAGAGCACACAAGGGAGGGGTGAGGATAGGTAAGACACCTAAAAAATTAGCTAACATTTGTTGCCCTCAACGCAGAGAAACTAAAGCAGATACCTTAAAAACAACTGAGGCCAATAGGAAAAGGGGAACAGGAACTAGAGAAAAGGTTAGATCAAAAAGAATTAACCTAGAAGGTAACACCCACGCACAGGAAATCAATGTGAGTCAATGCCCTGTATAGCTATCCTTATCTCAACCAGCAAAAACCCTTGTTCCTTCCTATTATTGCTTATACTCTCTCTACAACAAAATTACAAATAAGGGCAAAATAGTTTCTGCTGGGTATTGAGGGGGGGAGAGGGAGGGGGCGGAGTGGGTGGTAAGGGAGGGGGTGGGGGCAGGGGGGAGAAATGACCCAAGCCTTGTATGCACATATGAATAATAAAAGAAAAAGGGAAAAAAATAAATAAATAAAAGGTCATCAAAACTTACACAAAGCATTGAAATGCGAACTTATTTGATAGGCAGGAAGACATGAAAGCAGAAAAGAAAGGACTGCATTTGGTTTTAGCGATAGAATTTTCTCTTTCTTTCTTTGGTAGTACTGGGGATTAAACTCAGGACCTTGTGCTTGCTAGGCAAGTGCTCTACATACCTCAGGCCTTTTGCTTTTCCAGATAGGGTCTCTTTCTGTGCTAACATTGCCTGCGCTGACCTCAGACTTTGTCCTTCTGTCTCTCTGCTTCCTGACTAGCTAGGATTACAGACTTGAGCAATCATGCAAATTTCCCTTGTCTTGGAGAAATGATCAGTTTTATATTTTCTAGCAAAGCAACAACCAATTGCTCTATAGAACCCAAAAAGGAAGACACTCACAAGGGGATGAATGAGTGTTGTATTTTGTTACAGAGAAATATGCCAAAGGAATGCCTGTTACAGGTCAGCAGGGCAACTGAAGGCAATTCCCTGGGCCAGGGAAGGTGAGGGCAGAGCTAGGGAGGAGAGGCAGCCCAACTCTGAGAACTGTGACTGCCATGTCAGGTGTGCTGACTTTTGTTCCAGTCCCACCCTGCTGAATCGAAGGGTGGAGAGAGATTGTGAAGGCTCCACCTGATGCGTGGGACTCTGGCTCTCCCTCTCAAAGGCCAAAGCAGCTCTGAGTAACAAGAGAATGAATGGTGGAAGGCTGGGCACCAATGAGCAGATATGGTGCTACCGCCCACCTAGCATTTAACCTGTTATCTGGAAGTTGCCCTGGTCACTTGGAAGACTCAGGCAGAGCGGAACCCTTGGGGCTCAGACCAATGCCCAGACTTGCCCTCTGGACTGGCCCCAAATCTCTGACCCAAAAGTCCTCCTACCCCAGCAGAGTGAGGAAGGGAATTTGCAGCGGTGGGTGTTCACAGTCCGGCTGAAGAGGACACAGGAGCGATCCAAGGAATCAGCCTGTGATTTCTCTGCGTGTCAATCAACAATTTCATGTCCTCCATCTACTAATCAAGTGCCCCTCCTCTTAATGTTTCCTCTGCCCAAAAGTAATAAGAATATTTATAAAGATTTTTAACCATGTGTCAGTTGTGTACACATTTATGCTGTACATATAATTATGTAAATTATGAAATTTACGCTGCAATTCCCCCTAAAAGGAAGGAGCAGAAATAAGATGCAAATTCCAGGTTCCCCCACTCTTAACCACTCCTCATGCTGCGTTTCTGTGAAGAAAGACACCTGACCACCACCTTTCTTCATCTTTCCGGTCCCACTACCTTTGTTTTACTCCTGTTCCTTGGGCTTTCCTTCTCTGTCCTCTCCTGTACACCACTTAGACTATCAAAGAGCTGCTGTATGTTCCTCCCATGATCCCCTATGCTTCCTACAATCCTCTGTGTCTATCATAATTCCCTGTGCCCCTGGCGTCCCCTGTGCCCCTCACATCTTCTGTGCATCCCTCAATCCCATATGAATCCCACAATCCCATGTGTTTCCCACAATCCCATATGCCTCCCACATCCCTTGTGCCTCCTTGGTGGTTCTTAGTGGCTGGCTGAATTAAGCCCTTCTCCTCAGTGTGGCCACCAAAGAACACTTGAACCTGTGTTAGTGAACAACAGCACCTGGCCAAAGCTCAGAGCCAGGTTTTATGACCATCTTTTGTGGAGGGCTGCTTGGGACAGTCAATCCGAGAGTCCTGCTCCGATCCTGGAGCCCTTCCCTAAGTTCACTGGGGTTTTGTGTGTCTAGTTTCACAAACAAGGTGAGTAAACGATTCTGAAGCCCTTCTCCTCACTCTGCCCCTTGTCTGATGGGAAAGTCATCAGTATTTGGGCCTCGTGCTTGAGGCAAACACACTGGTCTGGCATCATGTCTTCTTAATCACACTAATCTTCTGAGCTGACATTTAGACCTTAGGAAGTGACAGCGGAATCAGGATGGAATGACGGCAGAGGAAAGAAGGAGACAGCAAAATACTTTGTCAAGACAACTGATCAAACAACTGGGTTAGCATCAGGAACCATGAATTCTGGAAGAATATGTGGCTCTGTAAAATAGAAAATAAAGTAAGTGCTGAGTCTGTTCTCTGCCCGACTCTAAAACAAAAGTGAAAGAAAAAGCAGCTGCCACCAGGACAGGAAGCAAATACGTTCACTTGATTTAAAAATCCTTATACTGGATGCTGTTTTGATTTAGGGTGAAGCTTAGGTTGATTCTATCAATAGTATATGTGTATGGTAGAGGAAACAAAGAGGAAACAAAGATAGTAAAGATGGTTGTGTTGGGAGCTGCTAGTGGACAGCCCCCAGGGGGCATGGAGTTCCTGGTGAATGCTTGTAGATGCCTCCCTGTGAGGGTACCGGGGACCTGGGCAAGGAGAGAAGAAAGGGAAGAAAGTAAGCTGACCACAGTATGAGAGACTGTGCCCTTCACAAACTCTCCATCTAAGAAGCCACTGCACAAGAGAAACACAGACCCAGAATCTGCACCTGAACTCAGCTTAACAACAGACCTACAGGGAGACAGAGGACACTGTCACAGTGGCCAAACGGCCCATAATTGCCTACCAATTTCTCATTTCAAGGGCACTTTGCAAAAATGTATGTTACTTTGTTAAATTTCGTATGGGTAGCCCGTCCCTCAAGAAAATTATAGCAGAGACCACCAATTTGGGATACATTTGAGATTGTCAGGTGTGTAGTTGTTCTGTTCCTTTACCGCTTTATAATCTACATGACCTTGGGATAATACCCAGAAGCCTTACGATGCTCCTGAAGAGCACAGGGGGCATGGGTGTGGGGGAGATAACTCTGTGATGCTAGCCTTAGGCTCAGGAGGTGCTACCTAGGGTCGGAACATAAACAAATGAATGAGTAGATCACTGTGTCCTTTCTTCATGTGGCTCAAATGACTTTGCTTTTCCAAATCAGGTCTCTGATGGTGGCAGAAGAAAGGGGAGTACAATGAAAATCTTTTAGTCCCAAGGATTTAGAGCAAAAGCCGGGACTGACTTCCTCTCTCCTGATGATCTCTGCTCTGACTCTGCCTTGGGCCTCGCTGTTGGCCCTCCTTGCGGGGAAGCCTCCTTATTCACGAGCACTTCTCCCTTCTCCTCCTAGGGAAAAGAGGTCTAGAGTTGTGCCACTACTGAGGTCTGTCCCCAGAGTCCCTGCACAACCTCCGGCAGAGGCCTGCTCTTGCTTCTCACTTCACTTGGAGTGAAAATGCTCGAGGGCGGTGGCTTGTAAGCACAGGAGAACATCTGGTTGGAGAGCATGACTGGTTGGAATTAGCATCACTGAAGCTTGGCAACAGGCCCAGGGTTCTGAGCTACTCCTGGAAAAGCAAAGTCAGGGCCATCGGAGCCTGGCGGCCTTCACGTATGTGGCAGGGAGACCCACGGAGGACAGTAGAATTGCCCTCAGAAGAGTGGGCTTCAGATCTGCTTGACATGTACCGGCTGAGCCTTTGAACTGTATAAATTAAAACAAGAATAATCCAAGATGTTTTAAGGATTTAATAACAACTCTTCGTAGTGTTACCTTGTACCAGGCACTGTTCTAAGCTTATGTGCATTAATCTGTGTATTCCTCACCGTGACCTTGGGAAGTATATACTACTATTGATTCCAATCTTTCAACGAGGAAATTGAGGGCTAATGAGTGGGAGGGCTGAGGTCTGCACCCAGGCAGTCTAGCTCCAAAGTCAATGCTGTTAACCACAGACTATGAGGACACTCAGATAGGAAGTAGGGAAGAGGAAGAAGCATTCAAATGACTATTTCATTGATTTTAAAGTACACAGTTTCACCATGTTTTAATATCTCTGCAACCTGTGTGTCAGTTGTATCTAGATATCTAAGAATCAATTAACTATGAAATGAATTTGAGGTGGAACTGATTCCTGAATAATTATTTGAATGCCAATCTAATTCATCTCCTCTTTACTAACTATAATAGCAATTAGCAATGAGCGTGCTCCACGAACTGTGAATACAGTAGGTCCAAGTACCTGTCCTGGACTCTAAATACCTAGTGAATCTGAGCCCTTCCGATGGTCTGGAAGGGCCCTCACCCCATCTGGTTGCCGCCATCTCTCTCACACACCACATTGTCCTTACTGGACTTCCTAACTGTTTTTTGAGACCAAGCTGAGCCTGTAGGCCAGTCTACCCGGGAATTTTCATTCCTCTGGTATCCTCATGGTTTACTTTTTAAACTCCTCTGCTCTTTGCTCCAGTCCCACCACAGTGGGTCCCTGCCTACTTACCTGATTTTAACTCACCACCCTCCTCTGCTGTTATTTTGTGTATTGTTTCCTCCTCCTTCTGAATGGAAACCCCCTGGTGGAAGGCCTTTTCTCCAGCTGATTATGCTTCCTTGTTTGTTTGTATTACTGCCGTACACTCAGAATATCCCCAGGATGGGCTGACCCTCAACAAGCATTTCTAGAACAAATGAACTAATGTGGACTCCTTTAGGGTCTTGGTGTTGAAAGAAAACTTCCTATGCTGGTGTTTGCTCATCTCCAGAAGAGGGAGAAAGGGAGGCCAGGCAGAAGTTCAAAGGACCTGCATTCTGGAACTTCTTACCTTTGAAATCCGAGGAGTGGTCAGTCTCAGGAGAAACTGTAGCAGAATCCTAATGTTTAACAGATTGCTAGAGAGCACTGCATTTTATCATTAAAAAAGAAAGAAAGAAAAACAGAATGCAAGCTTGAGTCTTGACTAGATCCTAATTAAAAAGAAATAAACACATAAAAGGATAATTGGGAAATTTGGAAGTAAGCTATTAGATGCCACCCGGGAATTACTGTATAGCTCGCTCTGATAATGGTCCTCAGGTTAAGTATACCGTTCTGACTCTTTGGGGATACATACCGAAGAGTTTATGAGAAGAAAATCATAATGTCTGTAACTTGTTTTCAATGCCTCCCGAGAGTGACTACTGCTCATTCATGTGATGATCCTCCTACCTGGGCCCCCATAGTTAGGCTTCTGTTCCCCAGGCACTTCTGGGGTTCTGGACCTGTTCCCACTGGTAAGAGGAAAACTTTTGTGGGAGTCGACCCAAGTGTGGACTACAACAATGAAACCAGAGCAGGGCTCATTGTCAACATTCAGTTTCCACGTAGGTCTTGGATTGTGACATTGGTTTGAAAGTGGCCTCAATTCCCTTAGTCACAAAGCGGAGGCTATGGCAAGTCAGCATCCCCCAGTCCCACTGTGCTTGACCCTTTCTCTACACTCGGCAAGTTGGACATCTCTGTGTCTTCCTTTACTAGTGGAATAAATAACCAATTTGTCTACACCAACCATGACCTTTGTGCTTTCTCTACTTCTTTGTTTTCCTCTACTCATGATTACAGACAAATCCATCTACTGTGTCACCCAAGGTTTCAGAGTAAATGACAAGCACATGATCTCAGCTTTGCTCCATGGAAAGGAAACAAACCACAGTCTCAGAAATATAAAGTGTCAGGTACAAAGACAAGTACCCAAATGGCAAAGACCCTGTGTGAGTCCTAGGAGTCTCACTTCTCAAACTTCAGAATCCCTTGTGGCAAATTTGATCATTCTTCATAGAAACTTTTTTCTATTTCAAAAACCCTGGAGTCCATGGCAAGAAGATGAGAAACTCATGGAGTCAGTTACCCACCTGGGTAGAGCCTATTTCCAGCTGCAGCCAGTGGAAAGTTAACTGATTTTGTTTTCCCCATTAGTGGAACCCACTTTTACAGCCTGTGTCTGAGTACATACGTAAGGGACTTAGACATTCCAAGCTAAACTGCAACCTTGCCGGATTTGCAACTATTTTCTCTCAAAAGAATTGCATTCCCTTTATTCCTTAAAAAATAAAACCTCAATGAAGTCTGGAAAAGATTCATCTGTCTCTGAAATTCAGAATCCTTGCAAGCACCACAGCTGGGAAGTTAAAGAGAATGCCTGAAAGTTGAACATTTCTTCATTGTGGTTTTCTAATTGAAGGGAAATCTATTTCTTTAGCAAAAAGCTATCAATTTACACAGACCAAGAGAAGTTGATGGAAGTGGCCTGGATGGACTTAGGGTGAGGCCTGGTGTTGGGAGTGATTGCTCTGCCCTTGGAAATCATGTCTACACAGGGAACTCAAGGAATCCATTTCACTTTAAAGGAGAATATCCCCACAGTACTTCTAAAAAGAAATATGACTGCTGTGCACATGAGAAGCAACAAGAGTGCAAAGCAAGTGACCACAGGTGGCTCTGACACTGCCATGCCAGTCCTATGTCCTTTAGAAAGACCATAGAGATGCCATATCTGCAGGGCTTCCAGAGGGCCCTTCGATGTCCTTTTCATCAGGATGGACTTTGGGACTTTACCACATCAGTGTGCCAATCAATCCAGCAGCCCTCATGGGAAGGCCCCATCTTTCCTGGGGGAGAGAGTACAGGATTGCCTCAGGAGGTCAGGGGACACCAGGGAAGGAACTTGTTCCCCCATAGGAACTTAGGGAGCAAAGACCAAAATGTCATCTTTGGACTCATTTCTTAAGATCAGCTCTTGAGCAGTAATAACAAAAAGCCACCGCAGTTTTTTTTTTTCCTGAAAAGAGACATGACAACTATAAGAAAATGTAAGGCAGGTTGATAGCACTTACTAATCCAGGCTGCTCGCCTCCTCAGAGCACCATCAACTTTCACCAGAAAAGCCAGACCTCACTTTAGGTCACATTTTAGGTAACTAGAAAATTTAACATATAGTTTTTTTTTAAAGCTTAAGAAAGCAAACAGCCAAAATGGCTTAAAGAAGAAAAAGAAATGATCAGACACATGAAAAATAATAGCTGACAACAGAATACACTTAGGACCATGGTGGGCTCCATGGCTGTTTGTCATTGCTTGTGTATCTGTTCTAACTCTCTGGTTGTCATTCTGTTTACCTTGGTCCCCTCACTTTCCCAGAGCTTAGCTTACAGGGAGGTGCTTCATAAATAAAGTTGGCATGAACAAGTGACTACATCGTAAGTACATCACAAGTGACCAGTTCAAGAGGAGCACGAGGTTGGCTTCCAAATATTGGTCAAGAGCTCTCAGGAGGATGAGCCAGGAATATATTTAATTCAGTGAGTTCTTATGACCAGGTGACTCTTCTGGATCTAGAGACCTGAGAAGTTGACAGTGTAGAGCTAAAGAAGTTTAATCAGGGTCCTGAGGGGAAAATGTTCATGAGGGGTGGCTGCCTGTCTCACTCCTAGGCCCCCATGTCTGCCCGGGGGCAGGCAGGCTGCACACTCCACACAGTAGAGGGGGGGGTGCTGGGCCTTCAGTCTTGCTGAGTGTTTGACCAAAGGTGACGCTGACTTAGTGGACTAAGGTCAAGCCCTCCCTCCCCCCACAATCAATAATTTAATGTGACTTATCAGAAAGAGAAAGAATTGTTTACTTTTAAACCCTGGATTCCATAAAGGGAGAGGGGATAGGCCTAAAAGTCACAGAAGCTCAGAGCTCTTGCCCACGGCTGCCCTTGCACACCTGGCAGACATGGAAGGTCCCCTTATGATGGTCAGAGGAGGGACCCCAGGCTGAGAGAAGACAAGCACCAGCTGAGGTAAGTGCTTTGTCTCTGGGGCCTTCTAGTTCTTGTGTAAATTAGGTCTTTCCTCAGGGTGGTCACTGACTGAGACAGGATGATCAGGCCGCTGACTTAGGTGTTTAAAAAGACCCCACACGGCTTCTAAAGCAACACCAAGTGTTGAACACACTGTAGTTGAAGTTGTCTACTTTCTTCAGAAAGCCTGAGCAAAACTAGAGACTTTCTCAAAGGGTTTCTTACCCAATAAAGGCAAAAAGTGAGGCCAGGGAGCAGTGGAGGGTCCAGAGGCAATGTAGGCTTTTATTTTTGCCCTCGAAGTAGCTGTACAGTAAGCACTTCTTATTTTACAATGATCAAATTGATCAATAACACCAAGACCTTCCACCAGGATTCCACCAGTATGACTGACTGAAATTGTGTTTATTTGACCAGGAATCCTCCTCGTGCCTGTGTCCAGGGCAAACATACAGGCAAAATTCACTGTCTTGTTCTTAGACTTCTAAAATGCCAGCATTAGAGTTGCTTTCTTTTGCATGCATCTGTCCAACGTGAATTGTCCCCTCAACAGCACTGGAAATAGCTGGCCAACCTGCACAGAAATGAAACTGGTCTGTAGGAATCTCCAAGTCTCAGCAATTCTGTTTTGAAAGAGTCCATCAAAATACCAGCATGGGCTGAGAATTTGCCCAATAATTTCCTCTCCACCCTGACTGGTGGTAAATGCAAATGACAGATGGGTGAATAAGGAACATTCCAGATTTCCCCTTCAACATGGGTTTCAATGAAAAGAAAGACTGCTTTGCTCCCTGTTGACAGGAACATTCTATTTTAAAAGTTCCATGTGCTTTCAAAAATGACAGGACTTGGGAAGTATGAGATTGACTTCTTTTGTCTTCACCTAGACTATAATAGTCTAAAAGAATCAAATTGATGCACTTAACGCATTTATTTTATGTGACAATAAATGAGGATTCGGAATGAAAAAGCATCGCCTCTTATTTTTTTTGCTTTTTAAGAATTTTTTTTTTTGTATTGATAGGTTAGTTTGCAGCAGAGTGACATCTCACAGTCCCCAAAGCACTCTCTTCTCAGTCTTATGGGGTCGGCCCTAGAATGTCCTTAACCCGTGGAACCAGATATAAAAGCCAAGACAAGCTGTGAGCTGACCTGAGAAGAACACAAAGCGTTGCCATATTCCTGGTACCTATAAAGCTAAGACACCTTGCTGGCAGCTATGAATACAGAATACTTAGAGGGTAAGGAATTTGCTGGAAGGTTAGGCTGCGTAAAGTCTTCCTCCTTAATGAGTTTTCATTTCCACTTAGGAAAAGTAACGCATGGCATTAAAAGAGAAGCAAACCAAGCCCAGCTTGCTATTCATACTACAGGTTCAATGGGAAAACTGTATTCAGAATTGACCACAGCAGCTGGAAATGCCTAGAGATTCTGTCCCATTTAGGGACAGAAATTGAGTTCAATAGACAGCTCCCTCAGGGATGTCAGAAACAGCACATAGATAGATAGGTGGTGGGAGATGTATATGGATGAGCTCAGAGTTCTAGAGAAGCTAAGATCCCTGAAGGTCTTTTCTAACTAGAAAATTCTGCTGGCATTTGGATAAGTTACCCTGATTAATATCCAACACGTCTCTCTCTCTCTCTTTTTTTTTTTCAGCACTGGAGTTTGAACTCAGAGCCTCACACTTGCTAGGCAGGTGCTCTTATCACTTGAGCCTCTCTGCCAACCCCAACACCTCTGTCTTAAGCATTATTTTTTTCCACAGGAAATAACCAGCTTATGAACTTTCTATTGGTTATTAGCTGATGTTATTTAGTTTAAGCTGTTAAATTTGAAAATACTAGAAGACTTTTTTTAAACCTGCAGAATGAGAAAAGACCACATGAATATTTAAAAATCCAAGAGTAGATCCTGGCACTAACCGCTTTTTATTTTTTGTTAGTGAGACATTATTAAGTGATGCTTGAAAATAAATGAAAACGTTCTTCTGGTTTGTGCAAACTGTTGCAGGGCAGTTGACAGAGTTTAATACTTCTTACAGAAACAATCAAGAAAGGAATAAAAGATGATGGCTATTTTAGCAATGTTTAAAAGTTATTCACAAGGCAAAGAAAATAACTGGCATTCAATAAATGAGTTTATTGCTTGATGTAACAATATTATAAAATTACCATACTGCATGATACAGTATTTCAGTACTAATTTACTAAGTAATTGGCCTGAGGCCCCTCTCAGAACTAACTTTCATGCAACAAACAAAGGTGTTTCAGGAGGGTCAGTGCCACCCTCTAAATTTCAGAAAAGTGTTTCGCAAGAAGGAATTTGTCTTACAGACTCTAGAAGGGAAAAAAGTCTTAAAATTTTAAATCCTAATTATTTTTCTCACTATAAAAGTACCAAACTTCAGAAATTAACAAATTCAGAGACAGAAAAAGAGAAAAAAATTAAATAATTCTTCCACCCAAAGATATCCATGGTTAACTTTGATGTTAGACACCGTCACAGAAATAGGTTCATGCTGTGGATATTGTGTGATAAATTGCTTCTTCATTCAATAATAAATCCTGAATTTCTTCCTAAGTCAACAACCATTTTTCTGTAACATGAATTAAATGACTGTGGTACATCCTAAATACACTGCCCTTCTCCAACAGTTGGCCAATTCGGTTGTTTTTATTATTATAAACAATGCCACCACAAACAACCTTACAAGTACACTTTTCTACATATTTTTTACTTTTTCCTTGAGATACATCTCTGGAAATAAAGAAGAGGACCTCGGTAAGACTTACCTGTAATTCATTAACTGCTGTATTTGCTATCTATTCTTCTTTCCCTTTTGCAGGTTATTCAAAACCCAAAGCAAACAGATCCCTCATGGAGCAGTGGTGGTGACTCACACACTACCATGAGGTCCTGAGCATCCAAGCGCACAGGGCCCTGACCCAGTGTGGGGTGCACCAAGCTTGTCCTCAGTGAATAGTGTTCCACTCCTTCCTTGCTTCTTACAAACTGAGCTGAGGGCTTTCTAGAGCCTCACTTCAAAGGTTAGCAACATTCTGGAGTGACTAGGAGGTGTGGGATTTCTGTTCTAGGTCCCTAGGGCAAAGACAATGCAGGGGGAGCAGTAGGAAAGAGAACACAGTTCATCTTGTGATGTGTGCCCGCTGCCTCTGCAGTGCTAGGGTTTGTGGTAGGGATTGGAGCCAGCTGGAGCTCTTGGGTTTGCATTCATGCTCTCTGAGTCACATAGCACTGACTTGTGGCAAGTTCCACTGAAGACAGCTTGTCTAACACTGGGCCAAGTGGCACTTTCCTGCTGCCTCCCAAAGGACAGCATCCTGTGGGGGCAAGCCAGGGTCACAGCCAGGAGCCCAAGGAAGGCAGTAATGGAGTAGAGGATAAGCAAATGGATCTAGCAAAAAGGGAAAGGGTTAAAGAGGAAGGACTCAATCCTCCAACCCCACGGAGCAGGCAGCCTTCACAGTGCGCTGTAACTGCAGACTTCTGGCTTGAAGAGGGTGATTTCACAGTCTGCATGGGAACAAGGGGCATTTTTTATGGAAAAATGCAGAAGGGTTCATTTTCAGTTGTTAAATTCAGACCAATTTTATGGTTAAAACAAGGCTCTGGTCAAATGTTAACTCAGTTGTCCTGGGGGAAAAAAATAACTGGGCCCCCAACCTTCCCCTCTCCAAGCATTAGGAGAAAATAAAGGATTAGGAAAAATGCTTTTATTTCCTCTTATTCTATATTCTCTAAGGTTCACATAACAGTTGGAAACCATTTTTTTAGCAGGAACCCAAGTAATTCCAGAAGGGATTTACTCACGAGCTCCCTTTTTGCTAGAAAATGAGTATTATTAACTAAAAATGGACTGCTTCTCTCTCTCCATCTTTCTTTTTTCTTAACTCCCCATCTTCTACCCACTGTTCTAATGGAAATTGACTGTGGTGAATAAGACTTAAATTTTGAGCAAGTGGGATGCCTCTGTACCCAGTGGATGCCAGTGAGAGGAGATCACAGTAATAGAGTACTGAAATACAGAAAGGCATTTTTAACTTTCTTAGACTGCAGAATTGATCACTCTTCTGATGTTAGATTGGGGAATATGGTGACATGAGAGTTGGAGAGAATTCATTAATGCAATAGGGTTATTCTAATTTATAATGTGGTCTTCTGCTAAGTATTTTTCCAAAATCTATCCCCTGTAGCAACCATTCTCTCTTAGACCTTTAGAAAATTGATGTAAACAAATTTTCCATCCATTTTCATAGGTAGTCTTTATTGCTGTTGGTGGAAGACCTTTGTGAGGGCTTGTCTGTCCCTGTTGCTCAAGGTGCTCCTCTTTGATGCCTCTTTCTTCTGTTCAGGTCACAACTGTGGAGCTGCTGAGGATGCCTGATGATGGGGAGTGACAATGGATGTGGAGGTGGACTTGACACCTTCAAGCCTACAGATTTTCCTTAGCAGAGCTGTGGAGTGTGACATTGGTGTTTGTTTCCAAACTATCAAACGCCATTATCACACTAAATAGCTACTGCTAGGCAATCCTTCCACTCAATAAGTGTGTTGGCATCTGTTTGGTCTGGGCAAGAAGGTTCATATTATACCAGTGCTCTCTATCATGTGTCATTTCTGAATAAAGTCTGGTACTCTTGTGCTTGTAACCATATGTCCGTCTGAACCCCGCCTCTCGCATGCTGTTGTTAGTAGATGACGATTCATCAAATAACAAAAGAAAAACCAACCCAGACTCAGTTTCTCCTACTGTACTTTCACAATGCAGATCACTTCTGACACAAGATGTGCAAGCAATTGATGGCAGTAGACACTAGTTGGGTGTCTCCTAATCTAATTCAGTTCTGACGCTGTCTACCTGGAGATGGCATCAGATCCCATAGGTTGAAGGCTCAGATCCCCCAGACAGCCTCCCTTCCAGATGCTCATTGCAAGCCCAGGTTGTTTTCCCTGTGCTTCTGACCCACTGACTATAAGTCAGCGTTCCCACACTGCCTCCTCAGGTTCAATTAATGTGCTTGAGTGGGCCACAGAACTCAGGGAAACAGGTTTGCCATCTGTATCATTATAAAGGATACAGATGGATGCTGCATAGGGCTAGGTGTAGGGGATGGGTGCTGGGCTTCCAGGCCCTCTCCAGGCACACCACCCTCCAGAACCTCCACATTTCCAGCTACTCAGAAGCTCTTGAAACCCTGTCCTTTGGGAACTTTCATCATTGCTTGGGTGTGTTTGGAGCATGGACAGTCCTGTGACCATGTGATTACATTAAAAGGGTCTGAGCTAATGCTAATAAACCGGGATGAGAAAACCCAGCAAGCCTGTCTGTTCAGATTCTTCTTGGCCTCTCTGTGCATTCTTTCTTGTACGCTTGGGACAGGACCTCCTGGAAGGAGGAGGTTCTAATGACTCTATCAGACAATGTAGACTATAGATATGAGCCAGGAACCATGGATGAAGATCAAAATATGTGTGTGTATCATAATATAATAATGATGGTGAATTTTCTTATTTCCCCAAGTCAGTAAAAAATATTTGAGTCCCCCACAGTGCCCAGTGTAAGGAGAGGCACCTGGTAATCATTCAAGCCATGCTTATTGAGTCAAAATGAATAGTTAGGAAAGCACTGAAAGTTAAATCTAGATTATGCAAACCACAGGCTCGTAGGCAATAAATTAAGGTATGTGGGTCCTTCCCTTTTCATCATAAAAAAGGTTTTATAATGAATTTACATATAGCTTAACTGACCTTTCAGAAGTTCTAGAACATGTTTGGTTTCTATCGATTTTAACCAATTACCAGGCTGGTTACTGAATCTGTATGCTAAGTCTTTCTTCCCTATGTTTCAATGAATTCCCATAAGAAAATTATATGTAAACTATGTGTGAGCTACAATAGCAAATCTGAATATTTTAAAACCATGCAGTTTCTGGGACAGTGGCCCAGCTGGGTGGTCTGGTTTGGAACACATTCTTTCTCTGAAAGTCATCTACAGTAAGAGTAGGTTCTGGGTGGGTTAAACAAGTGTATGTTTAACCAAATTGTCAGGGTTGGATCAGCCATCAGTAACAAATTCATTTAATCAATCAACCAGTCACTTATCAAATAAATGCATACAGAGTGGCTCCCACGTGTCTGGTACTGTCTAACATTATTTCCAGAGATGGGCAGTCACTGGTTCACATTCTGTTTTGGGACCATCCTAATGGTTCCAATTATATTTAATATGGAACCCAGTGAGCAAAATTTTGCAAACTGATTCCAAGCTCCTTGCTGGAAAGCATCATTGGAGCACAGCCTACACTCTGGGACACACTACAAAGGCTTCAAGGTCATGAAACCCTTCTGTACAAAGAAGAAAAAGAAGTGTATTTCTGCCTGCCCTTCATCTCCTTCTACCTCCCACATCTTCCCTTCTGCCACGGTCAACTGTCAAAAACAGATCCAGACCACCCTGAAATACCTAATACACCAATATTCTTTCAGAAAGCACCAACTGAACAAGCATTGGCAGAGGATTCTACTATTATAGTAAAGCATACAGTTTTATTTGACCCATAACACACAGGGCAAAGATGACAGATTGTGGTCCCCTCCCATATATAGCAAACTGAATCTCTGAATGCTTCTGGAATTATTTGGTTATGCAACCACAACATAACACGAGTCTTTTCAATCTAAAATTCCATCCTTTACCTGCATCTTTCCTCAGCCTGGCTACTTCACAAAACCTCATGCTTCATGACTGAGTCTATGTGGGAACCAGGTTAATCATACCATTACTTGATCAATAACCTCGGCTCCCATCTGCTTTGTTGATAGGTTCTGGGGGAAAATCTATAAATAAAAAAGGGATGAGTCATGTAACAGTCTTGCCTCCTGGAGGTTCATAATTCAGAGAAGGCCAAATATTGCAAAAACACTGCGAGAGAGAAGTGAAAAGAGAGAGATGAAACATCTGCGTGGTAGTTTGGGGGTCAGGATGGGAGTGACCAGGCTATGGAGACATAGAGTAGCCGTCTAAGTAAGCCAGCAAATTGAGGCAGCACCCTAGCTGTTCCCAGAGTTGAGGACCCTGGCAGCACTTGGCCCACACTGTCCTGTTTGCTCTACTCACCCTGAGCTCTTGCTCAGATGGAACTGAACTGAGAGCAAAGAGAAAGGCATTCTGTGTTCTATATTCTTTCTCCCCGTGTGGCTCATTTAGTCACTTCTCACGATTACTAGCTTATTATGACGAGTTCTGCATTTAAGATTCGAGACCTGTTCTTTCTGTGGGTTTTCAAGCAACACACTTAGCAGGCAAGACTTCCACATTCCAACTTTAAAACCACATACCGTACAATCCTGCTGCTCCAAACCCCTGATGTCCTTCTCCAGACCAGCTTTCATCTGCTCTCCTGCCCCATGGAAGATCTGACCAATCTTTTCCACTATAGCATTCCTAGGCACACTTACTGACCCTGAGTGTGGTTTGCAAGATGAAAGGCTCCACTAGGACACACAGTTAAAATCACTCTGGGACTAGGGAGGCAGCTGAGAACACCAGTGGCCACAATGACTTGTTTTCTTCTCCAGGAAACCGGCCACTTGAGTCTTACTTTTCTTTGTGGATCATGCCGGCGAGGCCCTGTGAATCCTTCCATCTTAGTACACTGTGTTCCTTGAACAAAACAGTTACCACTGAGGGCCTGTCCTACTTTTCATCCAGCTCCAGAGGAGGGTTTATGAAATCACGTCATGGTTACCATATGTCAATGGCTCACACACACATTTTGCTGGACGCTTCTTAAACCTGTAAAATTTTTCCACTTCTGTACTTCCTAGAGAAGATAGAATGCTAATACTGGAAACCAATTTACTCTGCTGTGATCAGGAAATTAAAACCCAGGAATTCCAGAACTTGCTGGCTGGGTTCATGTTTGCATCATTCCTCTCTGGCATCATCAGTCACTCACTGAGCAGGCCTGGGTCATATATGTCAGATATTGTGGGCTGTGGGGTTGCAAAAAAGGAATGAAGCCAGGTTCTTTCCCAAGCTGCTGTCTATCTTGGAGTTGGATAGATGCCTAAACACATCTCTGCCTCACTGTGTTAGGTGCCACCCAGAGGTGTAGACAAGGAGCCAAGAGACTTGAATGCCCCTCATTTCTTTCCAAATTAAGAAACTCTGAGTCTTTGATGTTGTGATCTCTTTTTGTTACAATTGGGGAACTAGTCCTTCTTGTTCTCTTTGGTAATTCAGTTCCATCAGGTCACAGGGAGAGGGCATTTCTTTGTTCAGGAAAGCAATGCTATCATATGAAGATCTTGCTCCTTTTTTTACTTTGTCACTTGGTAATCTAATAAGCAGCCCAGGATCTGCTGCATTGAAGGATGGAGCTGTAGGCTTTTCTGTTATATGTGGGAAAAATCTGAATTTCCCAGAGGAGCTGGGTAGGATGTAAGTTGGCCATACTTCACAGTGCAGGCTGGGTTGTTAGCATATTAACCACACCATTCTGTTATTGGGCTGGGTAGTCTAAGAAGACACTAGTCTAGAAGATCTCAAGTGTCACCTGAGCAGAGAATTTGACAGAGACACAAATAGCAAAACAGTAGCAAAACTATTGAAAGAAAAGGAAAGAAAGAGGAAGAAGAAGCACTGCAAGGGAAGCGGTGGGCTCTGCCAGGTGGCACAGAAGCATTGATTTCTTTGCTTAAGCCCAATTTATAAGTTGTAAGGCGGGAAAAACCTGGGCAGTCCTTAGGGAGGGGCTAACGGGGGTGTTCTACATTTGTGCTTATGCTAAGTTTTAGCCTTTAATTGTATGTATGAGATGTGATCAATATTCATGAGATCCTAAATAAGAGGACTTGGAGCTGCGAGGTTGAATTTGGCAGGCCCCCCATTTTTTTTTTAACAAGCAAGGCAGACCCAAAGTCACCTCTTCTGGCTATCTTGTAATGATGCCAGGGTATTTACAACTTAGAGGGGATTTATTGCTCTAGAGATGGTTCAGAACTGTGCTGGGGTGCCAGTTAGCTTTGTTTGCTTAAGAGAAGAGAGCCCCTAGTAAGTTATTTTCCCTGCCTGCTAACCTGCCTCAATTAGTCTGTTTCTTCCACTGCTGCTTCTTCCTTGGTCACCAAAAACTTACTCCAAGGTCCCCAGAAGAACACTTCACTGATCCTCTGTCGGGACAGCTTCAAGGAAACTGTGGGGAGCAAGTCCATGGCAGGCACCCTCCGTAGTGGGTGGAGGTGTCCACTTTCTTCTCTTTGATACCCAAGTTCCTTCCGAGCTTTCTGAAGGACAAGCAAAGGGTTCAACATATACATGGGCTCACAAAAATGTAGCTGGCCACGCAGATTCCAAAGAACTGAACATAGGACCTCTTAATTTATAAGGCAGGATCACCATAGGGAATCTGAAAAAAGATTGATGTGATACAAATTTATCGTGTGCTTGAGATATTTCAAGGCAGTGCACAAGAGGCAATGATGAGCAGGCAGACTCTAGCAGTGGCTCCTGTCCTCATTCATTCAACCAACATTTAGTCACGTGTTCCTACAAGATGAAGGCAGCCAGAGAGTCACTGGCCACGGAAAATTTAAAGATGGAACGGTCTCCCAGAGCCTAGATGTTGCCAGTCTAGTGAGGAACACACAGGCAACGTGTAATGGCTGAGGTTTCTGTAGGATCTTTGAAGCAGGTACATGGGCAAGGAAAGAGTAGACATTTTCACCTTGATGGAGGCTGAGTTACCTTCAGGTTTCCAAAGCATTCCCCAGGACTCCCTCCAGAGAACAACAGAACTATAAACCTGGAATGTATTGGGTGGGGATTTTCCTCGTTCAAATGCAGCCAAATGCTCACGAAGATTCCCTTTTAATTACAAGAAGCGCATCGCACTGCTTGACAAATGACTAGGGCAGTGTGTGTGTGTGTGCGTGTGTGTGTGAATGTGTATGTATGTGTGAATATGTGTGTATGTCTGTGTGTATGTGTGAGTATCTGTGAATATGTGTGTGTATGTGTGTGTTTGTGTATGTGTGTGTGTGCATGTGTGTGTGTGTGAGCGTATGTAAAGAATTTTAATTTCTCAAAGAAGCTGGGTAAAATTCCTCTAGAGTCTCACTCGGGACTTTCCTTCCTAATTTTCTGAGCCAGGAAAAGCTGGTGCTCTGATCTCTGCCTGGGGCGGAGGGAGCATCTGCTAGTGCACTCGCGCCTGGGGCTGCACTTAACTTGGAATGCTCCCCCACAGCTGTACGCTGGGCCTCTACACATCGGAACAGTGGTGGGTCAAAAGCATTTCAGTTTGCTACCACATATTCCAAAGTGATTGTATTAGGGCCCCCTTGGCAGCAGAACCCAACTTTAATTTTGCTGGAGTGCATTTTCAATGCAGAGAGAGAGTGGGAAAAGAGTGAAAGAGATTGTTCTCTTGAGTGACTGTTGACCCATTAAATACCCTAGACAAGAACGAATCTTGTTCTACCCAGACAAAAAGGGCTCTTCCTTTTCGTTTTTCTGGCACATTTAGCCCAAGCAAGAGCTAATTGCAGTACTTCCCATTTCTTTGGGCTGCCTTTCTTCCCTAGAGCACATCACCCTGCTTTTCTGCTTGACCTCACATTGCAGCAGGATACAATGAATCAGAGATTATCTCCCGGTACTTAGATGTGCCAGCTACTGTATTTCCAGGCATTCTCACTGAGCACTGAGGGCCTGAGATTTTTCTAGCCTCTCCTCTGTCTCTCTAGGAGCACAGTAGATCTCAGAGTGGACCTTTGCCTGGCAATTAGATTGAATAATACACTGGTTTCACAACGCACAAAAAGAGTGGCTATACAAGTTCCAAGGGAAGGACCGCCAAACCGCTACCCAAAGATATAGATGACATGTTAGGAAATTTCACTTGCAAGAAGCATTGTTTTTCTTTGATTATCTCAAGTAACTCATTCTTAGGTCAGTATTTCTTAGTCAACTACTATGTACAAGGCACTGACCCTGTGTAAATTTTCCTAAGGGCCAACATGGCAGGAGGACAGGAACCACAAAGACTGCTTCCAACTAGTCCTATGAACACAGGGCAGTCAGGATTTGTGAGTGATCCAGAGACCACAATATCAGGTCACCATCAATGATGTAGAAATAAATCAGACCTCTATGGTCTTAGGGGAGCATTTATTCCCATTTTCTGCTGTCATAATTACTTGCATCCTTATCTACAGTTTCTACTCACCTCTCTTGTTATGCACTCCTCTTCTGCTGACTCTGGGACTTGTGGCCCTGACATGTTGTGGCCTCCACATGCCTGCTTTCTTTTGGTGTCTTTTCAGATTCTTCATGGACCACCATGTGTGTTACTCCCCCTCTGTGTCTCTACTATGGCTTCCTGAGCTGAGAACTGATTGTGCCAGTTAAGCTATGTGTTCTCATTGGGTAGAGTCTTCACTACAGGCCAACATGGGCTGCTGGCAATCTTTGGGGCAGCAAAAAACAAAGGTGACAAGTATGAGAAAGTCTACCACAGGAAGTACTATGTCACCTTTACTCTGAGCAAGAGCTGCCCTTTGTCCAGGTGAAGACAAGGTAGGGGAAGAATTGCCAGGTGAAAGAAATGGCATGTGTGAAGTCTCAGTGGGCTAGGATTTGCATCACCCAAAGAGTGGGAAGCAGGCTGGTATGGCAATAACATGAAAAGCAAGGAGATGGAGAGGTGGGGGCTGTGCATGGTCCTAGCACCAGGATGGAGGAGGAGCATGAGGAGGGCAGGCATGGTGACCACTGCTATTTAGAAGTCATGTATTTTATCCAGGGCACCATCAATACCAGCGGTTGGCAGCTGACAACCTACAGCCTGAGGCCAAATCCAGACTTCCACCTGCTTTTGCATGAACCAAGAATGGCCTTTACCTTTTCAAAAAGTTGAAACAAAGACAAAAGAAGAATATTTCATGATACATGAAATTTGTATAAAATTCAATTTTAAGTGAAATTTCAACAAAAATCTACATTTCCATTTCCATTTCCCTATAAGACCAGGGAAGAAGTTCTGGGGATGTGATTCAAGTGGTAGAGTACCTATGTAGTAAATGTGTAGCTTTGAAACCCAGTCATATAAAAAAAAAACAAACAAAAAAAACCCAAACAGGTTAGAGTAGGTACTTTATCTGATAAGGCAAGGTGATATAACTGATTACAACAGTCACATAGCGTTCATGGTGCCTCCTGATTTCCCCATTGAAAGCCAGGAAATGTACATGAGTTCATATTTCTCTCCTACTCAGAATCCCTCAATGGCTTCCCATCCCACTGGAAGTACAAATCCAAGTCCTCACCTCTGCCTTCTCTTCCCCTTACTTGCTCCCCCTCCCACACCCCTTGTTCCTCAACAGGCCAAGTGCACTTCTGGCTCAGGGGTCTTGAAATTGCTGTTCCTTGTACCTGGACCATTTTCCCTACATATGCTCATACCCTGCTTCTTCATTTATGTTTCTACTCAAAGTTGTCCTTTCAAAGAAGCTTCCCCATCGTTCCCCATGGACTGATTTGTCTATCCAGGACCTTCCTGGATCCCCAGCTGACAGAACAGGGCCAATCACGTGATAAAGTGGCAAGGCTTATTCATTTATTGGATAAACGAATGGCTGTAAGTCATGCTCCAAGGCTGTGTTCTCGCCCATTGGTCATGTTACTGCTAATCAATACTTGACTTTGGTGATATGCATCCTCTTACAATGATGGAATTGGCTATCTCTGGTGTCCACTGATCTGGTTTCCTACCTTCTCTTTTATCCTCTGAATATCTGCCCTGTGTCTCTCATGGCAGGTGCCAACCTGAGATGCTGCTGTTCCTGCTGTCCTAGGCATGGATGCATTAATCCTGAGTCCAGAGGTGGAATCAAGATGATTCTTCGATGCCCCCTGAAACTGACAATGGCATTTTATGCATAGACACAATTTTCTTATGGTCCAATCCACAAGACAGTCCTCAGCCCTCAGAAAGTTGAGGCACTCTGAGTTTAAGTGACAGTTGTCCATTCTCCCAAGTGCACATCAAGCTGTGTGGTCATGACTGCTGTGCTGCTCTCTGCTCTCTACTTCACTGTGCCCACCTTGCCTCTCTGGCAGGTGTCTCTCTTCTGCTGTATTCTGAAACCTTGGGTTCAGGTTGGGGATATGAGGAGGTTTGTGACCTAGGCTTGTGGCAGGGAGAGTCCAGTAGAGAGTGTGAGGAAGGAGAGGCAAAAGAGAGACCTGGCTGGGAGAAGCCACTGCCAGGAACCTGCAGAATGGTGTAAAATGTGCTTTGTGATGGCCTTGAGGCCTGGTTTACATATTCTGTCACACCTCTGTACTGCTGACCTGGTCCCTCTAAGGTCCCTGACTCATTTCTCAGAGTAATGGAAGAGAGGCCGCTCCACAGTGGTAGCCAAGACTTGGGTTCCCAATGGGCTTTTTGACCCCAAGGGAAGTTCAGATGTCCCAGACTTTTCTAAGAGCAGCTTGCATTTCCTCAGCTGTGAAAGAATCTCCCTCTCCAGGGAAAAATTATTCTAAGCAGTCGTCTGCAAAGACAGCCTCTGGCCCTCTCCTTCTTGGCCAGGAAGGAGACACCACTGTGCTCAGCTCCAGCTTTTCCCTGAGAGCACCCATGTGTTCCCAGGCCTGTGCTCAGGGTGGCCATTAATTATTACTAGTGTTATTATTACATTCTTAAGACTGCTCAGGCATTTTGGCCCTGAGGAAAACTTAGGCTTAGCCCACAGACCGTGGATAATTAGAGACTCACACCAACATGAACTTAGCATTGCCAGAAAAATGGCAGAGTGTCCCCTCCATAGGTGTTAAGGCCTCCCAAAGGAAAAGAGGCCGACTAGCCAGGGATTCTCCCCTCAGCACTGCTGACCTCCTGCGGGGTATAAATCTGCATGGTGGGGGCTGTCCTGGGCATTGCAGGAGGTAGAGCATCCCTTGAGCCTCCATCCATTAGATGCTAGTAGCATCTTCCTTTAACCACATTCCTAGGCCCAATGCCAGGGGTACCCACATGTCAGGTCCAGACCCTCATCCCAATATGCCAATTAAAGAGATGAGTAGTGATGAAGGACAGAGAAAGGAAATTTATTAATGTACTAGTCATGTGTGGGAAGAGAGAGGGTAAGTATTTCAGTCCATCTTTGGGGTATGGACATGAGCTTGGGGTTTAAGTAGAGGAAGAATTGGGGCAGAGGGAGAGAGACATGCATAATTAATCAGTCCCATACAAAAGGTTCCTGGTTGATCATTATGAGGGGTTCTGGAGCAGCTGTTTTGGCTGTCACCACTTGAGGGGAGTAATCTGGTTTACTCCTGTTCCAGGGTTCAACCTCATCTCTATAGATAATTGTCCTCATCTGGGGAATGGTCTGTCCTGGGAGGTTCTGCTGTTCCTTAGGAATACTTTCATTCCCTTGTCATAAAGATGTTATCAGTCAGTCCTATCCTTTGAGGAACCCAAGGTAATTGTGGAAAAACAAAGGACACAGATGCAAAATGGTGGCAGGTATACCAGGTTTTTTTCTTGCTTTTAGTTAATTTGTGGGCCAAGGTGAGTAGTGCTTTTTATCAAAAGCACCTTCTAAGTACCTGCTATACTCCCAGTTGTGACAACTCAGGGCATCTCCAGATGCTGGCAGATGTCCTCTGAGCCCTAAGAAGCTACTACTTGACTAGGAATTTCTGGAGAGGGAGAAAGGGCAGGAGGCCAGGGGTGTTTGCACCCAATGTTCCTTACAGGTTTAGGAAGAGAGTCAAGAGCAAGCTGTCTCAAATCTCTTTAAGGTGGGGAATATGAGGAGTCACACAACCTAAGTGTGTGGCAGGAAGAGTCTTGAGGAGTAAACAGCAGGCAGCTTTGAGCTCAGCAGGGAAGTCTTTCAGTTCCAGGTGAACCTAAAAATGAAGGGACACACCAGGCTCTCTGCCTACACTGGGTCCAGTGATACCAACCCAGGTTCATCCTGCCCTTGAGCAAAGGCCCAAGCTGCCCAAAGCTATCATCTTTCCTTCTGACAGGAAAATTCTCATTGAGTGGCCACCATGTTTTGGGTCTCCAGCATATAGAGATAAGACCTATTCCAGTCTTTAGAGAATAGAGCTGCATCTAGGTAATTGGACCCAAGTGCAAGGAGATGGACGTGCCAGGAACTCTGAGAGAGTACAACTGGAGACTTGAAGGAAGACTTCCTGGAGGAGACATGGAAATAGAGACTTGACAGAGAAGGGGAGGTTATTCAGAGGAAAAAGAAGGGAGGAATCCTGGCATAAGCATCTAGAGTGCCACTACCTAAAATTCTCTCAGAAGGGAACAAGCTTGTGCTTCTAGTAGTGGGGAAACAGTAAAGCAAACCACAGAAGCACTGGGGACTTAGGTGGGCTGAGAGAGCAGGAAAAGGGCACAGAGGAAGAAGCTGAGGACAAAAGAAAATGCACCTCATAGGCAACAGCAGCACCAGCTCCACTGGAGCGTGTTACAAATGCAGCTCATCTGGTGCACTAGACTGCAAAGTCAAAAACTCTAGGGTTGCGGCAGGCAACCTGTTTCACAGCCCTCTAAGGAATTCATATGCAGGTTTGGAACCACTGGACCGGAAGCCTGGCCCACTGTGGTTCTCATTAGTGTTTAATGAAAGTGACGGAGGAGATCAATCAACCAATTGCTATCAGCAAATGGTGTTCTCACAAGATCTTGGTCTTTGTGTTCCAAATGGAGGAATCCAAGAGCAGTGGATGGGGTGAGGTAGAATCGCTTTATTGAGGGAAGGGGAGTCACCCATTCTGCCAGGTGAGGGAAGAGAAGAAGGGCTGGGGTCTCTTGGTAGGTCATTTTTATACCACCTCGAACTTGGAGGTGGGGAGACAATCCGTCATCACCTGGCTCCTCTCACCTGTGGGCTACGGGGAGGAGCCCTTGAGTCAAGAGGGGGAGCAGTCCCAGGCTATCACTAACCTAGCCTGCCTCAAACTCCCCGTGAGGGACAATATTCCAAAAATTCTTTTTTGGGGTTGCTGAAGGGGGGAGGGTCAATCTTTGGTAGCTGCTTCAAGATGACAAGGGACTGTAGACACTACCTATCAGGAATATTACCCCTTTCCTATCGCTGTCCTTGGGGACTTGAACAGTGATGTTTGTTGTCTGAATCTTTGTCCAGCCCAATCAAGATTGCTCATATGGATCTCATCCACCTCTGGAAGTTGATGGCCCTGTTGTGTCATGGTTTGACTCCTAGAGCCCTTTATTCTGGAAGAGAAAAATTTGGTTTTGAAGGCATATTCCAAACATTAACAATGATAGGAGCATCAGAAGGGCCCTGCTAGGTGTGGCAGGAAGGAAAAGTAATTTTGAAAAGTGAAAAAGAGTTTTATAGTTACTTTACCTATTGGTGTTTATATTTGTAGCATTTTTAACTCTTATATGGCCCTTAAATGTCATTAAAGTGGCAATTAAGGGCTGACTACATTAGGGGCTAGGTGTACCAGGGGGCAGGTGTCAGTCCAATTACAGAGTAAAAAAATCAAGAGTCAGTGCTGTACAGAAAGAAGACTCCCAGTGTCCCTAAGCAGAAGTTAGAAACCACTGAAAGTTATAGTGCCTTCATTTAAACAGAAGGCCCTGGCCAAAGACATGAGTTTGCCTTTTGCCAAAAGCCTACAAGTCTAAAATATTAGAGCACACATATAAGAGCCCCCTTTTTAAAATCTCTCAGCTTTGGTTACTTTTCGAGATCTGCCATAATTGACTCCATCTGGATCTGGAGAAGTCTTCTCATTTGTACAGTTCTTTTGAATTGTCTTGGGCAGCTGAACACCACCTGTTTTTTTAAGAAGTTGGGGGGACACTGACAGCTCAGGGGTCACATCCTCTTAAACTTTTTTTTTTTTAACATCTCTGAAGATTTTGCCAATTTGGCAGTTTTGTCCCTCAGTGAGGTAGTGGCTTCTCCCAGAAAGTCAGATTTTGTCCCGATGGAGGAGGGGGAGTAACACATTGAACAGATCAGAAGTCAGTGCCAATGTGATCTTTTTGGTCAAATTAAGCAACAAAGAGACTTATTTTAGAAAACGGCTCTTGGGCTAAGCTTAATTAATCTGATTGTTTGTCCCATAGAGGATGTGCTGACACCTTTACCTTGTCATAAAGTGTCAGCAGGCAACAGTTATAAAGCTTTTACAAGGAAAATACAGAATGACTCCAGTACTTAAGCATGTCTGTCCTGGTCGATAGATAAGCACTTGTCAGAGTCATTTTTCATGGGTTTGCCTGTAAATGTTTTTGTAGGATCAGAACTGTAATGAAAAAACTTAAAATAATAATGGTTAACCACAATTTAAACCTTGAATTTTGGTTAGGTAAAGTAACAATTAAAAACCTTAAATTTTCTAATGGTTAGGGGAAAGTAGTGTCAATAATTTTTAAAAGCCCCTGTTTTGATGCTCATTTGTGTATCATATATATGTTTAGCTGGTCAATGTCTGATAAACCAGTGTTTATCTGATGAATAGATGTCAGGTAAACCAATCTTTAGCTGACAAATAGGTATCAAGCCTAAGTGGCAGAATTTTTAGCATTTGTTATAAAGAGCAGAAATGTTAAAAACCTTATTAGATAGAATGTACCTTAGATAAAAGAACCATAGCTGTTTATATGTATATATATTTTTAACTCTGTAAATGATTTTGTAACATTTAGATACAAGGCACTAGCAATATTAGAACCATTTCAAAGAATTTTTACTTAGATTTAGTTGTTTTTTTTTTTTTTTAGTGTTATTAGAAAAATACTTTAGGACTTAGGCGGGATATAAAGAATAGTAAATAATTTTAATGAGCCATGAAGAGAACTAGTCATCTTACTTTTGATTAGTAGGATCAAAGCATCTCCCAGTACTTAAGGATACTATAGTCAAGTGAATAAGTTGGCTTCACATATGCTTGCTGGTAGAAAGAGAGAGAAGGAAGAGAAAGGGGAAAATCCATTCACCCCTCCACCTCTGCACAAGGGCTCCTGAATGGAATTCCCTATGCTGGAGAGGGAGAGAGAGGAAAAGGAAAGGAGGAAAGTTACCCTTTTGGAGAGAGAAAATGAGAACATTCAAGATCCATAAGCATCCTTCTTCTATCTTGAAGGCCCCTCCGACTTGCTCCATCAGATGTCTCTAGAGCAAGCGAGTGGCAGGGTACCCTGTCTTGTGAGTCAACTGTTCTTCTAAGGGCCCATTTCTTCCACCCCTACATGAGGGTTTGAAAATGGGGTGCTGATACTGAATGTTGACAAAACTATTAAAACATCAGGATACCAAAACAACATGTAAAATGAAAAGATAACAATATGTAGGAAGACAATCTGTTGAGTGTTAAAAGGAAAACATCTTCATATGAACTGTTGTAACCAATATGAAATTAACTATCAAATCCAAATTGCACCAAGGTAAGCTTGGCTGATACAAACCCATCACTCGTGGTCAGCTTTTGTATTAGGCCATGGGGTTGTAGTCAGCTTGTAAACTGAGAAAAATGGGGGAACGTGTACATTTTTAAATTATAATTCAATTAAGATAATGTTTTAAATGATTAGATACAGATACAGAGATAAGGGGATAAGCATAAAGTTAGGGGACCCAATGACAGACAGCCATGGCTTAGACGTTGTTAAGAAATTACATCCCAGACTGCTGATGTTAACTAACAGAATAACTTGGGACATATAGCAGGGTTGTCATTGACCTGCATGTAGCCCCTGGTGCCCCCAAATAACAGGCTCAGTCATTGAGAATTAGTAACATGTATAATTTAGTATTTTAGGATTAATTACCTTTTGTAGACTCTTAAAAACTTACAGTTTTATCATCCCATCTAGAGGGTGAGCTTTTGTTTGGTTTTGGTAAAATTTTATATCAGCCTATAGCACCAAAAGATCTTGATAGTTATTTTGATGGAACAGAAACACATTTTTTAAAATACACATTAGTACCTTAAATTTTGACCTTAGAAAATTCTCTGGGCGGAGAATTCCAAGATGGCGGCTAGAGGTAGGAAGCAGAAAGCGACCCTCCTATAGTGAAATCTTGGAGAGACGCTGGAGACACACTTTGCAGGCATAATCACCGAGAAAAGGCATAACTTTGACTCCTCCACATCTCCAGCCAGCGCAGAGAATCTCCACTTCACGTTAAACGGAGAACCAAGGAGGCCCCCGGGCCGCCAGTGGCTGGCGCCCATACGGCTTGGGAAGACGCGGACCAGCTTACTGTCGATTAGTACACTAACACTCCCTGTTTATACCTTTGAAACTCTCTTGTCTGATACCTTGTTCTGCTTTCTCCCTCTTGTCTGTATATTTGTTTTCCCCTTTTCTTTAACTTCTTGCTTTCGATCTCAGCTCACTCTTCCATTCTAAATATTACCATTCTTATTATTACAAGCTAGAAAATACTTAATTACACACAGTACAGGGACAGTAACAACACCAAGGACAATGACGGGAAGACAGAAAAAACAGGGAAACCAGTTTCCCCACAGCAAAAAATTAGTACAGGAACCAGAGGGGAATGAAGAGAACAGAAACTCAGATCCAGACTCCAACAAAATGAAGATAAACTATGCCAAAGGACCCAATGAAGCCCACAAGAATAATTTAAAAGAAGACATACTACAAGTACTCAATGAGAATTTTATAGAGATGATACTGGATAGGGTCAACCAAAATGTACAGGAGACACTCAAGAAATTCCAAGACAATAAAAATAGAGAATTTGAAAAAGCAAAAGAAGAAATAAAGGAAACCATAGAAGCACTGTATAAACACCAAAATGAAAGAGAGAACACAATGAATAAATGGATAAATGAACTCAGGACAAAAATAGACAACAATAAAGAAGAAAACAGCCAGGATATGGAAAACCTCAGAAAAAAGAACGAAACAGAACTGCAAAACAAAACGGAAGGCCAATCCAGCAGAATAGAACAAACAGAAGACAGAATCTCAGAACTTGAAGATGAAATGGTAATTAAAGGAAAAACTGAAGAACTACTAATTAAACAACTCAAGACCTGTGAAAAGAAAATGCAAGAACTCACCGACTCCATCAAAAGACCAAACTTGAGAATCATGGGCATCGAAGAAGGAGAAGAGGTGCAAGCGAAGGGAATGCGTAATATATTCAACAAAATAATAACGGAAAATTTCCCAAATCTAGAGAAAGATATTCCCATACAAATGCAAGAGGCCTCCAGGACACCAAACAGACCAGATCAAAATAGAACTACTCCACGACATATCATCATTAAAACAACAAGTTCAGAAACTAAGGAAAGAATATTGAAGGCTGCAAGAGAGAAAAAACAAGTAACATACAAAGGTAAACCCATCAAAATCACAGCAGACTTCTCAACAGAAACATTAAAAGCAAGAAGAGCGTGGGGTGAGATCTTCCAGGCACTGAATGAAAATAACTTCAACCCCAGGATACTCTACCCAGCAAAGCTATCATTCAAAATAGATGGAGCAATAAAAGTCTTCCATGATAAGCAGAAACTAAAACAATATGTGACCACAAAGCCACCATTACAAAAGATTCTGCAAGGGATCCTGCACACAGAAAGTGACACCCAACTTAACCATGAAAAGGCAGGCAGCACCAAACCACAGGATAAGAAAAAGCAAGACAGTAGAGAGTAACATCAAGTTAGGTACACACAATCAAACCTTCAAACAACTAAGATAACTAAATGGCAGGAATCACCACATACCTATCAGTACTAACACTTAATGTTAATGGACTTAATTCACCCATCAAAAGACACCGTTTGACAAAATGGATTAAAAAAGAAGACCCAACAATTTGTTGCTTACAGGAGACTCATCTCACCGACAGAAATAAGCATATGCTTAGGATGAAAGGCTGGAAGAAGATTTACCAAGCCAATGGCCCCCGAAAACAAGCAGGAGTAGCAATACTTATCTCTGACAAAGTAGACTTCAAACCTACATTGATCAAACGAGATAAAGAAGGACATTCCATACTAATAAAAGGGGAAATAGACCTAAAGGAAATAATAATCATCAATCTGTACGCACCCAATGTCAACGCACCCAATTTCATCAAACATACCCTGAAAGACCTAAAAGCATATATAAACGCCAACACAGTGGTTGTGGGAGACTTTAACACTCCATTATCATCAATAGATAGGTCATCCAAACAAAAACTCAATAAAGAAATCCAAGATCTAAAATATGCAATAGATCAAGTGGACCTAGTAGATGTCTACAGAACATTTCATCCAACCTCTACACAATATATATTCTTCTCAGCAGCCCATGGAACCTTCTCCAAAATAGATCATATCCTAGGGCACAAAGCAAGCCTCAGCAAATATAAGAAAATAGAAATAATACCATGCATACTATCTGACCACAATGCAGTAAAAGTAGAACTCAACAACAAAAGTAAAGACAAAAAACATGCAAACAGCTGGAAACTAAATAACTCATTACTTAATGAAGAATGGATCATCGATGCAATAAAAGAGGAAATTAAAAAGTTCCTAGAAGTCAATGAAAATGAAAACACAACCTACCAGAACCTATGGGACACAGCTAAGGCAGTCTTGAGAGGAAAGTTTATAGCCATGAGTGCATATATTAAAAAGATTGAAAGATCCCAAATCAATGACCTAATGATACATCTCAAACTCCTAGAAAAACAAGAACAAGCAAATCCCAAAACAAATAGAAGGAGAGAAATAATAAAAATAAGAGCTGAAATCAACGAAATAGAAACCAAAAAAACCATACAAAGAATTAATGAAACAAAAAGTTGGTTCTTTGAAAAAATAAACAAGATCGATAGACCCCTGGCAAACCTGACTAAAATGAGGAGAGAAAAAACCCAAATTAGTAGAATCAGGAATGCAAAAGGGGAGATAACAACAAACACCATGGAAGTCCAGGAAATCACCAGAGACTACTTTGAGAACCTATATTCAAATAAATTTGAAAATCTAAAAGAAATGGACAGATTTCTAGATACATATGATCATCCAAAACTGAACCAAGAGGAAATTAATCACCTGAATAGACCTATAACACAAAATGAAATTGAAGCAGCAATCAAGAGTCTCCCCAAAAAGAAAAGTCCAGGACCTGATGGATTCTCTGCTGAATTCTATCAGACCTTTAAAGAAGAACTGATACCAACCCTCCTTAAACTGTTCCATGAAATAGAAAGGGAAGGAAAACTGCCAAACACATTTTATGAAGCCACTATTACACTTATCCCAAAACCAGGCAAAGACACCTCCAAAAAGGAGAACTATAGGCCAATCTCCTTAATGAACATTGATGCAAAAATCCTCAACAAAATAATGGCAAATCGAATTCAGCAACACATCAAAAAGATTATTCACCACGACCAGGTAGGCTTCATCCCAGGGATGCAGGGGTGGTTCAACATACGAAAATCAATAAACGTAATAAACCACATTAACAGAAGCAAAGACAAAAACCACTTGATCATCTCAATAGATGCAGAAAAAGCCTTTGATAAGATCCAACATCACTTCATGATAAAAGCTCTAAGAAAACTAGGAATAGAAGGAAAGTTCCTCAACATTATAAAAGCTATATATGACAAACCTACAGCCAGCATTATACTTAACGGAGAAAAATTAAAACCATTCCCTCTAAAATCAGGAACCAGACAAGGATGCCCACTATCTCCACTCCTATTCAACATAGTACTGGAATTCCTAGCCAGAGCAATTAGGCAAGAAGAAGGAATAAAAGGAATACAAATAGGTAAAGAAACTGTCAAAATATCCCTATTTGCAGACGACATGATCCTATACCTTAAAGACCCAAAAAACTCTACTCAGAAGCTTCTAGACATCATCAATAGCTATAGCAAGGTAGCAGGATATAAAATCAACATAGAAAAATCATTAGCATTTCTATACACTAACAATGAGCAAACGGAAAAAGAATGTATGAAAACAATTCCATTTACAATAGCCTCAAAAAAAATCAAATACCTAGGTGTAAACCTAACAAAAGATGTGAAAGACCTCTACAAGGAAAACTATACACTTCTGAAGAAAGAGATTGAGGAAGACTATAGAAAGTGGAGAGATCTCCCATGCTCATGGATTGGTAGAATCAACATAGTAAAAATGTCTATACTCCCAAAAGTAATCTACATGTTTAATGCAATTCCCATCAAAATTCCAATGACATTCATCAAAGAGATTGAAAAATCTACTGTTAAATTTATATGGAAACACAAGAGGCCACGAATAGCCAAGGCAATACTCAGTCAAAAGAACAATGCAGGAGGTATCACAAATACTGACTTCAAACTATATTACAAAGCAATAATAATAAAAACAGCATGGTACTGGCACAAAAACAGACATGAAGACCAGTGGAACAGAATAGAGGATCCAGATATGAAGCCACACAACTATAAGCAACTTATCTTTGACAAAGGAGCTAAAAATATACGATGGAGAAATAGCAGCCTCTTCAACAAAAACTGCTGGGAAAACTGGTTAGCAGTCTGCAAAAAACTGAAACTAGATCCATGTATATCACCCTATACCAAGATTAACTCAAAATGGATCAAGGATCTTAATATCAGACCCCAAACTCTTAAGTTGATACAAGAAAGAGTAGGAAATACTCTGGAGTTAGTAGGTATAGGTAAGAACTTTCTCAATGAAACCCCAGCAGCACAGCAACTAAGAGATAGCATAGATAAATGGGACCTCATAAAACTAAAAAGCTTCTGTTCATCAAAAGAAATGGTCTCTAAACTGAAGAGAACACCCACAGAATGGGAGAAAATATTTGCCAACTATACATCAGACAAAGGACTGATAACCAGAATATACAGGGAACTTAAAAAACTAAATTCTCCCAAAACTAATGAACCAATAAAGAAATGGGCAGGTGAACTAAACAGAACTTTCTCAAAAGAAGAAATTCAAATGGCCAGAAAACACATGAAAAAATGCTCACCATCTCTAGCAATAAAGGAAATGCAAATTAAAACCACACTAAGATTCCACCTCACCCCTGTTAGAATAGCCATCATCAGCAACACCACCAACAACAGGTGTTGGCGAGGATGCGGGGAAAAAGGAACCCTCTTACACTGTTGGTGGGAATGTAGACTAGTACAACCACTCTGGAAAAAAATTTGGAGGCTACTTAAAAAGCTGGACATCGATCTACCATTTGATCCAGCAATACCACTCTTGGGGATATACCCAAAAGACTGTTACTCCAGAGGCACCTGCACATCCATGTTTATTGCGGCACTATTCACAATAGCCAAGTTATGGAAACAGCCAAGATGCCCCAGCACTGACGAATGGATTAAGAAAATGTGGTATCTATACACAATGGAATTTTATGCAGCCATGAAGAAGAACGAAATGTTATCATTCGCTGGTAAATGGATGGAATTGGAGAACATCATTCTGAGTGAGGTTAGCCTGGCTCAAAAGACCAAAAATCGTATGTTCTCCCTCATATGTGGACATTAGATCAAGGGCAAACACAACAAGGGGATTGGACTATGAGCACAGGATAAAAGCGAGAGCACACAAGGGAGGGGTGAGGATAGGTAAGACACCTAAAAAACTAGCTAGCATTTGTTGCCCTTAATGCAGAGAAACTAAAGCAGATACCTTAAAAGCAACTGAGGTCAATAGGAGAAGGGGACCAGGAACTAGAGAAAAGGTTAGATTAAAAAGAATTAACCTAGAAGGTAACACCCACGCACAGGAAATCAATGTGAGTCAATGCCCTGTATAGCTATCCTTATCTCAACCAGCAAAACCCCTTGTTCCTTCCTATTATTGCTTATACTCTCTCTACAACAAAATTAGAGATAAGGGCAAAATAGTTTCTGCTGGGTATTGAGGGGGGGAGCGGGAGGGGGTGGAGTGGGTGGTAAGGGAGGGGGTGGGGGCAGGGGGGAGAAATAAACCAAGCCTTGTATGCACATATGAATAATAAAAGAAAAATGAAAAAAAAAATAAAAAAAAAAAAAGAAGAGATGAGCAATAAAAAAAAAAAAAAAAAAAAAAAAAAGAAAATTCTCTGGGCAAACTTTAAACTATTGCCAACCCATTATACATATATAAACTTATAAGCTTTTAGACCTTAATTTATATCTTGAAACAACCTTTGTAAAAATCCAAATTTATATAACACTGTTTTAGTAAAATTCTTAATAAGCTTATATTTTAAAAGACTTATATAAAAATTAAATTAAGCTATCCTTTTAATAATTGCAACCTACAAGAGCGCATGGGACAATAAACCTAATTATAAAAGAGTTAAATGCGAATTACACTTATGATAAAATGAAACAGATTATCATCCAAAAAATTTTGTCCGAAAGTGGAGGATAGTTAGTCCTGGTGGGATTAGAACTTTAGGTAGCTTTTGAGACAGTTGTACATATCAACTGTATAAAAGTAGCTTAAGAACCATCCTAAAGATATCTACACACGCACACACACACACACACAGATGCTTTAATCGAGGTATGATAAGGAATAAGTGCACATAATGAGCTCAAAATTTAGTGGCCACAAGTTATAGGAGACAGAGTAAGACATACACAGAAAGCACACACAATGACAAATAAAATAATCACATTAATTTAGAGCGCACTCTTAAATTAATTTTTGTCATTATCTTTAGATTAGTCAGCTAGATTTCTAAGTAGTTTACAACAGATCTCCAGTACAAACACTCTACCCTGTGTCCAATCCTTAACAGACCAACACAGTAAAAATGACATGTACAGAAACTGTATTTAGAGAATTTTAACCACCAGTTAGTTATAATTTTCCTAGAGGATGGCAAGATGGCGCTGAACACATGGTGGCTTCATTATGGTGGCAGTATTTCTTGTGATCACATGCTCTCTCCAAAGGGTCACAAAGATATGCTACACATATGGAACACAAATGGGACACAAAGATATGCTACATGCAACATACAGGCTCAAGATAGCAATCTGTTATAGGAATAAAAGACATTTTCCCCTGGGAGACAGGTGTCCATATGGTTAGTCATCCTAATGAAAAGACCAAATAATTGAAGCAAGCTAAGGTGGGATTTAAAAGGTTTTGTTGCCTCTTTGGATGTGACATCACATGATAGTTTTGGAGAACGAGTCATAGGTTATAGAACATTTTTTCTTTTGAATATAATGTCCTGTCTTTTAGTTTTAAAGGCTTATCTAAATTTAGGATTACTAGGGCTAGGGCAAATAGTAGTAAACCTTTAAGCTGTACATGGCTTTGTTAGTGCACAGTTTACTCCAGGTAGTTACAATTTGATTCTGGATTTCCTCATAAAGGGTATTTGTGATCACCTAGAAATCTAAGAATTCAAGTCCTGTAGAACCAGCATTTATAGGTCTACAGTTTGAAAGGACCTTAAACAAGTTTAGAATCTGACATACTAATCAATTGAGAACAAAGTTTTATTAATTTTAAAATAAAAATAATTGCTAGGAATAAAAACCTCTAATTAAATTGCCTATTTAAAATACCCACCCACGAGGACCTATTCTTTTAAACCTCTTGGTTTTAAGTAAGCCTAATCTTATCAACAGGAAACAGTTGAAGTTAGAATGTTTTAAAATGTTTATTGTATATTGCATTTTAGAATAATAATTATGATGGACAGCATTAATTAAAATCGTTAAGTTTTTCTTCTCTGAAGTATATATTTTAGTGTAAAAATGACATTATATTAATATAATAAATTATCCCTTTAAATTTTGCCGTTAGAGTAAATGAATTTCAAATAAGTTACAATTTTTTTGTTACAGATATACTTTATGAGTAACAATGTTAAATCCTTAATTAAATGGTAATGTTTTTAAGTTTAGAAAACATACTTAAGAGAATTTAAATACATTTAACATTTAAGGATAGCAACAATCAACATCACAGCTACACAGATGTAACCTACATGTTAATTAAGATTTTACCTTTGAATGGAATTTAGAATCTTTGGCTAAGATAGGCAGACAAGTCCTTGTTAGCCCCGGGACAAGGGAATGTGACCTTGGGGTGAGTGTTTCCTCCACAGCCTGCAGGCTATGGGGCCAAAGAGAGCATGGGCAAGAATTGGATGGGGTGTCTAGAGCACACAGGCATGGCAGGTAGGCGGGCAAGGAAGGGGTTGGCGGAAGAAGATAGAGAAGGTTGCAGATAGGAAGAAGGGGGTTTGACTAGGCACGGGACTTTGGTCACAAGAAATGGTGCCCTTTTAAAAAAATTTTTTTTGTTCCCCGGAGTGGGGAACTGTGGATCCAGGCGTGTAGCCCCCTCCTGTTGTCACCATTGCCATGGGGCTTGGAAAAGCATGCATGGTCCCAGTGGGCTGCTGAGCCATCACCCACCTAGGACCCGGTGACAAGCCTCCCTGGCCTTCCCCCTGGCGGTGGAGCTGCCATACCTTTGCGCTCCCTCTTAGCTAGCTCAGGCACTTGGAGCCTTCCAGCTGGAGGCTGCTGGCCCACGCAGAGGGCCCGAGCGTGCACACATGCACAGGCAGGTGCCTCGCCCCTTTTGCATGCTGTAGCCACGGCTGTAACTATTGCAGCACACACATTGCCAACACTACTGCCTCTGTGGTCACAGTTGCTCTGTGACCATGTGGCTGGCTAGGGGGGCTCCCAGCCCATGCTGAGAAGCTGGGCCGGGGCCTGTGCCAAGTGTAGGCCTGCGGGGAGAACTGGAGGACCACACTGAGTGGTGGCCCATGAGGCAGGATCCCAGAGGTCCTGCCAGGGTCCCACCAGACAACAGTGGGAGTTCCAGAGGTCCTGTGCCAGCAGCAGCCTGCGGGCAGGACCAGATGTCCTCCCAGACAGCAGCACTGGGAGTCTCAGGGGTCCTCTACTGCGGCATCCTGCTCCAGCCCCCCTGGACCTCAACTTCCGGTCCTCTGGAGGCGGGACTCCCAGTCCTGTGGAGGTGGGACTTCCGGTTGACTGGAGGCAAGACTTCCTTCCTCCCTGAGGGGCAGGCCGGGAGGCATGTGCACACACTCGTTCCCAGGTGCTGGCGGTGGTCAGCAGTCAGGATGGGGCAGTAAGGCTCTGTTCCCTTTTCTGCTAGAGTGTGTGTCTGGTAGGTCTAAACACCTGCAGTTTTTATTCCCCCCTGGGGCGAGTGCAGGGACCCCCAAGTGTACCAACCCATAGGTAGCAGTGTATTTGCTCCCTGTTCATGAGGCCCTCTCCCCTGCTCTCCATGCTGTGCCAGGCAGGTGTCAGTTAGCCCCTCCAGGAGTAGTTTTTCTTCTTTTTAAAAATAAGCCTGTGGCCTGGTGGGCTGAATGAGGTGTGCCTCCCATTTGTTTTCTTAAAACTGCTGGTTAGGGGGGAGAGGGAGAAAGAGAAAAGACGAAGAGAAAGAAGGTGTGTGGGGGGAGGTGGAGAAACCCAGTCCAAATGGTGGGGCAATTCTAATTGCCCCTGGCCACATGGGGGTTAGACACCTTGGAGTATGATCTCTCACAGCACTACTAATTATCAGCAAAGGAAAGCACGGGGTGGAAGGTTAAGGGTTAGGAAGTGTAAGGTTAGGGAAGGGACATCTAGCTTTAATGTGGTCCATCCCCGCGGACAGGATCAGGAACTCGGACATGAACCCTGTGCCTTGAGACACTTGGGGGAGCTCATGAGTCCTGCAGGTAGATGTTGCATCCTGCCAATCAGGGTGCAGCCTGTCTGCACCAGGGCTCTGAGTGAGTCATTGGGTGGATGTCCCAATATGAGGGTCCCACACCATCCAAGGTGTGGGTGGGATCAGAGGACAGAGAAAGATGGATTGAAATAAAAAGGATTAGCAGAGATAGTATATTGGGATCTTGCCCCTCGGTTGCTCCTGTCTGGCTCGCCACATATGCTATTGGCTTTCAGAAGATCTTGGTCCTTGTGTTCCAACTGGAAGAATCCAGGCAGAACACATGGATGGGGTGAGGTAGAATATCTTTATTGAGGGAAGGGGAATCACCCATTCTGCCAGGTGAGGGAGGAGAAGAAGAAGGGCTGTGGTCTATTGGTAGGTTGTTTTTATACCACATTGAACTTGGAGGTGGGGAGACAATACATCATCACCTGGCTCATCTCACCTGTGGGGTAGGGGGAAGAGCCCTTGAGCCAAGAGGGGAAGCAGTTCCAGACTATTCCTAACCTAGCCTGCCTCATGATTACTCCGCCTTGGAAGAGAGAACAGAGTGTCTTCAGCACTGGCTGCTCCTTAGAACCACTTGAGAACATCTAGAACCTCCATTCCCATCACTCAGAGTCCCTGAGGGGCACCAGGCTGTAGCAACTGGGAAGTGCCAAAGGACAGTCAGGACTGAGCATGCACAGGAAGAGGGGGTGTTAGCAAGATGTTCTGCTTTGAATGGCCTGGTGAGCAGGAGCAATTTACATAAAAGTATGATTCAAGTAATAAGTGATATAAATAAAATGGAGTTTTTTTTTTATCTACTATAATAAAACATCTGGCGGTAGAGAGCCTAGTCATCAGTTCTACAATGTCTTGAGAACTTGGGATCCTTCCAGATGGTCACTCCATCCAGTCTCCATGGCCACAGTTGGAGCTACCCACACTCATCTTCCAGAAAGAGAAACCTTACAGGAAAAACAAAAAGGGTAAACAAAAAGGCAGGTGCTATGTAACTCAAAGCTCTTTGAAGAACACTCCTGGAAACTCCACCCAGAGATTTCTGCTTAGATGTCATTGGTCAGAACTGCAACATAAGACTACTCTCAGCAGCAAGGGAGTCTGGGAAATGCAATATTTTAACCAAGCACTTTGCCATAGTGAACAATAATGGGTTCTTTTACTAAAGAAGGGGGAAATGCATATTAGCTAGAGAGAAAGAAGACAAGGTAAGCAGCTGCTAGTCCATTTCTACACTAGGGTTCTTGAGAGAAGAAGAACCAACAGGACAGTTAGAATGATAGACAGATAAGGTTAGATCCAATGCCTTGGAGCCAAAGAGCCCAGGGTATAGATTCAAGAGTGAGTTTGAAGACCTGAGAACTCAGAACACTGATGGTAGCAGATCAATGTCCCAGCTCAAGCAGTCAGGCAAAGTGAATTCAACCCTCCTCCACCTTTTGGTGCTATTCAGGGATGATATCCACCAAATTGAGGAGAGCCATTTGCTTATCCAACCAACCGAATGTTAATCTCTTCTGGAAACACCAGAAATAATGTTTAACTAGGTATCTGGGTATCTGGTGGTCCAGTCAAGTTGACACATAAAATTAACCATTACAGTTTCATAGATGAACAATTTAGGGGCATTTGTGCTACAAAACCATGTTAGACTCAAACATAGGAATTTCCCAGAATGCAGCAGGGCTACCACCTTTTCAGAATCAAAGGGTGAAACAGAACATAGTTTTCTCCCCATCCAGGAGGGGAGAAGGGTGCCCTGGGTTGGACGCAGTGTGCAGCACTAGGAAAAGGATCAGACGTTAGAACTATTGGTGTCAGATGCTGGGGTCTATAGAGGACACCCTTGAGCCTGAGACAGTCTCTAGAGAGTTGTGACGGTCTTAGGAGTTGTATTAGCTGTTTATCTGGTTGCTGTGAGGTGACATTTCTATGACAGTTACCTACTCAGACCTAGGGGATGCTCAGGATAGGATGTCCAGATGTCCCTTCCTACCTAAGATAACTTGAGCTCCTTCCCAAGGACCACAGATGACCAGATGCACTCTCACACAATGGCCCCTAACAATAACTCCCTGTCTCAGACTCAGGTGAGCCTCCAGAGCTGCTGTTTGGGTAAGAGAGGCAAAGCCCAGTCCCTGGACAGTGATGGATGCCTACCATCTCCAGATTCCAACACAGGCTAAGCATAAGGAGTGCTAAGGAGTCTGAAAGAGCAGCCAGCTCCAAACAAAGCCAGGAGGTGACCTTTAATCACCCACTCACGCGATGTGCTCATTGTATGAGTGTGTCTATAGATGATAGATAGATGATAGATAGATAGAGATATACACACACACACTAAAAAGCCCAGAGGTTTTCTTTTCAGTTGTTTGAAGATGGCAATTTAAATGAGCTGCTATACAATAAAGATAAAAGGATAAGAATAGAAGCGGTTAAGGTTATTTGATACAACATCTTGAAGGCATCCTAGAAAATTCACTACACAATGGGTGACGCAGCCACAAGTCTCTATCTCAATTCCAGTGCCAAGAAATAAATGTGTCAGAGGCAATGAGCCTTGAGAGAGAGAGAACTTGTTAGAGGGTAGTGACACTGGTTTCCCAGTGTTCTCTGTTGGCCCAGAGATCTTCAGGTGGTAGTGAGATGCCCTGTTCTTTCTCTTCCTTCTGCCTTCTGCTGGTACAAGCACTGCGCTCTTTAGGGTACTGCAGTTTAGCCCATGTTTACAGCTACCGAGCCCCAGCTTTCATGGAGTGCACACAAACAAACCCATCCCTGACCAATCAATAAAGACCCTGCCCTAGGCAAACCCCTAGTCTGCTCCTCTATGCTCCTTACTCAGGGATACCTCCTTTGTGGCCAGGAAATTTTGTCTATTGTTGTTTAAGGATGTTCTTATTCTTGCTTCTGAACTCTGCCTTTGAGAGTCTCAAATGGGTTACTTTCCTTTTTTCTCCCTGCTGGCCCATCACCTTCTTTTGATGCTGTGCTCAAAATTCATCTCTTTCAGAAAATTGGAAGATGAAAGAGGGGCAGGAAGCTGGAAGGGCTACTGATCAAAGCCATGCTTATCTAAAAGCAGTGTGAAGATGGCACACATGGGCTTGTCAACAACTCCTCGACCATTTTCAGGCAGCCAGGGCTCCTTGATGTTTCAAGTGAGTTTTTGAGGGTCCTGTAGCAAAATAATGAAAACTTCGATTGCCTAGGGCTCTAGGGAGCTGAGCTAATAGGGGGCTTTACAGTATGGGCCAATGAAACTGTATAGAATGACTTTTGAAAATCAACCCCTGAAAAAATCATTATATAAATCCATCATATGATATGATTTCTTCTCATTTTCTTCTCTTAAATGTCAACGACAGTGAAAAATACAGTTAATTTGTGGTTGTGATTTTTAGTTGTATTGCTTTCCCCCAGGGAATAGTAAAATGATTTATGAAACTCATTTCTTTATTATGAATGAGATTTAGAGATTAATATAGGTGGCCTTTGAGCTAAAAAAATATAAAACTTAGTCATTATAATTATTTATATTTTGGGATGCCACCCTTGGTCAGTTTTTTCTATTCATAAATAAATTCTCACATCCCTGTAAATAGGCTCCATTATACCAATTTATCAGATGGGGCTGGTGGGGTTCAGAAAGATTAAGCTGTTCTTTAAACTCCCTTAGCTGATATGTGTCAGAACGGAGCCTGGAGTGCAGCTGGCATGGTTCAGAGTGGGGGTATCTTACCACTCAGGCTGCCTTCCTGCTTTAAAAGTGTTTTGAGTATAATAATCCCATGTAAAGGATCGGGAGAAGCTAGAAATTTCCATCACATCCAATTGACCTAAAAAAAGGATGCAGTACCTCTCCATCTGGGAACACTAGCATAGATAGGCCAGAGATTTTCATCCAGTGAGCAAATGTACATCAAAAGTCTTCTATGTGCCAGGTATTGGGATGCAGCAATGAATAAACCAAGGAGAAAACCCTACCCTCAGGGAAATTACATTCTATTGTGGAGAAAACAGACAAAAAAGAACAAAATGCATAGTGATAAAAGCTCTAGACAGAAAGCACAGAGGGAGTTAAGGGGAGCCAGGAGAGAGGGCATAGGGAAATGAGAAAGGTATTTGGGATATAGTGGAGGGTCTTGTTGACCTACTGGGTGAATTTGGCCTTTCCTCTGAGGGAAATGAAAAGCTATTAGAGGGGTCTAAGAAGACAGCCAACATGGTTTCACTGTGCTTTAAACAGGATCAACTGAAGGACTGTGGTGCAATTTTATTGGCAGTCAGCTGAGAGCTCTGAGGACAGGTTCCTCCATTAGGTTCTTGAGGTCACACTTTAGGAGGGCTGGGACAGGCAGCATGATCATCACCCTGGTCCCTGGGATTTGGGCACAGCTGTGTTCTCAATGATAACCTGTACCTTTCCAGCTTTTGATTTTTCTAAAACTCTGGAAAATGGAACTGGGAATACAAATGATGGTATTTCTGTTCATGGTGAGGGTCAGAGAGAACCAGGGAACATTCCTATGGGGCTGAAATTCGATGATGCCAGCAAGAATGAAGTGCTGGAGGAACTTGAGGCATCATCTTTATTTCCTCTGGTCTGAGACTCTGAGCTGAACAAAATGCCTGGAAATAAATGTGGAAGTGAAGGATGAGGACATTGTCATGGATTTAATTGTCTCCCCCTTAAGTCCCAACTTACAGTACCTCAGAATATGACATATTATTTGGAAAAATTGTGTTTTACTAAGTTAAAATGAGGTCACCAATACAACCAGTGTCCATATGTGAAGGAGAAATTTGGATGCAGACATACACACAGGAAGAACATCATGTGAAGATTGGAGCTAAACCAAGAAACTCCTGGAAGCCAGAAGAGAAGCCTGGAGCAGAGGCCTCCCTCAAGCTTTCTGAGGAAGACAACCCTGCCAACAATATGGCCCAGGACTTCCAGCCTCCAAATGTGAGACACTGACTCTCTGTTGCTTATGCCACTCCAACACTTGTGGTACTTAGTTACAGCTGAGCTTTGGAACTAATACAAAGGAAGGCAACTCAGTGCTGGAGAGCAGCAAGCTGCTACCTTTTCATCCTATGTAGATGTAGAGAGAAAGAAGAAATGGTGGGCTGGTGGGGAAGATGGGGGCTAGATAGCTCAATAGAATTGCTTCTGATACTTCTGGGCTCCAAAATGGAAGCCAACAAATTGGCTTTTCTTGGCATTATGAAATTAAAGGTGTGACTTTTGGAAAAAAAGAAAACTCTTTGAGATGCTATTTGGACCATTTTGGCTTCTCATGAAAAATAGAATTAAAAATCTTGATCAATCAACTGACTCAATTAATGCTTGTAAAGATTTGCTTATCAAATCATAAAATTGAAGGTTGGCTTACATGATCACTTGGATAGAACTGGCTACCATCTTGGTTGCCAGTTCTTACAAAATCATCTTAGATCAAACAGGCTCTCCATGGATTTCAGATCCACCCCAGCAACATGGTGGAAAGCATTTCCTGTACTGAAGACACAGAGATTTCGTAACTCTTTGATTTTTTTTTTTCTAAACTGGTTAAGCTCATGTGGCATCTGCAGATGTAGGTGGGGAGAAATGTTGCTCTGTTCTCTTGGGCACACTGGTCCAGGGGAGCAGAACATATACAGACAAAACAAGCAGGAACCAGGTTATTGGCAAGCTCTTCCAGTCTACATCTAGTTGAACATATGCCTAACACACACACAGGATGTATGTTTAGAAAAGAGAACACTTTATAATTAGAAAGTAATGGTTGCTTCCTTTGGTTTTCTTTGTAATAGGATCCTATTAAAACCCTTTGCTAATATGAGTCTCTTCAGAAGCACGGCTGGGAGGCACTAGTACACAGATAACATGAAATATTAATACAAGGTAGCCATCCACTCAGCCAACATTGGACATCTCCAGAACAGGATGCCCACTGGCAAGAAGTCCTCATTTCCCTGCCATTCTCATTGGGGATGAATCTGTGGATGGAAACACAGGCCCCTTTTCATGAAGCTTTCATTTGTTTTGTGATCCACCCATCACAAAGCTTCATCATCAAGCTTCTTAGGAAACTGAGATATTTCTGTATGTGACCACCATGCAGGTATCAGGAAGAGACAAGTCCCACCTGGACCCATGGAGACATCCTAGCTCCATGGCTGGGTTGAGCATTCATGGTATTTATTGTCTTCCTAACACTGCACATTTGTGGAGAATGGGAGAATCAACAAAAACTGGGTTGCTGCAAAGTAGGCTATAACCACAGAAATGAGGCTGAGCATTTCTGAGACCCCAGAACCATACCACTGGTGCTCTCCCTGTTATTTGGCTTTGCCAGGAAAACAACACATTATCTCAGAACAGAAGGGCTTGTACAGATGGCCACATAGCCACAGCAAGGCCATCTCCAAGAGTCCCGGCTGGGCCAAACCCCAGAACTCTGCTCCTTCTGTCTCTGGGTCTTCAAATGTTTATAAACAGGTGGAACCAGATTGCAATAAACAATATGGGCACTTCGAGAAGCAAAAACTTAAGCATCTGTGAAAGGAGGTAGAGACTTCTGTCACCATGGGCTGACTGTGAAACCCAGAATCTGAGAGCAGACAAGCCTTTGTTTACAACTGTCTCTCCAAGACAAGAATCAAAGCCAGCTAAAGGGGAAGAGGTTCTAGGATGACTTTAGCTTTTCACTTTGTACCTTTCTATACTGTTTAAAACATGTGTTTTGATGTTATTTTTATAATTAACAATTATGTCAGGGTTTTTGTGTGTGTATGTGTGTGGTATTGGGGATTGAACTCAGGATCTCATACTTGCTAGGCAAGCTCTCTACCACTGGAGCTACACTTCCAGCCTATAATTATCAATTATTACCGAAGAAAACACCCTAGCTTGTCAATAAGGCTCTGATTGTACATACACTAACATATAAATGATAGATAGTAACAGATAGGTAGGAAGTAGACAGATGATTGATAGATGATGATAGATCTATATGATAGTAGATGATAAATGATATATAGATGAAAGATAGATGACACAGTGTAGCTAGAATAGATGACAGGTAATAGCTAGATGATAGGTGACGAAAGGCAGATAGATAGATAGATAGACAGATACCACAAATAATAGATGATAATGTTAGGCAGTTGATAGGTAGGTAGATGATAGGTAAACCTACTCAAAATGTATCCTGAGCCTTTTTGCCATTGTGGAATTTTCTAGAACTCCACTGTTGCATATATTTGAAGGCTCTCTATGGGCAAAGCAGGTTAGAGGCAAACTCATAGAAAAATGAGTATTTTAAATTCGTAAGTCAGAGGAATCGCTTCAGAAGAAAGGCTAGAAATGGCTGATTTTTTGAAAAAGATGAGAACTTCCTGACGAGGGTTTTCTCCTTCAAATCCCTTTTCAATACAAAAATCCCACCTATGCTCCATTTTTCATCAAAACATCGTGCAGAGAAGAACAAAAATAATAAAGCTAAATAAGCCAGGAGTCTCCTATTTGAGGCCACCTGCTGTTCCCTCAGAGGGCTGCATGTACCTCTACTTCCATAATGTCTGCCTTTTCCAGAATGTCCTATTGGGATATACAGGGAAGGAGGCTTGGCACGTGAGGAGACCAGCGTGGAGTCAGGCAGAGCAGGATCCCTGCCAGCTCAGTTACCCAAACCAGGATGAACACCCATCTTCTGGTGGGTTGGTCCTGGGCTTAGTGATACCACGTTTAAGGGAGAAAGGCAGAACTCAGCTCTAATGTAAGAACGGGGCAAAACACAGATGCAAATATTTTGTGCTCCATTAAATCTATTAGGAAATTTGTAAATTACTACATCCTGGGGGAATGTGAAATATGACACAAATTCCAAAGAGCAAGTATCTATGTGCATCTTACACTTGTTGTTAAATATGAATTTAATGAACAGAACATTTGTATCTGACTGTGTGAATAATAATGGGAAATGGCCTGATGGTTCAGAAGCCACTTCCAGCAACAGTAGCATACTTGACACTTGTGCAACAACTTGACATTCATGATTTCTGTTCACACCTTGGCTGGATATGTCTAGAAACCCTGAGGTGAGGAGGATTTCGGCTGTGAACAGACCCTGTGCAGCACCAAGTCCTGGACAACAAACCACGTGCAAATATACAAATGACACATAACATGAAGTTGGTAGACACGCTAGCTGTGTACACGAGTGGACTGTTTTTGAGACTGACTCTTGTGGGAGTCTCTCTCACAAGTCTTATTCCAAAGTCATTTCAGTAGATGGCAGGTGACAGGCGTGGAAGCCTCTGGGGCACAGTTGGCTGTGAGGAAATGTTGTCACAAGCTCTCTGTAGACTCCATGTTATTGTCCCCTGCTAGCTGGTGGCTGCTGGTTATGAAGCGATGAGGGCCCTAGGCTTTCTTTTCTGCTGGGGTCCCAGGTTCCGACTTCTTGGCCATTGCGGAGTTTGTCTGAACTCTACTTTTCCCAATTGGCTTCTTTGCTTGCTGGCTGTTGTTTTGAAGGGATTTCAGCCCCAGCATCTTACAATACTTGTTACACTGGTGTAGTGCTTTAAACTGATCAATGAAGCTTATGGAACAGTTGCCCTTAAATCCTTTGTACCTGTAGGTTTGGGTGAAAGGAAATAATTTTTTTTAAATGACACTTTGCCAGCTTAAAAAGAAACATTTGGAAGGAGAAAGTGATGATGCATGGGAAATGTATTTATCACCATTCTAGACAAGAATCCCACGTGGTTGACACCATTAGAGGAAAAAAACAAAGATGATGGAATTCATAAAGACAAAGATCCACTGGCATGCACGGTAGAGGTCAAAGGCTGATGATGACAGTAGCATTCCACTGCCATGGCTGCAACCTTCCAGCATATTCTCGTCCTTTTCTTCTTAGTTCTGGACTTTGATAAAGATTAGATTTTTTTTATGACCTAAAAGCTACTCCCATCCCACCCAAAGGTTCTGAATAAAGAATTTTAGAACTCTGGAATTGTAAGAAATTAATTAGTATAGACTCTTTAACTTAGTGTTGAAGGACTTCAGACTTAGAGGTGGCACCAGCCCAAGGAGCAAAGCCAGGTGATACAAGAGACAGAATGAAAACGCAATACTCTGAGTCCTCCTCATGCCACATAGCTCCCTCCTGTGACAGCCCATTTTATTCCCAGGAGATGAACCTCAGCCTTCGTCTCCAGCTGGTTCTAGGAAGGACCGTCTACCCTTGCCTGGAGTACTCTCAGTCTCAGGCTGTTACACTGGGTTGGAGCATTTAGTACTGAAGTAGTGAGTGACTGTGTTTTCCCATCCCAGTCATGGCATGGTAGTATGCTCCTGGAATAACATGTGCCCAGGCACCCACGTCTCCCTTTTTAAACCTCAGATGAACAAGAACCGTCAAGAAAGTTGGTGAAAGGCTCAGACCTCCTGGGCTCTGGGCTGAAATTCTAAGGGTAGCCAACTGTTGCTGCTTGTTTTGTGTCTGGGAAAGTGATCCTGCAGGTCTTTCTGCCAGCTGCAGAAAATCCCCAAATTCCACGTGCACTGACTCCACTCACACCTCCTTAGAGATGAGAACGGTTGGCCAAGGAGAATGAATATGGCACCAATTCTCTCCCCCATGAGTGGCATCTCCTTGAGATGTCCCAATGGTCCTCCTTCTCACCACAGATGAGCTCATTTGATTGCCAAAGGAATTCATCTTCCACTTGAATCCCCTGTGAGTAAAAGCTTGGGAGTAGTACCTACATACACCTGCATGGTCCATCTTGCATCCACTGGACCATGCTCCATCAATGCGTTCTGCACGTTGCCACCAGAGTGACCTCTACAAAGCCAAGTTATGTCATTCATGCTTAAAATTCCACTGTTGAAGCCAGGTACGGTGGTTCACAACTATAATCCCAGCTGCACAGGAAAGCAGCTATGTGGGAAGTTTACGTAGAATGATCCTGGTCCAGGCCAGCCCAATGTGAGACCCTACCTGAAAACAGCTAAAGTGAAAAAGGACTGGGGGCATGGCTCAACTGCTAGAGCTCCTGCCTAACAAGCTTGAAGCTCTTGAGTTCAAACCCAATACCTTCCCTCACCCCCCGCCAAAAAAAAAAATTCCATTACTGTTCAAATAAAGACAAAATTCCTTGCCCTGCCTACAATCCTGCCAGCTGGCTGCATCTCACAATCCTTGACCTCCTTTCAGGTCTCATAGAAGAGGCTATGCTCATGCCTTCTAAGAGCCTGTCCAGAGTGTTCCCCTGCGTGGGATGACCTGCCTCCCTTCTCTCTCTCAGTCCTACTTTCCTTCTATCTACATATCCTTCTACTCCCCTCAGGGAGCCTTTCTTGACCTCCCCCAGCCAAGTCACATCCCCAATTAAAGGAAAGCACCTTTCCTTCGCAGCATGTGCACAAGTGCCCTGCGGCATTGTGAGTGGAAGAGTTGGGAATGCCTGTCCCTTGTCACACTGCAAACTCTATGAGGACAGAGCAGAGGTCAGCATGCTCTTTTGCCAGTGCTCCCTGACACCTCATCTGGTGGAACTCAATACATAGAGGATGGTAGAAAACAAGCCTGATGGTACTTTTAATTTGTGGTTGTTCACTGTTTTTCCAATGTTCGCTTCATGTGTTGACCTGGGTCAATGCTGAGTTCTGGAGGAGGAACTCAGGTGCTTCTCTATTCAGCACCTAGTCAAGTACTGTGCTAGAGGCAACAGGTACAGCAGAGACCAAGCAAGACACAGAACCCATAGGCTTGTTATGTAGGCAAGAAGATGAATGTCGAATCACCCCAATGACATGTGATACTGGTAAAGTATTCATGGTTTGCTTGGTACCTTAGACACTGAGCCTCTTCAGGCTTCTTCCAGTTTTCTCATCTTCAAAGTGGGAAGAATGGTAATGCCTACCCCAAAGTGTTGTTGAGAGGATAGATGAGGAAATACACATAACCATCTAGCTTAATACACAACACGTAGTACATCCAATTGGTGATGGCCATGTTAATACTATAATTATCAATATTATAATTGGTGCAACTGAGTGAGTCCTCTCATGGAAGTAATGCTGAATCTCAGATTGAAGGATGAGAAATTTTCCAAGTAAAGGAGAGGGACAAAGGAGTACCTAGCATACAGGGATGCTGACATAATTTTCAGGGCCAAGTGCAAAATGAAAAGATGGCTCCTTTTTAAAAAAATTATTAAGAATTTCATGACAAAAGCAGCCAAACAGTAAACTAAACACAGGGCCTTTCTGAATGCAGGGTTCCACACTGCTACATGAACTGTATACCCATGAGACTTAGCCCTGCTGGTGGGAAAATTCAGGCCATTTCTAACAGGACCAAACACAAATTGGCAACAAGAAGTTTGTGATTCTGGCACAATGAAGTGTTATAGGTAATATGATTCAAGAAATCAGGTCTCTTTCATTTGCTGAAAGAAACCATAAATGTCCGCATGCATGGAATGGGAAGTGGGGCTGTGCTGCTTTGGATTCATGCCAGGTTTTAAGCTCTCAGGGCTTGAAAGCTTTCTTTCCTTCTGTAGCAACAGCCTGGGCCTGCAGCTTATCCTGACATGCGATATGTGAACTGCAAATCCAGCCCTGCTTCTTCTTCCTCCCTGCTAAGTTGCTGTTCTGCCCCCAGGAGCCCACAGTCTGTTTCATTGTGAAAAGTGACTCAATTTTTAAAAGCCAGGCTTGTTTGTCAGAGAAAAAGTCAACCAAAGACAGGAATTGAATCTAGCAGGGTAGGGAAAATTCCACTGCTAAGCGTGTCATTTTTATATCTCTATCTTCCTATGCAGGAGACTCCAGAAAAGGTCAGAATGCCAGCCTGCCTGCATTTCCTTCGTGCCTGCCCACTCCCTGGGAGACACACAGCCCGCTGCACCTGTGTGTGCAGACACAGTAGAAGGCTCATCCTACCTGCTGCAGGTGGGGATGGGGAACTCTGCTAGAAGCAACTCCTCTGCATCTCAGACAACGTGGGAATGTCAGGAACAGGGCAGCTACCCAGTCTAAGATCTGGGAAACAAGTTCTGGACATTTGTGCCAGGAGTGCCTTGAGGAGTTTAAACTTTTTGACATCTCACTTCTGTAGAGAAAAATAACTAATTCACACTATGACCTCCCAGAAAGGCCACTACTCCCTCCTGAAGCACTGCTTTGCAGCTGTGTTAATGCTGGGTAACAAGTTAGTTCTTACCTAACGGTCCCCACCTCTGGAATGGAAAAAGCAGAGTTTGCTTACAGGAGCATGACTTCTGGGCCCCTGGGAACTCAGACCTCTTTTAGGAATCCAGCTCCTTCTTTTCTTCCACTTATCCTACCTCCTTTATCCTTGAAGAAAGTCAGAGGCAGGCCAGAGAGACTTGAGCTGGATTGACTGTAGATGTTTGCGCATGGGCAGACCTAAGGCCTAAGGTGATGGTGTCCTCTCATGGTCTAGAAGGGTCTTTTCCTGCCCCCAGCCCTGCATCTCCTTGAGGACGAGATCCATTTCTTGGAATCAGAGAGGAATGCACATCTCTCTAGAGGCTGTGACTGCTCCCACGACACTTCTTTGTGCCAGTGATTCCTGTCCAGGGGAGCTCTTACATAAATGCTCAAGGAACAAATAAATGGATAACCAACCTCATCCTCCGGGCTCCCTAATCCTGGCTCAAAGGGCCTCCGTATCACAATTCTGAACTTCCCTTTCTCTCTGTATTTTTCTATTTTCTTTTGCTGTAACAAAACATCTGAGGTGAAGAACTTCATAAAGAAGAGAGTTATTTGGCTCATGATACTGGTGGTTAGATCCCAACATGGCATCAACATGCTGGTGAGGGCCCCTGGTTGCCTCCCTAGAGGAAAAGTAGGAAAAGAAACAGTTGGGTTTAGAAGAGGTCAAGTGTGTGAGTGGCCTTGCCTTACAACAACCTGCTCTTGTGAGAACTAACTACATGAGGCCCTTCTGAGGCCATGACCCATGACCTAATTACCTCCCACCAGGCCCTACCTGTTAGAGATTCCATGTCTTGAATACCACCACACTGAGGAGCAAGCTTCCATTCCAGCACATGAACCTTTGGGGATGGACACACTCAAACCATATCCAAACCAGAGCATTCTTCCTCTTCTGTTGGATTCTCACTATTTTCAAGATCAAAAGTCCCTCATCAGCTTTCTCAGATGCTGACTTTTTTTCCCTACACAGCATCTTACAGAAATAAGATTCTTTCTCCTTTCTTAATTTGGTCTCTGTCTCAGCCAGGATGTTGGACTTCAGCTTTGACCTATTATTCTCTCAAACTGGCAGCATTACCATTGCCTTTGCCCAGAAATTAAAAACAGGACAACATTCTTATGTTTCTAGACCGATTAACCCCAGATTTATTAAAACGACATGAGTCCAATTTTACCAAACTCTCATTTGTCCAAGCAATGGGAAACAGTCCTTCTGCTTGTGACCTACTTGGAGGGCCACACACATACCATCTGCTGCCCTCAGGATTGGAGGTGACCACATATCTAGCCTTTCATGACATCTGTATGACACGAGCACCATTGCAGAAACTCACCTTGATTTTTCCTATTGGAAAGACATACAGGGTTGAATCTCTCAAAAGTCATACCTTTCCCAAGAGCTCCAAGTATAACCTAATTTGGAAAGAGTGCCATCACAGATGTAGTTACTTAAGACGAGGTCATGCTGGAGTAGGGTGAGCCCTTACTCCAATGTAACTGGGATCTATATATGAGGAGGAGAAAAGACACGGGCACACAAGAGAAATGCCTTATAAAATCTGAGGCAGAGATCAGAGTGATACAGCTGCAAGCCAAGAAACCTGAAGGATTGCAGCCACACAACAGAAACCGGGAGAGAGAGATCCTCCAGAAGGAACCAGCCCCACCTAAACCTTGATTTCAGGCTTCCAGCCTCCAGAGCCATTAGATCAGAAATTCCTATTATTTTCCATCTCTAAGTTGGTGACGATTTGTTACTGCTGCCCTAAGAACATAATGTAAGAGGGAATCTTGTATTTGAGACTTTTTCACACATTTCTATTTTTAGAAACCTTAGCTCTGCTGAGTTTTACTAACTGGATGTTTCTATCTTCAATCTCCAACTAGTGTAATTTTGCAGCCCATCACTTTGTGTTAAGTAGCCATCCATTCACAGTGTCCAGAGTGGAGCATTAATTGTGTTCCACTAAACGTCCATCAGAGGACTCTTTTCTCAGACTTCCTTCCCTTGGAGAGAGTGGTGCATACGAATTGCCTACGAATCTTGTTCTAATACTGATCTCACAAAGAGCACCAGGTGACAGTGTGGCCCTTCCTCTCAATGTGTTTGCTCACAGCTTCCCTGTGCAATTTGCTGCCTGCAAACATGCCTAGAGAGAAGAGCGGATAGGACAAAGCTGCAGAAACTTCTCCTGGCTGTGTTGAAGATACTGAGGTTCTCAAATGACTTGATAAAGGCTTATTTAAAGAACACTAGGTGAAACAAGAAAACCCTACAAAGAATTTTCCCATCCATTGTTAGCCCTGTTTTAGAAGCAAGTCTGAAGCTATTTATAACACTTTTCATTTTTCATTTATAGGAAATAGCTATAAGGGCAAGGAATTTAGTTTGAGGATACAGGTAAGGAATTGACACAAACCCCTCTTTGGAGTGTGTGTGTGTGTGTGTGTGTACACACTCACATACACTATGACTTTACTCTGTGTTAAAGGCTTGGTCCCAGCCCATGTGAGGTGGTAGAACCTTTAAGAGGTGGGACGTGGTAGGAGGAAGTTAGGTCACTGGCGGCGTGCCCTTGAAGGGAATATTGGGATCCCACACTTCCTATCTGTCTTTGCCACCTGCCTGCTATGAGGTGAGCAGCTTCCCCCACCATGTACTCCAGCCACAATATGTTGCTTCATAGCAGAGCCAAAAGCAATGAAGTCAACCAACCATGGGCTCCAAAACAATGAGCCAAAATAAACTTTTCATTTTTTAAGTTGACTATCTCAGGTGTCTTATTACAGTAATGGAAAGCTAACAGTGTGTATGCCCATGTGCACACATTTTAAATAAAGCCAGGGCTGGATTTGTGCATTAGTAGGACAGATTGTCACCTTCACATACAACAAGGGGCACTAGGGCATTGTTGTTACTATGAAAACATCTACTAATTTTGGATTTCTATCAATGTCCTTCATTTCTTCAGGTTTAATTGATGAATTCTTTTAGTGAATGGTAGGCACTGGGAAACTAGAAGGGATTACTGAGCTATGTGGCTCTTTTCCAGAGGCAGCCACTTAAGGGCACACACATCAACTAGTAATGGCAGTATTTGGTGCAAAGTGCTGTGGACCTCAAAGGATGCAGTTTTTCCACACTGCTTTTGGAGTCCAAGAAGGTTTCACAGCAGAAAGATGGTTTGGGGTTTACCTGGCAGAGGGAATGGTACAGAACAGTCTCAGAAGCACATTCTAAGCAAGAGCAGCTGTTCTGAGGAGATATCAGGTCAGAGGACACTTGTGAAGTAGCTTTGGCATCATTTTTTGTGAATTGGCACTTCCTAAAATATGTTCCAAGGACCAAGAATCCCACAAGATGCCTTGGAAACAACTTTTTCATTCTTTCTTTTTGCAGTGCTGGGGATCAAATCTAGAGCCTCAAGCATGTAGGCAAGTGCTCCATCACTGAGCTACTCCCCCAGCTCAGAAACAACATTCTGTGGTACAAATTCTACGAGAAATGCTATGTCATCTCCCTCCCTGCTCCCTTTACACAATTAAAATACACATCAGCTTTTTAAAGATCCTATGAAATCTCACACTAATGAAACCTCCTGAACTATCCAACACAGGGTTTTCCCAAATTATTTGAAAAGAGAAATCTTGTTCTCATACTTTGAAAAATACTTCTGTTAGCCATGGAGGGCTGTGGAATGGGGACTTTATAATATGACTGTATCTGAGTTTTCTAGAGAAGTTGTGTTCTGAGAGTATCTGCTTGGTGACCTTCTCTTTGGCAGTTGACCTTCGGCATCCAATCTCCACAAAGTCCACAGGCACCCATCCCTCCCCTTGCCTACTGAGGTAGCCTCTTAGTGGTTGGCCCTTGCTTCCCACTCTGTCCAAATAGTCTATTCTCCTGCTGTCACCCTAGTGTAAGTCAGATTGTGGCCAAACATGTGCCAGAATGTTCCCTCTCCCTTAAAATAAACTCCCTTTCCATTGGCTTTACAGGTCTTCTCTCTCTCGCTCCATCCCACTCCTGCCCTGATAACCAAGCCCTTGGTTTCAGAATAGGCAACAGCCTGGGCTGCCTCCATGGAAACGATCGCTGGCACTTTCTTCCCTGACAGCCACTCCAGCTGGAAGAAAGAAGAGGGCTGTAGGCTTCTTCCTTTTGCAGGAAAATGAGAGAGGAGGGCAAGAGCACGCTGCCACAAGTTTGGTCTCATGGCATTTTCGTAGCACATTCCTTCTTCTATCCCTGTTGCTTGGCTCCCCACAGCTGTGCTGGGCTTAGACCTTCCTGAAGGCCTGCCCTTATAATGCTTTTCTGAACAGCTATGGTCTGGTCTTCACCCAGTCCTCTATACTTAGGCTGTCCTGATCCTGTGCCTTCCTTCTCTCTGTCTCCTCCTTCTGTTCCCACTCTGCCTGCCGGGGGTGGTCTCAAGTCTACCAGGCTTTTCCCTAGATGTTCCTTCTGTTTGAACTTGTCTCTAGGTTCAGACAACAAATGATAAGAAAACTGTCTATGAGTCCCTCAGGTCTTGGAAGTGGACTGGGCAGAGGGATAAAAAGGGAGTAGCATCAGGAGTACTGGGAGGAACACCACAGCTCCCTCTATTTTAACAGAGCAGTCCTTCGTGAAACTTCGGAGCAGGGGCCAGAAGATGGCCCTGCTACTTCCACCTAGTGAAGGGATGGCTCTTATCTGTTCTGTTGGGCCCTGAAAGCTCCAATTGCACACAACTCAGTACATTGCTATAGTGTAAGGTTTGCCAAAATAGTGAAATTATGGCCATGGGCTTCCAGAATTCCTTGATGGCAAAGACTGGCCAGATAAATCAGACAGTGGGCCAACTAGCTCTACCACTGCATGGCTTGATCAGATTAAAATGGGGTGTGAGCCACCTTCCAAGGAAGGTGATGGTGGTGGCAGTCTGGGAATGTAGATATTTGGGGTGTCAAAGCATCTGTCTCCAGTGCATTAGGCCTGTGAGATTGGTCCCAGGAGGGCTGGCATTGGTGAGGCAGCTAAAATAGTTAGTGTCCTACAGTGACACAATGGGTCCTGAAGTGAGACCAGTGGAAAGATGTTGGGAAATTCTGTCATAGAGCTCCCTTATTTCCACCCATGCTGGCAGATGCACACATTGCTTTAAATAGCCTGTCCGTGTCACCCTTCACACAAGCAGCCTTTCTAGGGCTGCAACCTTGAAGATGAGATGCCATTTCTTCCCATTATCAAATTGGTTTCAGCCCTTCCTCTCCACGTGTGCTGCTGTCTGGGTCTTGGGCCTGATTAAGCATCCAGCTGGCCACTGGCCCCTCTGTCTACCACTGGGCACACAAGGGGTCATCACTGGGCTGCTCTTGGGCCTGAGGGCAGAGCCTTGTCTCTGGAGCCCAGGGTGATTGACCCTTCCCTCTCCTTCATGGCGTGGAGAGTTGGGCAGGCAGGTGCCAAGAAAGGCAGCTGTACTCCAGGCGCATCTGTCTTGCTGCCTGGGCCCTTGTCACCTTACCATTGCCCTCTGCAGGGAACAAACCCTTCATGATTCTGTCCAGGGTCTCCTAAAAGTAGTTTCCATGTCAGGGATGCCTGAAACTTGTCATGAACCCTTAAGCCTTGTTGGTCTTTTTTCCAAGGTACAAAAGCACAGTGCTGGCTGGCAGACACACTGAGGGGTGTCCTTGGTGGCTATTCATAGCCATCTTATTTTGGCTTAGTGCTTACTGACTCAGAAATCTGCTTAGGGTATTTTTCTTTGTTTTACAATTCAGCAACAGGAACCTGGCTCTTAATTTTTAAGACTACAGAGGGCAAAGTATTGGCTCTGCTGCCCCCTGGTGGCTAAATCACAATCCTTCCTTCACCCCAGGAACTGAATGGGCCAAAAAACACAAACATGTGTTTGCAGGTCCATGACATGTGTGTGTCTGCTCCCCTGCACTCCTTGGTTTGGGTTGGTTACATTAAATTTCCAAATCTCCAGTTATAAGATTAGACATTTTTTCCTCATCTCCTTCAAAGAACTCTAAGTGTGTGAGCAACTCCAATTTAGAATCAAAGCTGCAGTTAGTATATTCAGTCTATCAGGAGAACAGATTGCTGGATAGCAAAACACCCTATTTGTGATCTGTTGTAACTCACAACTTTTGTACTCAAAACTACTGAAAGATGAAGGGTGTTGAGGTGTAAATGATGCACTTCTAGACACAATCATATCACTGACTCCCAGGAGAGATATTTTTGTCTTAAGGATCATACCAAGTCAAATTGAATTGAAATGAGTAAGTCATGACAATTCCTTATTTTCTTTTATGAGATTATAAGTAAATTATTTACTACAAAAATAGTACAACAACCTTTGACTTCATTAGAGAATAAGACATGTTGCATCGATTGGAGTGTCAGTGAAATATATGGTGCAGATTGAGACATAGAGAATATATTATTTAAATGACACAGAACATTACATCTTATGATGGTGTCTCTCCCCACAGTCTAGTGCTCCTGGGGCCAACCGGCCACACACCTCTCAACTCTCCCCTTCCATCACGAATGAAGTAGGCTTGCTGAGGAGAATGGGTTTAACCCATCTTTTATTCATCTGTCTCTTCTCTTCACTCTATGGAAGTCCTCTGCAGTCTGCCATGCTCTCCTCCCTTTCTTCCTGCTGTTCATTAGCATCCCACCTGGACATCTCTTTTTCCTGTCCACAGGAGTCTTTGAACTTGAACCTTTTCCAAGTCTATCACCATTCTTTTCACTCCACTTTGCAGCTGTGGCTTTCACTGGAGAGTATCTTCAACCAAATCTTGCCTCTCTGATTGGGATCTGACCTTCACTGTGGGGGTGCTTGGCCAGACATTGTGTGCTCCCTTCTTCTAATAGTGGCCCTCCTATAAGCAGCTACTGATCCTGTACTTCCTCTTCACTCATGAAGTCTGTGTGGTAGCTATCAGGTAGTTCTAGGAACCTATCTTTATATGCTTCTCACCCTCTAGTGGGAGAAGTCCCTCTTTCATCAGATTTTTAAACTATGCTGCTAAGATCTAGGGGTTTTTTGGGGGAGAGTCGGGGGAGGAATCTGTGGCTTTAAAAAAATTCTGATTTCTCTTCAACCTTTCAAAGAATATATTTTTTTAAATGGACAAGATTATCTAATATCCCTTTGAAAGTTCTCAAACACTTCAGAATTCCCTTCTTGCCCATCTCCCTCCACCCCTGCACCCGTCCGTCTCTCCTTGGGTGGGAAAGCAGTCAGTAAGTAACACTTTATAGGCAGCATTTTGCCCTGGGCCCCAGCCATCCACTTTTCTAATTGGGCCTTGGGCAGCAGTCCCAGGCCAAATAAGTCACATTAAAGCTGAGAACAAAACCAAGGGATTAGGTTTCTTTTTAAATTGGGGAAAAAATGTACCATTTGAAACTCTCAGATGGTTTGGGTTCCTGGAAGCTGTTGATGTACTTTTAAAAGATGTCTTAAATCACTGTGTTCTTAGGCCCATCTTAGTTTTTGGAACTTCTTGCATAGATTTCTGCTTTGTTTTGGTAGAAAGTTTCTCTAAGTAATGGTATGAAATTTGCCTGCTCTGATGTCAGGCTGATGTGTGAGAGGGGAAGAAAGCTAGTATTTACCTAGTTCATACTGAGCTTCAAGGTCTAGAGGCAGATTAACTAGCAGAATCCTCAGGGCAGGCCTGGGTGTCCCCATTCTATAGATGAATGGCTTCCAGAATGTCAAGTCGCATGCCCACACAGTTGGTATGATGGGATGCCAGAACTCAAATGGTCTGACTGGTGCCAGAATTTACCTTGGCTTACAGAGAACATGGAGTCTTTAAAGAAAGGCTCCATTCAGGAAATCCTCCTTAGGTCAGAGGCTTTCGTAAATAGGGCATCACTTAGTTATCTTCTAAATGGGAACACTTGTCCAGGACAAATGCTGAAGTAGATAGAGGCGAGAACATCAGGCACTGTCACAGCATTGTCATGGAGAAAAGGAGATGTACAACCACCCCCCTCCTCACATAGGCTAGACAGATGCCTGCAATGCCAAGAGGCAAGGCTACCACCAGGAGAAAAAGAAGTGTGGCCCAGATTTAAATCAAGTCTCTCTAAAGCCCCTGCTTTCCCAACTACATCATAACCCCTCCTAGTATGCATCTTTTACAGGTCCAAGGCCACGACCAAGGTCCTTGAGGCTTATGACATTTCTGTACAGTGCTAAGGGAGGAGTGTGGGATTTAGTTCTAGCATAAAACTTTATCATGGCTAAGTAGTTTGTCAGAAGGAACCACATCAGGGAATTTGCTTCTAAAGTCAAATTGGAAGCTTTGTGTGATCAGTGAGAACTTTAAGTATTGACCTACTGAATAAAGGAAAGGAAGTCCCTTTCTCCTTTCCCAAATCCCTCTACTCTCCTCTATCTTTCACTGAAGCTGAAAGTTAGCATATTTGTTAGAGCATAGTTGATACAACTATCTGAAATATCCAGAAAATTCTTATAGATAAGTCATTCCAGACTTGGGGGATCCAGCTATGTTCTTCATATATTGTATTTTCTATATTTTTATGTCTTAACATCACTGTCCATCTCAGGGCTTGACAATTCCTGGAGACAGCCAGTGACCCATCTTCTAGAACACCTTCATATGCAAACCACGAGATCCAAAGCCCACACCCCTCACCTCCTCTACCAGCTTCTCACATTCTAGGCCACCATCTACCTGCCCTGATTCCCTACAGCAGGTACCAGATAAATAGGAACAACCTCTATGCCCAAAACCTGCTGAAATGATTCAAATGAGAAAATCCTAAACCTGATTACCTTGCTTCCCCCATTCCTTCCTGTAAAAACTATACCTGCCTATGTTTTGCCCCCTGATTACCCGTGTGGCATGGTGTGCCCCCTCCTGTTGGGAACTGTACCAGACGATTTATGAATGGCAGTTGTCTCCTGATCTGTTGGCCTAACCACACCTAATCAATACTAAAATTTACATTTAAAAAAAGCCATCTGCTCCAGAGGGCATTGCCCTCTTCTGCTTACAGATGATTTTAGCATGCAGGAGGAGCAGTTTGGGGCAGGGCTAGGGCAGCTCCAGCAGAACTCCACAAATAGCCGGATTTCTCCTAAGTGGTAGCCCAGTTAACGCAGCAAGAAAGGACAGTGAAGATACCCTGGTAGAATGTTGTCCTAGCATCATCTGGGAAGTCTACTGAGCAAATGAACTAAACTGGAGAAACAAAACCACCACCAGCAGCAAGAAGTAACCAATCATAGCTCAATAGACATTAGTTCCTGTAATAATCATCATGGATGCCTGAGATCTGCCTAAAGTACTTTTGGGAGAAAATAAACAAAAATATGCAAGTGAATTCATTTTGCCTAACTGCAAAAAAATACATTTTTAAGAAGCTTTTAATATGAAGATATTAAATGGAGAAAAATGGAATTTTAATAGTTAAAAGCTATCCCAATACTGCTGGCATATTTTTTTTTTTCTCTGTGGCACTCCTGTGAGTAATTAATCTTGAAGTGTGTTTGCAACAGTTCTTGTTTGCTTCAAAGTTAGGGAACAAATGTGTTTCCCTGCGAGAACAAAGTCCATAAATATTTTATGTGAGTGAGAGAAGTGAATTGAATTCATCCCAAGAACATTTGTTGGCCACAGGAAGGACAAGAAATCCACTTTGCCCTCATCAGCTGAGCAGTGTTTGCTGGAAGCCCAATGTTAAATGACACCCACTTGATTTTTCTCTACTCACCCTTTGGCCAGTGTTGCTATGCCAACGTCAGTTAACTTCATTCCTACACCTATGGGAAGAGAGAGCACAGATGGAGTTTGAGTTACTGGGGGATCCTCAAAGGATCAGCTGGCTACTCTTAGGGAAGGGTAGGTGGGATGACTTTGCACTTTTCCTTCCTGTGCAACTGCTCTTTCCTCCTGCTTTCCACCCCCAGAGGCCTCTTTGTGAAGGCTGACAGCCTTTCTGACATGCAGCCTCTGCCATAGCAGTGCAGGGGTGTCAAGCCTTCCTGGTTCATCTCTCCTTAGGATGGAGGAGGGAACCAGCTGCTCTGTAATGCTGCTGAAGCCTGTTGTTTCCTCTGAGCTGTCTCCCCACAAATGCTGACTTGGGCTCAGGTCTGGAGAGTGGAAATCTTAACACAACGGAAGGAGGAGGGGGCATGGGCTGCAGTGGTCTCAGTTAAAACCAAACTCCAAACATGCATTTTCCCATTTCCATTAAGGTCATTTCCCATCCAGGGCTAGGAGTTTCTGGATCAGCTTCAGATCCAGGGAAACAATCCTGATTATAGGTGGAGTTTTAATCATTGGTCTGGAGAGGCTGACATTTGGAACTCATGGTTTGACCCATTGACACTTGTCCTAACCTCTGTCAATTGGACCATGAAGGGGGAGGGGTGGAAGTGTTGAGTACCAAACCCGAAAGGTCAAAACAGCACCCAAGCTTCCTACTGCGGTTCAGTGAAACACCATGGGTGTCCCAGGTAGAATCTCAAGCACATAGAAGTCTTCTGGTTCCTGTCCTCCCAGGAGGGGCAGCTGGAAGAGTCACTACAGAACCAGGGATGCCAGGAGAGTGGACAATTTACTTTCTTCTAGAAAGGAGCCATGTTGCTCCTTCCACCCCACCCTCAGCCTACATCCTTAACTCTCCAGAGTCTAGCAGGGAGGAAGAGCTTCTCTCTGATGCCCAGAGTGTGGTGGCTTCTGGGCTTTTCTAGCATCTTCTTCCCCCAACCAGGTAGCCATTCTGTTCCGATTTCCTAGGGCATGTGCCCCAACTCACTAGACTCCCATCTTTTATCACAGAGCATAGCGTCATAATGCCACTCCACCAGTGTCTGATCTGTTGGACATCTCCTCTCTAACCTATGACTGGTCCTTAATGGCCTGGGCTGTAAGCACTGGTATCCCAGCAGGTGAGTTGGCCATGGAAGAGCCAGACAGCCTAGAAACCAGTCTGGCTTAGAAAGAAGTAGCCAGGTCCCCCTAAAGCCAACCTGGGGTCAGATCTGATGCAACCTACTTCCTTGGTGCTCCATCCCACAGGCCCAGGAATGGAAAACTGGAGGCTCAACACTTTCAGCAGTGTCTGCCTGGAACGTGACAAAAATGCAGGACATGGTGCTAGTCAGACTGGTTAGTTGGACAGAAGCAATGAGCCTGGCTTTTCTGTACTGCACCTGTGAGCAAAATTAGACACAGTGCTTTGGTGGTGCCAGTGAGCATTTAAAGGCCTCTTTCACAGTTGGTAACTAATTCATCTCATTCTTTCAATGCTGCTAACAACCTAAACATATGTAGAAATGCTTCACATAGCTTTTATTACAGGCTCTATGGTTAAAAAAAAAAAAAGACTCCAAATTGTAAATGTCCTATTTGGACATCATTTCATGGAAAGTTGCATTTAAAAATTATAGCTGTAAGTGACATAGAAGTCCAATTTTTAAAAAGCCATTCAGCAAAAGGTCTTGAACTTGGGCAATTACTCTCCCTTGTGTCTCATAATTACCAGCTGTCACTTTCAGTTTAGAAAAATAGAACATAATTTGTTAAGAGAAACTTCTGTCTCATGGTTTAATAATCTCTCAGCAATTCAACCAAGGTTATTACCAATCACTTGAGGATAATAATTTAAGTTTTAGTGTACACCTATCAAACTGAGTTGAGGATAACAATGATTTACAGGTTGTTTCCGATGGATGAAAGGGAGTTTGACAGAATTAGGAGAACATTCTCAGAACTTAAGCTCATTGGTCTTGTGGGTGATGGTTCCTTAAAAAGCCTAGTGGTCTCACTAGGGCACAGGTCCTGGTTCCACATCACAGACTTGCCTTTTACTCCCCAAAAACCTGCAGGCCCTGGCACACTCCAATAAAGACCAGCGAGAAGAATTCAAGAGTCTAAGAAGGTGATGGTTGGGAGGGGGTGGGGGGAAGGGGGGAGTAATGATCCAATCATTGTATGCACATATGAATAAAAGAAATGAAAAAAAAAAGAAGGTGATGGTTGAGTTTTAGGCTTGTTTGTTTTAGCCTAAGTCCAGTGTCTCAGTAAAATTATAAAAAGTAGAGAGGTCATCGCTTAGAGAGCAGATGTGCTACCTTGTGCCATAATGATGATGACAATAGTAAGATTTTCTCAGCAGCAGAGAGGAAATAAACACTGTTATGAAACATGGCAGCAACACACTTAAGCACACACATCATTTATAGAGAGATGTAATATTCCACTATGGTAACAGTGCCTCGAAGCAAAACTAGCTGGGCATGAAGCTCCAGGTTGCTGTTTTTCAGTAGACAAACTATATTTAATGCAAAATTAACTCTGAAGAAGATGGAGAGGGGGCAACCTCAATTGCACAGCTATGATCTGAGTAGAATAAATGGCTGTCAATAGGAGAAGGGGACCAGGAACTAGAGAAAAGGTTAGATCAAGAAGAATTAACCTAGAAGGTAACACACACGCACAGGAAATCAATGTGAGTCAATGCCCTGTATAGCTATCCTTATCTCAACAAGCAAAAACCCTTGGTCCTTCCTATTATTGCTTATACTCTCTCTTCAACAAAATTAGAGATAAGGGCAGAATAGTTTCTGCCTGGTAGCGAGGGGTAAGGGGGCGTAAGGGAGGGAGTGGGGGGGGAAGGAAGGCAGAGGGGGGGGAGGAGGGGCGGAGGGAAGGGGGGAGAAATGACCCAAACAATGTATGCACATATGAATAAAATAAAAATTAAAATAATAATAATAATAAATGGCTGTCTGTTGAGAGCACATTTTGTGTGAGTGTGGCAGCAAAGTCTCTTCAAAGAAGGAGTCTTAAAGGTGCAGTTTAGCTCATTTGAAAGACAGTGATGTTTCATTTCCCAGATGACCTGCAAGAGTCCTCAAAAGGCTCAGGAGGAAGAAGGACAATACACGCATACCACAGCCTTTTAATATCAGGAGATACTTGGAAAGATGGGGGAAAAATCTCCTGCAAATTTGCTAATTTGTGGTTAATGGAGGAAAGCATGAGATCTGGAGTCAGAAAATGTGGTTGGAGTCTTGGACTTCTCTACTCACGAGGTGACTGGCAGCAATTAAGTCACTGCTGCTGATCCTCAGTTTTCTCATCTGTAAAATGGGAATCATGATATTTTCTTTACAGAGTTATTATGAAGGCTAAATAAAAATAATTTTAAAAACTGATGAGCTTCAAGTCAGTGAAAACATTGTGTCAGTGTCTGCCTCCTGGTTTTAAAAACATGCTATAGTTAAATGAGATGCTATCAAGAAGCAAAGCTGGGTAAAGGGGTACATAGGAACCTTTCTGTATATTTTTGAAACTTTTTGTGAGCCTATAGTTATTTCAAAATAAGGAATTTTAAAAACTAGGACACATTTTATTATGAGGCAATGCTGCAGTAAATGTTTCACTATCTCAGTTAATCCTCACAACAACCCCATGTAGAAGGTGCTGAGAGAAGCAAGTCATTTGTCCAAAGACTGACAGCTAGGAAATGGCTGAGCAACAGTGTCTGACATTTGATAACCATACAATGATATGGTTCAGACTGTTCTTAGCATTATTATCTGGAAAGAAAAAGGAATGGGGTGCCTTATGTCAGAAGCTGTTAGCAACCCACTTCTCGTCCTTACCCTAGCCACTTCTGAGTGTGCTGGTTCTTCCTACAGGGCCACCGCCAGCATTTCTTTCCCTAAGAACTTTCTCTGTTCATGTTTTCCCCAGTGTGGTTTGCTCATGTGGCAGGTGCCAGTGTGGGAGAGTCAGTGCCCCACCACAGCAGCCTTCAGCTGGTGTTAAGGGGGCTGGTAGCTAATCACCCCTGCTCCCCTTCTACTCCCCCCTCCCATGCATCTCCATCTCCCCATTGGCTGTCTACGCTTCTCTAATTACTCTTCCTCACTTGCCTACCACTGGTTGCTGGGATCCTCTCCCAAATAAGCTATCTGTACTCTATACAGGTTCTCTGGCCCTGCCTTCACATCTTGGATTTGGTCAAATCCAAGGATACAGAAGTATTCAAAAAACATTGCATCCGTACTGAACATGTACAGACTTTTTGGTCATTATTCCCTAAACAATACAGCATGACAACTATTTACAGAGCATGTACACTGTATTAGACATCACACATAATCTAGAGATGATTGAAAGTATACAAGAGGATGTGTGTCCATTACCTACAAATACCATGCCATTTTACGTAAGGGACCTATCTACTTATGTACAGGGGTCCCAAAACTAAACCTTGTGGATTCCAAGGGATGACTGTACTTGACTGAGATCTGTTCCTGGTGGAACTCTAACAATGACAATGCTTTTGCATATAAGAAATGTCATTCTTAAAAATTGTGTACAGATTGAAAGCAGACTGCAAATTCACCGGGGGAACTTAAAATCTCAAACATTCTAAAGACTCATGTTCTGGTTTATCCTATCACATAAATCTTTTCCCTTTTTACTAAAGACCCTTCCACCTATTGAGAAGGAAATATTACATTTCAGTTTATCTTTTGGTGCATCTGGATTTTTTGTATGAACTTCTGAGTTTGCACCTAATGAGGATATAACAATCAAGCTAATCTCTGGTTACTTTGGTAATGGGAAGGCATTACTGGAACAGTTATTAAGATGAACTTTGGTACTCCATTTGGATAGTCATTTCAGGCTCCTTTGCCAAACTTTGTTTCTGGTGAGATATAGGAACACCTTCTTTGGAAAAACGTGCTTAAAGTCACCAGCAGATCTCTCCTTTCCTTCCATATCCCTCTTCTCTCTCCCACCCTTAGGAACACCCTAGGCCCATAACTTCCCTGGAGCCCTGGTCAAGCTGCTTTCCTCACCCTGCATGTCTGTGACCAAGAGGCAGCCGCTGGTTTTCTGATATACCCAGTGCTGGAAGGTACAGCATTTCTGACCAGCCTCTGATTCTCTTCTCAAGAAGTTGATTTCCTTCCCATCTCTTATGGAATACTTCACAAATTCTCCAATCAGCTCCTCTTCCACTGTTGCATAAGGGATGTTGTTCTCAGGCCGATGGATAAGAAAAATAGGAATGATCCTAGCAGGAAAGAGAAGATAAACATATGTCAAGTTCTCAGATGGAAAGACAAGTGTCTGAGCCATTCTCCCCTCATCTGGAGCAGCAGGGAACTACAGAATCAATCCCCAGACTTTGTGTGTGCATGTGGGTGGGTATATGAGAGAGAGAGAGAGAGTGTGTGTGTGTGTGTGTGTGTGTGTGTGCATGTGTGGTGGTGGGGATCAAACCTGGGGCCTTACAAATAAATGCTAGGGAAGCAATCTACCACTAAGCCACATCCCTAATTCATTCATTAGATTTAGACTAAAAATCCTCCCAATTATTACGTAATGAGTAAGGAGACTCATTTCTGTTTTTATTTGTTTTTAGAATTATTTAGAAATTCCTTCTTGGAATTAATTTTAATTGCTTGTGTAGGAATGAATATTATCATTATAATCATATCCTAATAACTCATTGGTCTATGATTATCATCCATCTGTAACAGGTGCTTAAACTACTTTTGCTGAAAAGCACTGAATCATTACTTGGGCCTGTGAATTAACTAAAAATAAGAGAAGGTTTGTCATCCCTGCCTCCATCTTGTATTTATCTTTAAGCTATTCACTTTGCAGTCACCTAGGGTTCCAGGAAAGACAGGACAGATTGATAGCATCTTTATGACAAGGGACTAAAACTATCCCTAAGGAACAAACAGCACCTTGTAGGACAGACACTCCCTCCCTTGATTACCTAAAATGATGACGCTGCACCCAGCATCTCATGGGAAACAGATTTCTCCCTTCAAATGGTGACAGTGATAACAATTTCTCCAAACCCAGAACCCCACAGAACCATAACTGAGATAATAATCAATCAGGCCACACTTTGACCAGGCCTTTTTAGTTATACACCCTTTCTCTGTCCCAATTCTTTGTCTATTTAAACTTAGAGCTTATACCTGAAGATGGTCTGAAGTGTCTACTCTGCCATGTCCTGTCTTAGGTCAATTAATAAATCTCCTTTCTCTACCCTTTACTTGTCTGTTTATTTGCATATGGGGTAAGTGGTTGGACCTGACATGTAGAAGCTCACGAGTTTGGTCCTGGGGTTGGCATGGATGGTTTCACATCCATCCATCCAACTATTCATCCATCCATCCTTCTTTCCTTTCATTCAGTCAAAGAACATTCATTCTGTGGCCTCTATGTATCAGAAACTCTTCCATAAATAGCAAATAAAGAAAACAGGTTTTATTCCCAGGAATCTTACATTTAAATGATGGAGACAGTTGATAAATGACTAAATGCAAGGTGCTGAGTGCTAGGCAGAAACACAAAGCAGTGGAAAGGAGACATGTGGCACAGGGGAAGGAAGGGGCTGCCATTTTATTTAAGGAGGTCAGAGACTGTCCTTGCTAATTAATGAAGCATGTGTGAGCAGAGACCTGTAGGAAGTGAGAGGGGAGCCATGAGGATATCTCAGAGAAGAATATTCCAGGTGAAGGCATAGCAAATGGAAAAGGCCCTGAGCCTTAAAGCATTTTTTTTCCCATTTTAGGATGAAAGCTCTTTGTGTCTTGTTAGAGAAATTTCAAATAACAGCCATATGGGAGCAGGCAAATTGGAGGCAGTGGCCTATCCCATATCCCTAAAAACAGCCTGGTCACCAAGCCTCCATCTGTCACATGTCATCATTTTTGTAATATTCAGGGGACTCTCTGAAGACCCCCTCTGGGCCAGTGGCCCTTTTACCAAGCAAAAGGGTTCAAGGGTTTTCCTGGTTCTTATTAATTCCTCAGCCTTTGGGGAAAGGAAAAAAAAAAAAAAAAAAAAAACAGAAACAAGGGCTGGACATTATTCACTGTCTTAATTAGCCTGGTCTCTGCTCAGTGGGATGCAATTTGCATAGACAATGTGACGCCATTGATATTCATAAATTCAAAAACAGACTCTGCAGGAGTGTGGAGTATTTTCTCTTCAATATCCCATGGGCTGTGTGAAAGAGAACTGCTTGAGGCCCTCATCATTGTCTGGAAGTAAACATGAGGGGCCTGCAGTCCAGAGCTTTGGGGACCCAGTGATGTGGGCTTTTGGAGAAGGCTGGGAATGTGCAGAGCCAGCTCATGGTGTGTATGTGTGTGTGTGTTCCTGCTGTAGAGTCACTTACCCTTCCATATACTAAAATCCTCCATGTGGGCAGAAATTCTCCCATTGTAAGGAAAGCAAAATAGGTTTTGGCAGAAAAATGTCCTCATCTATCTTCAGGACAGTGGCCTGTTTATTGGAATGGTGATGAAGCCAATTAAACTCTACCCTGGTCCTTTCCAAGTTCCCCATCAGTCTCAATATTCATAATGCTGAACTCTTTTCCTTTCCAAGGACCCCAGATGGTGTCAAGCTGCATGATTTTTGGGTCTCCCTCCCTCCTGGAGGGCACTGTGGTTCCATGTGTGGGGATGCATTAGTTGATCCACTCTTTTCTCCTTTAAGGAGGAACTTAAGAGGAGACTAAAAAGAGGGTGGGTGGTTCAAGAAAGACAGCAGGCCAGCTCTTCTAATACAGACTTAACTCATCCCAGATTGCTGTCTCAGTGCATTTAACAGAAAAACAATTGATCTTTCTCTTTATAATATATTAATTTTTCTTAAAGTTGCTAACAAATACTTGTGTACTAAATAAATGTTAAGGATTTTTTTTTTTGGCAAAGAGCAGAAAGCATTAGACTTCTACATTGCCTGCTTAACATACCACCTAAAGGAAAGTATTTTTCTCATTTTGTGAGTTAACAGAGGAAAACTAGAGGAGAATTCTTTCCTCTTTCCCCTCCCAGTTTTTACTCATATATAAATGGCTGCTTTGCCTGGAATTTCCAATGTGTGCTAGCAAGGCCCTTTTTCTTTCCACTTAGTGTGTTAATACGTCTTGAACCAAGCAATCGGGGTAGTAAACACAAGCTCCAGACTCCCAAGAATTTGCTGAGGCCAAAAATACTTAGGCAGTGAGCACGTAAAAGTAACCAGTATAATTTATATCTGTAGGATTCCAAGAAGTGAGTGCTGTATTACTGATTATCCAATCCCCTTCCCTGTCACATCACCATGGTTTCTTTTCATCACAGGACTAATTGCATTAGAATAGCCTCTTGTTCTTTTGTGTTTGCTTATTGTTTATATCCATGATAGTAGATACTTCTTTTCTACTTAACACAGTAGGTACATTTATTGAATGAATTTATCTACTCATGTGTTAGTGTGAACATAAGGGAAGCCATGTTAGGATCAACGCCCACCCCCCACACCATACAGGCAGCTTACTAGAAATAAACCACCACTTGTAAGAGGTACTCAAATTGCTTTTGCTGAAAAGCACTGACTCCTTACTTGGGCACGCAATTAACTAAAAACAGGAAAAGCTTGGTATCTCCATTTTCTATCTGTCTTTGCTCTAACTCATTCTCTTTGTAGTCACTTTGCAATAACCTTGGATTCCAGAAAAGACAGAACTGATAACATCTTTATGATAAGAGACTGAAACTTCTCGAAAGGAACAGCAGAGACTTGCAGGACAGACCACCCTCCAAATGAGGACGATTGCCTATAATGAGGTGGCTGTACCCTGGAGCAGGAGCGATCATCTCATGGGAACCAGATTGCTCCACTCAAGAGATGACAGTAACATCTTCTCTGGAATCCTTCTGAGAACCCTCAAGCTGAGACAATGGTCAACCAGAACACACCTCTGACTGGAACTGTTTATGAATACCTTTGTCCCCGATCCTAGTTCATGTCTGCACCCTGAAGATGACTGAAGATGAGCTGAGTGCTTACTCTGCCTCTTCCTCTGGCATGTCCTGAGTCATGCAATAAATCTTTCTCTGCCTTCACCATGCCAGAGGCATGGAAGCTGGGGCAGGAAGCTGGACCTGGCATATGGAACCTCAGGAGTTTGGGCCTTGGGTCCAAAACTCCGGTTTCATACTTACTGGAAGGATCACCAGGACCACCAGGAATGACAAACTCTCACCTTGCGGGAGTGGAGGTGGGGAGACGAGATGGTGTGGGAGTTGGTTGAGCAACCAATCTACCTAATTACCACTTATCTTCTCTAACTTCCCCTAGCAATTTTTAACCCCAAACTTTCCCATCCAGCTAAACTTCCCCTCCAGACCCCTTCCCTATATCTACTCCAAGTCTGTAAGTGGCAATGGCGTTCTGGCTATGGCCAGATACTCCCCTCCATAGGGTTTCTTCCCGAGTAAACTCTGTGCTGGCGTTTGAGCTGCCTCCTGCCTATCTATTCTGTGCCTCTTTCAGTCTAACACCATCCATCCATCTACACATACATTTATTTAAAGACTATTTATCAGGCACCTCTCTGTATGCCTCTAGAGACCAAACAAGAACAATAGAAGCCATATGATCCCTTTAACAGCTTATAGACAGAGACCAACAGGACAGACAGAAGGACCTACAGGTCCTTCTCACCCTCCCACTCCTCTAGGTCTTCCACGGCCCTAGCAGGTCAGGGGTAGTAACACAGGACAGGGTTGGCACACTTACTCTGGCACTTCTCCGAAGCCTTCCAAAGGCTGTGCTTCAGCAGCATAGATCTTGGCATAGTGTCTGGCCATATTTTGAACATAGCATTCCTGTGTCATCCAAATACATGGGAAATTCATATGATTAGAAGAATTCAGAGTATTGTCAGCAAGACTGTTCAGGAGATTTTCTAAGATAGGTCAAGCCAGTGGATTCCTGGACACATCCCCAGGTTGGGGTCTTAAAAGCAAAACTTTTGGGTGAGGGGGTATTAGGGATATAACCCAGGGACTGCTGCATGCTAGGCTGAGCTATATCGCCCAGCCCCTGAAGCAACCTACGGTTCACCATGTTCAGAAGAGCCCTAAGATATGAGGAACTATCCAGGCTACAGTCAAGGTGTCCCTGAACTATAAAATTTCCATAACCAGCATGGCTGAACTTCACCCCTAAACATTACGGGACTGGCCCCTTGGCACGATGTGTGATAATGTTTGCTGGGGGCAGGGGGCCCTCTTGCCTTTCTTATGAGATCTCCCACTGTAATTCCTTTTGGAGTAGTAAATTATGACCATGATAAGATTTTTTACTTAGGAAAAGCAAAGTGGATTCTGCTTTCTATTCTCTCAAGTTCTGTGACCCAATAACAGAAAGAGGTGGGAACTTAGCTAGAGACTTGGGTCAATCTCCCCTCATAGTTTATAGGCTGACTTTGAACCAAACTCTGGAAAGCAGGAAACAAGCCAAATGCTGGCCCTTCTGAAGATGCTCTCCTTCTTCCCCAGCCCCTCCATAAAACAAAGCACTCCAGAATCTAGTGCTGATTTTGTCTGTTCTCAGGAATCTAGTGTTGCTCAGAATTCCAAACTTCCTATCATCCTCTGTCCAAGTAGATTCAAATTCCCAGGGACCTCATGGGCTTCTTAGGGATGAAAACGATCAGATCCCAGGTGAGAACTGGGGAGGTGTCTCCAAATACTGGCTGAGTCCCAACTGGCTGACATAAGCCAGGAAACTCCTCCTAAGAACTGAGAAGTGACACCCAGCCTTCAGCCTTAATCCATAGCCAAAATAAGACAAACACCCTGTGGAGACGCTCCCACACCTCCGAGTCTGATTTTCTCATGTTATCTCGGGTCACTCTCACACCTGAAGGGATACCTTTGAGCACACTGTCCCACCTGGGCAGCGAGTTTGTAGTTCCTCTGCACAAGCTCGTCATTGTTTTTGGTCCCATGGGCGACAGCATTGTGCACCTTGAGCACGCAGGCATGGCCTGGCTGGAAGACGGGCATGAGGCCTTGCATCACAGTGCTGCGGAAGGCTTTGCGGTGCACCCCCTCCCCAAAGTGCAGCTCTTCTGTGGCGATCTGGCCATGCAGGCGGTCCCCAAAATAGCTGTCATTGAGGAAGTCCTCTCTGAAGATGAGCTGACTGAATTCAATCTCTTCACATCCTAAAATAGCATAGGTTTGGTTGGACAGACTATTCCCCAGTCCTGATCCTTGGTCAACTAGTCTCCCTGGGGTAGGTTAAGGGCAAGATTGACTACACTTAACTTTCAACAGAGACATATCTAAAAGGAGGGGGGCAGAGAGGAAGAGAAAGGTCATTGAAGGAGAATAAGGAAGGATCAGACTGGAGCTCCAGTGGGTTACACACAAGGGAAGATCATTTAGAGCAAAGCTCAGAGACCAGGAAAAGAATTTTTTTTGTTTGTTGCTTTGTTTTGAAACATGGTTTCACTATATAGCCCAAGCTGGCCTTGAACCCTTGATCCTCCAGCTTCAGTCCTTGAGTGCTGGGTTACAGGCATGCACCACCTCCCCAGGCCAGGAGAAGAAGTTTAGACACATTCAGAAAACAAAAGCAGAACTACGCAGAGCAACTAAAAGCAATAGAAAAGGTGGGTGAAAGTACAGAAGAGGAATGGAGACCCAACGGCATCATATCAACCTTTTTCAATTTGCTCCCCCAGGAGACTCTTTGGGCATTTTTTTCTAATTGTTCCCCTTTGAAATGTTAATACTACAAATGTGGTATGTGAGCACCATGCTTGTACCATATGTAGATGGTACAAATTTATACCATATGTATATAGTGTGTAACATAGCATATCAATATTTACACACAGGAAGAATAAGATATTTTGCCCCCTGGGGGAGTGATATTACCTCCATTGAGAAGGCATGTGATACATATATGTCGGAGACAAGGCTCCCTTTGTGAGCCATTCTGTCTTGACCTTGCCCACGGTTGTTTGTACCAACTTCTCCACCTCCAGCACAAGATGGCGCCGTCCCTGCTTCTCTTCTGGGAGTTTACCTTGCCGCCGGCGAGAACGTGCACCCTATCAGAAGTCCTATAGCAGAACCAGCCAACCAGCCTGCACCTCGTCGTACCCCTCACCCCCTCAGCACATAAATACCCCTGTGTGAACAATAAAATTTTGCAGCTTGATCAGAACTCCTGTCTTGCTGTCATCCTTCGTGTCTCCTGTCCCTTCATTCTTCCCCTTCTAGGTTCGCTACCCACGCTGATGTGTCCTGCAGGACGGGACACATATATAAAAAACAAGTAGGCAAAAAATAAAACAAAAAAGTAAAGAGAATTGCCTTTGAAAATAAATGTTTTAAAAAGTAGAGTCATTTTGTATTTCTTTGTAAAAGAAAAGTGGAATTATTTTCTGAGTTTCCTAGCAGCTATTTTTCAGAGAGTAGATAATGGATTCTATCAGGATGCTCTATTTTCAGCCAGAGATGATCAAATCAGATCTGTGATTTGCTGAGAGAAGGAAATAGATAACTTTCAATGTAACAAGATTGTTGAGATTTTAAAAGCACCTTCCACTTCTCAGAGCAGATGAAAACTGACATATTTGGGTCATGTGAAAATCTCACTTCATGGTTTTGTACAGAATATTTACAGAAATATTTTTGTGTTCTTTATGAAATATTTTAAAGCATATGCTTTAAGAGCAGTCTGTCACTGACACTAGCTGTAAAGAGCCTGAACCTATTCCTAGGAGCATTGGTTGGTACCAGGTGGGGGGAAAGGGAGGTAGCTCAGTGGTAGAGTGCTTTCCTGGCAATATGAGAAGCCCTGATTTCAGTACCCAACACTGGAAAAAAAGAGAAAGTACTGGTTAATGCAAAGGCCTAGTTAGTACCAAAAAGAAAAAAGTAGGCGAAGGATTTTCAAATAGAAAAAAATGGGTGAAGAGCTAGAAGCTGCCAGAAGGAAGAGGATATCAGAAAATGCACCAAACCTTTTCATAAAGGCTAGCAGAAGAGTGGGGGGACCAGAACATGCCACTCCAAAATGTGTCTGTTTAGGAAAAGGGCTGCAGAGCCAAAGACAACCAAGAAGCAGATGTGGAAGAGCACTTGTCGAACATGTGTCAAGCTGTGGGTTAGATTCCCAACCCCACAAGAAAAAAAAAATCAAATTTAAATAAAGACCGAAGTTGTTCCAGACTGTATGCTTAGAAATGGGAAGGTAAAATTTGTTGCACAGTATTATATGTGGTATAATTAACAATCCTGACCATAAGTTCCAACAGAAATGTCTACTTAAGAAGGCTAAAACCATGAGAGAGAAAAGCAACTTCAGGACTGTTCTCCATCTCTGCAGAGTCCTGTGGGGAAAGAGCTGGAACTTTGGCTGAACATGCCTCTCTCTGCGGAGGAAGCACCTTTGCAGAGAGGACCTGCTGTCCAAAGATGCCTACAATGTCACCGTTAATGAGTGAGTCATTAGAGCTTCGCCCTCTTTTAAAAGGGGAGATGGCAATAAGAATTATTTATTTAGGCCATTTCCTTTCTGGGAAGAGTGATTCAGGTAGGAAGAAGGTGGAATTTTCCCTGAAGTTTTGTGAAGACCAACATGCTTGGACTCACTCCAGACCGCCTCAAGTGTCCAAGGGGGCAGTTCCAGAAGAACCAGGAAAGACTCCTTGGAATTAAACAATCAGGTGTGTACAGATGAGTGTTGGGAAATCAAAACACTTCACCAAGGCTCTGCTGCACCCAGGAATTGCAAAGTTCAAATCCTAAAGACAGAGAAACTGTGTGGGTACCTAATACCCCCGGTGCCAAAGGCTACTTTGAGGTTAGAGAAAAGTGATTCACAAATTTATTCATAAAATGTAACAACATCATTAAGGTGGGCTGCTTTGTGTTTTAGTCGGCCCCATCAATCGTCTTGACCTCTCCTATGAGTTTCGTTTTATTGGATTTTAAATTAGAGACTGACTTGCAAAGTGTTATTAATTCCTCCTATAGAACATTTAATGAATCAATTGGGCAATGAGAGAATCTTCCAAATAAAAACAGGTGATTAGAAGTAAATCAGCAGGGTGCAGTAGTGCACACCCATAATCCCAGCACTTGAGTAGTGGAGGCAGGAGGATTATGAGTTTGAGGCCAGTTTGAGACTGGCCTCATAGGGCTATAGAGCAAGACCCTTTCTCAAAAAAAAAAAAAAAAAAAGCATAAGTAATTTTCAGCTTCTACTTTACGGCCCAGACCCAAACTTTATGGTTAGAGTCACTGGGCCTTAACAGAAGTAGCATTTCCACATGGTGGCCTGTCACTTATCCCCCATGGGGTCTCATTCCTGACTCTTAAAAACCTTGAGAAATGAGTTTATGCAAACCTAAATGAGTAAACCTAAATGAGATGTGACTGCCAATTACTGCTAAGAAGCTGACAAGATGGTATTCTGAAAGTCATTTTGTTTTCTAAAGTACAAAAAAGGAAGGAGATTCTTGCATATTTTGATTTTTGGGTATACAGAGCAGAAAAAGGAATCATTTAAAATTATAGCACATTTAAAATTATAGCACAAGTACACTGTGCATTGAAGATAGGTATTTAGCACGTGAATGAGTTTGTGAGGAGCTTGTATTTAAGTTCATTGTTTTGGATAAATATTGCAATATTTGCTGGGCCACTTATAACTCACAACCCCAGCTTCTTGCCCTCCATGTACTGGATGAAGTGCACTTTCATTTCTTCTATTGTCCTTTTTCACAGAGTTTTCAGATGTTTGGAAATACATCTTTAAGATGCTAACCCAGTTTCATTATCAGGCTTTTTCCATATTTCTCCTAAAACTGACCAGTGGTCCTACACTGGTTAAAGGTTATATGACCATGGGGGCTCAGGAGGACTGCAGTGATGTGTGGGCTGGCTTGCTCCAGCTCCTGAGGACTAAGTGTGGGGATCTCTTCCCAGCTCCATAATTTGAGAGCACATAGGTAGTATAAAATTATTCATGCTTTGGGTATTTATGCCTCAGAAACTGAAAAACTCTACAAACCAGGGCTTCCCTGCTCCCCCAGCTCATGATGTAGAAGTAGGCATGGGTGTGTGGAGGCGAATAAATAATTTTCCCTAAGAGGGAACATAAGGAAAGCATGGTTCCACCATTCTGTGGGCAACTCTGTGGATGGCCCAGTGGCTGCAGAGTGTTCAGGAGCAACAGCTATTAGGCTGTAGTGATGCCAGATGTACATAAAAACCCATCTTTCATTTTCATTAGGATGCAGTCAGATGGGGTTGTACTCCATACACTTGGCTGTCTCTGCTCAGCTAGTCAAATGAAAAGGAAATTGAAGCAACAAAACCTGCTGTATAGTGTTAGGGAGGCTGGAAAACATGCAAGGAAGGCTGAATGCAAAACAGGCTTAGAGGAAAAAGTCAGATTTAAACTCCCGCCCCAAGGGTTCCTAACAATGGCACTGTCACAGTCTAATCTCGCCTTTAAATGATACACTTCTGGGTACTGGCGTTCGAAGGAAATGATAATGGGGAACATAGCCCTTACAATCATGTGCAAATGGCTCAGAGTTGTGGCTCACTTCTGTCCTTCCTGAGAGCTCCCCACTTGGTGCACAGGAACAATGCCCTACCATTCTCTCCAGGAGCAATTTGTGTTTTGGGGGAGTTCATTTCCTTTGGCAGGTCGCTTACATTGGCTTACCTTTGCTATCTGGGTGGCCTGCAAGCTGTTTGAGAACTAGAAGGAGACAAAGAAGAGACTGGCATTAGCACAGATGTCCACAGGAGCCCATCCAGCCCATGGGTTTTCACTTGGAGTTGAGAAGGCCAAGGCTTACCTTGAGCTGTGAGGTTGAACTCAGCAGTGACTTTTCCATAGCTGTTCTTGATGCAGCAGTAATAGAGGCCCTGGTCCTTCTGCCCAGCTTGAACAATAGCCAAGGAAACACTGGAGTTGTCCCCCGCACTGTAACGGGGGACATTAACATTCACATGCTTCATCATTCTGAAGTTTTAATGTCACGATGGAAAAAAAAGATAAAGTCTCCCGCCCTGTTGTTTTCAGCCAATGAGCTGGCTGAAGTACAAGGTCCCCACCCCCATCAGCTGATAATATAATTTGTTTATCCATAGGGGAGGATTATGGCATTTGGGCTTAATGCCCTCACTCCAATGTACGATATGAATACACAAGTGACATCCCAGAGGACTAACTGCCATCAGTAGAGCCAAGAATTGAAATTGTGAGTTTTGGGAGCTGTTGCTAATATCTCTGCTCAGAACCTAACCTTAGTTATATTAGTAATCCAGGTATTCTGTGCTTGAGGGAATCTGGTGACTCCAAACCCAAATCTAAACACAGGCATAACAAGGGACAAAAGAGACAGGGCTCTTTGCCTTACATAAGAACTCATAACTGCAGTCTCTCTATTTTTTATGATTTTTTTTTTTTGAGAAGGTGTCTTGCTATGTTGCCCAGGCTATTCTTAAGCTCTGGGGCTCAAGTGATCCTCCCATCTCAGTCTCCCAAGTAGCTTGGATTACAGATGTGTATCACTGTGCTCAGTTTTTTGAAGCCCCCCTTTTGTGGTGTTGGGTTAAACTCTGGGCTTTGTACTAAGTGCTATACCACTTAAGTCATACCCCCAGTCTTTTTGCTTTTTTGGTTTAATTTTCAGAAAGAGTCAAGCTTTGCCAGGGCTGGCCTTAGACTGTGATCCTCCTACCTCCACTTTCTGAGTAGCTGGGACCACCAGCATCTGCCACCACACCCAGCTTATTTTTGAGCTATGTCTTGCTGATTTTTGTGGAGGCTGACCTCAAACCTCAATCCTCCCAATCTCTGCTTCTTGAGTAGATGGCATTACAGATGTGAGCCACCACTCTTAGCATGGGTCCTTCTAAGTACCATCCAAGTGAATATCACCCATCCATCTATCCTCCCACCCCATGTTACCAAGTTCCAGGCATTGTGCTATGAATATAAAAACTGATGGTAGTGGTGGTAAATATGTGTGATGATGATGGTGGTGATAGCTAATGTGTATTGAGCATTTGGTAGGTATCAGGTATTGTGCTAAATCACCTAAATGTCATCCTCAGGACAATCTAATGAGAGAATGACAATTGCTATTTTCAATTCACAGGTGAGAAAACTGAGACACAGAAATTTAAGAAAACATTCTTGATCTCCTTATATTGCCTCCTCAAGTAAATTCTGATTTCTGCCCTAAAACTGGGGGTGATTTGAAATTGAAATCTTTATTAAAAAGCCTCAAAAAACTTACTTTGCAGCAAAAATTTCAAATATTGTTCTACATAATGAATTTTGCTTAAATACCAAGATTGTGTGCATGTAGGCAGTACAGTTCAGTCTGGGTTAATTTCATAGTTTAACAGCAAAAATCCATGCTACTTGTTTCTTTTATGTGCACATTCAACAAAAGTGTCTGTCATTGGTTGGTTTTTCAGTAGATTTCAAGTCTGACTTACACATGTCTCTCCTGGAGGCATGAAACCATGTGCCCATGGTTTCAAACAAGTCCACTAAATCATAACACTTCGTCCACTGATGGAAGTTCCAAACACATCCTGAATGTATGGTTAAAAGTAGCTGTGAGCAGGTCCAGCTCTAAGGGGAAGAGTTCCTGTTAGAGTACTGAAATGTTGAGCGAATCACTGAGTACGGTGGGATGACCTACAAGGATTCATAGACCAGCACACCACTTCCTCATGGAAAGGGGTGGTCAAAATCTTCCAAAAGGCTGAAGCTAAACTAGAACAATTGTCCTATGAGCATCTTCCTTGAAGCACAGAAATTCTTTAATCTTGACCCCAACTAGGAAGACCTTTGTCTGTCTTGGTCGTCCTCTGCTCCTCAAGGAGGAAATGCTGAGGAGTCAGAAAGTGTCTGGATTTCAATCCTGAGGCTGTCCTTGGACACATTATTCAGTTGCACTCTCCTATTCCTTGTGTGTGAAACTAGAAGCACAAGATCAGGATTGGATGTGTTGCAAGGAGCAACTGACACCAGACGTGAATCTCTAGCAAAAGTCCCCATCTTATGAGTTCCCATAAGCCATTAGTGTAGGGAATAGTGAATTTTCCCTATGATAGAAAACCACCTCTTTATGTCCCAAAGAGGACTGCCATGTGCTCGATACCAGGAGATTCAGTGAAGGGGAAGAAAGGTACAGTCCTTGCCCTTGAGGGTCTTCTAGCCCTGGTGGAGATGGACAAAAAAAAAAAAAAATGGCAATGTAACTGTGGAAAGTAAAAAGGTGCAAGATCACCTATAGGTGCTGTTTTTAAGCCACCCTAAGAGCCTGATCCTTCCCCTTTCCTCAGGGAATATACTTTCATGCTTTTACTCACTCTCTTTCAATAAAAATCTGCTAACTACTTTGTAATCATCCAAGTCTTTGTTTCAGAAGCCAAGGATCTGAGATCTTCTTGACCAGGGTGTTTTGAGATCACCCACCAGTAACAAGAACTTGTTCAGCTGTCAGCCAGGCCACTCCATGTGGACAGCAACTCATTCAAAAGCCCAGGCACTCCTAAGTGCTTCTCTCTCCAGAGTGGAGGCTGGGTAAGTGGTGACCAAGAAGGCCAGTAGCACTGGAGGGTGCCAGCTTGAGAGCTCCTGAGAGCTAAGACAGATCACTGCTACAAGAACACAGAACACACTACGGCATTCTTCTTCTTGGTGTCCTCAGAGTCTTGCCCTGGCCTCAGAAGTGTTCTGACATCTAGCTTCCAAAGGAAGCCCCCAAACCTTTGACAAAAGCAAAAATGGGACCATCACCATTTAACAGGCTCCCCAAGGGTTACTTTAGTAATAAGAGAATGCTTCTGTGCTTAACCTTGCTATTACATTAATCAGTCTTTTACATCTATTTGGATTTTTATTTCTACATTCCCTCACCTGATGGATTATAGAAATCTCCATTCTTCAAATGCTCATTTGAACAGCTTTGCTGTATTACTGGTTCCCTCTTTATTTAATGAGTTCAAGATTTTTGCATGTTCATATTACATTTGAGAGATTTCAACTCACAAAATTATTCCTTGACAAGTGAATTTTGAATGTCCAACAAAGATCCATGCAGTAAAGGCTTGGTCGCCCACTGGTGCTATTGGGAGATAAGTGGACATTTAAGAGGTAGAGCCTAAAGGAAGGCCCTTAGATCTTTGGGGAGATGGCCTCCAGGGGGATTATGGGACCCCAGCTGGTCCTCTCTTGCTTCCTGGTGATGAGGAAAGCCGTTTGCTCTACTACATATTTACCACATTGGCCTCGGGCAACCCCATCAGAGGCCCAAAGCAGTAGGTCTGCCTGACCTACAAAATAAAACTCTCTTTCTCAGTTAATTATCTCAGGTTATTTCATTATAATCATGGAAAGCTGACTAACACAAGGCAGTGAGATATTTCATGGAGGGACATGTGAAAGGAAATATTCTGCCGGAAGTAAGGGTCAGATAAATTAACTAATATTTGAAAATCTACCAGAATAACATAAAAGATCTGTCAATATACAAAGGAGTTATGACTCCCAAACATTCTCAAGTGTTAGCTTGCAGAAAGCAAATGGGTTCAACTGAGCAATTGCCAAGACGAAATGAAGAAAGCATCACTAAGAATTTAAAGGCTGAGCGTGCTTACCAATGACATATGTTCCCTAGAGGGAAGGTGAGTTTTTGTAAACGTGCCTCAAGTAGATAGAGGAACCTGGAAAATTCAAATACCAATCCTGGGCTTACAGCAAGGCTGGTTAATTGAAAAATGCTGAAAATGCTGGTTAACTGCTCTGGGATGACAGCTTCAGAAAATAATTAAAATGAATAATTAGTACTTTTTTATAAAGCACTAGGGAACCTCCATGATTTACAAATCAAACCACCACAATGAAACCCCTTTGTATAAGTAATATACACTAATAAAAAAGTTAAGTAGGGGGAAAAAAAATCAAGCTACTTCTCCCCTATAATTCTTTTTAAGCCACACATAAGACAGGCAAGGTAATGGTGACATTTTCAGCCAAGTGGTTATTACATCAATTACAATCCATTTAGATTTTCTGGAGTGATGTTAATAGAAATGAAACCATAGCTTAAATCTTCCTTAGTTGCATTTGAGAAATAATTTCCAGACATATGCTCTAAGCAGATGCATTTGATTTAATTATACAGAGAAGTCTCAGATTTTCTTACTTTTTCTGTCTACTTGTGACAAGATTAGGGAGATAGGAGTACTTCCCATAGCTCAGGGAACTGAACTGGGGCCTCCGTTGGCAGAAATAAGCTTCTGGGGGTTGTTTGAATTAGGGTGTTTTCCACAGAACCAGGTGTTTTGTTTCTAGAACGTACCAGATGAAGCTGGAGTTCAACAGTTTCTTTGAAATAGCATTAATGAACAGGAAGGTGCACTAGGGAGGCACGAAGCAGGTCCATCCCACATGGGGTCTCTCTTTCTCCCTTCCTCTCTTCCTTGTTTAAAAGCTTTTTTACTAGCATATATTAGTTGTACAGTGAGGTTTTATTATTACATTTGCATATATACTTACAATGTACCTTGGTTAGATTTACTCCCTCTGTCATTCTCACTCATCTCCCTTTCCCCACTTCTTAAAACAGTTCCAAAGAGTTTCACTGTTCTATTTTCATACAAGTATACAAAGTATATTGACCATATTTATCCTCTTCATCCCCTCTTTTCAAGATCAGGGTGCTCTTGGCAATGATTCTCCTCTCACCTCTTCCTCAGGCTCCTTTTCTGTAATGAATGTTACAGGGATCCAGAAATGAACTGGTCTTTCCACCTTAGAGATGGTCGCCTGTCATCTTCAATACCTATTACTTTTTTATAACCTCATGGGTTGTTTTTTCCTGTTGATTTGCCTTCTTAGCTTTGTTTGACCTTTGTCAGATTAATGGGAATTGATGAAACAGAAAACACCTATCAGCAAAATTCAGACCTACAGAAGAGAGCTCTTTAAACTTGGGACCACAGAGCTTCAGTCTAGAATATTTTTTGACATATTTCCTGATTTTAAAATGAGTGAAATGTTCTGTGGCTTACTATGAACACAGACCTCAAGGGTGGTAGAGTGAGTGAAAGCAAGCACCTTTCACCATGCATCCTGTCCAGACACATATGCGCCATCCTTATTCTTCTTGGATGTCACAGATGTGGAATCTCTGCTTCAACTTGCCTTTGCACTTCCTGTAACTGATTATTTTCTTTTACAACTGCTCTAAGAAATAGGCAAGCAAAACTATGAAGAGTAAGCAGGGGAAAATATCTCACCTTCTCTGAAATTGGGCTATTGACTTTGAATCTTTTGTCCACCAGATAGTAGAATCTTCATGAATTTCTGCAAACTGGCAGCTCAACTTTACATTTCCAGAGTGGTCAGGGAATCTCTCGGCTCGGATCTTTTTGAGTAATATTGGAGCTAGAAACAAGAGATTTGCAGGTCAGTGTAGGCAAAAGACTTTCCTTTTTATCTCCTTTAATTCTCATAAAAGAGAGGAATAATATCCCCAATTTTTGAGCTGGGGACACTGAGTGTCTAAGAGATGTATCTTGCTTAAGCATAAACAGTAGGAAAATGAACAACTCAATATAATATAAAACTCTTGCATTTCATTATTTAAAATTCCTTGGGTGAAGTCCACAATGCTCAAAGTGAGTTAGAACTTGAGAAATTGTTTTAGAAAAAGGGAGTAGGAGTGAGACAGATCATAGAGACCTAGTCTCTAGGATCTGATCTAAATAAAGATGCTTTTAAATAATTACCAGAAGATCCAGGTCAAAATCATATCTGGAGATTAGGGATTAAAATCTGGATTATCTAAGCAACTGTGGTTAAGACTCCAAAACAGAAAAGGCAAATCAATAATAAATTATTTATGGAACAATATTCATCTGTCTTTCCCCCTTGGTCACAGTTGTCTTTGATAAATAGGGCCTAGTGGATTGGACAGATGGTCAACATCAATCTTATTTACAAAAAAGGGGTCTACTTGAATAAAATAGGAGGTGATTTTCACAACCTTTGGTTGTTTGTTTTTTGTTATTGTTGTTTTGGGTGGTACGGGGACTTGAACTCAGGACCTCACTTTTGGTAGGCCTGCTAAGCAGGCTTTCTACCACTTGAGCCACTCCACCAGCCAGCCCTAAAACCTTTGAAACTTCCCACTGAATTTTACCAGTGGTGAGAGCTTGGCCTGCTGGGCAAATGTGTAATTGAAAAGGGCAGCCACTGGGTGGCAGCACAGACATTAGAAGATTAGGACTGTGGACCGGGCCCAGTGATCAGAACAATTTGGAAAGCAGTGAGATTACTGGAAACGTGGTCTCAGTTTATTAAAATCCAAGCTCCATAACCTCATAATTCAGTAATGCACAAGAGTTATCATTACAGACCATTACAGAATCCATAGGCAGGTCACATGTATTGGTACAAATTCCACTACAGTGAAACAGTTGAAGCCTTAACTGAGTTTCCCATCTCTCCTCAGCCCCAGCAGACACTTGGATAGTAGGATGCATATTTAAAAGCTAACTCTGTGCCCAGGAAGTGGAAATGGGCTGGTTAAATAACAAATCCCTCAACCGGACAGTAGCTGAGCCTACTGCCAACGTTATGGAAGTCAAGCCCGTCACGGAGAGAGATAAAATACACCAAATCCTTACTGATGGCAAACCTCATTTTGATTCATTTGACGCCAGAGCTCTTGCCCAAGCTAAGACTATTTAGGTGGACCATGGCTTTGACTGAGCCCATGCCCTTAACTGGGTCACTTCCTTGAAGGTCCTTCCAACGTGATGTGGTGGCAGTCTTCATGGGTGACATAGGAACAGAAAGAACATTGGAGGATGGAGGAAAAGGCATAAAATGGGCACAGAACTGAATGCCAGGCTTTGGGAAACATAAGGCTGGCTCTTGCAAGGAGCCTCAAGAAGGCTCCTGTTTATGTGAGAGAGGAGTAAAAATGAGCAAAAGGAGGCCTGGAAGTGCCTATAGATTTATCTTCAGTGCACATCTTTGCCAAATTTCTAGGGAAGACAAGAGGAAAATCCTCTGGGGAAGATGACAGATAAGTCCTCTGGTGGATATTAATACTTGGATGCCAAAAAAAAAAAGGTAACTCAGTCTTTGTTTTCTTTTTTTCAGAATCATCCATGTCACCCTCACATGGACGCATGCTCTTAACTCTTACCCACCAGGTCACTGGTGTGGAGGGTTGTGGAAACTAGGCTGCTTTGGGGAGGGAGGGGTGGGTACCAGGTTGCTGTGCATGCACAGTTGAGGCATTACCAAAGTCTAGAGTATCCTCCAGAGCAGTGATGAGGACTCAGGTCTTAAAAAACCCTGCTATCACAAGGGATGAGAACTTTTTAGCATTGCAAACATAACAAAACAAAAAACAATGAAATTACTGCAGCTGAAGCTGGGGAAACAAAACTAAAAATTTTTGTGTACTTGCTGGTGCAGTAGATTTTGAAAGAAATTGGTCATAGATAGAAACCCATAAAGAAGAGTTAGAAGATAATTAGTTAAAGGGAAAGGTAAGCCATTGTCAAGGGCAAGTCTTAGTACACTGTCATCCTAAATGGTAAATTCCAGAAGAGAACCATTTTTTTCTATCACTGGTCCTCAGTTATGTTAACTCATGTGGATTAGTGCACACAGAAGATGCTTATTAATACTACATAATTATCACAAGTAATTGGGGTTGATCCATACCATCAAGTCAGGTGAGGGCTCTCTCTGTGGGATGTCCTGGTGCTGGCTGTAGTTAGGGCAGGGAGCTAAAAGCCCAAAAGAGGGGGTGCCAGAGTTCCAGGCACCTGTTTTTCTATCTTTCTCTCCAAAGGAAATTCCCACACAACAAGGGAGATGCTGGACCTAGTGACAACCCCTCTGCAGCTGGGAAAAGGTGACAGGATGAAGACCTACCCAGGTATGAGCAAAATTTGCCTGGGACCCCCGTTGCGTGGCTGACTCAAGAGGAACTTAGATGAGGGTCCCAAACCTGTCCTCCACTAGACAGCTCCCACCTTCCAGCAAGGCCCTGAGTTCTTCGGAGAGGAAGGCTACACATACAAGAGCCAGTCTTTATTCTAATTCTAGGTTAGTATCAACTCAGACACAATGACCTTGTACCTGAACTAAGTTCTTAACTTACTTCACAAGCATAATATTCAGCATAGAAACTGCCTCATTCATACTTTATAAAAAAAATAATAATAATAACCAGTAGCTAACAATGAGGACTTGGGCTGAGCCAAACACCCTCCATATTGCTTTATATTTTTCTAGTGGAATGAGTCCAGTTATCTGTACCGTCATTTAACAAGTAAGGAAAATGAGGTTCTAGAGATTAAGCCATTTGTCCAAGGCTGCCCAGTTCTTGGCAGAAGCCAGAACTGAACCCTAGCAATTGACTCCTAACCTGTGCTCTAAACCACTATACCATAGCTTCCTCACACTCGGGGCCCAAACTCCTGCAAAAATCTCAGCTCTGACTCTGTGCCTCTCAGTGGTCTCTTGGCTTGGTGGTTTTGGAAACAGTCCTTCACCACCATGTTGGGTTGGAAAAGTCTTCGGTTGTCTCCATCTTGAGGTCTCTGGCAAGGGCCCTCTCAAGACTTGGCTCTCAGCTTTTGGTACCTGTTTCAGTAGCACTGCGCCCTCTCAGAACGCTCTGTGCTCTGCCTCAGCAGCCCTTAGTGCTGGCTGAGGTCACATTGACCACAGCAGCAGCAATCTGGCAAAAGTCATGTAGACAAGAATTTCAAATAAATTCTTCCCTCTTTACTGAAATCACTTTTGGGGGCTTTTAAGGCATTGCCTGTCTTTAGATACACTTACACATATGGACTAAAAACCCAGTTGGAGAGCTCTGCACTCCTAGTTGGCAAACAGTGCTCAGGACCTGTTTGATGTGGGCTGGGAATAATGAACACCAGCCTTCAGGTCTGAGGACTCGGGTTAAGACAGGAGAAAATTCCTCCCTTCAGATCAAACAGGGCCAGAGCCTCTGCTGCAGCACACAGGGGCCGCTGGAGCTCACTGAGGTTTTTCTCTCTGATTTCTGCCAGGTTGCGTGGGGATGGAAGATGAGCTCTGAAATAAGGGAGGCTAGTGTTGCTCTATGGCATAGGACTGGAAACCAAAGGGATTCCTTAGGTGAAGTAGAAGTGACTGCTGTGAGAGCCCTGAAACCTGGACCATGCTCCCCAGAAGAGGAAGATTTGGAGAGTTGGGAGGGAGAGTGGGAAAGAAATTTCATACTCCAATTTGGAAGAAAAACCAAAGTTTAAGCCATGTTTAATGAAAATCAATGACTAAAGACGAGAATCCCAAATTGTGCTGAAATACTTTTCTCTGTAACTCCTGCTTAGGGTATGGTCTGTTTAATTATACTAATTAGCTGCATTAATGAATGCTTCTGCTTATCTTTTTAAAACAGATTTTTTAAAAGGATAATCAAACACAAAGGCATTGTAATCACACTCCCTCAGTCAAACATACCTAAAGGCAGCCTTGTCCCAACCAGATCATCTGGAGACTTGATAGAAGTGCAGATTCTTGAGTTCCACCAACCCCACTGAACAGAAACTCTGGGGTGGGGCCCTGAAATCAGCAATTTTTTTTGGTGGTCCTGGGGTTTGAACTCAGGGCCTCATGCTTTGCTAGGCAGGTGCTCTACTACTTGAGCCAAGCCTTTAGCCCTTTTTTGCTTTTTAGGTGAGGTCTCCCACTTTGGGCCCAGGCTGGCCTTAGACTGTGATTCTCCTATTTATGCTTTCCACATAGCTGGGATTATAGACTTGAACCACCATACCTAGCTTGTTGGTTGAGATGAGTTCTCAATAACTTTTTGCCTGGGTTAGCCTCAAACCTTAATCTTACTGATCTCTGCCTCCAGGATAGCTGGGATTACAGGTGTGAGCCACCAGGCCCAGCCTACAATCTGCATTTTAACAAGCCCTCCAGTGAGCCTGATGCCTACTCAAGTTTGAGAACCACAGGCCTATAAGTTCAGGTCACTTGGCTATAACTATGGCTTCAATGCTGACCTGGTTGGTGGATGCTCATCTGAACTGCAAAGGACTCAAGAGGACACAGGAACCTCACACCTGGTTTTATAAACTCAAACATCAACAATGACAGAAAGTAACAGAGCCTCACCTTTTCCTTCTCTTTTGCAAGGTGCCTTTTTGGGGTCTTTTTTCTCATTGGTACATGATAATGATTTTTCGAGCTTAGGAATTTTTTTAAGACTCAAGTTCTTTCTGGCATTTTCCTTCTCTTCTAATCTCAGTCTCAGGGCGGCCACCCTGGACAGAATTTTCTTCTTGACTCCCTCAGCTAAATGTCCACTTCCTGAGAGTTCTTGCTTCTTCTTGACCTCTTCTGACCCAGCCCATGCTGACCGGGCACCTGGTAATTTGCCAGTCTGGTTGGCCACATGGCTGGCCTTCTCCCTGGACTTTTTTCCACTGCCCAGGGTGGAGCCCTTTTGATCCGGGTCCTGTAGTAACTCAGGGGCTTTCTCTGACTCATACTCTCTTGAAATGAAAGCCAAAGTCATTCCTGGGGAGGTAGATGGGCTTGGGAGTTTGGTTTCCCCAATTTGAGGCTCCTTCACTTTTAGTTCCTCAGTGCTATGGCTTATTGAAAAGTGTGTGACATTTCCTTTGGGTGATGGGGTAGAAGGCAACTGCATAAGAACGCTGAGCGAGGACACATGTTTCCCACACTCGCTCTCAATAGTTCCCCTTTCCTCTGAGTTGCAAGATATATTCTGATGGGTTTTGTGCTCAATGAAGTCATTCACAGATCCACTGTGAATTTGGCCTACCAAGCAGTGAGTATTAATCTCAACAGGAGTATGAGTCATTATTGCAGGACAACTAGAAAGAGGTGAAGTGGGGGAAATAAATTCAGCTCTGTCCTTTTTACTTTGCTCAGCCTCCCCCAAGCTTTTGTCACTGCCATCTTGAACTTGGCCTGTGCTGCATGCCCTTGGAATTCTTTGCTTAACTTCATTAGGACCTGAGACTTGCCAAATGACAGGCTGTATTTCCACTTTTGCTTTTTTGGGTTGTCTTTGTTTGGCCTCTTCTCTTTCACTGTCTGCTTGGTCTTGGTTGATTCTGTCTTTGTTGGGAATGGTTTCCCCTCTGTTATAGGGACTTGAAATTTGCAGAATGGCAGGTTGGACTTCCACTCTCTGGCCCAAGTTTCCATCAGTGGATTTGTTCTGCTTTCTGATGGCCCCCGATGTGGGGTCAGCAGGCCCAGTGTTCTCAGCCTGCGGAGGCTCCATCTTGCCTGGCTCATCAATGGGGTCTACGGAGGACTCTAGGATGTTAGAGAAAGTCAGAAGCTGGTTAAGGAAGGCAGGGTGACCCACTTTGAGCTGATTTCCCTCCTGGTCTTGACTCAGATCTTTAACTTTTTCCTTCCCTCCAATTTTGGAAGCTTCTGATAGGGAATCTGTGACATATAATTCCTTTTCCTCGACAGGGTCCACAGATGACTCCGGGAATCTGTATTGACTCAAACCCTGGGACCAAGGACTATTCCAATGTGCATTGCTGGCTGCTGTGTCTCCTTTACCAATTTCCCTGTCATTATCGAGGGCGGAGGCCATCTCAGCCTGGGGACTGTGAGCCCATGATGCTGTCCCTGACGGTTCCAGGTCAGGCACGGCAGCATCTGACTTCAGAGTATCAGATAGAGCCCAGGCCCTATCAGAGACTACGGGACCAGCTGCCTCCTTGTACTCAAGATCTGTCACTTGCCTTGGTGGCAAGATTTCAGAAGCAGAATCCTCTAGAGTGACAGCCTTCACCTTGTTACCTAGTACTGTGTCGTCAGACTCTCCCAGGAGCATTTCAGAGAGAGACGGAACGTTGCTCGGTACCTGGCTGTCTTCTTCCACAGTTGCCTGTGCCACCATGGAGACACTGGCCTCCAGGCCTGAGCTGTGCCCTCTCTCTTCCCTAGAACTTCCTGGGGAGGGCTCGGAGAGTCCCAGGTTGGCTTCCTCTTTTGCAGGAGATGAGGGGGACAAACTTTCTTGGAAATCATGTGCAGAAAAAGAACCGTGGTAGTGCGGGATCTCTGACTGGATTCTCTGCTTTGTTTCACTTCCTTTTTCTTGGAAATCCTCTTCAGGGCTCCCATTGTCTGCTCTGTCCCTGGTCTGGCTCTCATCTGTAGACTGGCCTTCAGTGTGAAGAGGACAATTGCTACAGAAACCCTCTCCCTCTGGGAGCGAGTGACCATGGCCAGGAATTCCTAGAACATTGGGGCTTGAGCAAAGCAGCTCTTCTACGGACTCCAGAGCAGAGCCATTTAACTTATGACCTGACTGCACATTGGAGGGAAATTGGAAGAGATTTTCATTTGGTGCCTCGGATGGGTTTTCCTCAGTGTCATCTGCATGGTTGTTTTCAGAAACTGAAACAGTGTGGTATTTGGCTAGGTGGGCCTTGGTGGCAACAGCAATGATTGATAGAGCCTCACTAGCCCCCGTCACCTGAAGACACTTAACATTAGCAGTTAATGCTGTTGACTTGTCCTGTGGGAACTTCATGACTGAACTATGGCTGGCTGGTGTGTCTGTGGCAACTGGGGCACTGATTTGGGGGCTCTTGTCGATGCCTCCGTTAAGGTGCACAAAAGAGTTATTAGAAGAATGGGGCTGTGTCCCCCCAGGTTCTCCTGAATCGAGGAGGCTCAGCCTCTTCTGGCCAGCCAGGGCTGTGGGGGACAAGACAGATGGAGCGTTCTCTACCTCAGTTAGATGTTCCCCTGTGGTACCTTCACTGTCCTCCTGCGACACGTTCCAGGTGAAAGCACTGAGAAAAAGTGGAAACATGGCCAAGTTTCTATCCTTGTTGTGTTTGCATGTGGCTTGTGCAGGCTCAGAACCTTGTGTCTGAGGAAGAGCTGCCAGTGTCTTGTCATCAGGAGAACATAAATCACATACTTTGCTTTGACCTTCTGTCCGCTCAAAGTCCGTGAAGCAAATTTCTTCAGGCAAATATTTATCAAGTGATGCTCCAACAGAAGAATCCATGGTATCATAACATGTTCCTTGGTCAGCGGTTTCAAAACACTCCATCATGCACACTTCTTCTCTGCCCCTTGGCCCACTGAATACATTTTCCAGGGTGAAAGCAGTGTCTGTGGGCTCAGGGGAGGTAACAAAGAGATCCTTGGGCTCCCTGCAGTCAGTGCTGGCATCCTGGGGGAGATGCACTGAGGGTACAGCCAGGGACATGCTTTCATCGGCAGCTTCTGGAGTGCTCAGCTCATGTTCTAGGTCTGCCCAGGACCTGGCAGGTGTGTTGCCTTCTCTGTCTTGTTTTTCTGCCTGCTGTGGGTCTTGAGTATAGTTTTCCAACTCTAGGTGTTGAGTCAATGATGTGTTTTCCTCATGAATCCCTCCTGAGTTGGAGAAGGACTCCCTTGTGGTCCCAGTGAATGGAGACTCCTTGCCAGCAGACTCTGAGAAAGCTGGCATCTGGCTGGAAGAGCTGCTATCCTGAATTTGCACCTAGGAAGAGGAAAATTGGTATTAATAGAGTTCTTCCTGGGAGAGGTCACAAAAGAACACATCTGTAATCCTGAGAGTGTTAATGAATCCCCCATGACTGTAATGGATAAGATCAGTAGCAGGAATGGCTGAAATAGGACCCAAATTCTCAAACGTAGTTAGAGATGTCTGGGCCAACTGCAAATTAAAATCATTCTGGGTTCCAAGGCACCCTTGCCCAAAATGCACCATTGTAGGCTAACGGCTTCCTGGCAATTAACATTTATTTAATGATTTAATAATTTATTTAATAATAGAAATAAATTAAATGGTAACTATGCTGATCAAATAAGTCACAAGAGCTGCATACATTTTTCTAGAAAGATAAATTTCACATGACCTTTACTAATTAAATATACAGTAGTTGCCAAGTAGCAATGAACAAAGTTTGTCACCAAAATAGGATGGCTTCTTGGTTAATAACATTACTAAAGAAAAGAGAGAGGCCTGTCTTTTGAGCCTGCCTCTAATGAAGTAATGGACCTGTGATTGGCCATCAGCTGCTAATCATCTCTGCCCCAGAAACATCCTGGAATGCCACCCAGATTTTAATACAGAGGCCCCGTGGCAGACAACCACCTCCATAAGAAATTGGGCATTCATGACTGGTTAGTTTGTTGGGAAAGTGGATGGGAAAAGTCAGAAAGAAAAAAAGGAAGGAAGGACAGGAAAGAGGGAGGTGGGAGGGAGGGAGGGAGGGAAAACAACAGGAAGAAAGAAATCTCAACATCTGAAGACTGAGGCCATTAACAGCACTATCCAAATGTTGTGTGATTGGAACGTTGTTCAAGGAAGCAGCAAACTCTTTGACCGCGTTCTTGTTTTTTGAAACTTTTAGCGCATTGATTATTTCAAAACAAACAAAATTATGTCCAAATTAAGCTACCCTGAAAGTCACTTTAACACAGATTTTATTGCCATAAAAATACTAACTGAAGAAGAAGAAATTAAATATGAACTCCATAAGGGTTACAACCATTTGAATGCCTCCTATGTACTAGAAGGTGTTCCAGTAATGAGGACACAAGACAGGAAAATGCTCAACTGTAAGAAGCCCCCATTCAATGCTTTTCATAGTGATAAGTGCACAGTATGTATTTAATAAGTATTTGTTGTAATAATAAATGAATGAAACATATACCAACTGAGACAGCTTTTACCTAAGGTCAGCCATGAAACCTCTGTATCTGGATGAATTTGGTCTTCAATCTGCTCCTAAGTTGGGAACAGTCCTATTTTAAAGGAGACTTCTAACCTTAGCACACTGGTACACAAGTTCAAATCTTGGTGTTCCTAAAAAGAAAGATATTTATTCTCTTTCTAAATCTTGTTTTCTTCCTCATCATATTAAGATGGAAATGGGAAAACAAGAAAGGTAATTTCTAGGGAGAAACAAGGGACTTTTAAATCATCTAAGAGTTTAATGACTGATGAAATATATAGTATTTGCAAAGTAGCCAAGAGCAATCTTTGTTCCTCAAAAGGGTTTCCTTCCTATACCTGAATATTTACATCGCATTGATGGAGTATTCTTATTTCGTGTTTTGGTTCAGATTTTTCATAATGTGCTATAGCATAAACATACCCAATTATTGAGCACTTCCTGGCCATGGTTGGAATGTGCAATCAAAAATGCCATACTCCTCTCAGGCCTAAGTATTCTTCCTGAGCCCCCATCAACCATGTCAAACCTTTATCTTAAGGTCTCACTGTCATCACAGTGTCATCAGTGCCAGTGGACATTTGAGGAATAGCTGCTATGTGGAGATCCTCTGCCAGGCACTCGGTAATTTTTCCCAAAGGGCTCAGTTTAAAAAGCTGCTATGATTCTTATTGAGATGCATTTTACCCTCTCATTAATGATAACTATCAACAGTGTAATTGGCTGATACAGAGAAGAGAATAACATCTGTAAACAAGTAAGCTCTGATTAGGACAAATTTGGTCACTGGACTATATTATCATAATATACCATGATTTACAAAATAGTGCATTTGTTCCTTCCCTTTCTTACTTTAAAAATAAATTTCTACTTTAAAATCCCCTAGAGAATTCAGGTGCCAGTGGCTCATGCCTGTAATCCTAGCTACTTGGGAGACTGATCAGGAGGATCATAGTTTGAAGCCAACCCCAGGCAAAAAAGTTAGCGAGACTCCATCTGAATGGAAAAAAGCTGAATGTGGTGGTATGCACCTGTCATCCCAGCTAAAGCAGGAAGTGTCAAATAGAAAGATAGCAGTTCAGGCCAGCCTGGGCAAAAAGCGAAATCCTATTTCCAAAATAACCAGACAAAAAAGGGCTGGAGGTATGGCTCAAGTGGTAGAGCCCCAGTCTAGAAAGCACAAAGTTCTAAGTTCAAACCCCAGTACCACACAAAAAAAAGAAAAATTCCTAGGGAAGCCCCAATGTAATGACATATGGTGGGTCAGTCCTTGACTGTAAACTCATCCATTTGAAAAACATGTAGTGAGTGTCTACTATATAACAAATGCTGTTCTAAGCACCTAGGAAATATCAGCAAACAAAGACTGCTGACCTTTGGAAGTCACCTTCAAGCAACAACCATGTCATTGGTCACTGCTGTTGTGAAATTCCATAAATTTGATTTTAACCAATGGGAGTTTTTCAGAGTAGAGACTTAGCAGCCTGCTCCCTATGCCCAAGGCCAAAGGCATCAGGTCCAAGAGCAGACTTCTTGGCTCACACTCAGGCCAGCTCTTAAAGGAGGGAAACCACAGGCGCTCACCTTGTCAGTGACTCAGAGCTTTCTCTGGAGAGCAGATCTCCTAGTTGAGTCACGAAAGAACTCCAGCAAATGGCTCTGCTGCCATGCTGCTGCTTTCATCTTAAGAGTGAGTGGTAAGACTCAGGAGTGTCTGTTATATGGAAAAATTGTTCTCATTCAGGTGAAAAGGAGCATTTAGGGCATCAAGGGAAGCCCATGATTGCGTATGGTATGTTGACTGGGACGACTGGCAACCTGACTTTGTGGCCAGGGTAATCCACTATGGCACACATGATCTTAGGTAACCTCCTTAACTTCTCTGACCCTCTGACTCCTCCTCTAAGGCTAACCACATGTACGTCATCATCATCCTGTTAAGTGCCTGGCATACTGCCTGGTACCCAGAAAACTCTCAGTTACATTAGTTTCCCTGTTCTCTGTGAAAAGAAAATTGCAGCTAAGGCAAAGAGGAAATGGAAGAGCCCAGATGAGCAGTGCCTTTTTTACCGATGAGCCAAATAACCGAGCTCTTATCAGGAGACAGAAACCACAAAGTAGGCTATTTAGAGAAGCTTAATACAAAAAACTGGGAACTGTGATGGAAGACCCCTATAAGACAGTAGGAAGCTAGGTACCCTAGTGTAAGGAAAGGGAATAGGGGAGGGCAGGCTTGGAAGGGGCTCATTCCCAGTTGGAGAAGGTTTGATTAGACCACCAGATAGCAGAGTAGTTCTCTGATTTAACCAGGCCAAAGCTGGTCTGGAATTGCTGTGTGATCAATAGGTGACCCATCCAAGTCAGGTAGGGACCAGATGGTCACATCCAGTGGTATGGTTATGCAGAGGAGTCTGGGCACTGGCAGGCACAAAGACTGAGGTGTCATAGCATGTGTAGTGGGGCTAAGGTTTGCAAAGGATCACTACTCCATGTGTGCCAGATCTCAGGAAGCCATAGGAGTTCATGGAGGGAGTCCAGGGGTTTCTATAGGCAGGAGGCCTTTGGGATGGGCAGGTCATGTTAGGCACTGACTTCAAACACAATGGACTGCAGGCAAGTTGGCACTGGGCTAAGCCTGCAAGGTCATAGATGGACCAGGTTCTGGGTTCACAGGTGGGCAGACTCTATGAATGACTAGATACCTCATTTTAGAGAAAAACAATGGATTTTTGGTACCACAGGCTATGTATTAAAGGATGGATTCATGCTGAAAAGTGTTGAGGACCTGTATATGAAGTAAATGATATTCAGGTGTTACAAACTCCCCAGTGTTCCAGAGTCAACAGCAGGGCAGGAATTAAAGCCATCTGTCTGGCTACAAAGCCCTTTCAACCCAGCTTCATCTTTTTCTTTTCTGCTAGGTGAGTGTTCTAGCATTGAGCTGCACCCCACCCATAAACCCAGTTTTTCCAAACAGAGAAGTTACAATAAACCTCATCCCACCAAGGGCCAGGAACTCCCCTTAATGTAAACCCAGAATTTCTTGAGCCGAGAGACTTAGGATGCAAGACCACAGTGGCCCTTCTTATATGCAATGTGACCGTGTGTTGACGTGTCTGCTTCCCTACAAGTTCTAAGGGCAGATACTCTCATATTTATTTCTGAGTCTCTAGAACACAGCACATAGAAGGGGCTCAAATAATTTCGCTGAATGAGTAAACAGGTGAATCAAGATGAGGAGAGAAAATGGTAAACTAAATTTAGAAACACTTCCATTTCCACCTCCCCCCCCCTTTTTTTATGGTACTGGGGTTTGAACTCAGGACTTTGTGCTTGCAAGGCAGATGTTCTACCATTTGAACCACACCTCCAGTCCTTTTTGCACTGGTTATTTTGGAGATAGGGTCTCACTTTTTGCCCAGGCTGACCTGGACCGCGATCCTCCTATTTTATACTTCTCACTGTAGCTGGGATGACAGGCATGTACCACCACACCATGATGAGATGAGGTCTCACGAACCACAATTCTCTTGATCTAAGCCTCCTAAGTACCTAGAATAACAGGCATGAGCCACTGGCACCCAGCTTTCCATAGTCATTTTCAAGGTTAATGCTTGAAAACTTAAACTTTTCCTGCATAGTATTTTCCAACTGAAACCCTATTCAACACACCTCTGATTCCATTCACAAACCTATTGCGTTCATTGATTGGTTTTGCCCAAAATTTTGCCTCCTAAGTATGTCTGCACTGGGTCTCCTGGAAAGGTGTGTTGCCTTTTTGTCACCCCATGGTGCTCAGGGTTATTCTCATCTGACGATAGTGTCCTGGATGACACCAAAGTTCATGATACTAATTTGAGTCTCTACCTATCAAAGGTGGTATGAGATAAGATCCCTCTTTGCAAATGGCTTATAATCCAGTTAAAGACACAAGATGTACGTGGAAAAAACAAAGAACAATTCTTGACAAGTTGTGCTAGTAACAAAATGTATAAAACTTCCCTATCGGTCCTGCTCTGTGACAGAATGTAGAAAGTCACCACTGAATTGTCCTCTTCCTCTAATGATCTCATTCCTCTAACAACAGGATTTTTGCAGTACAAAACCCAGAGGCTGTACTCTTCTGTTGTATTATCAATTCTGAGAAAGTTCCTAAGCATGCCAGTGCAATCTCAGGACATTCTCTACTGAGTAGAATGGGGAGGTATGGTCATACCCACTGGTAGAAAACTCCACAGCAGCCCTAATCCCGTTCTTTCTTGTTACTTCTAACTAAAGAGATGGAAAACCATGTATTCTCCCAGACTCCTGCACAGCCAAATGAAGCCACAGGGTCAGTCTGGCTAATCAGATATATGGGCAATTCTACCAAAGTACTTTCACAGAAGCATTGCTTTAAGATAATGTCTTAGTCCATTTTAAGTTGCTATAACAAAATACCTAAGACTAGGAGTAGAAGTGTATTTGATTATACTGGAAAGTCTAAGAGATAGCCCTAGCATCAGCTCAGCATCTGGTGAGGGCCTTCTCACTGCGCCAAAACATGGCAGAAGGCATCACATGGCAAGACAGAGCAAGTGTGTGTGGCTCAGGTCTCTTTTCCTCCTCTTAAAAAGCCACCAATGCTATGGGGGGGAACCCTAATGACTTCATCTAATACTAATGACCTCCCAAAAGCTCCACCTCCTAAAATGATTAGCAAATTTATTTGGGGACCAAGTTTATAATACATGAACTTTTGGGGGACACAGTCAAACCACAGCAGCACATATCTGATGGCTACCTTGCTTATCCCCTCCTTCCTTTCATCTAAATGTGATGCCTGCCAACATAGTATGACTATCAGCATCACTGAGCTGCTAGAATGACACCAAAGCCTTCTACCCCTCCCCCCCACTTCTTGTGATACGCAAAGGTTGTTTTAGGCCACTATTATTTGGTAATTCTGTTAATAGCAGCTAAAGTCTCCTAAAGAATATGAGAAAGGTTACTGCAGAGGGATAAGGAAGGCAGCATGTGAGGTTCACCTGGAGCCCTCCAAGGCACCAGGCAGCTCCTGATGGGATCAGTTATAAGAACAGTGTCACAAAGGGCAAGGGGTGTGGCTCCTGGGAAGAGAGCTCGAGGGCCTGGTAAAAATGCCAAGGGATCAAAAGGGCCCAGGCAAGGTGAACTTGAAGTAGAGCTGGGAGGGGCAATGGGGAAATATGAGAAGATGGATCATCAAAGGAGAGAGGCCAGGGTTCTAAAGGCCAAGTACACCACCAAGGGCCAGGAGAATCAAGCCACTTGGGCCATTCCTTCAGCTGGGAAACACTTCAAGAGTCCAATATGTCCTACTATAGGATGATGTTCTTTTTCTAACTCCTTTTTCTTTTTGTAGTGCTTGCTTATTAATTAATTAATTTATTTATTTATTTTGGCAGTAGTGGGGTTTGAACTCATGGCCTGGTGCATGTTAGGCAGGCACTCTACTACTTGAGCCATACCCCCTAGTTTTTTTTTTAACTTTATCTTTTCAGATAGAGTCTCATGTTTTTGCCCAGGACCAGCCTCAGACCATGATCTTCCTTACTGTACCTCTCATGTAGCTGGGCTTACAGAGGCACACCACAATACCCAGCTTTTTGGTTGAGATGGGGTCTAGCTTTGACTGGGCTGCTCTCGACCATGATCCTCCCTTCTCTACCTACGTTCTTTTAATGTTCTTTCCTCCTTATCTGGACTAGGCCCAGGTACCACTATGTCCTTCATGGTTGTCTACACATAATCAATTTACCCCATGGACCCAGGAATCTTTAAATGAGAATGTCCGCAGGCTCCTTACCATCTGGGCTCCTGTGGCCTCACCCACGGGTAACCTTTCCTAAGTATCTGCTGAGCCCTCGTGGCAGGCATGGCATCACTTGGTCATTCGATAGATCAAATCCATACCACCTGGGGCCGTGAAACTGAAAATAGATAGCCCAGTCCCAAGCCAAGGGAAGCTTAAAGGCAAACTAGAATATTCCAGGAACTTGAGTTTATTTTTAGGAGTTGTCTGGTTGCCCAGAAAGAAGCTTCACTTAAAACCTTTGAATGTGAAAATAACACTTAACCGAGTTGAGGTGCCTTATATGGTACTCGTTGAAAAGCTCCAATCCTCAAATTGGATCCCAAATACTCCTGTCCCCTGACCGGCTCTTCTTTGTCCCATTGCCTCTTGGGAGAAAGAGGTCTTCAGACAACTGTTGTCACAATCCTGTCTTGATTCCTTGGGAAAGTCCCAGTTTGTGAAATACAGTTTCGTCTCTCACTGGGAGAGGACGGGGTTTCCATGACTGGTCCCCTTCCTAGGGCTTTCGCTCTCTGTGGGTCAGTGGGGGTCTTTGTCTTGTAACGTGGTGTGAGCGGAAGAGCAGCAGAGCTCTTCTGTGTTTACTGTGCATCTTCCATGACGTGCGGTTGGTAGTAGTACCAGCAGTGCTTCTCATCGCTCATTCCCCAGCAATGTCCTCACCTGGTGTTAGTAAAATGACGTGGAAGGTTAGGACTCCAGGACCTTGTGGATCGTTAGGAGCCACATGCCACCCATTTCACCGTGGGAGATGACCACTTAGTGGCAGACTCTCACATAAAATGTGGCAGAAAAGGAGTCATTTTTCTTTGCTGTATGCATCTCAGTTTCCCTGCATCTAGGAATGGGCTCGGAGATGAGAGGGAGAGTCTTTACTTCCAGCAAGTGCAGCTGGGAAATACGCAAACAAGGAAAGACAGGGCTGGGAATTCCACTCTGCATCTCTCAATAATCTGAATTTTTTAAATTTTTGTTTGTTTGCTTTTGTCTTTGTTTTTCCTTTGACTTGAAGAAAGCAGGACTTGGATGAGAAGGGAAAAGGACTAGGGTGATGGAAAAAGGATTGGGACTCAGAAAACTCAGGTTGGTCCTGGATCTGCTGCTACATGGAAAGTGGCTTTGGAAGTCACTGGATCTTCCTGAGTCCGTTTCTCCCCAGTAAAGAAAGACGGATGGAAAGGATCTCTTGGTTCCAACAGCTTCCGTGTTCTGTGACCTGCTGCCATGCAAACAACACAAACACTGATATGGGGCTTAAGCCTCACCCTTCATGTGGAAACAGATTTTCCTTTGACTCCAAAGACTTCTAGACTTAATTTTCTCTAGCAACTATGAAAGTTGATAGGGAAAAGGATACCACATGTTAAAATATGTAGATGAATCCAAGAATGAACTGGTGGGACCCCAGAGAGGAGCAGGGGCGAGACCATGGACTGGAGTATCCTCAAGACATGTGCTTTCTGGATTCCTAGCTCTTCTGCCTCCCACGTTTCTTTGCTTTTCCCACCTGTATCTGTTTGGTGCCTCATCTTTTTGGTGAGCACATGGGCCCTAATGCTGATCCTGTAGCATTCCAGTGGCTCACAGACCTGGTCCAAGCCAATGAAAACCATCCCAGTCACAGAATGGAAGACCCATGGCATGGGCCCTCAACTTTGTTAAGCTTTTGTAAGTTGCAGCTCTCTGACGAGCCCAGAAAAGTTATGATTTCTTCCTAGAAAATCTTGTTTGACCCATATAATGATGCATATAGCTTCAGGTGACTCCAGGCCTCTTGGGGCTCAAGGATTCCCCTCCTAAGGGCCTCAGAATGAATCCCTGCTGTAGGCTGAGAGTCTAGGGTGAGCAGAATGGTCTTGTTTACTTCCCACAGATTGAAACTTCACTGCCGACTTCAGACTGGATGATAAGCGGAAAAATTAAATCTTATTCAGGTTCTAGGAGAGTGTTTCCAAATCAATACTTCTCTTTACAGTTTCTAGAATCTGTGAGCAAAATCAAAACCGAGGTAGGAGCAATTACCGTACTGCACTGACAATAATACCTTGTACAAAGTGAGTTCTTGTAAACTTTAGAAACAGGAAATACTTGTCACAGTTACTACAACTGTGCTTTGCCTACTCAGTGTGGGCTTCAAAGCATACAATAATGATGGCATTTGGCACTAGGAAAATCTGAATGTAAACATAAATATTAGGCAGGTCGCATACCACAGGTGGTCATTCCAAGGGATGGGGAGAGTACGGAGGTTTATGATTGGATATAGCCCACCTATCTCCTCTAGCAGGGCCACAGGAGAGCTATGTGTCCTTAAGTTTGGTTTCCTTTTTACATATTTTTCTTTTGCTGTGCTAGGGATGGAACCCAGGTCCTTACACATGCTAATCATGGGCGCTACCATTGACATACACTCCCAGCAGGTTTGGTTTCCTGATCAACAGAAAATATCCCCTGAGGCAGAATAGTTACAGGAGGGTATGATCACTCAGCAGGTGATATCTCACCCAATGTATCAATTCAGAGGCAGCTGTGCTCAGCCGAGGAGCCAACTATCTCCTGGGGTATTGAGACCCTTGAGAGTGAGGACTGGGTTAGTGTTGCTCAGCTGGGTATGAGGCACATAGCAGTACTCAGAAATTATGTCAAACTGATGAATATCCATCTAACCTGATCTTGGTCCAATTGTTCTTTGCCAACAGATGTAAGAAGGCTTGGTTTCTTTAGTCTGGTTCCCTCCCTCTCTCCTCCATTGAGACATTGCTCTCCTGCCTGAAAAATTGCCCCAGGGTGCTGTGCTTTGGTTAGTATGCAGTTCTTATGGAGCTAACACTCTGCACTACTAATAATTTGGTGCCTGGTTTCTCTGATCTTATTTAGGTCTGAGTTAAAGCCTTATGTTCTCTTTTGAGTACAGAGATAGGAGCATCTTGTGTGCCCTTCAGTTTTTGAAGCACCATGAACAACTGAAGTTTCAAACATATATACCCAGAGGACATCAGCACAGTTTACTAACTCTAGCTGGGCACTAGGTTCTTAAGGTAGCCATGTCCTATTTACCATGGACACAGAGCTATAAAGTTGCAATGCAACAGAAAGGTTAAGTCTAAACAACTTATGCTTCTTTAAAGAAGAATGAGAAGTGAGGAAGACCAGGAGCAGATTACACAAAAAAATCCAGGGTTCCCTTTGGATAAATCCATCCAAATAAACTTTCCTCTTGTAGATGGAAGAAAAATAATGACTTACAAAGATGTGATTGGGAAGTTGAAGTAGGTGGGGAGGTGCTTTGAACCAAGAAAGAAAGAAAATGTCTGTGACTCAGTATTGTGATGTGAGCTAGGAAGCAAAATATGCACTGAGTTGATATTTGCATATGATGGCTTGAACAATCTCATGCATTACTTCTCAGAGGCATGAGCAATTCCTTAATTTTTTTTCTCTAGAACTGATCCATATTCCTCATGGGCCCCAATCACATGCAGGGACATGGGGCGATGAGTGGAGAACAACAATATCCCCTCTGATTAAACCTGCTTCTCATTCAATACTTTGAACATCCTGTTGGAACACTTGTACCCTCTCAGTTCTGCATTCCTTTCCCTGCTGTTTGGAAGATGGTGTCTGAGCTGCCCCACATTGGTAACTAGAGGGCTAGCTAGTTCCAGTGTCCCAAGAATGAAGTAAGGAGAGTTTTCTTCCCCTAGCTTGCTAATGCAACAGGAAAAATGAAGTCAGGACTCAAAAGCCTGTCTGGCCCCGACTCTCTCTGTGTCATCTCCCTTTTCCCACTTGTCCACAGCCTCTCCCACTTTCTGATGGTGCAGAGATAAGACTCTCTGAGCTATGAAAAAGAAAGGAATTAGAAAAACCATTCTTAGAACAAAGCCCAGTTTTAAAGACGATTGTCCTGCTTAACAAAACCAATACCTGAAATCTGTTTCTTTTTGTTGGTTTGCACCCCACACTATAACTCTATCATCTGTATTCCCATCACCATCTCCAGTTCTCCACTGTGATGCCCATAGTGTCCTGACCTGCTTTGGAGGAAGAAATGGAAAATACCTTTTCTAACATTTCTAACATTTCAATGTCTACACCATGGGCAACTATGTATGTTCTCTAGAGCGTCATGCATCTATTTTCTCAGTTCTGGAGGCCGATAGTTTAAAATGAAGGTACCCCTGGGGCCATGCTCTCTCTGAAGGTGCCAGGAAAGAATCCTCCTTGCTTCTGGTGGCTCTTCCAGATTCTGGTAGCTCCCAGCAATCCTTGTGGCTCTCTGACTTATAGCTGCATCGCTCCAAGCTCTGCCTCTGTTTTCATGTGGTCACCTTCCCTCTGCGTGCCCTCTCCTTTTCTTATAAGGACATCAGTCACTGGAGTAGGGCCCACTCTAATCCAGTATGACCTCATCTTTAATTATAACTGCAAAGACCACACTACTAAATCAGGTCACATTTTAAAGTTCTAGATGGAAATTAATTTGAGTGGACACTGTTCAACCCAATACTATTCTTTTCCTGGCCTGTCTTTCCCCCTTCCCCATGTCCATTTTTTCATCTGCATTCCACAAAGAAAGCTGATGACTTGATTGGTTGGTGTGGACTTTAGAAAAGTCTAGAATGATATTGTCGTGGCAAGACAATTAAAAGGAGGCTGGCTTTCTTCTGGAGGTTAGATAAACAAAGTCTGTCCAGAGAGTAGAATGCAGTCAATCAAGAGTCTACCCTTGTCACTAGTGCAGCCTCCCAGGCTCTGTACTCAGCTCCAGGCCACTTCAGGGTATCTTATAAAGACCAACCTATACTTGAGCTGGATGGCTCCCAGCTGCTCATGGAAATGCAAGTAATTGGGGGTTCCTTATGTTCATTGTCAGACTTCAACCCTGAACTAGAAATCTGAAAGATGAAGGGGTAAGTGGTTCTCACAATGGTTATTCCCCCACCCAACCCTACCAGGTCAATGGTAAATGTGAAAGCACTTGTTTTTAAGCCATTGCTTTAAAAAAAATGCCCCGAATCTCAAGACAGTATCAAAATACCTGTGCTGACTCAGAAAGATCATTTTTCAAGCATCAGCAGAAAGGGGAACTTACAGAATTTGCAATTTTACCTCCTGTCCCACCTCTCACCCCCGCTCCAGCTCAGCAGAAGCGGTGGCGGCAGTCAATTGGAGGGGGTGGGGGAATATGGTTTTTCATATTTCTGTCTGGTCTTTTTAACTGGATTTAGTTCTGTTCAACAAATACTGATAGGCACTATATTTGTTCTGAGGCTTCAAAAATGATTCAAAGTCAACATCTGTTTCCACGTACTTCACAGAATAACATCCCAGCTGGGCAAGAGAATGACTGTACCATACAGTTGGCACTGAGATGGAAGTAACATGGTATGGGAGAAAGTCATCCTACTTCTGGGGGAGAAGAAAGTTCAAGTATACCAGAGAAAGATACAGAATGGATTCACTTACTGCCTATGCACTTATATTTATTAATTATTTCATTCCTTTATTTCACAAATAACTGTTGGAAGGCCTCTATGTTTTAGGCCTTGTCCTATCTTCTAGGGAAACTAACTTCCAGGTAAACTCTCTTTCTTCTTGGAACTTACAATCTGTGTAGGGAAGTGGTCAGGACTTAAGGACAGCAGATGTTCTACAAAGATCATTAGTGGTCTAGAAAGAAAGTTAGCACAGTGGCCCAGGGTCATAAAAGGATGAAGCCTGGGTTACAGTGGTAGCTGAAAAGATGGAAGGTATGTTGAATTGTGTGTCTCCCAAAAAGATAACTCTTGGTACCTGTGAACATGGCCTTATTTAGACATAGGGTTTTGCAGATATAATCAAGATGAGGTCATACTGGCTGGAGTAGAGTGGGCCCTAATCCAATGACTGGTATCTTTATAAGAAAAAGAAAATCTGGTCCTTCTGCCGCTGTGATGCTGCTTGTGTGCTCGTTTGGTGTGGACCGGGTACCTCTTTTGTGAAGTGGCAGCTGAGGAGACTCCGGCGTTTGCCATGGCTGACGAAAAGCCCAAGGAAGGAGTCAAGACTGAGAACAACGATCATATTAATTTGAAGGTGGCGGGGCAGGATGGTTCTGTGGTGCAGTTTAAGATTAAGAGGCATACACCACTTAGTAAACTAATGAAAGCCTATTGTGAACAACAGGGTTTGTCAATGAGGCAGATCAGATTCCGATTTGACGGGCAGCCAATCAATGAAACAGACACATCTGCACAGTTGGAAATGGAGGATGAAGATACAATTGATGTGTTCCAGCAGCAGACAGGAGGTGTCTACTAAAAAGGGAACCTGCTACTTCAGAACTTTGTTCTAATAGACCAAGAATACATTCTCAATTAGAAAACTGCAATTTGGTTCCACCACTTCCTGACTACTACAGTATAGTTTTCTCTATTCTTTCATTTTCCCCTTTCCCCATTCCTTTATTGTACATAAAGTAACTGGTGTATGTGCACAAGCATATTGCTTTTCTTTTTTTCTTTTTTCTTTTCTTTTTTTTTTTTTTTTTACTAAATGGCCAATGGTATGTTTTGATAAACATCAAATGGAGATGGAATGGGGAAAAATACTGGTTCTGTGAAAATATCCCCTTTCTCCATTAGTGGCATGCTCATTCAGCTTTTATCTTTATATTCCAGTAAGTTATTTTGCTTTCACTGTTTTAACAAAAAAACCAACAACATAAAAATCCTTGCATATCTTGTTTGATTGGAGAATTTTAATGTTTTCATTTATCATTGTAAAACCAAGGACAATTTTATAACTTTTTTGTACGTAGCTGTTACATGTAGGGCAATCTGTCTTTAAGTAGGGGTAAATTACTCTTTAAAAAAAAAAATCGTAGATAGTTTTCCCTTCAAGTCCAGCATCTTGTTGTTTAAGTAAACTTCTTGTTTAAAAAAAAAAAAAAAAAGAAAAGAAAAAGAAAATCTGAACCCAGAGACAGAAAGGAAAGGTCATATGGTGATGGTGGCAGATACTGAAGTGATACAGCCATGAGCCAAGGAACACCAGGGGCTGCCACCGGTCACTAGAAGGCATGGTATGGTTTCTCCCTGAGCTTCCAGATGGAACCCACCCTGATAACACCTTGATTTCAGACTTCTGACCTTGAGGACTGTGACACAGTATATTTCTATGTTTGAATGCCCCCAGTGTGGGGGGATTTGTTACAGCTGAAACTAATGCAGAGAGAAAGATTCCAACTAAGGGGACATTTTAGCATTAAAATAACAGGACTGGGGTGGGGGTAGGGTTAGACCTATGAATATATCAAGACCTTGTCTCCAGAGTCCAGCTCAGGGAGTTTCACTATGAAGAAGGTCTCCAAAGGACAGAGCCCACTTGCTACAGTACTCAGTACACTGAGTAAATGCATCATAACATGTTAGATCAGTGATTGTCCTTGGAGCTGGGAGGGAGCCACTGCACAAGTTCACCATTTGTGCCAAAGTTCCACAGGGGGCATCTGGGGAAGAGGAAGGCCAAGTGGGTTCAGAACCTTAACAGTGGAAAATCTTTCTCGAGGGAAGCACACTGGGCACCTGGTTGCTGTGCATGATGGTCTTCAGCGTTCATTTTGATCTTTGTTGCCATAGGTCACATCCTGAACTCTGTTCCTCCAGCCCTAATCACTAGACAACAACATCTCTGAGTAGATGCTGACCACCCAATGTGGGATGCCATCCCAGTAGCCTGTCAAGTGTGCCCGGCCTCTGCTTCTCTTGAGGACACTGCCTGGGGTCCCCTGGGATCAGTGTCTCTGCCACCTTAGTTAGTCCTTTGGATTAGCCACAGATCAGCAGGCTTCTGTGTCCTCTCTCTTCTCAGTGGCTTGGAGACACGAAGGATCTGGCCAGGGTTTAACCAGCCCAGTCCATGCTGTGTTGCTGGAATCAGCTCAGCATGCACATGGCAGAGCTGGCATGTCTCACAGTCCTCAAGTCAGAAGTTCGAAATCAAGGTGTTATCAGGGTGGGTTCCATCTGGAAGCTCAGGGAGAAGCCATACCATGCCTTCTAATGACTGGTGGCAGCCCCTGGTGTTCCTTGGCTCATGGCTGTATCACTTCAGTATCTGCCACCATCACCATATGACCTTTCCTTTCTGTCTCTGGGTTCAGATTTTTTTTTCTTATAAAGATACCACATGACACACCAAGAAGATGGGAACATTGAAGATGATCTGAGTAGCTCCAGGCAGGAGGATGACATTGTAGGTGCTGTGGAGCAGCTGGCTACTCTCTTCCTAGTGTTTCTTTTTGGGCTTGTGCGGCCCTTACCCTTTTTGAAGGTAATGAGAAGAGACTCTGGGTTATCAGGAGCAGACTCAAGGGTGACTGTCATTTGTTGGAACCTGGGCAACTCCTGCTGCTGTGAGCTTTGACTTTCTCTAAATTCAAATCTGATCATACCTCTTTAAGCCAATGCTCTGAGTTTCTGGGTCCTCAGAAAGGTCAACACAGCAACAATGATGAACACCAACTTCAGATAGGGGATTAGCAGCTCCATACCTTCTTACCGTCCATCAATCTTTGTGCTGCCCACCTACATGAGTCCTCTTAGTATGAGATATGGAATAGCCACACATAAATTTGAGCTGAGGAAATTGTAGGGATAGGGAGACCCTACAGGAGGTATGACACATGGCACTCCCTGTTTCATTACTTCATTGTTGAAGGACATTATACCAAGGTTGTTTTTCTCCATGGCTTTCCCTCTAGCTCTGTCTGCATTCAAACAAATGGAGAGGTTATTCATCACCAGGCAACGAATTGGAAGAGAACTAGCCTGCAGCCAGACTCTCAGTCTCCTGGGTAAGCTTATGGGTACTTAGAAGATTTGTAGAACAGTTAGAAGATTTGGAAGGATCTGACATTCTTCACAAAGAGCATCTGTCACCACTCCCTCTCCTGCTCTGTCCACCTTCATAGCACTCACTCATCACTGGCTGATACCACAGAGCATGTCTGTGTGTGCTTATATCTGTGCCCTGAGGGCTGGGACTTGCCTTTGCTCATTGTTGCATCCCTGGCACTTAGAAAGGGTTCTGACACTCAGTGGATGTATAGTAAGTATTTGCTGGATGAACAAAGAACAGGTAGGGACATTTTGTTCAAAGATTTGAAGGAAGTCTGACTTCTCCTGGAAGAGGAAGTCATCAGCCTGGGGGTGAAGGGAAAGAAAGGGTAGCCATGATGTATGTCTTCATCCACCTCTGCAGAGGCTTGCCCCAGGGAAGCAGCAAAATCCCAGAAAGGGCATGGCTGCATGGCACCCCGAAAGATGGGATATCAAGACTCTAGTGCAGCATAGAAAGGGCAGAGAGCCAGAAGACCTGAGGACACATAGGTCAGAGTGATAGTCACCTCTCACGAGTGTCCTCAGTGGACCAACAGCAGAAGGACAGGCCCTGGGCATCTTGCCACACCAAGTGGAACAGGAGACAAAGATCTTCAAAAGCTCCAGGGACTGTTCTGGAGTCTTGCAAAGCATGTGGTTCAAAATGACTCTTCTGTAGAGCTGCAGAATGGTTCTTACAACTGAGTGTTGGGCTGAGCTTTACTGCAGTGACATTCCTTCTGCTGATGGTCATAGGGACAGAGTAAGGACGACTGGACAATAAACATTTGTTAAGCAAATGAAAACTTTTGAGCTAATTATTTCTTCAGGGGCTGGATAGAAGTGTCCAAAGGTATTTTGAGCAGAGCAGAAGCATATTATTTCTTTGGCATTTGTCTGGGTTACTTCCCTTAGGCTGGTGACAATGCCCTACTAGCTTCTGGTCCCAACCTTCCTAATATTATAATCTATATGCACCATATTCCAGCCAAACTGGCCCTTGTCTTCCCCTAAGCCAACTAATACCTTAAGGTATTAATGTTAACTTAGGCCTTCTTTGCTATGACTAATTATACTGGAAACTGATCTGTTCAGTAAAAATTGGTTAGGCCAGAGTCTCTTTTTGTAAATTATTCTTAGTAATTAGATTCACTTACTGTGTGGATTTAGAAGTACTGAAACTGCACTGCTTTAGAACATATGTTAAATTCACATTTGTACGATCACAATAGTAAGGTTAGTGAGCTGGCATTGAATCATATCTGGGTACCCACAATGGTTAAGCTCAAACATTTTTTGTTGATATGCTTTTCTCCTTTTTATTAACGTGTGATGTCACAAAAGATAACATAGCAATCCAAAGCTGTGACATGCTGTCTGAGGGGAAGGAATTCTCACATTTGACTTTGAATATCACCATTTTTAACCAATGTTATCCACTCATCAAACTGTTTCTATAGAGACTACCTACTCTGGAAAAGTCCCCACCAACCAAGTAGTAAATGTATCACTTATCAACGGGAAGTTGCAGGTCAGCCTTGTTCTTTACATTCCCAAAGGATGGGCGGTATCTGGCCAGGGCTAGAAGAACTGCTCTCATCTTTGCAGTGATACTGAATGCTAACACAGAAGAGAACATCTCACCCCTCTACCCTGAGAACATGTCTTGAGAACAAACCCAGCTATTGGTTTATGGTTGTGACTACAAAGGCCATGGCTTATTTTTAAAAACTGTTTTCAAAACTATTCATTAATTTAATACACACAGAGTACAAAATGCACGAGGTATCCAGTGAAAGGGTAAATAGTGACAAACACATGTCCCTCTATCCCTGTACCCAGTTACTCTGTTCCGTGCACTAGAGGCAGCCACAGTAATGGACAAGTTTATTTTAGTTCCAGAGAGAGTCAAGGAAATCTGACCTAAAATGGAATTAGGGAAGCTATTGAATGTGGAGGATGGAGAAGAGGGCGTGGAGTCAGGCAGACTCTGCTCAAACAAGGTGTCACCACTTCCTATCACAGAGCCTGGATAAAAACAGGGTTTATCTCATGAGGTGGTTGAGATAATGAAATAAGCAACCCAAGCAGAGGCTTAGCACATTCCCTGGCATGGATTTCTACTCCATAAGTGTCAGTTCTGATTAGTGATGGGGCAACTGAGCATGGTAGAAGAAGCTGGGTGGGAAGGATGGGTGCATTGAACACTGTCTGGGGAAGCCCTAAACCTGCTTACTCAAAGTGAGTCACTGGAAATCCCTGGGAGTTTGTTAGAAACACAGGATCCCAGGCCTCCCCATACTGGTCATTCAGAAGCCGTGTGGTGACAAGCCCCCTGGGAGGACAAGCAGTGTTCCAAGTGATCCCTGGAAGCCTATAGGGCTGTGCTTCAGATCCCTGGCCTAGGGGAGATGGTGCTACTGTTTCCTCTCCTGTGGACATAAGCTTTTGGACTGGGCATGGTGAAAAGCTATCCCCACCCCCCAAGTCCATCCCTGCACCGCTCTTCCACACCTGATTTCCCAAGCCCAATAACCTGTGACCTTAAAGATGACTGGAATGTGTCCTCTTTTGTGCCATAGCTTGATGGTAACCTGATAGATGGCCCTGGGGCAGGGTGGCATGTTGTTTTTAAAGTAATACAAGATACATGGTAAAGCCTGCCCAACAAACAGCAGGGCTGCCAGGATGCCAACTGGGACACCTAAGCCCTGGCAGCAGGGGCTGCCTTAGCCAGAGCTGGTCATTAGAAATCAGTTCTGCCAGGCTTGAATGCTGAGAGGACAGAGGGGTCTCAGGTGACAAGTGCCACTGTTGCACCAAACCAGTAGACCTAGGCTAGGAATATATGGTGTATAGGAAGGCCCTTTTCTTTCAAATAGAATTACACACTGTAATGGTGGATATACATATGGTCCAAACATACAGAATACACAACACCAACCGTGAGTCCTTGTGTGAACGATAGACCTTGAGTGATTGTGAAGTGTCACCCCGATTCAGTGATTATGGCAGTGGGAAGAATGTCCCTATGGAGGTGCAGAAGGAGCAGAGGAGCTTTCTGGCCTTTCTGCTCAGTTTTGCTATGAACCTAGAACTGCTCTAAAAAAAATACAGTCTATTTTAAAAGAGAGAAAGAGAATTATAGCTTGTCACTGGTCAGCTGCAAAAGGAAAAAGAAAACCGAGGTTGAGGCCCGAAGCAGTATGCTTTTTTTTTTTTTCTGGAACTGGAGTTTAAACTTAGAGCTTCACACTTGCAAAGCAGGCACTCTACTGCTTGAGTCCATTTTGCTTTGGTTATTTTAGAGATAGAGTCTTGCAAACTATTTGCCAGGACTGACCTCAAACCTTGATACTCCCAAGTAGCTAGGATTACAGGTGTAAACCACTGGTGCCCAGCACAACATGCCTTTTAAAAATCACAACAGCAACAGAAACAATGTAGAGCTGGGCTATCCAACCCAGTAACCATGGCCAGATGTTGTTAGTGAGCATTTACCATGTACCTGTGTGACAAAGGAACTGAATTTTAAGTTTTACTTAATTTTAATTAATGAATTATAAACATAAAACACTGATGTGGGTAATTCCACTTGGAAAAAAATTCAGCAGGTTTGTAACAATTTGGGTATATGAATCTACACTTTTAACTGGTAATTGCCTGAATGCTAACACAGATCAAGTATTTCCAATGAAATACTCTGGAGTTAGTAGGTATAGGTAAGAACTTTCTCAATGAAACCCCAGCAGCACAGCAACTAAGAGATAGCATAGATAAATGGGACCTCATAAAACTAAAAAGCTTCTGTACATCAAAAGAAATGGTCTCTAAACTGAAGAGAACACCCACAGAGTGGGAGAAAATATTTGCCAACTATACATCAGACAAAGGACTGATAACCAGAATATATAGGGAACTTAAAAAACTAAATTCTCCCAAAACTAATGAACCAATAAAGCAATGGGCAAGTGAACTAAACAGAACTTTCTCAAAAGAAGAAATTCAAATGGCCAAAAAACACATGAAAAAATGCTCACCATCTCTAGCAATAAAGGAAATGCAAATTAAAACCACACTAAGATTCCACCTCACCCCTGTTAGAATAGCCATCATCAGCAACACCACCACCAACAGGTGTTGGCGAGGATGCGGGGAAAAAGGAACCCTCTTACACTGTTGGTGGGAATGTAGACTAGTACAACCACTCTGGAAAAAAATTTGGAGGCTACTTAAAAAACTAGACATGGATCTACCATTTGATCCAGTAATACCACTCTTGGGGATATACCCAAAAGACTATGACACAGGTGACTCCAGAGGCACCTGCACACCCATGTTTATTGCGGCACTATTCACAATAGCCAAGTTATGGAAACAGCCAAGATGCCCCAGCACTGACGAATGGATAAAGAAAATGTGGTATCTGTACACAATGGAATTCTATGCAGCCATGAAGAAGAACAAAATGTTATCATTCGCTGGTAAATGGATGGAATTGGAGAACATCATTCTGAGTGAGGTTAGCCTGGCCCAAAAGACCAAAAATCGTATGTTCTCCCTCATATGTGGACATTAGATCAAGGGCAAACACAACAAGGGGATTGGACTATGAGCACATGATAAAAGCGAGAGCACACAAGGGAGGGGTGAGGATAGGTAAGACACCTAAAAAACTAGCTAGCATTTGTTGCCCTTAACGCAGAGAAACTAAAGCAGATACCTTAAAGCAACTGAGGCCAATAGGAAAAGGGGAACAGGTACTAGAGAAAAGGTTAGATCAAAAAGAATTAACCTAGAAGGTAACACCCACGCACAGGAAATCAATGTGAGTCAATGCCCTGTATAGCTATCCTTATCTCAACCAGCAAAAACCCTTGTTCCTTCCTATTATTGCTATACTCTCTCTACAACAAAATTAGAAATAAGGGCAAAATAGTTTCTGCTGGGTATTGAGGGGGGGGAGAGGGAGGGGGCGGAGTGGGTGGTAAGGGAGGGGGTGGGGGCAGGGGGGAGAAATGAACCAAGCCTTGTATGCACATATGAATAATAAAAGAAAAATGAAAAAAAAAAGTATTTCCAATGAATACCTAGTGTCCAAGTTGAGATATGTTGTAATTATAAAATACACACGAGATTTTAAAGACTTAATGACAAAATGTAAAATATCTCATTAACACTTTTTATACCGATTACATATTGAAACAATGTTTTGATTATATTGAGTTAATAAAATGTTATTAAAGCTTATTTCACCTGTGTCTTTGTACTTTTTTAAAATGGCTTCCACCTAGGCATTGGTAACTCACACTTGTAATCCCAGCTACTTGGGAGGCTGAGATTAGGAGGATCAAGGTTTGAGGGCAGCCTGGACAAATAGCTCCAGAGACTCTATCTCCACAATAACCACAGCAAAACGGACTGGAGGTGTAGCTCAAAGGTAGAGCGCCTACTTTGCAAGTGTGAAGCCTTGATTTCAAATCCTAGTTCTACTCCCAAAAAATGACTTCCAAACTCCATAAAATAACACATGTGGTTACCCACATACAATGTAAAATGGTACAGCTGCTTTGAAAATGGTACTGCTGTTTTGACAGTTCCTCAAAAGATAACACAAAGTTACCCAGCAATTCCACTCCTAGGTATTTGCCCAAGAGGATTGAAAATATATGTCCACACCAAAAATGTTCATAGTAACATAATTCATAATAGCTACAAAGCAGAAACCACCCAAATGCCCATCAGCTGATGCATGGATAAAAACAAATGTAGTATATCCATACCCAATATTATTCAGCCATAGAAAGCCAGTGATACAACAAGGGGATTGGACTATGAGCACATGATAAAAGCGAGAGCACACAAGGGAGGGGTGAGGATAGGTAAGACACCTAAAAAATTAGCTAGCATTTGTTGCCCTTAATGCAGAGAAACTAAAGCAGATACCTTAAAGCAACTGAGGCCAATAGGAAAAGGGGACCAGGAACTAGAGAAAAGGTTAGATCAAAAAGAATTAACCTAGAAGGTAACACCCACGCACAGGAAATCAATGTGAGTCAATGCCCTGTATAGCTATCCTTATCTCAACCAGCAAAACCCCTTGTTCCTTCCTATTATTGCTTATACTCTCTCTACAACAAAATTAGAGATAAGGGCAAAATAGTTTCTGCTGGGTATTGAGGGGGGGGAGCGGGAGGGGGTGGAGTGGGTGGTAAGGGAGGGGGTGGGGGCAGGGGGGAGAAATGAACCAAGCCTTGTATGCACATATGAATAATAAAAGAAAAATGAAAAAAAAAAAAAGCCAGTGATAGACGCTGCCACATGGATGTCCCTTGGAAATATTGTGCTGAGCAAAAGAAACCAGACACATAAAAGCCATATACTATATGATTACATTTATATGAAATGCCCAAAATAGGCAAACCCACAAAGACAGGAAGTAGATTAGGGATTGCCAGAGGCTGGAGGTGACTGCCAGTTCTAACCTATACCCATTAGCAGAGAGTTCTTTGTGGAATGATATAAATATTCTGGAATAAAACAGTGGTCACAGTCATATAACTTGTGACTATACATAATTACAACAAATTACATGTGTGACTTGCATTAATTTCTGCTGGACAGAGCTACTTTCAGTGAGATATTGTCTTTCCCAGTTGTTACTAATGAGGGTTACAAACTTTAGCCAGAGCTAAACCGCACAAGTTTATTTCCACTCCTTTCTACTCCAGGGGACATTTGGCAGGGGTCATGTGGAAAGATTGCTGCTGGTCAAGGATGCTCCCAAACATTGATGCTGTACAATGCAGAGGGCAGCTGCCTGTATCAAAGAGCTATCCCACTCACAGCATCAGTGGCGTAGAGGTTGAGAACCCACGGAAGGCTGCTCAGAGGCCCCTTGTTCTAACCACTGCCTCCTTTGCACCCTCTCAGTCTTCCACTTTCCTGGATTCAGGCATAGCCTTTCACTAAAACTGTCTCCTGGAATCCACGAATTACAGGCATCCTCAGGCTTGGAGCTCTCAGTTCAACAGTGACTCTGGGGACATAGGGACAGCCTAATCAGTGCCATGAAGAGGACCAGGGGTTTTGCAATTGGCTATGGAAATATCTACTCTGACCTTATTCTGTGAGGCATTCTGAGACTCCAAATGTTAAACTTATTTTAAACTAAGCTGGTCCTATCCCAGGTAAGGGATCCATACTAGACTTTCTAAGCCAAAAACAAATGGAATTTATACTCTGTGTCATGAACAGGCTCCTCTCTGTTCCTTCTTTGTAAAATCCAAAGAAGGATATCCCATCTTGCTTTGAACTACTTTAAAGTTGCCTATTCTGCCTGTATGAGTTTCTGATGGCTAGTGTAACAAATTACCACAAAACCTATGGCTTAAAAGCATATAAATTTATTATCTAATCACTCTAGACATCAGAAATCCAACATAGGTCTCTCTGGACTAAACTCAAGGTGTCAGCAGTTCTGTGTACCTTCTAGAGGCTCTTAGGGAAAGAATTGCTTTTCTTTTTCCAGCTTTCAGAGGTGGCCAGCATTCCTTGGCACATGGTCCTTTCCTCGGTCTTCAAAGCTAGCAGAGTAGCATTTTCACATCTCTCTCTGACTCTAATTTTCTCATCTTCCTCTTTCACTTGTAAGGACCTTTGTGATTACATAGCTCCACCTGCATAATTCAAAATAATCTCCTCACCTCAAGGTGAGAAATTACCCATTTCTTTTGCCCAGCATGGTGACAAATTGACAGGTTCTGAGAATTAGGATATGGATATCTTTGTAGGCATCATTCTGCCTACCATACTATTAAATAGGCATAGGCAGGTGCCACACTCTGCAGCCTTCATTCCATGAGGAAAAGGAATTTTGCACTTTTGTTTTTCTTGAGTTGGGGGATTTGTGCAATCTTCATTTTGCTTTCTTTCCAAATCCTAATTCTCAGTGGGTTGATACCTTAGAATGGTCACTCAGAGGTTGATAAACTTCTCTTACATATTTATACTTTTGTAGTTGAAAACAAGTTTATATGATTCAGATATTTATGTTGTTGGTGGTTGTTCATGGTGTTTTCAAAATTGATGTCACACCTGTTAAGTCTAAATCCCTTTTACTAGGTGGACCCATCAGATAGCACACTGATTTTCAGCTCAACTGTTCTTGTCAAGTACTAGATGTACTCAATAAAGCCAAGCGCTGACACACAAGGAATTTACAGTCTAGTAGGGGCACAAACCAGCATATTGTCAATCTCACCCAGAGGGATCTGCAGCAAAGGTTCAGAAGTCAGTAAATTGAAGAGCTATAGGACCAGGGAAGAGGGCACAAATCAGGACTGCACAGTCATGCAGGATATTAAAATCTCCAAAGTGTTATGAAGTTAAAAACACTTGAGTCTTGGGTCCTAAGAGTAGGCCTGAATTCTTCAAGGCCAAATTCATACAGGGAGTGCCTCAGTTCTAGGGCATGGGAAAACCAACCTTCATGACAACCTTAGGAATTGGGGTGATTTTAGGTTATTCCCTCAGAGCAGACTCTGAGACAAGAACTTCGATGTAGTTTATTTGGAAATGATCCAAGAAAACGTAGGGAAAGGGGGAATGTGAGAGAACAGCCAGTAAATGGGACATGAATGAATGCTGCTGCTGAGAGTAACCTCAGCCTGATTACGTGGGGACTCTCTAAGGAACTGTGTGACACTTGCCTTGGAACCATTCCATGGGAGGCAGGGGAGGCTGGGATATTATCTACCAACTCCTACTCCCATTGGTTAAGAACTTCCCTGACTTCAGATGCACTGCTGAGTGTGACCACGCAACCTCCTAGTCATGGGGAAGGTTCTCAGGCAGGGTTTGCTGTTGAGTGCTGGAAATCCCTGTGTGGACCAAGCAACTCTGAGGCAGGACATCATCAGCCTCTGCCTAAGAAGCAATCAGGTAACTTCACAAATAGGCTGGACACTGGGGCCAGTCAATGAGGTTCTTTCACCTGAATGGTTCTGACTCTACTGTCAAAATTCAGTGGTGTCAAAGTCTTACCAGTCTCCACTGTGCTAAGATAATCTGATTTCCTTATGGAATTTGAGTTCCAGTTTTGCCACTTAAAACAGATATGCCCTGGGTATATTCATTAACCTCTTTAACTCTGTGTGTCAGCTCACAGTTTTGTTATATGAATTGCAGGAAATACTAGACGCTGGGCTTTGAGGCAGGATAGGGAACACACAAACACTCAGTAAATGAGTATTTCTTCTGTGGATGATGATGACACTCATTTCTCCCGCCGTCAGTGAAAACATTTTGACTAGGATCAGAAGTTGAGGTGTGATCTAAAAATATCTCTTCAGAATGGTGCCATCTTTGTGCTTTCTAACTACACAACTGATAGAATTTTTGACTTATTGCTTAGTTTTGGTAAATAAAAATTTTATGACAGAAAAATGCCTCACTAAGTTGTTGGGTATCATTGTGTCATTGAGCACAATGGTATCAACATTTCTATCCATTAGAACTTAGTCTCCCAGTGAACAGACAAACCTCTGCTATAAACCACACACATATGGAAACTATTTGTAACTTGGAAATGTCATAGTTTACTACATTAGTGCACCAAATGGTTCCCAAATTCATGGGCCCTGAATGTAATTTTTGAGGTGCACTCAGGCTGCTATCACAAAGTGTCATAGACTGGATGGCTTAAACAAGAGACATTTATTTCTTACAGTTCTGGAGGCTGAGAAGTTCATGATCAAGGTACTGACTGAATCAATTCCTGATGAGGGCACTCTTCCTGGGTTTTAGGTTAGTCTCACGTGGCAAAGAGAGAGGAAGCAAGTTCTCCAGTGTTTCTTTTTTTTTTTTTTTTCCAGTAAAGGGATTTGAACTCAGGGCGTCAGGCTTACTAAGCAGGTGCTCTACCTCTTAAGCCACTCCGCCAGCCCTTTTATGTGTTGGGTGTTTTTGAGATAGGGTCTCATGAACTATTTACCCTAGCTGGCTTTGAGCCACCATCCTCCTGATCTCTGTCTCCTGAGTATCTAGGATTACAGATGTGAGCCACTGGTGCCCAGCCTAGTGCTTCCTCTTATACGGGCACCAATCCTACCATGGGCGCCACCCTCATAATGCATCACCTCCCAATACTTTCATGTTGGAGGTTAGGGCTTCAACATGAGAATTTTCAGAGGACGCAGTGTAGAGGAAAACCTGTTTCTCACAGTCTCATCAGTGCAAGGGATTATCACTTCCAGATCTCTGAAAGCTGAGGGAGGGAGAAAAGAACTTAGGGAAGAAGGCAAAAGGAAGGGAGTTCATCAGTCTATGATGTATTTGTGAATCTTTTTATGAATTGCCTATTTGATTCCTTTGCCTGGTTTTGATTAAGCTAGTCATTTTTTCTTACATCATTTTCTTTGACTATACATCACAAATACTTTCCTAAGTTTTTTGTTGCTGCTGTTGTTGTTTTGTTTTGTTTTGGGTGGTTTCTTTTGGTTTCTTGCTGGTACTGGGGATAGAACTCAGAGCCTCAGGTTCACAGTTCTCTTTGTTTTTAAATTCAGTTTAGGGTGGGGTTTGTTGTGCAAAATTCTTATATCATCAGAGTTAGTCTTTTTGCTTTTCCTTTTATGCCCCTTACATGAAGAGCCACCTTTTTTCCACTTTATTTTATACTCACTTTGGCAGCTAATATAAAATTCAGAATTCATGGGAGAGTTAGAATTCTTCAAGTTTAGTCATTCAAAGATATGCTGCTTGCTCATGACTGGACAAGAACATTGAACCAGGACTAAAAGCAAGGATTTCCAGACATAGACTGGGAGGTTATGCTTTCTGTTTTCCTTTTCTTAGAAAAAAATCTGTTTCAATAATATTGGTAATAAATGAATACCATTATTCATTTATGAAATATTAATATTTCTTATAAATATGAAATATTGAATATTATTAATCACTTCACCAAATTCTAGATTCCTGCTTCCCTCCCCAGAGCTAATCACCTTCATCATTTTGGCATCTTCTCCCAGAATTTAAAAATAATAATTATTATTATTTTTTATCTATCTATATAGATAGATAGATAGATGCACATAAGTAACATACTATTAAGGTTTGGTTTGGGGCATAAATGATACAGTGGCATGAATTATTTTGCAATGGGCCTTTCTCACTGTTATATTCGAGATGTCCATCATTTGGACAGGCCCTGGTCTGTTTAGCCATTTCTGATGTTGCCTTCATGACTCCACAGCACATGTTATGGTACATGTGCAAGCTTTTCTCAAGAGGAGATATTGAGAAGTGAAACTGCTTTTGTCAGTTACTTTTCTTGTCACTGTGACAAAATACCTGACAGAAACCACTTAAGGGAGAAAGGATTTATTTTGGCTCATGATTTCAGAAGGGGCAGTCCATCATGGTGGGAAGGCCATGGTAGGTGATTGCAGCTAACATCATGGCAGCCAAGAAGCAGAAGAAGGGATACAGAAAGATGCCAGAGCAAGATATATCCAAGGTTACACCTGCAGTGACCTACTTCCTCCATTGGGCCCACCTCCTACCTCTCACTACCTCTCAAAAGTGTCATCAGCGAATGGATTAAGACAATGTGGTATTTATATACAATGGAATTTTATGCAGCCATGAAGAAGAACGAAATGTTATCATTCGCTGGTAAATGGATGGAATTGGAGAACATCATTCTGAGTGAGGTTAGCTTGGCCCAAAAGATCAAAAATCATATGTTCTCCCTCATATGTGGACATTAGATCAAGGGCAAACACAGCAAGGGGATTGGACTGTGAGCACATGATAAAAGCGAAAGCACACAAGGGAGGGGTGAGGATAGGTAAGACACCTAAAAAATTAGCTAGCATTTGTTGCCCTCAACGCAGAGAAACTAAAGCAGATACCTTAAAAGCAACTGAGGCTAATAGGAAAAGGGGACCAGGAACTACAGAAAAGGTTAGATCAAAAATAATTAACCTAGAAAGTAACACACACGCACAGGAAATTGATGTGAGTCAACTCCCTGTATAGCTATCCTTATCTCAACCAGCAAAAACACTTGTTCCTTCCTATTATTGCTTATATTCTCTCTTCAACAAAATTAGAGATAAGGGCAAAATAGTTTCTGCTGGGTATCGAGGGGGTGAGGGGAGGAGGAAGGGGGTGGAGTGGGTGGTAAGGGAGGGGGTGGGGGCAGGGGGGAGAAATGACCCAAGCCTTGTATGCACATATGAATAATAAAACAATAAAAAAAAAAGAAAAAGAAAATGTGGTATCTATACACAAAGGAATTTTATGCGGCCATGAAGAAGAACGAAATGTTATCATTTGCTGGTAAATGGATGGAATTGGAGAACATCATTCTGAGTGAGGTTAGCCTGGCCCAGAAGACCAAAAATCGTATGTTCTCTCTCATTTGTGGACATTAGATCAAGGGCAAACACAACACAACTTTATCTCACATGATAAAGTGAGAGCACACAAGGGAGATATGAGGATAGGTAAGACACCTGAAAAACTAGATAGCATTTGTTGCCCTCAATGCAGGGAAACTAAAGCAGATACTTTAAAGCAACTGAGGACAAAAGGAAAAGGGGATCAGGAACTAGAGAAAAAGTTAGTTCAAGAAGAATTAACTTAGAAGGTAACACACATGCATAGGAAATTAATGCGAGTCAACTCCCTGTATAGCTATCCTTATCTCAACCAGCAAAAACCCTGTTCCTTCCTATTATTGCTTATACTCTCTCTACAACAAAATTAGAGATAAGGGCAAAATAATTTCTGCTGGGTAGTGAGGGGGTGGGGGGGAGAGGGAGGGGGCGGGGGGGGTAAGGGAGGGGGTAGAGGATGGGGGGAGAAATGACCCAAACATTGTATGCACATATGAATAAAATAAAAATAAAGTGTCATTAAGTTATGAGTCTGTCAAGAAATTAAGTCATTCACTAGATCAGAGCCTTTATGATCTAATTGTCTCTAGAAACGCCATCTCAGACAGATCCAGAGGTGTGCTTCACTAATCCCCTAGGCATTTCTTAATCCAATTAAGTTGACAATCAGGTTTAACCATCACACATCCTGGGTAACACTTCTCTTAGTTTTAAAAGATATGGCCAACTACACTCCTGCTGGCAGTGTATCCATTTCCCATAATCTCAAATTGGTATTATCGTCCTTTTAACTTTTTTATCTAAGGGGTAAAAGACATATTTTTAAAGTCTGTCTTCTGCTAATTTCTCACGAGCTGGAGCATCTTCTCTTCTATGACCTTCAAATTTATTTATCTTTTAAAAACATTTTTGTAGTTTGGAGTCTTATCTCTGTTTCTTATATACTTTGAAAATTAATCTTTGTTATATCTGGTTTACATTTCTCCCAGTGTGTGGCTTTCCTTTTATTTTTATTTATATTTTTGTTACAGAAAATGTTTTCCCTTTGATGTATTCAAAATTATCATTTTTCCTTATTATTATTATTATTATTTTGGTGGTACTAGAACTTGAACTCAGAGCCTCATGCTTTCTAGGCAGGTGTTCTACCTCTTGAATCACTCCAACATCCCTTTTTCTTGTTTTTAAATTCTTCGTGTCCTAAACGACCTAGCTCAGAAAACCTAGCTCTTTCAAGATTATGAGAATAGTTTCCAATATTTTTTCTATTAGTTTATAGGGCTTTTTTTTTTTTAGATGTTTAACCTAGGGATCCAGCAGATGTTATTTGGGGTCCATTGGAGGGGACTAATATTTTCTCCATAATGGCTAATTACATTACCCTGCAGATGTTGGTTTTCCCTGAAAAGTTGAAAGGCTGCTTTTACCATAAACCCAGTTCCAGTACTGGATTTCATTCTGTAATCTCTACTTAATCTGATTATCTATTTATCTGATGGGGGCCACTGCCACACTGTTTTGATTACCATAGTGCTATTTGTCTCAAGAGATGGTTGGTTAAGCTTAATTTTTTTCATCTTATATCAGAGATGCAAGTTCATCTTCAGTCATAGCAAAAGACAGACCAATAAAGCATGGCTTTGGCACCCAGCTCCAACTGGCAGTGGTGAGAGATTTGGTATTGGGATAAAAACCTACCCTCTCAGCTAAATGACCCTCCTCTCACCAGCCTCCCCTCTGCCACCCAAATTCCTGTCACTGTACTACTCCTCAAAATAAAACTCAGCTGCAAATGGCACACCTGTTCTGGATTAGTTACAATAAATCAGGTCTGTGTTTATTTCAGTTGTGCAGACAGGTGAAGAACAAGCTGCATTTATAGAAAGCCAACAAGAAAGTGGAGGAAAATCCAGATCACTAGCAGGTAGTTTTCCTCTTAGGGTAAAGGGTTATGCTTGACAAGCTCTAAACTTCCTGATGTTTCCAAACTTGGGAGATTCTTTACAGAAAAGCCACGAGTTGCAGTAGTCACTCTAGGTTTGGCTAATGAAGCGTGTGGCTTCTAAACCTTAATGCCCACCAGAGTCTCTCAGAGAGCTTATTAAAAATGCAGGTTCGACAAGTCTGGGGTAAAACTTAGAGGTCTGCATCTCATCAGGGGATTCTGATGCAAATAAACCAGGCCTTCACTTTGAGAAACCTTCCTGTGGATGCAAAGCAAACTAAGACCTTCTAGGACCTTCTGCTTCACTGAGCAGAAGGCCATCAGAGCAGTTTCTTTGCTATAACACACACTTTTGAAATGAGTTGGCATGGGTGAATAATAAATAGGTTGCTAGGAGATGCGTCCTTGGGGAGTGAGGTATGCCTGCTACTGAAGGTGTGCTGGTTTCCGTGCAGGTTTTCCTGGGCAAAGGGATCCTGAATAGCTGGAACAAATTACAGAATCTCAAGCAGGAAAGAAAAACCCTTTAACACAGCTTTTCCCTCGGTCCCCAGGCCTACCTTGACAGCAGCTAGGTGAACTCACAGAGCCACTTCTGTTTTCACAGTCTCAGCACCCTTCAGCATGTTCTAAAGGGTGGCCAGCATCTCCACTCAATGTTGTATTTTTAAATCTTCATGACAGCCTCCAGCCAACCTGGGCAGCCCAAGTAAGTTCCTCAGTACATTTTTGTATTTATTCCCCTTTGGCTTTAAAATGGTCTATTTCCTAAATGACCTGCAGGGAATTCAGTTTTCCCCAGAACTCCTGATATGTAAGTGCAACATTTTGAGCCTATGAGGTGTTTCAGGAATATGGATATCACTGGGGCAGAAACATCTTAAGTGCAAAGAATGCCCATTGCCACTGTTGGAAAGTGGTATTGAATAACCTAGTGGTTTGTTCCTCGGCTAAAAGTATGGCAGGGGAAAAGAAGAGCTTCAGGATGCCTCAGAAAGCTTTCAAGTTTTAGGTCTTTGTGGCCCTGTTTGCAGGGTACAACTTGAATCCCTAGGCCAACCCTTGCATCCATTCTATGTGGACTCCAGGACTCTGCCAGGCTGTGCCTCAAGTTAGCTGAGTTTATGGGGTGTGTTCGCCAGGGCACACGTGCCTGAACCCTGCCCTGGAACTGCCACACTGACACCAGAACCTCTGGGGGGTAGGGGTTGGTTATCTGTATATTTAGAAGGTACCATGCTGGGTATGAAAGAAACTAGGACCCTCAACCTTGGAGGTATTTGTTGAATTACATGGGAGTTTTTTGTTGTTTTTATTTCTGTTTTTGTTTGGGGCAGTACTGGAATTTGAACTTGGAGCCTCCAACTAGGCAGGCACTCTAGGACTTGAGTCCCCTTGTAGCCCCTTTCACTTTTAGTTATGTTTGGGACAGGGTCTTGCTTTTTGTCCAGGTTGGCCTGGTTGGCCTGGATCTTCCTATCTATGCTTCTGAGTATCTGAGATGACAAGTGAGAGTCATCATGCCAACTATTGGTTGAGATGGGGGTCACAAGAATTTTTTGCCTGTGCTGGCCTTGAACCACAGTCCTCCCAATCTCTGCCTACTGAGTAGATAGGATTATAGGTATAAACCACTACCTGGGAACTTTTAAAATGCTCAACACCCAAGCCACACTTTAGGCCTGATCATGTGGGAATCTGGGATGGGAGTCAGACAGCTTCCAGATGATTCCAGATACAGCAAGGGACAAGAGCAATAGTTTAGCATCTTTTTTTGTAGCTCTAGGGATCAAATCCAGAGCCTCAGACATGCTAGGCAAGTGCTCTGCCACTTAGCTATATCCAAGCTCCCTTAAGATCTTTTCTAATCTGAGGAAGATCTTGTACTCTGTAGAGCAGGGCTTCTGAAACTTTGGTGCACATAGGAGTCCCCTAGGGAACAGTCAAAACGCAGACTCTGACTCAGTAGGCCTCGTGTGGGGTGGAAGAGTTTGCCCTTATAATCAGCTGGTCCACACACCACACAGTGGGCTGCAGGACGGGAAGCACTGATAATTTTTCTTTAATTATTTGACACTGACAGTACAATGACTGCCGTGAGCCTGAACTTTAACAGACCTTGTCCATCCAGGGTGATTAATGGTATCTGGCAGAAGTTGAACAGAAGGCTTTGTGATTAAAAACAAAACAAATGTTTGTGCTACTTCCTGGGTCAGTCATAAGTGCTGCTCAGCTGAGAGAGATGAACCAGTACAGCCCCCGCCTTACCTGTTACTGTCATTGTCAGTCATCATAGAGGGCTGGCTTATCAGCCCTCTGGAGCCACCGTTTTAACAGTTTTTTTGGGTTTTTTTGAGGTAGGGAACACATTTTGTTATGCAAAAGAATTCAAGATCTCAGATTGTTCTGCCCCAAATCTGAAAGCTTATTGCAAGAAGGCTTAGATCATTTGCATTTCTTTTCCTGTGCCCACCCCAAAATATTTCATAGAAACCTGCTTTGTGCCCTGCCTGCTACTGGATGGTCACACAAATTCTCGTGTTGCTGCATCCCTGTTCTTGTATTGCCTGCTGAACACCTAGGCTGAACTTAGCAAACCATCAGCTCATATACCTTTAACCCAAAAGAGGTAAATCTTCTGCTATGCTACTTAAAGCACCACTGGGAACTAATGCACAGGCTGGCAGTCAGCCACCTTAAGAAGCATATTCACCCCCAGAGACATGTATACATCATTCAGTAGGAACTGCTGGTCTTGGACCTCAAGATCTCTGTCTCTATGTCTCTCTCACCCTTTGGCTTATGTTTAAATCAGTCAGCGCCCAAACTGTGAGCAAATCGAAGACTGATTTACCCCAACTTTTGCCTTCATTCCAAATAGCACAAATTGTTATTATGTTCTACTGTTAATTAACCACCTCTTAGAATTCAAAGTACACTTGGTTTCTTTGACTTTAATCCATCTGAGCCCCTCTCTCCTACTTAGATCCCAAGCTCTTGACCATGAGGCTGATATTGATCTGGCCATTGGTAAAAATTCCTAGCAGGAAAGTGGTAATAAGCTTTTATCAGCTCTCAAAGAGGGGATGAGATTCTGACATGTATATTGCCTGGCAGTGTGCTAAGTGCTCTTTTTATAAATAGGTGTAATCTTATCAAGAAATGGTGTTAAAAGGATTGGACGCCATAGGAAAAAGAGAACCTCAATCTAAACCTTTATTCCTTCTTCAAAATGAGTCATAAAATTTAAATAAACCTTTGGAACTTACAGAATAAGTAGGAAAAATCCTTCAGAATGTAGGGCTAGCTAGAGAGTTCTTAGGCTTAACCAGAGCATAGCCATAAGGGGAAAACTGATAAAGTGGACCTCATCAAAGTTGCTAACTTTTGCTCTGTGGAAGTTCATGTAAAGATGGTGAAAAGACAAGCTATGGCCTAGGAAAAAATATTTGTAAACCAACAAAGGACTAGTGTCTAGAATAGACACAGAACTCTCAAAACTCTGCCATAAAACAGCAAATAATTCAATTAGAGGACGGATTTAGCAGACATTTCACTAAAGAGGATATACAGTTGATGAAGAAGCTCATGAAGAAAATGTCCAACATCATTAGCAATTAGGGAAGTGCAAATTAAGCCACATTAAGTTATCACTGCATGCATCAGAATGGCTACAAAAAAAAGTGGCAATAGTGACATGCTGGCAAGGATGTGGAGAAACTATACCACTTATAAGTTGCTAATGGGATTGTAAAATGATGCAGTTATCCTGGAAAACAGGTGGCAGTTAAAAAAAAACAAAAACAAAAAAAACTAAACCTGCAGCCACCATGTGACACAGCAACTGTACTCTTGGGCATTGATCTCGGAGAAATGAAAATTTATGTTTACGTAAAATCAGTACACAAATGTCTTATTCATAATAGCAAAACACTGGGATCAGTCCAAATTTCTCCATTCAGTGACTCAGTAAACAAATGGCAGAACACATACCATGGAATACTACTCACAACAAAAAATGACCTGTTTTTGTTCTTGTCTTTGTTTTTAGTTTTTTGAGACAGGGTCCAACCTAGCCTGGACGTTACTATGTAACCCTGGCTGGCTTCAGACTCATGATTTTTCTGTTTTGGTCTCCAAGTGCTGGTATTACAGTCATGTGCTACCCCATCTGGCTAGGAGTAAACTTCTGATACACACAATATGGATAAATCTCTGGGAATTATGCTGAGTAGGAAAAACTCCCAAAAGGTTACGTATTTTCTGATTCCATTTACATAACATTTTTTTGGCAGTAGTGGGGTTTGAACTTAGGATTTCATACTTGCAGGCTAAAGCTGTATGGCATGAGCCATGTATCCAGCTCTGTACAGCATTTTTGAAATGATAAATTTTTAGAGTTGGAGGACAGATTAGAGGTGGCCAGGGCATAGGGCAGGGGGGTGAAGGAGTGAAGGGTGTGGTTATTGAGGGTAATAAAGACCTTGACTCTGGTGGTGGATAAAGGAACTTACGCAGGTTCCTATATGCACAAGATTGAATCTAAGGCTTTGTACATGCTTAGCATGCACTCTACCTTTCAACTACACCCTCAGTTTCACTATAAATACATGTCAACACACATACTCACACAGGAGGATAAATGCAGCTGGAGAACTCTGAATAAGACTGTCAGGTCGTCCATATTGAGGTTGTGATACTGTGCTGCAGTTTTGTAAAATGTTTCCATTGGGAAATCTGGACAAAGTGTACAAACATCTCTGTGAATTATTTCTTTTTCCTTTTTCTTTTTCTTTCTTTGTTCTTTTCTTTTTTCTTGTTTGGTAGTATCCCTTAGCACCCTTTTTTGTTTCAGCTATTTTAGGGATAGGGCCTCACATTTTTGGCCTCAGCTAGTGATCCTCCTGATCTCTGCCTCCTGAGTAGCTGGGATAACAGTGTGAGCCACCACACTCAGCCCTCTCTGAATTATTTTCTACAATGACATGTGAACGTACTGTTAGCACAATAAAAACAAGTATAAAACCATTTGCAGCCAGACCTTAGGAAGTCTTCAATATGGGAAGAAAAGGCATGTGTTAAGAAGGTAAGTATGGCTTGGGACATAGCTCAGTGTGTGTGAGGCCCTGGATTTGATCCCCAGCATCGCAAAATAAAGAATATAATAGTAATAAAACAAAAATGATAATAAGACTAATACACATTAAATATTAACTGTGTAATAAGCACTGTGCTGAGCATTATATGTACAAGATTTTAATCCTTAAGACACTTGGAGGTGTTATTATTTCTCTTTTACGGGTGGAGACACTGGAGCTCAGCGAGCTTACACAGTTTTTCCTACGCTCACAGGGTTAGAAGGTGATAGGGTAGGAACAAAACTCACTCAGTCCCTCCACCCTATACAGTGGTTCCTTCTTATTCACAGGGGATATACTCCAGGACCTCTGATGGGTGACTGAAATCATGGAGAGGACCCAACCTTATCATTTAATGTCTTTTCCATCATAACTAAGCATTTATCAGACACTGTGGCTGTACCTTTTGCAGTTTGAAGTGCAACAGCAAAACTAGCATGAATGGTTTACTCATTCACCATTTCACAGGTGAAAGATTTATTACTATAGGGCTTAGCAACCTCAACCTATGATTGCTTTTCTTCCCTTACTAAGAGCTTTCACCTTTCCACTTAAAGAAAGCACCTTCCAGCTTCGCTTTGGCTTGGCAGATGAACTGCCCACATCTCTATGTGTACACTTTGTACCCATTATTAAGTAAAATAAGGGTTACTCAAACATAAACACTGCAGTACCATAACAGTCAAACTGATAACTGAGATGGTTATCAAGTGACTAACAGAAGGGTAGCAATTGAGAATGATACAAAATTTTAAATGTATGAATTGTTTATTTCTGAAACCACAGAAAGCCAAACTGCAGGTAAGAGGCACGGGACTATTGTATGAAGAATTCAGACAAGAATGCTATGAGTTTCTCTGAAGAGAGAAATCACAGTTAGGGATGAAGAAAGCAATCTGCCACACTTTGGCCTTGAAAGTACCAGGAAGGCTGAGCTAGTAACATACTGGCAAAAGTACGCCAGACAAGAAGATGGACATTGTCCACCAGGTACCTGAGAAGATGCTACATTTTCCAGATGAGGAAAACAGTGTGCATGCCTGCTTCGCTTCTGAGAGATAGACAAAGGCAAAATGGTGGAAGGTCTTGAGTGCTTGGTGAATTGTGGTTAGATCTTCTGGATCTAATCAGCATTTTATGACAAAGGAATCCAAATCCAAGGTATGAATGGTTTAGAAAAAACGGATCCATTTCCAGGGCCAAAGAGGCAAGGGAAGCACATTGTATTAGTGGGAGCTAGAGATAGCATCCTGTATGAGAATGCAACCACAGAATGTACTCAGGAAAATAAAGGCTATAAAGTGGTTGAGATCAGAGAGCATTAGAAACACACCTAACGAGGCACTTAATCTCATATGTTACAGGTACTTACTCATCCAATGACCCAGTGCCCATTATGTGGCAGGCACTATTCCAGATACCTGGGATTTATCAGTGACAAAATACACTTAATAAATTATCTTCTACCGAGGAGCTCTCCTTCTATGATTGGTGCTAATTCCTGGTCGGGAAAATTCTTGACTCCCAGAATCTGAGGATAGAAATACTGTACACTTGTGATCTCATGATCCCAAACAGAAATGCAAATCTCTCTGGGATGAAGCTGAGTGGCTATGCAAAAGGACAGACACAGCACTTCTGATTTAAGAGCAAGGATGATCTTACCCCAGTGTGGCTGGGGAAAGAAACTTAAGATGGGCGGATTGTCAGGCTTTCCTCTGAGTTGGATCAGGAAAGCAAGCTCAAAACCAAGGTGAAGAGTTGGCAGTGTGACCCTTGAAGAGGATTCCCGTTAGCCTGGGGCACCCTCTCTGTTTTCCACTCCCAAGGTGGAATTAATTTTGTAATCTTCCATAATGTAGACAAACCGGAGACTTTCCAATCCCAGCTTGGGTGGGTACTATTTCAAGACAAATTGTAACAAGATGGCCTTTCACTGTAAAAGAGAGACAGGAGGCAGGAAGTAAATACACCTGGATACATGTTTAAACGGGAGAGATTCTGCAAGAAAGCCTTGGTTGTAAGACAGAAAATTAGAGAGATGGAATTTTTCTCAGATTCCTAAAAGCACTATGCAGATGAAGATAAGATACTAAAAGCAGCTACTCACTTTCTGCAAAAAGACAGCTCAAGGTAAGTGAACCACCCAAGACTCAAGAGTGGCAAAATGTGTTAGTATTACCCATAACTCAAGATTTGTAGTCATTTTTAACTCTTTAGGCTGAAAATAAATATTTAAAATGTCTTTGAATTTAGTTATGGAAAGGTGCACTAATCTATTTCTTTTGCTAGGCACTATTAAAAAGAGTTTCATTAAATCCCAACAACCCCTACATTTCTATGTCAAATTTGCACTGACATTTTGTCATTTGCTATCACCTTGGTTGTATTTTACAGTGTGCAAGAAATACAGGCATCTTCTACAATTAAATAGTAACTTTTTGAATGGGTAAGAGAATCTGCATTTTCAAATGTGCCAATTCCTGTGGCAAAATTTTTTTGTTTTAGTCCAAGGAAAATAAATGCCACAGGTCTAAAGATCCCATTTTTAACTTGAAGCTGCACAGAACTGCTCTTGAATGTCCAGCTTCCATTCAAGTTTCTAGCTGTCCCTTGAGAGGTCAGTTCTGCTAACGACCTGCAAGGTGAGACATGTTCCCACTCCCTGAGAAAATGCAAGTTCTTTGTTTGGTTTTCTGAGCAGGAATGTTCATGGTTCTGGGACAATTGCCTTAGTCACCGCACAATGCCCAGGTCAAGGTGAGATGGATATATATTCATGAATGTTTATGAGAGAGGGTAGTAAGCAGAAGAGTTCCATAAGATCTCTGATGGATTCTACACAATAAATGACCTTGGTCCCATTTTATTTAGCTACACTTCCAGTAAATGAGTGAGCCTGTTGGCCACAGGGACTCTTTAGGGTACAAGCTGAGGATGGTCACAGGGTTCCTTCCTTCCATGAATTGAAAATTTCACCAGTTGAGGGAACTAGAACTTGCCTACCACAATGGTGAGTCTAAAACTGACACTGTCAATAGCTCCCTTCCTTTCCACTTTATAATAAAAGTGATTTGTCCAATGAAACACATGCTAAGTGGATAAACAACGATGAAAATGCACTTAGCTTTGCAATGAAGAGCTTTTTATGAATAGAAAGGAAATACTGTATTTACTGACATGAAATAGTAACACTGACACTTTATATTAATATTTGGCTAAACCACCTCCCTAGATGTATTTTGGGTCATCTGTGGTCACCAGTGTGTGAGCTGCTAAGAACTAAATAGGGTCTAAATTGGCTCACCTGCAAAAAGTAAAGTCTAAATGTGGTTTTATCTAGCTAAATTGACCTGCAGGAAGACAATAATTCGCTCAGTCAAAAGCTATCTCAGATCTGGAGATTTGTAGATCAGCTATTTTTGTGACAGGATCAGGGTCTTTTGAAATCAGTGTATGAATTTCTTCTTGTTTCACAAAGCACTCAATAGTTGTGTCTTGAAGAATATTTTTAGAAAGTCTTCTGTAAAAATAGTACCAGATTCTTATTGCAAGTTTGGGGGAAGGATGCACATGAAACAAAGTAAAAATAATTGATGGAAGTCAAATCTTTGTCATGGTACAGCACCAGTCCAAAAAGTCCATTTGGAACTCTTTAATATAAGAATATAATTAAAAATAAAAGTGGCAAATTGATCTCAACATGCTTTGTGCATTAATTATTCCTATGAATGTAATTCCATCTCTTTAACATCAGTATTAAAAGTACCCCCAAATCAGCATTAGGGGAGAATGTATTTTTTTCCTGGCAGGATATTCTTGGCCTCTTTTATATTTTGTAGTCTATGAAAAGCAAAATAAAGCAAGTATCCAATCAAAAACAAGTCCCCAGCACAGCAAAATCGACTTTGTCTACTTTCTCCAGCGTCACAGAATGAATCCTAGAAGTCTTTCACATACACTGACATCCTTTCATTTGGACTATGAATTCCAATTAAGCCAAATGCACCTAAAAGTGAGCCCCCAAAAATACTTTTTCCCTGTAATGGGTATTCCCAAAACATTTGCTTGAGAAACTTTCTAAATAGTGAACACTGCCTAGTAAAACACATGCAGTAGACAAAATATCAGGTTTCTTTTTCCAGCTGTCCAGAATCCCATTAGTGCTCTCACTTCTATCAGTCTTTTGCTATAATTAGGATGGCTTAGGGTTTATCTGGGCTTTTTTTCAAAACCAGATTTCCTTCCTAGCAGCAGCAGCAGCAGCAGCAGCAGCAGCTGTCATTCACAAGTACCCTGATGGTACTGGGAGACTTATTTTGATTTGCATTATGGTACAAGAATCATGTCTATGAAGTGAAAGAAAACACACACACACACAGTCCTGCACACATGCATGCAAATCACTTTTTTGCTTTAATTTTTATAAAGGGGTCTTACCTGAAGATGAGCACTCTGGTCTGGAATCTGGTGTGTATCAAATAAGCCATTAACCTGCATCACTTCTCCCTCGAAGCTTGTGTCCCTTTCCTTGGAAAGTGAGTCTGCAGGGAGTGGAACTGTTTCCATGTCTCGCTCTGCGGAGGATGAAATTGCACATGGCTGTGCATGGGAGTGGGAATTCCGGCAAGGAGCTCCAGCTTTGGTGGGTAGAGTCTCTCTTTGATGGCTCCGGTTTAGGGGGTGCTGCTTGGGTTCCTTGAGGAGGGGATTAAAGATGCCATCTGGGGCGCTCTCTTTGTGGGTCAGCTTCTTAGTGTTTCCCTTCATTGCCGACCACCACACTCTGGTGGGTCTCTGGGGGCCCCTCCTGAGGACTGCATGCTTTTCCTCTGGTCTTTTCTCAGCCAGGCTCTCTGAACCCTGCCTCATCCCTGACTTATCTGATCCCCCAGACAAGGGCTTCACCTCTGCCTCTGTCGCTGCCTTATCCATGGTTAGCAGATTGTCACTGGGAAATTCCTCTCCTGCTTGGTGTCTGTCTCTGGTTTCTCCTGGAATTCCTGGACAATCATCTTCAGCAGCCTCAGAAGCAGTGGGGAGTGGACAACTCCCCTGGCCGGTCACCGTACCCATTCCATCCTGGTGAGGTCCCAGAGTAAGAGTCATCCCTGTTTGCAGGGATGAGGGACTGTGCCTAGAGACTCTATCTCTGACCCCTACTTCTTGGGGTTGTGAGTGATAACCACAGACGGCAGTGATGGCAGCCATGGGCCTCATGTCACCTGACACCTGAGGCCCACAACCCATTTCACGGAGGAAATGCTCACACCCACCCAAGTCACACTCACTGAATTCCATTTCTTCGTCATGGCTTTCTAATAAAAAAACATGCTCAGTCCCCTGCAGGCTCTGTTGCCAAATTGCATTAGAGTAATCTGTCATAACATCGGAACATTCCAGATACTCCAGGTCATCATCTGAAAACTCCTCCATGTAGGTTAGGGTTATCTCTGGGCAAAGTTCATAGTCGCTGTCAGAGTCTTCACTGGAAACCTGGTGCTTGTTGACTGAGGCGCTGTCACCTGGATAAATGCATGCGATTGCCTCGGACAGCGGTACGCTGAAGCTAATGTATTTCTGTGCTTTGGGGTTTTCATGACTAGAAGCGATGGCTTCCTCACGAGGGCCATCATCACTTAGACCACCATCCACTAACGGTGAGGCTGTGGGACACACTGTCCTGTAGCAACATACATTGTGTTTGTCCGGAATATTATTTGAATTAAGGAAACTTTCTTCTGTGTTATTTGGATCATAAGCTTCTGCCTTTGGTATTGTTCCTTTAACATCCAGGGGATTTTCAGAACTGGGAGCAATAATGTCATGATTGGCCAATACCTGGGGTGAACATATGGGGCTGAATTTGCGGGGGGAGGAATCAGGTGGTGGGGGATCCCCCCAGGAGGCATGTTCTTCTTCTTCCTTACAAGGATGCTCTTCTTCATACGTCTCTGTTTCACATTTCCACCCCATGACCGTGCCATGTCTCAGGTCAGGAGAGCATTGTGGGTTCTCTGATGAAGACTTGACCTCCAGGGAAGCAGAGCAGCAGATCATCCCCAGACAGCTTTTAGCAGAGACTTGATAAACAGCAGCATCACTTCGGGTGCAGCTAGGATGAAGAGAACGTAGGGGTAAGTCTGGATCTGCATGCCGCCACTGCTCATTGACTGTGGGGTAAATGGCTATCAAGGGGCTGTACACTCAGATCTGTGGTGTCCCTGGAACAGGGCTTGCAGTCAGGGCAGCTGGCCCCTGGGCTCCGGCTATCCTAAGAGCTGAAATCCTGGGATGCTTAGAATTTTCCTACAATCTTACCCCAAATGAAAATGCTGAGAATTTCTTAAATGGGAGAAATGTTTGAAATTCTAATTTATTATTTTTGCCTTTTGAGTCATTTTTATGTTGTGGTGTGGGAATTCAAAAGAGGATTCTTTTTCTGGAGTGAGACATTGTACACAAATAAGTAAAGTAAAATAGTGTCAACAACTGTTCCTTTTAAGTTCATGTGAGAGGGCATGTTTCTTGCCAGGAGTTTGTAAAGATAACACCATAATAGTGTTATATGTATGGAAGCCAGTGCCATTTCCTCCTTAATTTGATGTCACTAAAAAATCTAAATCACAGCCATGAGCCCCACTGGCTGGAAACTCATGTCCACATGTCATCCTGACTAACATAGAACAAGCCAGGTGTTCGGCTTTGGCCCAACAGGGAAGAAACAGAATCCTGGATCAGACTAAGCCTGCATTCCCTGTTCCAAGAGGGATGGCACTCCTGTGGTTCCTCCCTATAGTGACTGGAGCCACATGGAGACTTGCTTTATTGACTCATTTCCTTCTAGGACCCTTCACCAGGCTCTGCCTATAAAGGTTCGTTACACTTGTATAAGTTATATTTATTTATCCCACTTGACCTCCTTGTGACATTGTCAATCTCCACTATGCATCATCCAGTTTAGAGGGCAGCAAACATTTTCAGAAGGCAGGAGTTGTAGGTCTGGCTCGAACTTGGAAACAATGCTTGTATCTTCATTGACTGTTCTCTGTGTAAAATATGTACAAAGTTCTAACTGGGGAGGGGTGACTGTTAGACACAGACAGATACTGTCATCCTTGTCCTTTCTCTTCCTCACTGGAAGGAACCCTTTGCTAAGGCCATAAGCCTTCAATTGTTGGGTGGTCGCTCACACAAGCCTCACTTTCAGAAACCATAGACTAATTCCAATGTCGATAATGTTTTGTTTTGTTGGTGACCTGGCTCCACTATGGCTTGGGCTTGACCATAACCCACATCTGATATCTGGCTCTGTCTCAGTCAACAGTACAAGCAGACTGAAATTCAAGGCAACTTTCTGGAGGAAATAGTACCTGTTCCTGTTTATTTCACAAACCCATTCAGGCTCAAATGAGAAAAATCAGCATAAAGGGGCCAGATATATTCTCTTAAGACTCAAATGAGATATATTCTCTTAAGATATATTATATTCAGATATATATTCAGATATATTCTCTTAAGACTGTAAAACTACCAAGACCAAGTATCCTCTGCTTCACCAGTGGTGGACAGAAGAATCACCAGAGAACTCTGCTAAAAGTAGCTACATCAGAATCCCTGGGTAAAGAACAGAGAATCAGATTCTAAAGATCCTGTGCTATTCTAATGCAGATTGTCCTCCACATCTACTTTGGAAACATCCCTTTCTCATCCTCATAAATTAGGAGATGGTCTCCTAATTTTTTGGTTAAAACCAAAAATTTAGCTGAAGAAAAGTACTTAGTTGCAGTTCCACATTACACACATCATTCCCTTCACAAAACTTTTGTGATTAATTCTTGGAGATTTGGCCTTAGTTAAAAGTTAAGTTATAGGGGGTATAAAAGAACATTATGGACTCTGGAAAACTTCCAAGTCATTCAGATTTCCTGACTTAGCCAGGGCATGCACCCTCTGCCGAGAAACCAACTCTTCTGAAGGTACCATGACTTGTGTGGAAAGAAGAGAAAGAAAATGAGGCAAAGAGAAAGATGCAAAGGGTCAAGTAAGAAAGGATAGGAATACAGATGATTCTCGAGACTCAAGGAGAGAAAATGAAAAGAATTTTAGAAAAATACAGAGAAAATAATTAGGTTAAATATATTTAACTTAGTGACTAAATAAACAGATTGGAAATTGTCATGATTTAGTGATATTTAATTTTATGCACCATGTGTTTTAGCTGATAGAAGATTTACAATCCATCCTAAGTATACTAAATAAAGTGGAAAAGCAACTGGATTAAGCATAATTAAGTTCTCACTGGTTAATGAATGCCTATGAGTTATGTTTAGTGGTTGACACATCCTTCATAATTATCTCTAAGCATCCTACAGACGATGGGGAGAAAATCAGGCAAGGAACCCAACATCTGTTAGACTGTGTTAAACAGTCTAGCTAGCTGCTTCCTATGTGGGAAAATGAGACTTAAAGGAATCTTCCCAAAATGGCAAGCTAGGAAACCATAGAGCTAGAATAAGCAAACAGAGCCCAGAGTTGTGGGACTCTGAAGCGTAGCTCTGCTCATGCTGGTAGAAAACTGACATTCAGAGAAAGGAAATTGTGGCAGTAGGGAGAGAATTGTGCAAATGGTGTTTCTGTCCTATCTCCATCTTGATTAGTTGGTTGGCAAACGCCTGGAGAGTATGTGCTTGACCCAGCATTATGTTAGGACCTGGAGATGATGGGGAGTCGGGGTGGGGAGGGGAACGGGTGTAAGTAATGAAGTTGTGTGAGACATCAGGTTTAGCAATTAACTTCTCAAGAGAGCCTAGTAGGTCAGCTCCAGGCTAAGCTATACTTTGCACAGGGGAAGGGGAAATGACGCTGACAAAGGGACTTTGGTGATGCTAGGCTAGTGGAGGTGTACAATCTTCACAACATGCTGGCAGAAGACCTGTGTGCCCCACAGTGATCTGACAGGAATGCAAAAACATCCAGAAGAAATTCCCTGAACAATTAATCGACTTCCCTCCTTGGTATCTTTTCTTTTGGCCGAGGGAAGCAGTAACATTCTGCCACCCTGCTCAGAAAGTCTTGAATGAATTCTCTAGGATCTTTTTAAGTTAATCATTCCCTTATTAACATAAAAGAGGTCCATGTTACTATAACTGCTGGGGCTTCTTGTGAGTTTGAACCCCCAGAATCAGCCTAAACTAGAGGTTCTGAAAGCATTTGACATCAGGACTTGTCAGACTTTAAAAATGGTTGAGAATGACAAAGAACTTTTATTCTTAGCTTATAGCTTGTATCTTATATTTAGCACATTAAAATTAAAACACAAATGTTAAATGTTTATTAATTCTTTTAAAAATAAATTCATAATGCACTAACATAAATAAATGTTTATGAATAACAACTATATTTTTCCAAAACAAAACAAAATGTTATGGCATTATTTGACATTGTTTCAGATATCTTTAATAGGCTTAATGGAAGACCACTGGATTTTTACTTCTATTTCTGCATTTGATTGTTTCAAATGAAGTATGTGAAGACAATTTGACCTCACATAGATACACATAACAATGCCAGAAGGAAAGGAGACAGGGAAAGAGTCAGGAAGATTATTTGAGGAAACTGGAAGTCCCTGGTCAAGAGAAGAGACTGAATGATAGTTTGAAATTTCGGATTTTATCACTGGCAAGAGATACTTTTAATTTTCCTTAGAGTTCAAACTTAACTTTGTTCATTACTGAGAAAATATCAGCCAAATACCCAAGGCTGAATAACCATCATTTGCCCACTGTTCTTTCATGTAAAGATTGTACTCTGTGAAGAAAGTGGCCAGTTCTCCTGCAAGTTAGACAATAATGCAGGTGCTTTTCTCAATCAACTCTAGGTAAAGTAGCAGAGTGCACATGTAGATGTCCCATTTGAGCACATGGGTATTAAAAGGACCTTTACTGAGTTATCAAGATTTAATAAAAGTATCTATTTTTTACTGATGCCTGAAGGACAATTAATTATCAAGTAAAACTCTGTTGTTTTAAACTATAACTATACTCAGTGAAGAATTTGATGACAGTTTGGTACTGCTGCCTTGATTCATACAAAGGCACCAATCAATTTCCCCTCCAATGCTTTTTGCCATCAGTGTTCATATCAACATAGAGAAAAAGGCAAATGGTATTTGAGTATTTTTATGATAATAGTTTTGACCTTATAGAACCCCCAGAGGTTTTAAGGAACCACTGGAGGCCCATGGAAAACTGGAGAACCTTTGGCATAAGCTAGTCACCAAGGGAAGCTGGAACATACAGCATCTTCTCACGGCACAGCACTGGCTATCAAAGGAGGGGCCTTCGCTTGGTGGGTAGGTTTGTTGCTTGGTATGATCATTTATGTGCCCTCTTAGGCAGATGACTTAAAGTTTTTGGTTTTCCTGATTTACAAAGGGGAAAGACCTATGTCTGGACTCCATTCCCAAAGATTCTGATTCAATGCTTAATGCTAATGCCTGTGTGGTTTAATTTAGGTAAGAGAAGGTGGCTTTCATCAAATTTGAGAGGGCTAATCCTCAAGTTCTTCAGGACTCACCAATTTAGCAGGATTTTGTACTTTGGAAACAAGGAGTAAAAATGTGAGAACCAAGAGGGACAAGAAGCCACAGGCATTTAGGTAACCCTATCAAATAGGAATGTGAAGACAAGGCATTAGGAAAGAGAAAGTATGTAGAAAGGGCAAAGGTAGATATAGACTTATTTTTTCTAGTTACCAGTACAAGGTCCTCATCAAAACTGGTATATTTTTAAATCTCTACATTTAATCTTTAACTGTTATCTCCACAGTCATCAGTATAGTACTCTCAGGGTGTTGTGTGCTCATATTCAATATTCATACATCCTATTGGTCATGAAGATGGGTGACTCCACTGGCACAAGTAAACCTAAAATCAGGATAGGAATTCCCATGTGGACTGAAGAATGGATCAGCTCAGCCATGGCTGCTGCTCTCCTGCCTATGGTCTACGCTGATGCCATGTCCCTGCTCCTAAACCATTTTCCCAGTAATACTAAAATTACTGAAAGTCAAACTGTTCCATTTGACCAGGAGCCCTGAAGACAGAGTTAGAGGACAGGCTAGAGATAAGATGTGGAATCTCTCTGGACCTTAGATATTATACAGCCACCATCCTGCATCATGGCCATTCCATTTTATTAGCATCCTACCTTCCAGTGGAAGTAAACAAGATCTGAGAAAGCAATGTCTGCAGGGTTTCACCTGTGTCCAGGAACACAGGGGTGGGGAATATCACTGAAGTTTCCACTGGCTGTGAATTGAGCCTTGCTTACCCTTGCTGCAGGGAGGGGTAAGAGGACTCAATAAATAACTACACAATGACATCTGTGTCCTTGTTTTTAACACCACGCTAAGGTCATAATATTTTCTTAGGCTATATTTTATTACCTGCCTAACTGATCTTAATTGAATTATTCAGAATAACTGAAGAAATAAGGAAGGCTTTGGTGATTTTGTTTTATGCTATACGACAGGGCTTTACCTTCTAAGGCCATGGCTTTGGTTTTTTTCTAAGCCCAAAAAGCTATGTGTATGTCACAGAAATGAAAAAATTATAATATAAGAAACACATAGAATTTCTTGATCATGACCAGAGTTGAGAAAAGAGGGCTCTTGCTCTCCAAACTCCATGTGGCCTGTGGTCCCATATGTCCAACTACATATACCTAGCTTGAGAAGGGAACAAGAAGTTAGTATGAGACTTGATTTCTCCCCTGGGGAAACTGCCAACATTATAAAGATAAGGCTTTCAGATATTAAATAGGTAGCAGTCTGGGATTTACAAACTCTATTTTCATCAAACTCCAAAAGGCAAATTGAGGCAGTGAGTGCTTAGGGTAGTTAGGAGGGGAGAGGTCAGGGTGGCCTGGATCTCTAGGGAACAAAGCCAGTGCAGGGAACTTGAACCCAGCAGGGAAGGATTAAGCTTTGGCTTTGGGAAAGAGGGGAGGGCATTCCTGGCAGATGTAATGGAGCTGGAATAAGCAGGTCATGTGGAGGGTCAGTAAAGCAAGTTGCTGGCATGGAAGTCCCAGCTAACTGGGGTTAGGGGAGATGACCTTAAGGACAGGAACAGTAGGCTGAGCAAAGACACTGAGACAGACTCAGAGCACCACATGGGAGGAAACTGCATAGCAGTTTTGACTCTTCACCTAAGTGCAATTCTGAGATGATGAAGTCAGTGCAGCATCATGGTTAAGGGACAGACGTGCAGCAAATGTGCCTGGGATCACACACCATGAGCGATGTTGGATAGTTACTTAACAGCTCTGGACAATGACTGTACCTATGCCAGTGGGGTGATATGAAGATTATAGGAGTTAATTCCTATAAAGTGCTTAAAGCAGAGCTTGGCACACAGCAAGCCTGATATCAGTAGTTCTCAGTCCTGGCTATGCATTAGAATAACTTAGAGAGCTTTTTAAAAATAATAGTGCCAGGGTAGTGTTCTATACATCATGATCCCTTTGTTTAGATTCATTGAATGGACCCTACCAAGAGGGATCCCTTTGTAAACTGTGGACTTTGAATGACAATGACATGTCACTTTGAATGACAATGACATGTCACCATACATTTGTAGACTTAAAAAACATACCACTCTGGTGAGGGTGAAGATCGTGGGGGAGCCTGTGCCTGTGGGGGGGAGTATATAGGAAATCTCTATCTTCTGCCCAATTTTGATTCAAACCTAAAACATTTCTAAACAAATGAAGTCTAAGGCTGGCAGGGTGGCTCAAGTAGTAGAGTGCCTGCCAAGCAAGCATGAGGCCCTGAGAAAAAGAGAGAGAAGGAAGGAAGGAAGGAAGGAGGGAGGGAGGGAAGGAAGGAAGGAAGGAAGGAAGGAAGGAAGGAAGGAAGGGGAAAAAAAGGAGTCTACTTAAAATAGTACAGTGTCAGGACCACCAGGAAAGATAAGCATCAAGCAGCACCTCAGGGGGAAAGTGCCATGGGTATTTTTTAAAGCTTCCAGGTGATTTTAGTGAGCAGCCAGCACTCAGAAGTACTGAACTAAGTGATCGTTAGACCTTGGTCAATTGAGCTTGAGAATCAGCAAGTCAGGGTCTTTTCCTAAGGATGTATCAGGAGTGGCTTCCTGGTTCTCAATGAGTACAAAAGCACTTCACTTTCGATGATTTTCTGAGCCCCCAGGAGTAATGTGAACCCACCAGAAATTCTTTGAACATGAAATGAGCAAAGTGGGGCTGGACATGGTAGCTCATGCCTGGAATCCCAATTATTGGGGAAGACAGGAGATAGGAAAACCACAGCTGGAGGCCAGCCCAGGTAAAGTTAATGAGACCTAATCTGAAAAACAAACTAAAAGCAAAAGGCTTGGGGAGAGACTCCAGGAGCAGAGCACTCACCTAGCAAGTACGAGGCCCTGAGTTCAATCCCCAGTACCACGAAAAAGAAAAAAAGATATGTGCAAAGTGATTTTAGAAATCACTGGAAATTACTACCACTAGACTTAATTACCCTTGTTATCAAAGGGCCAGGTAATTAGAAACAGTCTCCACCTCCACAAGTACTAGAGTACCAACCTAGTATAATGTTCCAGAAGTCTCATGAAGCATGGTGACGATATAAAAAAAAATCCTAAGTTAAATTGTGAATTTATTCTATGAAACACACAGCCCCTAAGAGCAGGACGGAGGATAATGTACCACTAGACAGGCCATAGTAGGTAGTCACAGTGTTCAGTGGCACAAGTGTCACTAGCCAGTGAGCCCAGCGTACTTCGGAAAAGCCAGGTAGCATAGCGTTCTGAAAGAATGATACTGCTAATGCATCAAACACCAACATCACTAAAACCAAACTATGCATGTTCCTACCCAAACTGCTTCTCTCAAAAACGCTGCCATTCCATTCTTCCAACTACTCAGGCCCAAAACACTGAAGCCTGACTTTCACTCCCCTTCTGCATCCAGGGCAACAACACTCATGTTGGACATAGTCACTTCTCTGACTTCTCCAGGACCCCCTGACCAAAGCTACAATCACCTCATCTGAGTTCCTGCAAAGGCTACTCGCTTATCTCCCCACCATCCCGACCTCTGTGCAGACAGCATACTCACAGCACTGCAGCCAGAGTGATCTTTTCAAAATTATGCCAGAAAATATTACGTCTCTGCTTAGAAATCCTCCAGTGCATCCCCATCTCGTTCAAAATAACTTCCAAGTCCTGATCAGCTGCCATGACCAACCAGACTCTACAATCTTGCCTTCTCATCTCTTGGATTCAGCCACAATGGCCTGGAGTGTTCCTACCTTTAGGCTTCAGCCCTTATCACTATTCCCTTGTTCGAGAACATTCTTCCCCCATATAATCACCACATCATCCTTCTGCCCTTCCTCGTCCCCTCTCTGCTTGTAGCACCCCATCAGAGAGACCTCCCTTCCTTACCCCACTTTCCCTCTCCTTGCCTCCTTTTGCTCTTTTTCACCAGAAACATTGCATAGTTGCTGGCTTGCTGAATGTCTCATGCCCCATATTATTTTTATGCCAGGAGATCAGGGACTCTTGTGTTCATTGCTATTTCCCCAGGGTCTAGAATGGTCCCTAGCACAGAGTAGGCCCTCAGCTAATCCTCACTTTTGAATAAAGTCCTTGCAACTACTCCTTTTTTGAGTTATATTCCAGCCTGGACATTAGTAGATTTTATTTTCTGGGACAGCACTGATAGCATGAGGTGCAGTGGGCAATGTAAAAACTCAGGGTCCTGAGAAGCAGAATACTTGGGTTCTAAGCCTAGCTTTGCTCCTAACTAGCTGAGTTATTTTGAATGGGTCTCATGATTTCTCTGGGCATTGGGTGGCCTGTAAAGTGTAAGTAGACCAATAGATTTGACAAAAAAAAACAAGCAGAATTTCTTCCAAGGTGGGGGATGGGATGGGTTGAGCATCAGGATTTGCTTTCTTTTTTAGTTTCCCAAGTGCCATATTATTGGAATGGGATAATTCTTAGAACCGGCCTTCTCCTGCTTAGCCATGCACATGAATCCACCAGGAGCTCATTAAAAGTCCAGGCTGGGATTGATTAGGTCTGCAGCTGGGGATGGGTTTCTGCCATTATATCAAGCTCCCAGGGGATGCTGATCCTGATGGTCCCAAATCAAGCGGCAAAGTCAGAGTTGCTTCCAGTTCTGTGGCACCAATGAGCCTATGAAAGCCCCCTTTATTAAATTCTCAGAAAAATACCAGCTGTCACTTGACTTGCTGCTCAATTTGGGCTGAGTTCCTAGGCAGTTCCTGCAAGCTGCCACCACCACCCCTACACCACAACTCTTGCTGTTGAGTTACTTTTGCTGTAAAAAAAAAAAAAATCATAGCAAATCTAATTTCTGAACCAAGACAGGAGGAAGGAGAAAATCAGCAGAAGACTTCTCTCTCTCAAAAGCTGGCTTACCTAGCATGCAAGAGGTCTGAAGTTCCATCCCCTGGTACCATACACAAATAAATAATAAATAGCAGACCAAGAGACTTGCCCTCAGGGAGAAAACCTGTCACAATTTAATTGCTTTTCTCTGCTTGCTGCTCTGTCCTCAGGGCCTGCATGCCTGCTGTGACCTTCTTCGTCTTCTTAATAGACATCTTGTTGTGCCTCTGCCACACTGCCATCTTGATGCCCACTGGGCAAGTGAAGGCAAAGCAGCAACTGGCAGATGAAGGGGAGAGCAGGAGGGCAGCATGGCACAGGGGTGGGGTGGGGTAGCAGCCCTGTGTTAGAGATTCCCTAACTAGCAGCTCTGACAAGAAGAACCTTCACCTGCTGGAGCAGCAGCCTAGGGAACAGAGGGTGACAAGGACAAAAAGGGCCAGCCACAGAATGACCAGAAGCTCAGACATCCCGCAGTTTAAATGGTGACAAGAGCAGCCAACAGAGTGGCCTTTTTCCACAGAGACAGCAGGAGGCCTTTAAAAACTGTTCTGTTTTCACAATGCTCTTGAACAGGAGTGCCTTTAACTACCAAGAGGGACAGTAATTCAAGTCATGTCCCCAGGCTCAGATGGCTGTGCATGGAATACTCTTCCTCTCTCCTCAAACCAGGGTCAGAAGAGTAGAACAAAAGCACTGGATGCATCTGCAACTCTTTCTACAAATCTTTATTGAAGAAACAGGCTAAATGCTAGAGGTATAGCAGGGACAAGGCTCACAGATCTGTGGCACTTGCATTCCATGTGAGTCCCATGCCAGTCAGGGACAAACAAATAAATATACACCATGACCGGGAACAACCCACGTGTCATCAACAGGTGAACAAACAACAAATTTTAATAGATCCAAACACTGAAGTACTGCAACACTACTCAACAGTAAAAGGAATGAGTTATAAACATGTCAAACAACATGGATGATGCTCCTAATTATTATGTGGAGGGAAAGACACCAGGGACAAGAGAACACAGCCTGTGATCTCTTTTATAGAAAATTCTAGAAAATATAAGTGAGACTATAGGGGCAGAAAAAAGCAGATTAGCTGCTATTTGGGGATGAGTGAACAGAGAGGGGCAAGAGGTGGGATTATAAGGGTACTAGAGACTGAACTCAGAGCCTACAGCCTGAGCCATGCCCCAAGTCCTTTTGCTTTTAGTTTGTTTTGCAGATAAGGACTAGTACTAACTTTGCCTGAGATTGACCTCAGACTTCAATCCTATCTTTATCTCCACAGTAGCTGGAATATAGATGTCCATTACTGCATCTGCCTAGAGAAATCTTCTGAGGAGGCTAGATGTATTCATAATCTTGATTGTGGTGATGGTTTCATTGGATGTATGCATGTGTTAATGCTTATCAAACTACACATATACACATGCATATATAGCATATATAGTACACATATCATGTCATACGTTCAGTGAAACATTAGGTGATTTTGTGCAGAAACCTGAAGTCAGAGAGCTAGCCACAGAGTTATGTGGGGAAAGTGCAAGTAGAAGTGTGCTACTAGATCTAATCTACATCTTTGAGCTCTGTAATGGTTCAGAACTGAGTTCATGCTTTAACATTTGAACTACACAATTGCCTGAGGCTCCATATGCCATCTATCTTTACATCTCTACTGCCCATCCATGTAGAGTCCATGTCCTGGCTTGTGCCTGGCTTCTTAGCACCTATACAAGGAATTGTCACAACACACTAGCTCTAGAGCTCAGTCCTAGGATTCTCATCAAGAATTCAGAGATGTGTTTGATCCAATCTTCTCTAAAACACTTTGGTCAGGCAGCCTGATTCCCACTTCATACTCTCATGACCAAGAGGGATTGATTCTGACAACACACAGGGGAGCTCAAAGTAAAAAGAGCTACCATTTACTTAGCCTTTTCTAAAGCACTTTTTAAAGAGACTATCTTATGTGTGTCACCTCATTTGATCTTACCCAGCCCTGCAAGGTAGATCCTACTAGTGTTTATAAGTATGGAAAGTGAGTTAAGCAACCTGGTCTAATAAGAGATGGGGCCAAGACTTGAATGTAGGCAGTCTGATTCAAAACTGGCCCGTGAGTACCCACACATGATCTCAGAGAGTGTTGCAAATCCCTGACTCTGAACCAATAGGCCCCTGTCCACCCACTACTGGCCTATCCCTAACCTGTCTCTGCACATGGCAATGAAACCTTTCATGTTTGGATTGGTGGTGTAGACTGAACTGTGTCCCCTACCCCAAATTTGTATGTGGAAGTTGTAACCCCCATCGTAATGGTATTTGGGAATGGGGCTTTGTGGAAGTGATTCGGTTCAGATGAGGTCATGAATTGATATCCTAATGATAGGATTAGTGCCCTTACAAGAGTGCTCTCTCTCTCTCTCTCTCTCTCTCTCTCTCTCTCTCTCTCTCTCTTTCTCTTGCCCCCCCTCCCCCACCCTCCCAGTACTGAGAAATAGCCTTCAGCAAACCAGGGCAAAGACCCTCACCAGAACCTGACCACATTGCACCCTGATCTTGAACTTCCCAACCTCCAGAACAGTAAAGAATACATTTTTTGTTGTTGTTATTTAGGCCAGTCTGTCTATGGTATTTTGTTAAGGAAGCCCAAGTTGACTATGACAGGTAGAATCAGAACATCCCATGTCCAAATCCCTGTTATAGGCCATACCATTATTTGCTTCATATGGAGGGTGATCTGGAGAGGATTCAGAGTGGTGGCCTTTTCTTCCATGTGAATGGGAGTCCAGCTGAGGCCTGGCCTGGTGTCTCAGGAGCTATGGGATGGGAGGTACTGAGATCTGCTAATGTTATGGGACACAGAGACAAGGGAACCCTAGCATGTGTTTCAGAGGAGGCAAGTCAGGAAGTCAAGGTGACAGAGCCCAGAAGAAGACTAGGGAGAGGTATACAGGACAAGGCAAACATAGTTCACAGAGAACTCTACCACAGGATGAGGGGTGGAGCAGGGTCAGGAGAGATTCTGAACATGAATGTGCAACAGGGAGGGACTTGGTGTCTTTCATGAGATGCCCTCAGCTGTAAACATGAGGGGGAAAAATCAGGCTGGGTCAGGATAAAGACATATTCTGTCAAGTGTGTCTGCTCCTGTCCCAGTGAAGCTAGGGAAAAGCCATTCCTTTCAACTCATAGGCCTGATTTGGTTCCAGCTCTGCCTTGAACAGCAAGCCACTCTTGTCAAGTGCCTTGGCAGGTGTCAGCCAAATGTTCTCAAGTGCTAGAATACTGTGGTTTCTCTGTTGGTGAGATGTCCCATCTTTTTAATCCTCAAAGACATCTGACCATAACTGTGATTACAAAGGAGGACCAAGAACACCCTTAATGCTTGTGGTCTGCTCTCAGGCCTCAGAGGGTGTTGATAAAGGGACATTTTGAGAGATATTCAGTATGTACTCAGTCTCAGTTACCTCTTCCTGGCTATCTTGAGGAGAGGCTCTTAGAGCAGTCTGTTCCCTGCCTCTGCACTAGCATGATTTTCCCTGAGTGATCAACACCACAGTGGAAGCAGCCACCAAGTTCTTGTCCCCAAGAAAAGGTGAGTAAGTTCCCACAGCCTGTCCTATGAGTATGCTCCTCTGAGACATTCACCTACCAAAGCCACAATTGGAATATGATGACAGGCATTGGATTCTCAGATGGAACCTATTACCTCAGGAACTGAATGGGTGTTTCTCGTCAAGACACTTAGAACCCATTCAAGTAGGGATCCAGGTGTGGCGTGAGCAATGGCCATGATGCACACCTGCTGAGTTCATGCAGGAAGAATGCCACAGAAGCCCTGTGCTGGGAACACAGGGGCCTTCCAGATGCCAGAAAAGTTCTCCCAGTCATCCTTAAGACTTGTTACACCTACTTAAGATCACAGGACATAAAGTTCACAAAATACTTTCCAGTCTTGGATAAGAAGCATTGCTGCTTAGCCAAGAAATAGCAAGATTCAGTCATCTTTATTTCTACCCAATGAGTCCTTAATCAAGCACATTAATTATACTTTACCTCCAAGAAGAGCAGAAAGGAAAAATGTTGCCATGCTAAGCTACCACCTTTTTTTTTTACTTTCAAAATGACTATTTTAATGAATTCCAAACTAGATTTTATTTATTTATTTTTTATTTGTTTGAGGAAGGTTTCACTATGTAGCCCAGGCTTACCTGGAACTCACTATGTAGCCCAGGCTGGACTTCAACTCATAAGCCTCCTGCCTCAGTTTCCTCAGGGCTGAGATCATAGTCATGCAACACTACTCCCAGCAATTCCAAGATTATAGTTCTGCTTATGGCACTTGTTTAAAGCAATAAAATAGCTACTGTTATTATTGAGTATCCTAAACTCATTGCATGTGTTGATTTAATCTCCACAAAAACCCTATAAATCAGGTATTATTAATATCCCCATCTAAAAACCATCCAAACACAGTTGCAAGTATAAACACAAATAAAAAAAAACAGCTTAACCCTTGCCTGGGCTACAGTGCTCCTGATAAACATCCACTTCTTTTTATCTGTCTGTTTCCTCAACTGGACTGTGAGATCATACAAGACATATTAGTGCTCTTATTGCTTGTTGAATAAATGAATGGACTAAAAACGAAGAAAATTATGCTACACATAAGGGGTAGCTATAGATGGTGGGAGGAGTTGTTTTTAGTTTGCTCTGTTTAAGCAGTATAAGACATCTACAGATAGGTGGTTTAAAAGATTCATTACACATTCTGTTGATGGAGGATGGAGTCAATTATAAATTTTGGCCACTAGTTCCTTCCATCTGAGTCTGCACACCGTACACTGTGTGACCTTCTCTCTCCCCTCTTCAAGAGGTGGAGCCTATTTTCCTGCCTCTTCAATCTGGGCTGTCCTGTGGCTTGCTTCAATCAAGAGAATGTGGAGGATTGGTGCTGGGGTGGGCTCAAGAGTTCCTTCAGCTCCAATGCCTTGGAACGCTGCCCAAGACTACCAGCTCGCACCTCCTGGAGATGAGAACCCAGATGGAGAACTGAGGTAGCCTGACCAACAGCAACATTAGTGGTCAGACCCCTTAGTAAAGCCATTTTTGGACCTTCCAACTCAACCAGTCCTCAAACTGGTACAAATGGAATGAATAAGCATGAGTGACCCATTGAGAGGTGGTGGAGCCTTTGACAGGTGGTGTTTTGTGGGAGGCCTTTGCATGATATGGAGTGTAGAATTCCAGGCTTCTCCTCACTCCCTTCTGTTTCCTGGCCATGGGATAAGTGGTTTTACTCCTCCATGTGCTCCTGCCATGATGTGATATCTCACTCACTCCAGGCCCAAAAGTAATGGGGCCAGCCAATCATAGACTAGAACCTCCAAAACTATGAGCCCAGATAAATATCTCTTTATAAGTTGACTGGCTCAGGTATTTGTTATAGGGATGAGAAGGTGACAAACACATTACCTAACTTGGATCACAATTAGAAAATGTTCTTTGACCCCTAACTTATAGTCACCTCCAGGTGGCCTGGATGTACTTGGCTGGTGTGTTGGGAGCCAGCTCTATGTTATGAGATGATGCTGCCAGGCCTCATGTCAAAGGGCAGCATTTTTTTTAGTAGACTGCTCATATATCATGTAAGAGTGTCCTAGAGCTGCCATAACCAACTCCCACAAACTAGGTGTCATAAAACAATAGAAATCTATTTTCTCATGCATTTGGAGGCTAGATGCCCAAAGTCAAGATGTTGTCAAAGCCATGTTCCCTCTGAAGGTTCTAGAGAATAATCTTTGCTTGTCCCTTCCTAACTCCTGGTGGTTACTGACAGTCCTTGGCATTTCTTGGCTCACAGCTGATTTATCCCAATCTCTGTCTCCATCTCCTCTGGCTGTTTTCCCTTTCTCTAAGAACACCAGTCACTTGTTCACCCTAATCCAATATGAACTCAGCTAAAGTCACCTGCAAAGATCCTATTTCCAAATGAGGTCACACTCTGAGGTTTCAAGTAGGTATGGATTTTGGGGGTGACACTATTCAACCTTGTATACTCCATGAGCCCACAGGCTTGTGGTGACTGTGCCGTTCTCCTGACCATCATCCCCACCCAGCACTCTTCAGGGCTTGCCCTAGCCCAGCCAATGCCAGAACTGAGTTTAGCACACTGGAAGGGCTGTTTCACCCTACTCTGACCAGGCACTGGCTGAGCTCCACTGTTCCTGCCTCACTTGTAACCTTTGTTCTCTTTCAGCACAGCAGAACCTGACTGTAACCTTCAAAAAGGCCTCCTTGTTGCAAAGAAGAGGTTGTCTCACAAGTGTGATCCCCAGACAGATTTTTATCTGTTTCTTTGCTGCCTTTTTAAAAATGATGTTCATGAAAGACCACAATTCCCCGTTTACACACACGTCGGTACCAATTGATTTCACGAGGTAAAAAAGTCTTTGAATTTTTCCTCCCTCCTTTCAACTCCCACATATTTTGAATAAAAAACAAAGCTCTTTTTCAAGCTACAGTACATGCTATGATTGATGTTTCTTTCCCTTCAAGTACTTTCTTGGCTTTCCATTTCTCCTTCCTGCCAAGCCCCCAGACCTGTGGCCATGTAAGGGTCACAGCACTGACACACCTCTTCTGTTAAGAATGGTATGAGAAGGAGAATTCAGGGAGGACTGGATGGGTTGTCACCAGGTATAGGAGAGAGGGAAAGCCAAAGAATGATAAATACAGCAGCAGGGGTCTTGGCTCAAAGCAGAGCTGCAGATTAGAGTTGTTAAACCCAAAAGGCCCTGGAGAAACAGAAGCTTTCAAATATCTAAGAGCTCAGATTTAATGACCCAAACTGAGGTAGATAAAGAAAAGTGCTTTTCTTTGGGCTATGAGCTAATCCAGTGGTTTACACTGCATTAATAATAGCAGGACAATTTGAGACTAACTAACAACTTGCTGAAAGAGAGCAAAGGTTACAAGTGAGGCAGGAACAGTGGAGCTCAGCCAGTGCCTGGTCAGAGTAGGGTGAAACAGCCCTTCCAGTGTGCTAAACTCAGTTCTGGCATTGGCTGGGCTAGGGCAAGCCCTGAAGAGTGCTGGGTGGAGATGATGGTCAGGAGAACGGCACAGTCACCGCAAGCCTATGGGCTCATGGAGTATACAAGGTTGAATAGTGTTAGTTGTCTAACAACTAGCCTGTAATCTTTGGAAGGCATTTGCATAAGAGACCAATGGTTTTCCTAACCAGATTCAATATATTGGTATAAGTCATATTACTTTCCAGTGAATTTTTAGGAGACAAAGTGTTTTTTGTCTTGGGCAACACATTGGAATGACCTGGCATTCAGATTTGATCAGTTAAAGGTAAAACCCAAACAAACATTGGTGGGGTTCTGCCGTTGATGCCAAGGGGCAGCTCCAGTCCAGGACAACTAGTGTAAAACATCAGAACATTCAAAGGTCATAGGTACCCAGCAAAGTGTGACCCTATCTATTGTCATATAATTCTATCATCAGATCTTCCTTTAGGACTGAATACTTCTCCCAGTAGGTGGGGCTACTTTTCAAAATGGTGGGCCAGGAGCTTGAAAAGAGTGAATACTGTTACGGTAAATCTTCAAGTTTTACAAAAACTACTACCCTGGTGGACACAGAGCAGAGAACAGTGACTCCCTGACCCTTCCATAGTACAAGTTCCCTTCCTATCCTGTCTTCCCCGCTTTGGCCTGCTCACCTGTCTTTGGGACTTCATCATAGCTTTCTGCATCCCTTACCACCATGGCCCTATATAAACAACACAAACGGTAACAGACAATCTCAGTTTTTAAAGGAATACACATCAAACTTCTCTTCAATCTAAAATGTGAGCACTATATTTTGGCTTAGCATAAAAATAAAATTGAGAAATATGTAGTAAGCACTTATAGAGAAAAAAAAGCAGCATATAAATCCTCAAATCTGCCCCCATTTTTTTTTCAATAAAATAAAATTTTTATAAAAATAAAATTGAGAAATATGTAGTAAGCACTTATAGAGAAAAAAAAGCAGCATATAAATCCTCAAATCTGCCCCCATTTTTTTTTCAATAAAATAAAATTTTTATTGGGACATGACTATGGTTTTTTTGGGGGGGTGGGGTTGGAGGTTGAACTCAGGGCCTTGCTAGGCACATGCTCTGCCACTTGAGTCATGCCTTCAGCCCTTTTTTGCTTTAGTTATTTTCCAGATAAAGTATCACATTTTTGTTCCGGCCAGCCTGGACTGAGATCCTTCTACCTAGGGCCTCCTGCATAGTTGGGATTGCAGGCATGAACCACCAAGCCCAGATTTTTGTTGTGGTATCCTTACTAACTTTTTGCCTGGGCTGTCCTTGAACCCAGTCTCTGCCTCCCAAGTAGCAAGCCCAGAGATCTTGCTTGTATTTAAAATATCATCTAGCCAGGCGTGATGGTGCACATCTATAATTCCAACGCTCAGGAGGAGAAGGCAGGAGGTTCAAGAGTTCAAGGCCAGTCAGGGCTACGTCATCTATGGATGCTTTTGCACTACAGTGACAGAGTTTAATTGTTGTGACCTATTTTTACATCTAGCCTGCAAAGTGTAAAATATTTCCTATCTTACCCTTTATAGAAAAAGTTCACCAAGAGCTGTGATGGAGCTCAGCGGTACACCACTTGCCTAGCATGCACGAGTCCTGGATGTAGATAAACTAACAACAGCAAATACATGTTTTAACAAATATTCATGTTGTGAGCACTGTACCAGGCTCAGGGGACATATTTATGTGAAACAGAGAGGATAACTAATGCCTATGAGACCCACAGTCCACCAAACCATGGCTCTAGCCTGATGGATGCAATAAATAAGCACCAAAAAGGAGACCTGTGCAGCAAGATCAAAGGGAAAAAGAACACTGAGGATGGAAAAAGCTATGAGTTGCCTGTGAGCCTCAGAGGAGTGAGGAGGGGAAGACTGGGCAAGATTGGAATGAAGAGGCAGCAAAGTCCAAGACAGGCTCAAGGGGCACAAATGTCACTGCTTCCCAGTTCATTGGTGTGGTGAAGGGTTCTATTTTCCATGCTGAGGTGGAAGTTCTGCCAGGGTGTGGACAATGTTTGTATTATTCACCTCCCCTCCATCTTTAGCATTCAGTAAAATGCTTAGCATGTAGTACCTATAGATATTATTCAATGAATTAAAGAACAGGTGAATAAATGGGTGTCTTGAATGTCAGGCTGGATATGCTGTGACATTCCATTTCATGATTCCATGAATCAGCCATGCATGGTAAAATGACCTCTGATCTACTTTAAACAAAAGGATGCATGAGGGAGATAAGAAAGTTAGTTTATTGAACAAGTACTATAGAAAAAGGGTTTACAAGTGTAAAATCATTTAATTCTCTTAAAATGAATGGTCAAATCACTGGCCAAGGTCACACAGTGAGAAAATGGCAGAGCCAGAATTCAACCCCAAGTGATGTTTTCTTATTCTCAGAGCCAGGGCTATAGGGACAGGCTCAGGTCTGCCAGTCATTTTCATACCACGCTCTTCAGCATCCTCTGTCTCCTCAGAGCTACATACAGGCATTACGACCAATTCAGTGACATTGGGGACCAAGAGCACAGGCTCCTTACCCAGGTTCAACCAAAAAAGTTCTCTCTCTTTTTTTTTTACACGTCAAGCTTCCTGATTTCATTCAAACATAGTTTCTGGAGGAACAAAAAAGACTTAGAAACCACTGTACTGGACCACAGTCACTTCCTGAAATAAAGCCTTGAAAGTATGGTTTCCAGACTTAATTCATCACCAATTGCTGTGGGATCAGGTCAGTCATTGCCGCTTCCTTTTCACACATGGAAGGCTCGATGACAGCAAGAAAAGTTCATCTAAGAGAAGAAAATGGCTGGTTCCTCCCTTGAATAAATTCTAGAGAAAGTTTAACTCTATCAATGGCAGTAAACTAGAGAAGTATAACTAGTTACTGAGTTCAGTAAATACAGTGGTCACTCAGTATCCAAAGGGGGTCAGTTCCAGGATTACTCCCACCTCTGGGGATATTAAGTTTCTTCCACAGAATGGTACAGTATTTACACATAACCTGTGCCCATCCTCGCTTGGGCTCTAAGTTATCTCTGGATTACCTCTAATACCTAATGCAATGTAAGTGTTATATAAATAGCTGTTATACTGAATTGTTTGGGGGAATGAAGACAAGGAAAATAGTCTAAAGTGTTTAGTACAGATGCAATTTTTTTCAAATACTTTCAATCCACAATTAGTTGAATCTGCATGACACAGAATGATAAATGTATCTTTGCTGCATGCCTTGGCTAACGCCTGTCAATGACACTGAAAATTAGGACTGCAGCAGCAAACACAATCTAGCACAGTAATCAGCACATGACGGAATACAGAATGTTAGTACAATGTCACAGGGCAAAGCCACTTACCAAGACAGATGCAACAAGTGAATATACTGGTTCTCAAGGAACTCATAACTGGAAACAATGCCACACTCATCTATGGCTTGACCATTCTTGTACCAAGTTACCTCTGGCTTGGGCTGGCCTGATGATAAAAAGAAAAAAAAAAAAAGAATATTCTCAATACTTTAAGTATATTTAATAGAAAAAAAGTCATAAAGCTATGAACAAAAATGACAATAAACAATAGGGATGAGCACAATGGATTGTCACTTGGGGAACTAGAAAGCTTCCTCCCACTGATACAAATGTGCAATTCAGTAAGTGCAACAGTATTTATCTGAGGATATATTATGTGCCTCTGATAGTGCTGTGCTGGGAAGGGGAATACAAAATGAAAAATGCCATCCCAAATCACAAGGAGCCATAAAGCAATATTATCTAATAAGCAAAGATATGAATGGTATCTTTTTTATTGTCACATGGAGGCAAGGCTCATCCAAGAATGATCTGGGGTAATGTACTTTGTTTTACTCAGTGGTTATTGATTGAAATGCCCAGATTCAGTGAAGGTGTGTTATATTCACTTGTAGGTTTGTATCCAACAGAAAGGCAAGTAATTTCCATCTAGCAGAGAAGATAACTCCATGAGCTTTTTTCTGCCCTACGGGACATTAAACAGTGTTATACCTAACCCAGCAAACTTATCCTAAAATTATAGGCAATCCTAGCTTCTCAGACCTTAATACTCTCTGGTTCCCTAATTAATGACTTGAATAAACCTTTGAAATGTTAATTTCATATTTGCATGGAAATCACTTTTCCTTTTTGAAAATTGTACTTTAATAGTGCTCAAAGTCAGGTGTATGGTGTGGTACAAAATACAGAGAAGAATGAAGTGGATGAGAAGAACAAAAATGGTATTTATTTTTACTTTCTCCTGAGGAGAAAGGAATTCTAAGTGTACATTTTCTGGGCTGACACTATGCATGTGTGACTGATGTTATCACAGAAATTGACCCAAGCTTTCTCCCTCAGAAGGGTTCATCCTTCCCTGGTATGATACTAATGGACAAATCAGGTAGAACCCCTAGGAATTGGCCCACCTCTTGGGATTTTCCCCCCCTCCTTGTTACAAGGCAAGAAAATCTCCAGTGTGTCCCACAGATCTCTCTAGCTTCCATGTCACTAAGAATTTCAAAATGTAAGGAAAGCCTGGTATTTTCAAATAATATACCATTCAGAATCCATTCCAGAAATGTTCTTGTGTTTTTGTCTTGTTCATTATATGAGTTTTGGAAAGCAACCCTAAACCATTAGGGTAAGAATGCCCTATGCTTTTTCTTTTTTTTTTTTTTTTTGTTTTTTGAGGCAAAGTCTCACTTTATAGCCCACACTGGCCTCAAACTCACAATCCTCCTGCCTCAGCCTCTTAAGTGCTAGGATTCCAGGTGTGCACCACCATGCCCAGCTTATGAATGTCCTTTTCTTCTAAGTCCATAGGAAGGAGAGTGCTAAAAGAGACCAGGAAGGTAATAAGAAAAAGTTGGTGAGACCTGTGCCATGGGCAGGACCTAAAACTGCTCAGAGCCCCTCTTTCTCCTTCTGTCTGTGCCAATGCCATGAATGTCCTTTTTGGCAACTAAGGGTTCTTCTTCATTGCCTCCTCCTTCAAGTAGGGCCTGAATAGCTATCCCCTGGGCTAGAAGCAAGAGACCTTATACAAGGACATGTCCTTCTCCAGCAGCTGCTTGCCTGAGTTCTTACAGGCAACCCTTCCCAAGTGAGCTTCCTGAAAACCATCACAGATGTTGCCTGGCAGAATTCATTTCTGCCTGTTCTTATCAACCTTGTATCCTGCATTCAGTTAGTTTTACTAGCTTGCTGTTCAGAAAGCACTCAATTGCTCCTCCGGTGTGTGTGCATGCCTTTTTTGAAGAAAGTGTATAAAATGTATGTGAGCTAGCCAGGGAAAGCTATTCTGGCCTCCGGGACCCCAGTTGTTCATTCAGACTGATCAGAGCTGGTTGATTTCCCCCAGGTTCCTGATGGCTGACTGATTTTTTCCCTTTGTGCAGTTTAGATCTGAACCATCAGCCAGAAATGAGAAGCAGTGTTTTGTACCTTGTGGGTGGTTCTCTTTTCTCCCTCACTTGCTGGAAATTTCACCTGGAAATTCTCCCTTCCCCCCCCCTTTTTTTTATTCAAAAGAGGTTTTGGAGGTACTAGAAATTGAACTCAGGGCCTCACACTTGCTGGGCAAGTGCTCACCACATGAACCATCGCTCCAGTCCAAATCCTTTTTTTAAAAAACTTAAAGATTTAATTATCTTATTTCACTTGTTTTCCAGTGCTGGGGGGTAGAACTCAGGGACTCACGCGTGCTAGGCAAGCCATTTACACCCCTAACCTTTCCTCCTCTTGTTTTTGGATCTGTGAGTCACATATTGATAGCCACCTCCTGGACATTTCAGAATTGTGCGGCTAATGTACACGTGTAAGGACCAGCAACCAAGTTTAGGTTCTAAACTTGGGCAGGGGTGGGGGGGGGTCTGTCAGAAGACTCAAGGTCAACTCATATCCCTCAAGGTCAACTTGTATCTCTCTGCCTGTCTAAATGATGATCGATGAACACAAAGAAAGCAAGCTCTGGGCTTGGGAAGGCTGAGCTCAGTTGGCCTCCAGATCAAAGACAAGGTTTTATATGACTTCTGCTAGCAAAGGGCAGCCATTAAGTTCCAAGGCCTCCACATCTTCTTTCTGGATTTAGTAAAAAGAGGACAAGAGATTTCTGTTTGCCCTTAGGAAACATCACTGGGGCATTCATGTTTTTGAAAGCAAGCCACAGTCTAAGAAAGAAAAGGGAACCACCCAGAAGAGACAAGGTATCCCTTCTCTATCCAGTTGCTATGTTAGTCTCTCTTAATCAGCAATCCTTTTTGCCATTTGTAGCACTAACACCTGATCAACTCTGACTTATTTTCCAAACCAGGGGAAATTCCAATCCTTGGCTTTCCTCCACCAGATACCCTTTGCCTCTGTTTTAAACTGTTCAATGTTTACTAGCATGCCTGAGGATGGCAAGCAGTGGGAAACAAATTTAGCCAATTTGGCAACAGAAGCGCTCAATCAACTTTCTAAAGTGAAGTTACTCGTGCCATTCCTAGGCGTCACAGGAAGTGAACTGTGGATTACGTGAAAAATTAGCCAGTGTCAGCGTCGCCCAACCAAGAACCACAACATGAAGTGAAGAAGATCACCAAACAGTTAGGACTTAGTTGCTTAACTGATTACTCAGAATAAATTTCCAAGATAATTTTCCTAAGTGATGTTTTCATTGTGTCTTTGTAAGCCAAAAAAGCTGGTCTGCGGGAAAGCATTTGAAGGTGAGCAGCCAGTCTAGGAATGGTTACCAGCTATCATGCAGCGAAGCACGGCGTTGGACTTCTCTGGAACCTTCTGGGAGAGCAACGTGGATAAAAAACACAGCTTGGGCTTCTGGGGCCTGCCTGAGTCTGTCATCCTTTCATGCCTTGTGATCTAGAAGAGAAACATGAAAACATCACCATGCCTTCTGCAATTGCCCTGGTGCTCCCCAGGAATTCCAGAAGCCAGATGGTGTGGCTTTGATGTTCACCTGCACTCAGGTCAATGGCAGGTGGAAGTTCCCTGTGGTCCTGGACCACAGTGCTACTGGTCCACGGTGCTGAGGGTCTTCCTGTGCCTTGTGGGATGTTTAGCAGTGTCCTGGGCCTCTATCCACTAGATGCCAGCAGCACTTCCCACTTCTTCAAGTATGACACTGTCCAGTGTTCCCTGGGGTGGAGGGCAGCCCTATTTGAGAGCCACTAATTCCATAGTGCTAGGGCCATTCCAAGGCAGACAGAGCCCAGACGTGGAGGGAAGAAACCCATGAACTTGGGACTAGTGCCCCCTCCTCTCACTTCGCTTTCTTTCTCTCTTGAACATTTTTTCATATTGGACTCAAAAAAGTTTGTATGGCAGTGGTGGTGGTGCATGCCTATAATCCCAGCACTCTGGAGGCTGAGGCAGGAGGATGGCAAGTTCAAAGCCAGCATGGGCTACCTAACAAGACCAGTATATACATATATGTCTTTGATTCCTGAAAAAGAAGCTGACTACGTTCCAGTGAATTTCCAGGTAGACAGATTTGGAAATTGGGAAACTGCTGCTTCTTTAGAGCTCCAGACAGGAGCCCCAGGGGAGGGCAGGGACCAGGTTGCATTTTTGAGCTAACATGCTTCCATTAATAGAAACAGGCAGTAAGCACTTGATTAGTCCCCAGGTACATTATTTCATTTAATTTGTCTTAAGCTGACAAAAGGATAGTTACTACTGCCTACTACATTTTATGGGCCAAGAACATGAGGCTCAGAGAGGTTCATCAACCGTCTTAAGAGCACACAGCCATAAGGCTGCCTTCAGAGCTGTGCAGCCAGACCTGTTTAGCATGTAAGGGGTCACCAGAGCTGCACAGGGCACAACTCACACGGATATGGGGCAGTTCTGAAAACACAGGTGGGTCTGAATCCAGACCCTTCTTCCCATTCATTCTACCTGCAGACATGTGTTAGCACCACTTGGGTATGAACTTAGGACTTTGCACTTGCAAAGCTGATGCTCTGACACTTGAGCCTCACCTCCAGACCATTTTGCTCTAGTTATTTTGGAGATGGGGTTCTCACAAACTATTTGCTGGGGCTGGCCTTGAAGTATAATCCTCTCGCTCTCAGCTTCCCAAGTAGCTAGGATTATAGGCATGAGCCACAGGCACCCAGTTCCAAACTTATCCTTCATGGAGCCCTGAGCCTGGAAATCATATCCAAACAGTGGGGTCCCACTTCCCCTTACAGGCCTCAAACACTAAGGGGCTCAGGAGAAGGAAAGAACCACACTGTGGTGAACAAGAACAGAGAAGAGGCAGTTAGAAACTGCAAATGGTGAGTCTGGGGATCCTGGGAGCCCTAAAACAGAAGCCCAAACTAAGCTTGTGGTGGGAAAGGCTGACCCTAAAGGATTCAATTGTACCACAGAAGAGGAACCCCTATTCCATGTGACTTCAGCTGCTCAACCATTGACAGACACCCAATTCCTGCCTTGCTCCTACTTTTTCAGGCTGTCTGATACCCTGAGAGATGGTTGCCTGAGCCAAGTTTCCTGACAACAGTTCAAGGTTTCACTAACACCTAAAAATCCTCCAGTGATTAGAAATGAGGAGAGGAAGAGGGAGCCCAGGTGGGGTTGCACAATGTTAGGAGAACTTTGCCTCAGCAGCAGGCTCTAGATTTCTTATAACACCTAGCACGATGTAAATTCTATGCAAATAGTTGCTAGATAATATTGTTTAGAATGACAGAAATCTATACTTGTTCAGCACAGATGCAATTTTTTTCCAAATATTTTTGATCTGCAGTTGGTTATATCCATAGATGTGGAACCGACAGATGTGGAGGGCAGACTATATTTCTTAGAGGTCATAAAAATGCATAATGAGAAAGTTGTCCCCACTAGACTGAAAGTGTTTTTTAAATTCCATTTTTTAAGCCCAGCATGGTGGTATACGTCTATAAACTACTCAAGAGACATGGGCAAAGGATTGTGAGTTTGAGGCTAGCCTGGACAAATACCATGTAAGATCATGTCTCAAAAACACAACCACAAAACAAAAGGTCTGGAGGCATAGCTCAAGTAGTAGAGAGCTTGCCTAACATGTGTGAGCCTCTGGATTCAATCCCCAGTACTGAAACAGTAACAACAAAAAAATAATTTTTTAAAAAAAGAATTGACAACTCTTATGATACCTATCTTACATGAGAATGAAAAACTTTAAAGAAAACTTTGGAGTGGGGAGGGTAACACAGTAATAGAACACTTGCCTATCATGTTGGGGGCCCTGGGTTTCATCCCTAGCACTGCAAAAAAAAAAAAAAAAGGAAAGGAAGGAGGGAAAGGAGGAAAAGGAAGGGATGGAAAGAAGGAAGGAGAAAAAGAAGGGAGGAAGGGTGAAGGAAGGAAGAAGGAAGGGAAGGGAAAAGGGAGGAAAAGGAGGAAGGAAGAAAAGAAAGAAGCTTGACTTGCAACAAGTATAGGTCTAACATTACACAGAGAACCAAGAAAAGTGAATGGAAACACACTGTCCCCATGCTGATGAGAACAGGTAGCCTACCCACCTTTGCAGAACAGATGGAAAGGAACAGCTTTCCTGTTGACAGCAGTTGGTAACAGAAATTTACTTGTCCCACTAGAGGTTCAAGTCAAGGACAGAAGCAAGAATTGTAAATTTGCTTTGAAATAAAGGGTTTATATTGCTCAGTATTACTGAGCAAATAATTTAAGGGCTAAATGTAAACATACGGCAGAAAGAACAAAATCTAAGTTCAATTTTATTTTGCTTTATTTTATTTTGTGGTGCTGGGGAGAAAGCCCAGGGCCTTACACATACTAGGCAAGTGCTCTACCACTGAGCTATATTCCCAGCTCCAGTTTAATTTTTTATGGTACCTTATAACTAGTGTGGCAGCACACAGCACAAGGATGGGACAAGGGCCAGCAAATGTATAAAAGTGTGGTTTTGAGTTGGAAGTGCCAGGTCCTGTGATCCACAGTAATAGCATCTCTTTAATATCTCTCTCTTTTTTTTTTTTTGTTAGAGCTGGGGTTTGAACTCAGGGCTTCGAGCTTGCAAAGCAGGTGCTCTATAACATCTCTCTTTTTAAAAACAGCTTTAATGAGACAATTCATATACCATACAATTCACCCACTTAAAGTATACAAACAACCCAATGGCTATCATTATAATTGGGTTGTACGACCATCATTACAATCATTTCTAGAATGTTCTCCTTACACTAAAAAGAATCCTATACCTCTCCAGTTCCCCAAGTCCATGCCCAGTGCCAACACATATGCAGCCCCAGGTAAACACTAGTCTAAGTTCTGTCCCTATAGACTTGCTTCTTCACATTTCATATAAATAGAATCCTTACTTAGACTGATGTACTGTGTGTACTGATGTATTTCATTCGTTTTTTTTTTTGGACAGCCTTCAATACTGCTTGGATGATGACTCTCCACATTCCTAGAGAACTTACCCAACAATCTGGAGGAACCTCATGGCTAGAAAACACTTTTCTGACCAGGAGGCATCACAGGTCTATGGACCAAACCCTGGCTGCCAGGGACAAATCTACATCTGGCTCTGCTGCTTACCTGGGCAAGGTGTTGAGCCTATTTTTTCAACTGTAAAGGAGGTAATGAGAACATTCTAAGGATTAGAAGAATGTGTGTCAGGTGCCTGGTAAGAACCTGTTACATAAATGGTGTGCATAATATTACTCAGGAGGCTTTAAGGAGAGACTTGAGTTGGTTCATGAGCTTCCTTTTCTGTTGTGGTTACCGCAGTGATCTCTTTTTAAAGTGATGTACCAATTAATGGTAAACATGTCTCCAGAGTAATGCTCACCTGAGAGAGTCATTTACAGCATGGCATTCTGGGGACCACTGCTAATGATGGAGAGGAAAGAGAGGGCATACTAACTTGTCAGGGCCCGGGCTGTTAATGAGGACCCTGTGCGTCAGCTGCGATACCTCCCCGGGTGACCACTTCCTGAAAGTGTTGTCCCACACATGAAAACACTGACACACACTGTTTGACTCACAGTTTAGTCACCACACCGTGGAGCACTGACTGTTCTCTGGAAGGCAAAAGAACAGTTAAGACAGACTGTGGTTCATGTTTCGTGGCTTCTCTGAAGGTGAGAAAGTCTGAGGACAGATTTATTATCCTCTGCTAGAGATGACAAGTCAATATCAAGTTATGTGTATTAACAGAGGGGTCATGGTAGGCTTCAAAGACAACCTTAGAGAAACAATGTGTTAACTGGAAAGAACACAGGATTTACCTTTCTTTCTTTTCTCTTTTTCTTTTTTTTTTTAGGGAAAGTTTATTATTTTTTTAAAGTTTTATGCCCAATTTAATTATACAGATCATAAATAGATACATTTTTGTTCCTAAAAATAGACAGGATGTCCCCCCACTCTCTGCACCATCCCTGTATCTCAGTATGCTCCCAGGAGGGAAGGATTTGGTTAAACTTTCAGGCATTTTTCTACTTGTTACATGATAGTAAATTTTACTGTACATATAGTATTAAATTGTATTTACTTTCTTTGCAATTGGCTTCTTTTACTTTATAATAAATTTTGGGAATCTTATAATGTCAATCCAATTCCAAAGAACTCCATCCTTTTTTAAAAACAGGTAGGTAGTATTAGTATCTCAGTACAGCAGTCCCACACTTTGTCTACTCTTGTACTGATGGTGATGTATAGCTTGGCTAGAGTTTTTTAAACTTACAAATGTGTCTCAGTGAACATTCTGGCACATGCCTCCTCAGGCATGTACTGGTTCTCTAGACTATGTACCAAGAAAGAGCACTGTCTGATTGAAGAGTGCTCACATGCTACATTTTTAATAGCTAGTGCAGAATAGCAGAATAATGTGATGAAGGGCACAGATTCTTATACCATGTTGCCTGGGTTCAAATCTCAGCTCTGCCATTACTAGTTTATCTGCTCCCTGCCTCAGTTTCCTCATCTATGAAATAAAGATAATTACAGAATCTGTTTGATTTGGCTGCTGTGACAATTAAGTGATGGGCTGGTTGAGTGGCTCAGGGGGCAGAGCACCCACCTAGCAAGCATGAGGTCCTGAGTTTAAACCCCAGTTCCATCAATACAAAATAAACTTGAAATTAAGTGAGTCTGTCTATATAATGCTCTTCTGAATAGCATAGTAAACCCTGCATGAGTGTTAGCTATTGTCAGTGACTTTGGGTTTAATATCAGCAAAATTACAAAAATAACACCTTTCTCTCAAATTGGAGAGCAACTGAGAGGCAATAAGTGAGTTCTTGGAATGTTCCAAACACTCAAATGATGCCAAGTTTTATTTTAGCTAATCTATCCCACCTAGATAGCTAGTAGCGTGGTGTGGCTGCTGTCAGCAGGGAGCCTGCTGTCAGTGAGGGGATCAGGGAAGAGGTCACAGTCTATATGCAGAGCATGGGGAACTGGCTCTTATGGAGTTGGCCCAAAAGCCAGTCGTCGGAGTGTCTTCTCACTGGGACAGAAGGGATTAGTTCTGATTACCCAGCCTAATCCAATGGCAATTGTGTTTCTGAATTTGCCCACTCAGTTACTGTAGATTTTGACACAATACCCACTGCCACTTAGTACTCAGTCCCATGTTAGTTAGGGGAAGTACTCTCACAGAAATGGGTTCTGCACATCTGTGTGGGGAGGAGTTGGAGACAAACAACACGGGAAAAGTAAGACATTTTGGTGCCTATACTTGACACCACGGCTTCACACTTCATAGATGTGGCCATATTTAATGCTCACAGCAAACCTGCCAGGTGCATGTTTTTTCCTACCTCAGAGATAATGACTTGAAAGCTTAAGTAACTATTATTTTTCTACTTTTTTTAAAGACAGGGTCTCACTATGAAGCTCAGGCAGGCCTTGAACTTCGAATCCTCCTGCCTCAGCCTCCTGAGTGCTGGGATTGCAAGATGTGTGCCACCATACCTGGTATAAGTAACTTTTAAAGGTTACTTTAAAAGTAACAAGCCTAATTTCTTATGGCTTGAAAGCGGCAGAGCTGAGATGCTAGCCCAGGTTTATTGGAACCCAAATGTTGTGTTCTTTCTTGGGTACAAGGTTAAGGTTGTATGTGAGGAATAGAGACAAGACAATATACACATGAAAAGATGCTCAAAATCATTAGTCATTACAGAAATGCAAATCAAAACCACAATGAGATACCACTACATACCCACTGTGATGGCTATAATAAATAGACAGTGACTGTTGGTGAGGATGTGGAGAAGAACACAACCCCCATATATCACCAGAGTGGATGCAAAAATAGTACAGACATTTTGCAGAATGGTTCAGAAGTTTCTTAAAGAGTTAAATATAAATTTACCAAATGACCCAGCAATTCCACTCCAAGGTATCCTGCCAAGAGAAATGAAAACATATTTACACAAAAACTTTACACAAATATGCTTTGCAGGATTATTCAGAATAGTCACAAATCAGAAACAATCTGAATGTCCACTAGAAACAACCTAAATCTCCACCTAGCAAATGGATAGACAAAAAGTGGCTTAGCCATACAACTGAGCAACAAAATGGAGCAAAGGACATATATGTGGTATGACATGGATGAACCTCAAAAACATTCTCATTCTATTTGAAATAAGCCAGATATCAGTGACTGTATACTGTATTGTTCATTCTTATGAAATGTTCAAAGAAGCAACAGAGGACACAAAGTAGATTTGTGATAACTGGTTACAGTAGGGAGAACAGTAATTAACAGTAAGAGTGACTGAGGGATCTTTTTCAGGTGGCAAAAATGTTTTAAAACTCATCTATGGTGATGCTTGTACATTTGATAAATTTACTAAAACATCATTGCATTGAACACTTTAAAAGGGTGAATTATATGACATGCAAAATTCTCACCTCCATACCCTCCTTCACTACTCCATTGCGCCTATGTTTAATCAAACAAGGCTCAACCACAGCCTTTGAGGAATGGCTGTGCTTGTGCCTTAGTTTTCATACTTTCCATAATACTCACAAACACTGTCTTGTATACATGGATTTACCCTACATTTCATGGCTATCGATTCCCAATGAAGCGACTTGGGTCCAAACCTCACCCTTCCTACTTTGTGGGCTCTGACTGGTGTGCTCACTGATTGGTTCAGTAACCCAAGTCTAAGCCAATCAGCATGGAGCTCTCTCCATAAAGTTAGCTCAGGGGATGACCCAAACAGTGCAAAACTTAGGTCTTTCACTCTCCTTAACAGGAAAAAGAAAGCATACATACAGCAGGGTCTCTTTCTTCAGAGACAGCTGTCTTGAGACTGTGTGAAAGCTGGCTTGAGGTTGAAACCAAAACGGAGAGACGTTGAGCCTCCATAAATGCACAGAAACAGAGCTGGGTCCTGACCAATCTCTTGGACTTTTCCATTGTGTGAGCAATTAATTCTCATGTTGTTTAAGCTAATTTGAGTTGATTTTTCTGTTACTTGTAGAAGGCATATTGAAGCAACCACATGCTCTCCTCCGCTACCCACAGCTCCTGAAATTCTTATCATTGGTTATTCATTCCAGATCTTGGTGTTGGACACCATGTTAGAACTAAGTTACTGACAGAACTAATGGATTTAAGATTAGATGGCTTAATCACAGATTGCTTCCCCAAGAGAGTTCTGGGGAGAACTATGAAAAGCCAAGCCCAACAAACTCACTTCTGATTTCCATACTAATTCCACCTCTTTCTGGCCTTCATGTTTTTGTTTTGTTTTTCTTACCAAGAAGGACCACCTACCATCTCCATCTGTTCAAAACCTTCCAGCTTTCAAACACCTAAGCTCAAATGCTTGCTTTCTTTGAAGGTGTTCCCGATATCTTCAGCTGTAAAAAAGACAGTCCTCTCCAAAGGATGAACCACTTTGTGGTACAGGGTGTGCTCCCCACACCCAGAATTCCCTCACAAATAGCTAGATGTGTACTGTTTGCCTGCAAGGTACCTGTTTGGTTTATCTTTTGTGTGCTCCATAGCACTAGCACATTTTGTTCATGACCTTGGCAACTGTGAGAAGCAAAGCAAAGTAAGATCAGTGATTGAAAACAAGCACAGGGAGGTGACCCAAATAATGTATACACATGTAAGAAAATGCAAAAATGATAAAATAAAATAATAAAAAGAAAGAAAACAAGTGCAAATAGGTTTTCTTCAGGAATTGCATAGTTCTCTCTGAGTGTGGTTCCTGCCCCACACCATCAACATCATTTGGGAACATGGAAGAAATGTAAATTCTTGGGACTTTCAGAACCAAGGTCCCTGGGGATGAAGCCCAGCAACCAGTGTTTTAACAAGCTCTCTAGATTCTGATACACTTGGAAGTTTGAGAACAACTGATTTACAGCAAGTCTTAAGCTAGGGAGGAGCAGATGAGCCTAGCAGTCTAGAGTGAGGATCAAAGTGAGCTGTACCACACCAGACGTGTTGATGGCAGCCATGGAAGATTTGGCCCTGGAGAGGTGGGTGCAGGGTATCCAGAACTGAACTTCTCTTTAGCCTGGCATTCAACTCTTTGATCCAATGTTCAGACTGTCCTGACTAGTTACGTCCACATAGGCCATGCCCCTGTGGAGACCCCAAGGAGGACTCAGACACTTCTAAATGTTCTTTTCTCTCATGTAGGTCAGGTGTTTATTCCCTCCTTTTGCCAGCCTTAAGATGACACTATTACATTCTCCCAAGTTTCTTTACAGTTCTGCATTTAAAATTTTCCTTTTTGGCAGAATTAGCTCCAAATAACACATTCCTTGTGAACCTGTGAACCTGCCAGTAACTCAAGCAAAGAATTTAAGATACTCTGATGTCCCATGGGAAAAGCCCATGGGTATCTCAATGAAAAAGGGAGGGGGACAAGAAGAAAAATATCTAGCTAAAGTTCTACAGAGCTATCCCACAAGCCCTATGATTCTTATCAGCCCCGTCCTGTGCCTCACCAGCTTTTACCCAGAACAAAGGAGCACCCTGTTCATTGTTAGCTTTCACCACAGACCCCAAAGTTCCAGCCCAGTGCGCTCCTTAGACCAGAAACTGTGCTGTTCCCAAGGTGGCCCATGCAGGTGCTGCTGCTGCTGCTCAGCCCCACCAACTTAGGCCTCTTTAGAAAGTCTTCACTTCCACTTCTACTCCCACCGCTCCTCAGTGCTATATTTCATCAATGCAAGGCTCAACCACAGCCTCTGAGGAATGGCTGGGCTTGTGCCTGTGTTCAGAGTTTCCATAATAATCACAAGCATTGTCGTATATGTGTGGATTTACGCTACCTTCCATGGCTATGGGCTCCCAAAAACTCATATCTAAATGTGGTGCTGGTAGGTATTAAAAAGTATTTCATACTCAAAATACATTTTGAGATGATGTTGATGAATCTCCACCTCTTTTTTTTTAGAAATTAAACATGCCACCAACTATTTTCACCAATTTCTTTTCTTATTTATTGTAGATACATTCTAAAATAAAATTGTTTTTAAATTTTGCCTTTGAACCCATTATTTCCAAATATAGAATTTTCCTCAACCTAATTTTCTGTTATTTTAGTCATTGCACCAATGTCAATAAGGTGTAGTTTCTACTACTTTATATAGTTAATAACATAATCATATCCTGAAGTCTTACAGAGAGAGACTTTTAATAATTAAAGAGGAAGAAATATGACAGATACTTTAAAAGTAGACATTGCTGTCTTCATTTTACAGACTGGAAAAACTGGGCTGAAGTCACACATTGATGTCACATCTAGCTCCAAAGTCTGGGCTTTCTTCCCAAGGACCTCTAATTCCCCCAGCTCCATCTAGATTAGAATAATCACAACTGCTTCCTTCCTGCTTCGGCTGATATCTGCATACATGTGCACGGAGCTGTTAAAAACAAATGCAGTTGGAGATTCGGGTGGCACCTTTGCAGGTGAGTAAATAGGAATTCCATACTCCTAAAAACATCCTCACATCGTGACAAAATGTTCTGTAAGAACTTCAAAAGGGCAATGTACTTTGCATTTAGTTTCTTTTCCATCCTGATTTCCAAGATCTGAACATGTTTATTAGCCATCAGCACCTTTTAATATAGGATGTGTCAAGCTGTTGATTCAGAAGGTAGCTGACAACAATCCTTGGTTTCAACTGAGAGCACTGAAAGCAAACAAGTCCCTTACATTTCCCCTTAGCTGGTATGCTATTATAATCAGACCACAGGCCTGCAGAGTAATTGAGTCACCAATATCTGGTTAGTTGATCTTAACCATTCCCACTTAGATAAAGGCTACTTTCACACAAGGAAAAGATGGTGGAAAGGAAACAGTTCAAGCAGAAGTGGCTCTAAATGCTGTTCTTGCTATTATCTATTTTTAAATGGTTGTCAGATGTCTGTAACTGACACCCTTAACCAGTGGTTCTAAAGTTTAGATGTGTTCATTAAAATGTAACATGACATGGTGTCATTTTATTGACAGGTTCTTTTTTTTTTTTAACTAACTTTTTGCCTTAATTAAAAAAAAAAATGTGCTTAACTACTGGGTGGATACTTTTTGTATGAGCCATTTTGAAATACCTGATAGCTTTTCAGCAAGTTGCATTACCTTTTGTCAGACAAGACACTGCTGTGTCCATTCAGAGAGAGGAGATTTTCAATCATTCAGATAACCCACGGGAAAAGGAATAACTTTTAACTAAAATACTCAAATATTTCAGGCAGAGTATCTGGGGCTGGAGTTACCTAAATAACTACCTCAATTTTTCATGCTGGTACTGCCTTTACAAATCACTCCTTTGATTCATCCTTTATGTTTGTTTTTTTTCTAGTTGTTGAGACATACATTATATGAAAGAAACTATTTTAATTATTGTCAAGCCAAAATAAACATTTTAAAATAATCATCATTTTCCAAAAAAAAAAGGTCAGAGTGGTCTTAAACTACAAGACCATGAGCATTTGGCTGTATTAAAACCCGGTATGTCCCAATATCCCTTCTAGCCTTTGCTTGGTTCATCTTCTTCTAGTTCATAAGGAAGCAATCTGTTTTGTTCTTTGTCATAGAAAATATGTTTATTTATATATTTAAAGTGCAGCCATTCCTTACGTAAAAAGCCAAAAGTCTCCATACTTACTTTTCAATACTGTTTGTCCAAGAGATGTTATTGGAGGGCTGGCTCAATGCTGGGCTCCCCAGGCTCTGTGTGAGGCACTGAGTGGGAGTCCCTGCCCCCAGGACAGGGACTCAAACACAGGGTCTTTTCCACAAACAGGTCAAAGCACACATGGGTTTGTTTTCAGAAAATTTCATGTCTTCTGAAGAGGAAAAAGTCCATGCCCAGGCAAGTTCTGGAAGAAGAGCATTTTTCCCTGCCCTTGAGTGAACTAGGTCATTGCTGAAGCTAGGGAACATTTCTTAGCATCACTGTGAGGGCCGTTTCTGCAGTAGGTGCGATACGCCGCCAAGGAGGCCCTGGCAAAGAGACCTGGTGAAACACAGCCCAGTGAGCTGATGAAACCCAGACGTGCTGTCACTGACTACTGCTGGGGAGATGGGACAGCTCTTTGCAAAGGCCATGCAGGACCTGGGTTTAACTGCTCACTTCTTAGGAAAGTAAAAGGTTGGAGTAACACAACCAACTGGTTTTCATGCTGAGGGGATCAGGCGTTTGAAGTACACATTGGAAACCTATGAGGAGGGTGGGAAGGAGGTGAAAATAAGAGTCATGTGTTGTTCATTTAGACATGGCACTACAGTTGTCCTCTGCCACAGAAGCAAGGCAGGATACTGGTCCCAATCTCTCTCTCTCTCCCCACTTCTCCCTCTATCTCTGTCTCTCTCTCTCTCCTCCCTATTTTGCCTGCAGTAGGAAGAACTAAAAGAATGAACAGAGATCAAAAGAAATTCATAGAAAAAAACACCAGGGGCCCTGTTTGTAGCCTTCAAGTGGTCAGGAATTATTTCTGCTGACAAAGAATGTTGATAATGTGGACATTTCTTTGAGTGATTTTTGTTCAAATCCTAAAAGAACATAGAAAATTCAGAGGCATCCTTCAGTAACTACTTTGACTCACTACAAAAGTATTTTAATGTGTGATACCAGGAAACTGACAGCTTAGAAAGAAACCTTTTGTGAGACACAGAAGGCTAAAATTAGCAACTCCAAGTGGGTGACTTTGAAAGAGACGTAACTGTAAGTTTTCACTTTGTGAAACACACTATAATCCTCAAAAGCAAAGTGTCTTTGCATGCACAGTGTATGCACCACTATACCTTGATGGAATGAAATTTTTTACAAGGCAAAAAAATCCTCAACTAAAATGATTAAATCTCAAGCTCAGTACTGAAAAATGATTAAATCGCTGGAGGTGTGGCTCAAGTGATAGAGCACCTGCCTAGCAAGCATGAAGCCCTGAGTTCAACCCCCAGTACCACTCATCCCTACCCCCCCAAAAAATATATATGTATATATACACAAAAAATAAAAGGGCTTGGGGTATGGCTCAAGTGGCAGAGTGCTTGCTTTAGTACGCACAAAGTCCTTGGTTCAAACCCCAGTATCACAAAAAATAAAATTATTAAATCACAAGAAGTGTACTGTACACTTGATGTATTCTGTTTCTAGTTTTATCTTCATTTGAGAAGAAAGATATTGAAAGCTGAGAGACTCTAAAGTAATCCCTGTCTCTTTGGGAACACATCTATGAAACAGAAAGTTAAAACTCACTATGAAGCTTAATTTTGTTTCAAAACCAATTCCTTCAATTCATAGCATTCATCTTCTAACAAATGTAAGAACACAGGAATACACAGACACACATGTATAGCAGACTTGACTGGGCCTTATTATTTATCTCATTACCCTGCAGCTAATAGAATATTTATTTTAATTGCAGGTTTTTGGGAGCTGCGATAGAGGAAAATCAGAAACAGAGACCTTGGAATTAAACTCAAGTCAGGACACTTGCCCTGAATTTTCTGATTATTCAAAGGCAGATGGAAGAGGTAAGATGCTGAAGAGAAAAAGGTAGGCATGTGTTGACCTTTGTTACATTAAAAAAAATTAGCTTGTGGTTAAAAATAAAGAGATGAAAATATTTGTATCATTCCAAGTAAATGTATTAGATTTTCTGTGTGTGGGACTGGGGTTTAAACTCAGGGCTTTGCACTTGCAAAGCAGGCACTCTACTACCTGAGCCATACGTCCTAACAGATATTTTTTAATACCCTCTTTGAAAGGCCTTTAGGGCTTTCTAAAATTCCAAATGTTATTTTCTTAGCTTCACGAGTGAGTAGGTGCCCCTGTGGCCACCAGACACCCTAGGCTTACTAGGGGTGGGGATCTAGTCAGTTTCTAGCTAATCTGAACACTTAAAGCAAACTCATTAGGTTCTCATGCTGTTCTTTGCTCAATAACTTGGGTTAAGATTGGTACATGAGAGGTTCATCTGTTCATTTTAGTCCTTCTGGCATATAAGTCCATGAATACTGGTGTAGAATGGCACAAGTGATGTCATGCCCTTCTCAGCTGGGCACATTCTTGGCTGAGGCCTAGTACCAATCACATGCCTGATCACAGTTCTGCCAGGACCCTCAGGCCAGGCTGGAACTGCACAGGTCACTCCTGCTACAGAGAGCTGGCAACACTTGGGTACCCCAAGCCCAGAGCATCCACTCCCTCTCTCAACAATTCATTGATCCAGGGGTTCTCAGTTGACTGGACATGCAACCTTCATTCAGTTCACCTGCCACCACTTAGGCAGGTCCACTTAACAGGCATTTTCCTCTCAAGTACAGAGCAAAAAAATATTATAACCCTCTGTCCTCTTGTGGGGTTTTTCACTCCAGGTGACAGACTTCTATAAAAGCCTGCAGGAAAAGATGTCTAAAAATACTTGCAAAATAACAATAAAAATACAATTTTAGCAGAATTGGTATATTTGAGAGGAACTTTTCCAAACCTGTTCTTTGAAACCTAGAATTTATTTTCCCCAGAGTATACAAATTACTAATGGGAGTTAGGTTCACAGGATATAGAAGTATTTAATCTATCATGTGCATGAAGTACTATATTTTAGCTACCTATAACCAAAATATCAAAATCAGGTTAAAATTCAACTTAACTAAATATGAGAATCTAAATGCTTAGAAAACACCTGCAGATTTCCAAGAGAATACTCTGTCATGATTTATTCCTGAGCTTCAGTTTGATTTTTTAAATACTCATAAAAAAGCACCTCAACTCTTAGAATAGGAGCAAAATTTCAATTACTTTTTTTAGCTGTACTGGGATTCCAATTCAGTGTCTTGAGCCAAGCTTCTAACCGATTTTGCTTTAGTTATTTTTCAGATAGGGTCTCATGTTTTTGCCCAGGGTTGGCCTCAGACTATGATTCTCCTACCTAAGACCTACTTATAGCCAGGATGACAGGTGCACACCACCACACCTGGATTATTAAGATGAAGTCTTGCCAACTTTTTGCCCAGGATGACCTCAAACCACCATCTTCCCAATCTCTGCCTCCCAAATAGCTGGGATTCTATAGGCATGAGCCACCGCATCTGCCTGTAAATTTTCAATTTTCAGAAAGTTGTATGATCAGCCCTAGGCCCCACTGTACAAATGCTAAGAAAAAATTAGTTGGATAGTGTGTGAAAATTGAAATTTTGGAAAAAATGCATATGCTATAAATTTCTAATTCCTCATCGCCCACAGACAGCTCTATTAACAGTTTGGTGTATTTCCTTCTACCCTTTTTATTTTCTCTTTGTGCATGCTTCACACATATATGAAGACACAGACAATTTACATTATTATTATGCACAATTTTCTTCTCTGTTCTTTTTTTTCACTTAATAGGAGCAGGTTACTAAGAATTCTTTAGGAAAACCTGCCCACTATCTGTCATATAAATGCATTATACTTTATTTAGCCAGGATTTCACAGTTAGATATCTGGATTTTTGTACATCTTTACATTTATAAGTAATGATGTTCTAAACATTCTTATATATAAATTTTTAGGTTCATCACTCTTGTCTAAGGACAGGATCTTAAAAGTGACATTACTAGATCAACAGTTATCAATATGTGAAGGTTATGAAACATATTGTCAAACAAAACTCTAGCAGTTGCACTGCATTATGTTTCCAAAAGCAGGTAGGAGATGGTCCACCCCACCAAGGGAGTAACTCCCAGCACTGAGCACTGTCCTTCAAAATGTTTTTGCCCATCTGAGATGCAAAGCTGGTATCTCATTTTAATGTGCATTTCTTTGATTGCTAATGAGGTTATAAATTCATTGGCCCTTTCTCTTTTATGGATTGTTCTTTTCATGTTTCTGGTCAACTTGGCTGAGTGTTATCCTTTTGCTCATTGCTATGATTTGGATATAGTTTGTGTCCCCCAAAGGTCCATGCAGGCTTGGCCCCCAGGGTGATACTATCAGGAAGTGGTGGAATGCTTTAGAAGTAGAGCCTAGTAAAAGGTTTTTTAGTCTTTGGAGCTATGCTCTACAAAGGTAGTTCTCATGTGAGCCCTTGAGTTCTTGCCAGAGGGTTGTTGTTATAAAAGGACCAAGCCCACTCCCTCCAGCTCTTTCTGCTTCCTGGCTCAAGATGTAATGTTCTTGCTCCCTACAAGTCCTCACTTCATTGCTGTCTGCTATGAGGTGAGCAGCCAAGGTGCAGGGGCACAAAACAGAGCCTGTGCTATGCCATATAGACTTTCAGCCTCCAAAACTGAGCTAAATAAACCTCTTTTTCCACAAGTAGCTTGTGTCAGGTATTTCACTATAATGATGAAAGCTACTGAAACATTCACATAAAAGCATCTCACATATAATTTGCCATAAATAGGTTTCCAACTTTTAATTTTAAGTTTTGACATATAGAACTTACAGATTTTTATATAATAAAAATTATTTCAGAGGGAGTGTTAGGAAAAATGCCGCTCTCAAAGAAAGCTCACGAGAAAACTCACGTCCATAGAGCAAAGTTTAATGGCAGGCCCAGACTGCCAGGCTGGCCGGGGAAAAGATGGCACAGCCCCAAGCCTGGGCGAGCAGTGGCTTTTATAGAAGGGGGAGGGTAAGGAAGTTAATACATGTACAGTAGTCTATGGTAGGGGTGGGGCTGTCTTAGAGCACGGGAATTTGTTTAAGGGCGGGGCTGCCATTTTGGCTGATTCACAAAATGGCGACATTATTGTTCTGTCATTCCCCCATATTTTCTTTAATAATGATGAGGGTAGGGGCTGAGGATCAGGAATTGGGGCGAAGCATCGATCTCTTTAGCTGCTTCCTGCTGGCAGGGGGCATTGTATGGGGCAGGATCCTGTGGGTCCTGGATGGGGCCTGCACAGTAGTTTTCAGGGCAGTTTTGGAGAGGTTGGTGTCCCTGGAGGTACAACTGGTTAAACTTTTGATTAGCAAGAGCAGACATGCAGTATGACACAAGGGAGGAAGCTTAAGAATAGGAGAGCAAGAACATAGGCATTAGGATGGGTGTTGGCCAGGAGAACCACTGTGAAATGTTCTTCCCTAGACAATTTCAAGAGTCCTCCAACTACAGAGAGAGAAATGGGTGGCCATACATTATCTAAGACCCAAATAGGAATATTACGAGGAGCATAAAAAGGTGTCTGTTCAGGGACTACATACCTAGGAATCTAAATTCTGCAAAATCCTATAACTGCCAGGAAAACTGTAAGCCATCTTATGGTATGGGGGTTGGGAAATGGAAGATTGGGTTGATGCATTTATGTCTCAGGGAGTGAGTCTGTCCCTTTAACGCCACACCTAGATAGGTGACCTGTGGGAGGCAGGGACACTCTTGGATAAAAGAGAGCTTTAGCTCATTATTTTATATAAATTGTCACTTTTAACTTTTTAATGTTTGTACCATATTTAGATAAAGTATAACATAACACTGTTACAAGGTGGTCATTTAAGACACATAAGCAAATATATAAATGAACTCTGATTTAGTAGCACTTAAAAGCTTGACAAGATCAGCAGAAAACACAAATAATTTCATTGATAAAAATCTTTCTCTGTAATGGTTTTTGTTTAATATTGCCCTCAGAGCAGAACAATATTAAGATAACCTTGTTATTTTATACACACAGAGGATTTGATTTTAGTTTGACATGACCCTAAAAATCTTTTAGGCAACTCTTAGATTATATTCAACTTTAACTTTATTACACACTGAAGTTTCTTATTATGCACTTTTAAAACTTACTTAGATCTTTATATCACATACTAAACCCTTTGATGGCTTGTTTTTATCCCTCCTATTTGAAACAATCTTTAGGATAAACCCTTTTTTTAAAAATCCCTTCTCATCCAAAAAAAAAAATTCCTTTTTCCCTTAACATCTCAAAAAACTACATTTATTACCTATCTATATCCTTTCCAGTTGTTTACTTTGTAACTTGTATTTTAAAATTAACTTTTATAAGAATTTTAAATTTATTACAGGGGCTGGAGCAACTAACTAGTAGCCCTTGTTGTTTTAAGGAATTTATGAGAGGCATAAGTCCTCATTGTTCCTCAGGCTTGAGGGGATATTGTTTTAGGTGTGGAAACTGTGAGGGCCTTTTGAGTTTTATTTGAATAGGGAGGGCTGTCCTGGCTCACCCTACACTCATCTCATCAGTCCACACTGTGGAATCTCTTTGTTCCTGAAGGAGGGGGCAGCAGAGATAGCCGCCTGGGGGGAGGAGAATTTGAGCTTTTAATTGAGATAGTAAATCCTGTCTCATCAGGGGCACTGGAGTTTCAGGTACTATGGGGAAAAAGTGACAGAAGAGCAGGTCTCCCCAAGAGCAGGCCAGAGGCCAGGTAAACTAGTGCTCTAGGGGCTAGCCAGATTTGCCCCAAACAATAACTTTTGTCATTGGACCGGGGACCAGGAGAAAAAGGTAAAACACAGAAATGGGCTCCACTGTCTAGGAGGAAAATGGCCTTTTGTTTTTCTGCCATATGGCTCCTCAACATTGATGCCAAGAAGTGGAGTGTGGACAGGAGGCTTGGACCCCTCAATCCATAGGAAGGTGGAACCTCACCTTGCATCTGGTGACGGGGGCACTTAGACCTCCAGTGGTTACCCTTGCAGAGGGCAGGGTCCCGGTTGGGGGCGGGGCTGTCTCCCGGGCTGTCCCCCCTTAAGCATTCTCTGCAGAAGTGCCCCTCCTGTCCACCATGGTAGCAAGTTCAGGATACAGGCCCCAGTCAGGTGGGGCCCTCTCTGAGAGCAGCAATGAGGCCATGGTGTCTCTTATCTTTTTCTCTCTGTTAGTAAGGTCCCGGACATACAGACATGGCCATAAATACAGACATGGCTAGCTGCATTACTTGGTTCAGTGACTTTTCCCTTCAGCCACAGTCTGAGTTTTTTACGAATATCTGGGGCTGACTGTTAGAAATTTATCTTTGAGGAGAACCTCTCTCACCTGTGACTCTGAGTCCACTGTGGTATGCTTTCTGACAGCCTCCTTAAGATGCTGTAGAAAGGTAAGAAGATTTTTTCTTTTTAAGTTGTTGCTATAAAGTAAAGTTGTTATTTTACATTGACACCTGACACTCTGGAGAGCAAGTCTCTGAACTGTTCTGGGCCTCAGTTTCCTTGCTTGAAGAATGAGGGATCTGGTCTAGGTTAAACTACGTTTTTCTACTATGAGATGACTGAAGTGACATTAGTGCCACTTATCTTCTTTACCATTTTTTATTTATTTATTTATTTTAGTAATGCTGGGGAATTGAACCCAGGGCTTTGCACATGCTGGGCAGACATTCTCCCATTGAGCTACTTCCTCAGCCACAAATATTATTATTATTTTTTTTACTTTGGCTGTACTGGGCTTGAACTCAGGACTTTCTGCTTGTAAAGCGGCACTCTACTGCTTGAGCCATATAATCGTTTCCAACCTGAGTGGCCTGGGCCAGAACCCATTGCTTCTCTAAGGAGATAAGAGTCTGGTCTAGTAGAAGCATAATATCCTTTCGTGTCAGTTGAAAGGTTTGGATCACAGAGATAAAGGCTTGAATGTATTCGTCTGGGCATCAGTAGAGCTGTTTAGATGTTTTTAAATTTCCCTTAGATCTGATAACTGGAAGGGGACATACAGTTTGCCCTCTTCATACCAGAGGGAAGATGCTGAGGCCAAAAGTATAGAAAATTCTAAATGAGAAATCTAGAGACCACAGTATTGTCTATTTAGTTATTTCTGGAACTATAACCTTGAGCTAACAATTGACTTTCAAGGGTCTGATGCCCTGAGGTGTGAGATGGGGCTAGGAGCAGGGCTTGTGCAAGGCGCCACTCCCTCCACACACACCTGGGACAAATGACCCTGACTGCCTAAGCCTGATCCTGTGGCCTGTCACCCCTCCCCCCTTCCTGTGTACTCTGCATGCGTTTATTCTAGGGGAAGTGGCGGCAGGCTGCAGCCATCACCACGTGTGCCTGGCGGCCCAGGATGTGCTGGGTCCTCTCTATGGATTTTCTTAGCTATGGCAGGCATTTTTGCTGTGTCCAGGAGCTGGCATCCTGTGCACAGGTGCGCCTGTTGCTTCCCCTCCTCCCCTTGTGGGGGTGAAGTTAGAGCATAAGCGTGGCAGCCACAGTTTTTTGTAAGCACTTTTGTAAAGCGGCTGATTTAAAGTTACTTTAGACTGAGAGGCCTGGAAAACTAGTTGGAGTAACTTAAGTCATAAGGTACCATGCTACAGGTTTTTCATGGGAGGCAGGGTCCCAGTAAGCCCAGGGAGGGGAAGGCAGACAGAGACAGAGGACACGTGGTGAGACCATGGAGGAGGCAGAAAAGGTGTGCTGACATCTTAGGTAAGGGGGGGGGAAGGCAGAGCCTGAAGGCATGACACACGCTTAAGGGATTAGCCATCACCTGTGTCTCCAGGTTGCTCCCATTGATTGGTACTGGCAGGCTTTCAGCAAAATGAAACCTCCACTCTCTGGTAGCCGAATAAATCCAGCCCACAAGAAGGGAGCATGAGCTCTCCCAGAGCTGGAACCGCTTGAGGCCAGACTTGGCAAGGAGTGGCTTGCTTAACTCCATGATGGGGAAAGTTTTTCAGGAAGATAGGAGGAGATAGGCATGGTAAGCAGTGCAAGAAGTCTGCTTACATGGGGAAGGAGGAGGTTTGGGAGAGAAATGGGCTGATTTAGAAACTGGTTTACAGGCTGATAGAATCTGCGCAGGGGAACAAAAAGTACAGAGGGAGGGTTTGATGCAGAGATAGTGAAAGGATTGGACGTAGGAAAGTTCCTTCCATTTACCAGCATGCTCACAGAGATTGTATAAATCCCTTAAAATATTGGGATTGAAAGTGCCATTAAGTGGCCATTTGGAGGCATTGTCCAATGGATATTGGGGCCAGGCCTGATTACACAGAAAAATGAGCTTTCATGGCTTAAGATCAGGCGTTAGGCAGAGGGGCCCAAGGTTGGCCAGGAGACATCCCATTGGGGAGTCTGAAGGAATTTGGGATGGTCCAACTCCCATGGTGAAGGCCTGACCTGAGGAGAGATATGGCAGGCGTCCCTGAAATATCAGGTCCTCAGGAGAGAGAGAGAGAAATGTGGAAAACAACCCCTAGAAGGAATGTCTTCACTACCTGGGCATCCACAGTCCCAAGTGGGGAACCCAGTTCCCGGGACAAGAGCGAGCTGCGACCTAGCACTAGGGTTTTCAAGGAAATGAGAGAGAGAACACAGCTCTGCATGCAAGGAGGACTCACCGAGGGAGAGAGGACCTTAAGGGAGGATTGGCCGGTGGTGGATGGTGGTTGGAGGCGCACTGGGGAGGAGGAACTTCCCTGTGAGCTAGTGAGAGAATGGCACTTTCTAGGATCAGGGGTCCCGGTTAGGCAGCTCAGATCCCAGAGGAAAGCCGGGAGAGCAAGGTCAGTGCCGGGAACTCAACCCGATCCTGGGTTTCAGCACCAAATGTTAGGAAAAACGCCGCTCTCAAAGAAAGCTCACAAGAAAAGTCATGTCCATAGAGCAAAGCTTAATGGCAGGCCCAAACTGCCAGGCTGGCCGGGGAAAAGATGGCGCAGCCCTGAGCCTGGGCAGGCAGTGGCTTTTATAGAAGGGGGGTAAGGAAGTTAGTACATGAGCAGTAGTCTCTGGTACGGGTGGGGCTGTCTTAGAGCATGGGAATTTGTTTAAGGGCGGGGCTGCCATTTTGGCTGATTCACAAAATGGAGACATTATTGTTCTGTCAGGGAGGGAGAAAGTCTATAACATTCAATGACTATGGAGTTTCAGATCTGCAGATGAAAAGGTTCTGGAGATGTTTCTCAACAATATGCATATACTTAACACTGCTTAAATATACATTTTAAAATGACTAAGAAGATAAATTTTATGTTGTTTTCTTACTGCAATAGTTTTTTAAATAGCCCTTTTTTGTTAGTTTCTTCATTTGCTTATAAAGTCTCTGTACCTCTACAAATTTGTCCACTATTTCATACTGCTATAAGGTATATAGTAGGGTTGGGTTCAAATCATGCTCTTCTCCTCCTTTTTCACTCTACTTGGTCTGTGCTAACCTACAGGATCAGGTTGTGCCTTTTCTTATCTGGATATGTAATGTTCTCAAGTTTCCCAGCACTTAGGGACATCTACTTTTTGCAACTAAGAGATTAACATAGGCATAGAACTTTGGCTAGACAATTCTATATTTTCCCCCATTAAAAACAGAATTACATGGGAGTTAAGACTGTCAGCTATGACTGAATGAGGAAACTTAGAAAATCCTCTTGCCAAAAAGAAACTACAAAAATGGACAATATCATACGTGGGATGATGGCACATACTTATGATCCTAGCACTTGGGAATCTGAAGCCAAGCTAAGCTACACAGTAAGTTTTAGACCATCCTGGACCACTTGCAAGATTCTTTAACTTAAAAAAAAAAAAGAAAATATAGATGAATAGCCAGTGTTCTAGAAATCAACCAAAGGCACACAACAATTTGAGAAGTATTTATGGGTGAAAACCTTCAATTTTGAGTAATAACAGTTAATCTCTGTGGTTCTTGCCTGGAGCTGCTCTTATTCCACCACCTGGCTCTGACACCACAGCAGTTCTACCAGGGAAGGCTCTGAGCAGGGGCATTTTCAAAGCCACTGTTGAAGGAGGTTCACTGGATTTAGAGCAGTAGATCATGCCTGTGCTATGGATGGATGTGATACTGGCAGCAGGTGAGTAGAGAGTGTCACCACCTTTACAAGCTAAAGGATGAGACAGGGGTTGAGACAAGCATTGGACTGGCTGTGTACATGGGCACCAGAGACCAGGGAGGACCCAGCATGAACAAAAGAATCAGGACAGGGTCCAGCAGAAAGAAAACCTCAGAGCAGACTCAAAAATGGCAAAAAGTTGAATGCACTCCTCTATTCACATATTAATCCACTGGCAGAAGGTGGAAGCTTTAATGGCTGAGATATTGGAGCACAATCTTTGTCCAATCACTAGGTGACCATTAAGCTATTCAGAAACAGGGGCCACCCCTAGGAAGTCAGGATTTTTAAAAAGTAAGAATTGAGCCAGGTGCAGTGGTACACACCTGTAGTTCCAGCATGTGGGAAGGTAAGCAGGAATATCAGTTGAGTCTAGGAGTTTGAGACCAGCTTGACTAACATAATAATACCCCACCTCAAACAAAACAAAACAAAACAAAACAAAAAAGCAAGACTCTAAAAAAAAAGCTGAGCAGAGATATTCAGGTCCAACACTTTGGGGAAGATGGATTTCATAGATTTAACCCAGGTGAGTTATTAACTAGCGAACAAACAAACCAAATAGAAACAACAGCTTTTGGGAAGGAGAAGATAATCCAGAATTACTACAACATACTATCTAAAATTTTATATTATCTAATTTTTACTTTTAACACAAAGTTATGAGACATGAAAAGAAACAGGAAAGGGTACTCTTGGGAAGAAAAAAGCAGGCACAAACTGTTTCTCAGTATTATTCTGCTACTCTAGTCCAAGATACTGTAAGAAAATAAAACTAAAGACCAATATTTGGGGGAATATAAATGCAAAAAGCCTCAACAAAGCCAGGCATCGTGGCTGAACACTTATAATCCCAACTAGTCAGGAGGCAAAGATTGGGAGAATCGCAGTTTGAGGCCAGCCCAGGCAAAAAGCTAGTAAGACCCCCATCTCAAGCACTAATAAGGGTATGGTGGTGTGTGCTTGTGGTCCCAGCTATGTGGGAGGCCATAGATAGGAAGAAATCTGTCTGAGGCCAGCCCTGAGCAAAAAGCTTGATATCCTATATGAAAAATAACCAAAGCATGATAGAGAGAGAATGATATTGAAATGCAATTCATCTATGAATGAAGATAGTATGATGTAATGCACTGTAAACTGCTGAATAATAGGGGAGCATGGTGATGGGGAAAGAATAATAGATTAAAGCACTATATATACATGTCCAAAATACCAACGTGAAACGCCCTTGAACAATCAATGTACACTTAAAAAATGAAGGACAAGGAGGTAAAACAAGTCCTATCTACAGGTGGGTACCAGTGGAAAGGGGAGGGTAAACAGAGAGAAGGTGAAGGAGAGTGAATATGATGGGTGTATTTTGTATTCGTGTATGAAAATAGAACAATGAAACTTACTGAAATTGTTCTAGGAAAGGGGGAAGGAAATGAGGGAGAATGATGGAGGGGTGAATCTAATTAAGATATGTTGTAAGCATATATGTAAATGTTACAGTGTATCCCTCTGTACAACTATTACATGTACGTAACTTTTAAACATAACTAAAGAAAAAAAAACTTACCAAAATATTCAGATGGAATCCAGAAACACAATATACCCCATGATTGCCTGGATTGATCCTAGGAATGTAAGGATGGTTTAACATCTGAAAGTCAATTAATTTAACACACTGTTGACAGAATAAAAGACAATTGTCAGGCCAACAGAGACAAAAAAAAAAAAAACATATGGCAAACCCCAATAGCCACTCATCGTTAAAAACTCTCAACAGCTGGGCACGATGGCAAGATGCTTGTAATCCCAGCTACTCAGGAGGCTGGGGCAGAAGGATCATGAGTTTGAGCCCCTTCTGGGCAACACAGCAAGACTCCACCTCAGAGTGAGAGAGAGAGAGAGTAGAAAGAGAAGGAGAAGACGGAGGAAGAGGAAGAGAGAAGAGGAGGAACAGGAGGAGGAGGGGGAGCAGGAGGAGGAACCTTCAACAAATTAGAACTATAAGGGAGTTTTCCACTAATTATCTACAAAAAATACCCACAGGTAATAGTCTACTTAATAGTGAAAGACTATTGTTCCCTATTATTATGAACAACACAAGGATGTCCACTATTGCTACATCTATTCAACACTGTCATTCCAATAAGAAGAAAACATAATGCATTCATATTAGAAAAGGAATAAGTAAAAATGTCTTCATTCACAGATGACATGACCTTTTATGTAGTAAATCCCAAAGAATGGACAAACCTCTAGAACTAATAAACAAGGTTATCAAAGTCACATTTTGATATAAATCAAACAAAAATCAATTGTATAATTATATTTCTATACATTAACAACTGTCCAAAAATTAAATTAGGAAAACAATTCCATTCACAATAACATCAATAAGAATAAAAGATTTAGGAGTAAATTTAACAAAAGATATGTATGCTGAAAACTATAAAGCATTGAAAAGAGAAATTAAAATTCAGTAAATGGAGAAACATTCCATGTTTATGTATTGGAATACTGTCAAAGTGAAAATTCTCCCCAAGTTGATTTATATATTCAATATAACCTCTATCAAAATCCAGCAGGGTGGGGGGGAGAGGGAGGGGGCGGAGTGGGTGGTAAGGGAGGGGTGGGGGCAGGGGGGAGAAATGAACCAAGCCTTGTATGCACATATGAACAATAAAAGAAAAAAAAAAAAGAAAAAAAAATCCAGCAGGGTTTTTTATAGCTATTAATGAGTTGATTCTAAAATTTATATGAAAATGTGATGGAATTAGAATAATCAAAACAATTTGGAAAAGAATAAAATTGGAGAACTTACACTACCTCACTTAAAACTTACTAGAAAGCTAGTCACTACGATAATACTAGTATAGTATCATATGGATACATTATCTATGTAGGTGCACAGGTACCAAGACAATTTAACAAGACAAAGGATGGTCTTCTTAATAAAGGTGCTGGAAAAATTAAGACAGCCATATACAAAACAAAACAAAACAAAAACATCAAAAGCTGAACCTAGACCCTGCCTCATACCATGGCGAAAGTCCACTCAAAATGGATCCATGGACCTAAATGTAAGTGCTACAATGATAAACTTCAATAAGAAAATACAGGAGAAAGTCATGACCTTAGGCCAAGCAGGCAACTCCTTATATATGACACTAGAAACATGATCCATAAAAATAAAAGAATGAGAAACTATATTCCCTCAAAATTAAAAATGTTTGTCTTCAAAAGACATTACATGCTATAAATTGAGAAAAAAATTTGCAAACCATATCTTATAAGGAACTTATATCCAAAATATTATTTTTTATATTGCTAAAACTCAACAGTAGAAAGACAATAACTCAACTTAAAAATGGGCAAAAGATTTAAATAGACATTTCACCAAAGAAAATATACAGATGGCTAATGAGAATATGAAAGGTTGTTCAATCATTATTCATTAGGGAAATGCAAAGTAAAACACAATGAGATACTACTACAATACACACAAAAAAATTACTCTCCACTAGGGAAGGTGAAAGAAAAAGACAGACAACATCAAGTATAAGGGGGATGCAAAGAAACGCATTCTCATACAGTGCTGGTAGGCATGTCAAATGTCACAGCTGTTTTGGAAAACACTTTGGTTACTCCTTAGAACATAAAGCATAACCTACCATATGACCCAATAATTCCACTCCAAAGAACCTGCCTATGAGAATGAAAACACATGTCTGAAGATGTGTATGCCAATCCAAAAAAACAATTCCAATGTCTGTCAATCAGTGACTGGATTAGGCAAACTATGGACAGTAATATGATAGAACACTATTCAACAATAAAAAGCAAAGAACAACAGGTGCTTGCTACAACTTGGATGAACCTTTAAAATACAATGCTAACTCAAAGAAGTAAGCTATAAAAGTCTGCATATTGAATTTTCCATTAATATGGAAGTCAAAGGCTGGGAATGGGGCTCAAATGGCAGAGTGCCTGCCTAGCAAGCATGAAGCCCTGAGTTCAAACCCCAGTAGATAAACTAATAGAGACACAAAACAAATCAGTTCTAGGGCTGTGGAGGTGGGAGCAGGGATTAGCTGCAAGTAAACTTCAAAGACTATTTGGGGGAGATGGAAATGTTCTTAGGAGCTGGGGGTGTAGTTCAAGTGGTAGGGGCCCTGAATTCAAACTCTGGCACTGCCTAAATAAATAAATGTTCTCAAACTGCACTGTGGTAATGATTACACAACTCTATACATATAATTTAAAATTGCTGAATCATCCACTAACCATGGGAGGATTTTATTTTATATACCTGATATCTTAATAAAGCTTTTTAAATAGTATAATAAAACAATTAATGGACTTCCTGCTTATCTTGCTCAACAATATGACATTTTCTGACCTTTATTCTTAAGTAGCACTATGGTTCCATACAAATTTTAGGAATGTTTTTTAGGACTGAAGAATGTCATTGGTATTTTGGTAGGGATTGCGTTGAATCTGTAGATGGCTTTGGTTAGCATGGACATTTTATTGAGTCATTGCTTGGTAAACCTGTGTCTCTAAATGATTACTTCAGATTTTAAGTCCCTTGAGACACTGAAGCAGACACCTAGTAAAGAAATACTTCTGAACATGATACTCCTCATGACAGATGCCAAGGGGCAACAGTACAAGACAGGAATTATCACCAAGCACTCGTGTCCCTTTTGCTTGCTCCACAGTCTTATTATGAAATGCCCTTATGTAACAAGGCAATGTGTGGGACTGTCCTCCATCCAGTGTGAAGGTGACAGAAAGAACAGTGTGCTCCACAAGCAGTGTCAAGATCAGGAATGTTACTCCTGAACTGGTCTACCACTGGTTACCTGCTGGTCAGGTAGCCTTGAAGAATTTCATGTCAAGATTCTGCATTACTAACACTAATATTTATTTGGTCTTAAGTCAGAATTTGTAGCAAAATATCATGTTTTCTGTCCCTACCATTTACTTTCCTAGTTACATGGCCAGTTAAGAAAATCATCAGTTCTTCTTGATTGATAAATCAATAGGAAAAGTCGAAGCTCCTTGTCTGGAGCAAAATTTCACAAAGGAGGTCTACTCCAAGTTTCAGCTTTTGGAGGCACATCTCCTCCCTCCCTCCATTGCCCTCTCTCCCATTCTTGAACTCTGAGGTCCTATCCAAACTTCATGCAGTTAAGTTAAACCGTTTTTGGTAAAAGACTCATGTGGCTGAGTTGTGGAATTTTTCTTTTTCTTTTTTTCTGGCAGTTCTGGGGCTTAAACTCAGGGCTTTGTGCTTGCTAGGCAGGTGCTCCATGTGAGCCATGTATCCAGCCAAGATGTGGGTTTTTTGCCAGTCCAGCAAACTCCCTTCTTTGCTGCACTGAGAGGGCTATGACTATACACTTATGAACCTGGTCCTGCTCTATATGTTCCACAGGCCCTCTCTGTCAGAAGTTGTCCAAATCGGTGTTCCTGACAATGGAGAAAGAACTGCATTCCAGGGTGGAAGAGTATGATCTCAACCTGAAAAGGAAGCTGTGCCATGAATTTGCATGTGCTATACATATACTCCTCCATACTCATTTTCTTTATGCATGTTCAGTTATGCGTCCATTGTTTTTCCTGTCCAGAATCCTGCACCTACCAGAGATGGGACCACAGGAGTCGCCTCTCAAACTCCTCTTCCCAGGTCCACTATCACCACCACCTCCCAGCACCACAGCCATCACCAGTTGAGGATCCCCAGCAGAGAGCTTCCAGAACAGACTTTTCAAATATCTCCCTTCCTTATAAATCTTACCTGAAGCTCATGATAAAGCTAAAACATCTCAGCCTGATATTCCTGAGTCCTCTATTGTCCTGTGACTGAGCCCACCAAGAAGTGAATTCTGAGAACAATGTATATCCTGTATAATCCAGGGTTCTCCAGAAAAATAGAACCAATAGGGAAGAGATTTATTACCAGGCATTGATTCACATGATTACAGAGGCTGAGAAGGCCAACAGTTGTCCATATGCAAGCTAAAGACCCAGGGAAACTAGTGGTGTAGTACCAGCTCAAGTCTGAAGGCCCAAGAACCAGGGCAGCTAATACTATAAATCCCAGACCAAGGACAGAAGACCAAAGTCCCAGCTCAAGCAGGGAGGCAGGAAGTGAAAAGGATGAATTCTTCCTTTCTTCGCCTTTTGTCCTGAAGGCCCTCCATGCATTGGACGATGCCCACCTACACTGGGGAGGGCCATCTGCTTTATGAATTCATTGATTCAAACAGTAATCTCATCTGGAAACACATATACAGAAGGAATGCTCAGTTTGGACACTTCTTGCCCAAACAAACTGACACAGAATTAAGTAGTATTGCCCTGTTTCTGGAATAATCTTCTCTTCTAGTTTCCTCGATTTTCTTACCAGTTGTCAGTCATACCCTCACCTTTAGTGGGTTGGTAATGTACATGGATCAGAACTTAATAACATGTGTTAAGGGTATGGTTCAAGTGGTAGCATGCATAAGGCCCAGGGTTCAATCCCCAGCACCACAAAAAAAAAAAAAAAAAAAAAAAGACTTACAGACATAGATTGCTATGGCATATATTGTTAGCACCTCAAAGAGAAAAAAAAAAAATTTTTTTTGAGATAGGATTCCACTATGTTGCCCAGGCTGGTCTCAAACTCCTGTGCTCAAACAATCCTTCTGCCTGCACTTCACTCATTCGCTCTCTAAAGACTAACTTACTAAATGATACTGACTAAGGTGGAAGGTAAAATTAATTGCAGTTATTGTGGGAAGTCTTAGCAGGCACAACACCAGCCCTACTTGGAAGGTCTACCCCAAAAGCACACCAAAAAACTAGATAAAATGCTTTATGCACACAGCTGCCACAGCGTAGCCATTTTCACTAAGCCCTTGTATCCTTTCAATAAACTTTATGCTTACTTTACTCTTAACTCCTCGTACTACATCTCAAGCATCAACTTTATCAGGACATGAACTCAGGATCAACAATCCAGTATCATCATCAGTCCCATACTTCCTGGATTCCAAGGTGGCCGCAAGGCGAATGGCTTAGAGCAGAGATGAAGAGAATGCTACACATTTTTCCAGCTTTTAGTTAATTCATGGGCCCAAATAAGGAGTACTTTTCAGCAAGAGCAGTTTAAGAACCTGTTACAGTATCTTTTCATATTTAAAAAATCCATTTGAATATTTTTGACCATGAACTGCCTGTTCATATTCTTTGCTCATCTTTCTGAACTTCCTAATTGACTTATAAGAATACATATTAAAAATAACACTTGTAACATATTTGCCAGTTTGTCATATTTACCTTATTATCATATGGTTTCATGAAGAAAATCCTAATTTTTATGTAAAGAATTTATCAGCCATATTTTGAAGGTTTTTGAGATTCTTCCATTTTCTGAAAACCCTACTCTGAGTATAAGGATATTCTCCTGACTACTCTTCTTGTTTTTCCATGGCTTCATTTTTATTAAATATTATTTAAATATTTTATAGATGCTTAAAATTTGTTTTGTTGTGATGCATGAGTTAAGGAAAAAAATTTTTCCAAACATCTCAATATTTGGTTACTCAAGGAGTAAAGGAGAGTAATGGAAGTGTTGAATGGAACAAAGTAAACTATACTCACAGCAGGGATACACTGAGAAACCCCACTGAACATCGACTTAGATATTAATAACAAAAGACAGGACTGTAAATAGATGCAGTGTGGGGCGGTACTTGTGGGAGGGGGAAGGTGAACGAAGGAGATTAAGGTGATGGAATATAGTTGATGGACTTCATATATTTATACAAAATAGAACAAAGAAACCTCTTGCAACAGTTTTAAGAAGGGCAGTGAGGGGGTTGAGGAAGGAGAGATGATGGGGGTGATTGAACCAATGTATAATATAAGCCTATTTGGAATTGTCACAATAAATCCCTCCTGTACAATGAATATGTCCTAATAAAAACTTAATGGAAGAAAAAGTAAAAGGAAGGTCACAGAAAAAAAAAATCTGCTTTCCTTCCAATACTTCTGTGAGAAAAAAAAATTCAGTTACTCAAAATCAAAATTTCTTCACTGATTCAAAGTGGCACCTTCATTATAATTTCAATTTACTTCTATTTTGGGTCTCATTTGTGGTTCTGCATTCTGTTCCATTTTAATACTTGAGGTTTTAATAATCTGTTTTGATATTTGATGGGGCTGGTCTCTTCTCATTATTCCTGTTTTTCACAGATATTCTGATTGTTACCTCTTTTCTTTCCATATGAATTTTATAGTCTTCTTGTTTGATTCCCCCCAGAAATCCTTTTGGATAAATTTCAAAAAGATCTCTTTGGCTACAATGTGAAGAACAAGAGTGCATGCAGGATGGCCAGCAAGACATGGTACTGCAGGGGTTCACATGTGAGATGAGGGTAACTTGGGTCAGGATCAGAGCAGTGGAAATGGAAAAAGTGGTATGTAAGAATAAAAATTGGGAGGATTTGGGTGGATATAATTTGACACTTTGGGAAGAGGTGACATTTTTCTAGTTTTGCCTAGAGCAACCATAAAATTTGGTCCAGTTCTGTAAAGGCCCCAGTCTGCTTCCATCCTAGGATGGCAAGAGTTATTTTAGGAGCTGTCCTGAAATTCAGTATATCTAGCTATCTATCTATATCTATCTATCTGTCTATCTATCTATCTATCTATCTATCTATCTATCTATCTATATAATTGAGCCTTAAAAAGTGTAACATTCTGATACATGCTACAAAATGGATAAATCTTTATTTTTATTTTATCTTATTTTTCTCATTTTCATTGGCATACAGTAATTGTACAAGGAGGATTCATTGTGACATTTCTGAATACCCTTACATTGTACATTGCTTAGGTTTGCCCCCACCATCTCTCCTCTACATCCCCTTCCCTTCCACCTAAAACAATTGTAAAAGGTTTCATTGTTCTATATCATATATGTATACAAAGCACATCGACTATTCACCTTCCTTCATTTCCTCTACTCACTCTCACACAACAACCCGCCCCAACACAGGACCTACTCCAGTGTTCAAAGAGGTTTCTCGATATATCTCAGCTGTGAATATACTGTGCTAAGCAAATAACCCAGACACAAAAGGATAAATGTTGTATGACTGCACTTACATTTTGTAGTCAAATTTATACAGACAGAAAATAAAATGGCAGCTAGCAGGGACTGGGCTGAGGGATGGTGAGGACTTGCTGAGTAATGAGCACAAAGTTTCTGTCTGGGATGATAAGCAGTTCTGGGAATGGATCAAGGTGATGGCTATACAATACTGAGAACACAGTGCCACTAAATAATACACTTAAAAATGGTTGAATGGAAAGTTTTATGTCGTTTCTATTTTGCACAATAAAAAGAATTTTTGAAGTTTTCTTTTCTTATGAAGGAACAGGTCTTGTAGGCATGCCCTCCCTCACCACTGGAACAAATTATGATCACGTGACTATGTTTACTTAGCAGAGCAGCTCTCTGAGACCAAGGTATCACAGGGTAGGCAATGTACTTTCTTGCCCAAAACAATGCAAAATCCTTTGGGAAGCAAACTGAAGAGTGTGTGCATCTCTGGAAGTCCCCTCCCAAGTGGCTAACCACAAAGGGAGGAAATATAATAGGCTGAAACCAAAAATCTGTAGCCAAATCTCAAGTCCATGTTATTATATTCTGTATGGATTAATGCAGTGCAAATATGCATGCAAAAATGATAGGATTTAGTCTTTGTTCCCTATTCTAAGGATAGTCTTGTTCTCAAATGCTTTTTGAAATAGGTTTGAAGCATTCAATTAAATCGAAGCCATCTAAAACTCAATATTAAGTCACCAAAATTAGGCAATGTCCATTGAAGAGCCCAGAAGGCAGATAGGGATGAAACTGAGTTACTATCAGTCAAACTGATGTCATGCACCTAATACTATTTTCATTAAAAAAAAGGTTTTAGTCCCAAAGGACACCCTTACTGGACTCTTATGAAATGTGGGAACATATAAATGCACAAACAACCCAGGAAATGAATAATAACATGGTATCCAGGAAAAGGAAGGAATAATTGATTAACATTGTGCAAACTAGGGGATATAAATTATTTATAGTGATAAATTCTTTGCAAAGTTGTATACTAAAAACATTTTTCTAAACACACAGTGATCTCAGGATTAAAAGGATGTGGAAAGGTTCAAGCATGGGCTTGATGATAGGCAGTGAAGGGTCAGTATAAAGGGGATTGCTTCTCATGGGATGAAAGAAATGGGTCTTCTGAGAGTTGTTGTAATGTATGGCACATATATGTTGACACATGGTCCAGGGCCACTCTAATAATCACCAGGTACAGGTAAAGAAGACACAGAGACAATCTCTCTAGGCCCCAGGGCTCTTGTCTGAAATTGAAGATGTTGGACTAGGTAAGCTAAGGTATGCCTTAAGGCTGACATTCCAGGACTAGTGTTAAACAAGTGACTAAACATGCAGTCATCCTTTGTTACCTGAGGAGGATTGGTAGTAAGACCCCTTCTGGGTACCAAAATCCACAGATACTCAAATTTTCTAGTTTTTGTGGAGAACAATAAGCTTGAGAAAATTCCCAAAATAAAGAAGATTAACAATAACAGGATGCTAAAATGAATATTCCAGCCAAGACACCTGAAAAAATAAACATTTCATTTTAAATCACATTCATGTGGAACAATTTATTTCTTGTCCATACTCAGTTCCTGGAGGACTGGCCCCTTCTTTATTTTTTCTTTGTTCAGACTATTTCTGGAATGATGTTAGCCAATAATTGAGACACTTATCATCTCTACTACATAGCTCCCAGGTCTCTCCTTCAACTTTCCTCCTTTGACTCATGTTATTAATCTTAACACCCCAAGTCCCAGGCCAGACTATGTTGTGTTCCCTTTTGTAGTAGATCTAGGATTATCCAGTTATCAAATGATGGTTAAGGAGAGAACAGCAAAGATCAATTCTGGTTTCCCATGACCCTGCACAGTGCCAGCTGTGTCTTTATCTCCTTCTTCCTTCCTCTTCTGCTGAGACCCACCCCTGGGCTGTTGCCCACAAATGTGCAAGTAGTGTCTACCCTTTTGAAGATGGTGTGCTCCACCCTTCAAAGCTGTAGGGAGATAAATTTAGACATAAAACAGGAAGTAATCTCTATGTGACTGAGAGTCACCTAAGAGAAGTTACTGTCTCAAAATATTTGAAGCTGAAATGTCGGGGAGCAGTTCTCAAACATTAGCATGTGGCTTGTGAAGCCATACGGTTGGGTCCATCCTCAGATTCTCAGATTCAGGCAATCTGAGTTGGGCCCTGAAAATCTGCTTTCTAAAAAGCTGCATCATGATGGTGACACTTGGTCCAGGGCCACATTCTAACAACCACTAGGTAGAAGTTAAAGAAGAAACAAAGAAAACCTCTCTAGGCCCCAGGGCTCTTGTCTGAAATTGAAGATGTTAGACTAGGTCAGCTTCGGTATGCCTTAGGGCTGACATTCCAGGACTAGTGTTAAATGGGTGACTAAATATGCAGTCATCCTCTGCATATAAGAGCCTGGCTTCAGGACGACCCTGTGGATACCAAAATCCACAGGTGCTCAAGTCTCTTATATAAATGACACAGCATATTTACACATACCTGTGCACGTTAAATTATCTGTAGCTTATTTAGAAAACCTAACACAATGCAAATGCTATATAAATAGTGTTATACTATGTTGTTTAGGGAATAACGACAAGAAAAAAGTCTGTACATGTTCAATACAAATGCTGCTGGCGGCTCATGCCTGTATATCCTAACTACTCAGGAGGCAGAAAGATCAGGAGAATCGCTGTTTGAAGCTATCCCAAGCAAGTAGTTCAAGAAACCCTATCTTTTTTTTTTTTAATTTTTATTTTATTCATATGTGCATACAATGTTTGGGTCATTTCTCCCCCCTTCCCGCACCCCCTCCTTTTACTCATAATTTCAACTAGCCTATGGAAAAAAAAGTTTCAAGGCAAAGCTTTCACTAATGTTGCATTGCAGAACAAATTTAATTAATAATTACCATATAATGATTAGCATATAACTAAAGTATAAATGCCTTAGGTATGACTTAAGCTACCGAGTCAACTAAATACATGTATCATTCTCCCCCTTTCCTCAAGTCTTGTCTACATTTACTGTGTCCATCCTCCTGAAACAGGAGGTCAGTGAAGATATTGCCCTGGAAAGAAATTAGTAGCTCACTGGGGACCCAGGTCATTCCCTAAGAGAGGGTTGTTGTAAAAGTAAAAGACTGGCCCCTCCCCAACCGCTGGCTTGCTGTCTTACCATATAATCTCTCCCTCTAACACACAGTTCTGCCATGATATCATCAGCTATGATGTGATGTGGCTAAGGAAGTCCTAGGTAGAGGCCAAACCAATGAGGCCATAAGATCATGGACTTTGGGCCTTCAAAACTCTGTGTTACATAAACTTCTTTTATTTATACATTTCCCAGTTTCATGCATTTTGTAATAGCAACAGAAAAGAGATTAATACAGCACATGAAACCTGTGCAGAATCTGCTAAATTCCCTCTATCAAGAATCCCAGGTATTAGATTGGAGACATTTAAGGTAGAGTATTTCACCACCTTTCTACCTGAATATACATACCTGAAAAGGTTTATATCTCCACTAACCAGAAATGAGCATGTCTGTCACGTTTTAAAATAATAACAACATAAAATAAAATAATAACAATAAATTACACTATTACTGCACAAGAAACAGTCATGCCTTCATTGGTCAGATTCTTTTAATTCTTTGGGCCCACTACTACTAATCCTAAAAAGTTATTTCTCTGGGTTTCTGGCCCATCCTTAGGCATTTTGATAAGCCTCTGAAAAACTCCTGAGCTACATACACCATTCATACAGAAATGCTAAAGTTCAAAACTGTGCTTTGTCACTTTGCTGTTTGTATATTTTATCTCCTCAGCTAGATCATGAGCTCCTAAAAAACATGGGTTCTGTTTTAAATTTTGTGTCCCGGGTCAGCTGTGTGAATGGATAGCCCAGTTCCAGAATCCCAAGTCCCCTTGCTAATGTCCTCTTGGTTCTCAAGGACATATATAGGGAAGAAGGGCATTGTTATGCAGGGACAGTGCAGGAAATGTGTTCTCTTTACCATTGGTAAATCACTAGTTGAAATCTTTATGGTGGTTTGAATATGGTTTGCCCCCTCCAAAACTGTTGTGAAAGTTGATTGTCATTATGGTGGTGTTGGGAAGCGAGGCTTTAAGAGGGATTCATGCTTCCTCTGGGGAGCTGGTTCATTTGCCCAAGAGTGACTCGTTACCAACCACAGCTACTCCTCGCACTTTCCTCCATTTGCACAGCTGCCCTTTGTCTTTCTACCATGAGCTTAAGCAGCATAAGACCCTCGCCAGAAGCTGATGCCATGCTCTTGCACATCCCAGCCTCCAGAACCATGAGCCAAAACAAACTTCTTTCCTTATAAGTTATCCAGTCTTGAGTATTCTGTTACAGCATCACAAAACAAACTAAGACAATGGGCTTCTACCTGAATGGAGTGGGATAAATAATAAGGAACCACCTCAAGGTGAAGAGCACAGCTGGCTTCATCTGCTCTCCATACTTCCTCTCTTCTAGTGCTACCCTAATCCCACACTGCCTTTCAACAGTGTATCTAAATCCCCATCCTACTCTAGTTTGCCTTGCTTCTAAGAACCTAGTGCTGGATTAGGGCTTTCCCAAACAAGGTAGCAAGAATGTAACACAACCTAAAAAACAGACTAGCTGACACCCACATAGAAGTTCAGAAATACAAATACTAAGGAAGATAAAGAGATAGTGTATTTCTACCCCTTAATGATCTTTTAAATGAAAACTGGCTCATTGTTCATGCACCAGTTCTATGGTCCCTGTTTCAGTCTGTCTGTGCCGCTATGGAAGACTATCGCAGGCTGGGTAATTTCTAAACAATAGAGATGTATTTGGCTTAAAGTTCTGGAGGGTGAAAAGTCCAAGATAGAGGGGCTACATCTGGTAAGGACCCTCTTGCTGCATAAAAATGTGGCAGAAGGCATCATCTGGTGAAAGAGTGCATGCAAGAGAGAAGGGAAAGGCTCTCAATTTATCTTTTATCAGGAACCTACTCCTGAGATAATTAACCCAGTCCCAAGATAAACAACATTAATCCATGAGGACAGGGCCTTCTAGATCTCATTACCTCTTAAAAGTCCCATCTCTCAACACTGTTGCATTGAGGATTGTTTCCAACACATGAAATTTGGGGTATAAACCATAGCAATCCCTTGACTGGAATATTCTCAACAAGCCTGAGTCTTTAGAACCCTGGCTGAACTCTGAGCCCTTTCTGAGCAGGGAGAGGAATTTAAATGGGAATTAAGAATGGGGCTGAGGAACAGGGGATCAAAGGCCCATTAGAAGCTGGGAGGAGCTGGAAACCTGGTAAAGAATAAAAAATCTGCCTTCCTTAAGACTAAGCCTAATAGATTGATCTTCACTCCTTTTCTCCTGGGCCCTCTACTGGTCTCTTTTGCTTCTCCAATTTTTTGTATTCTGAATCCACAAAGGGAAAGAGGAAGAATCAAGTGAGTTTAGAGAATCTGGCACCTTGACTCTCACCAGAAACTCATGTGGCTGTGCCCTTGATTTCATCATTGACATGTAAAATATTTGTTCTCCAAAGGTAGAGTAAAAGGCTGAGATCCAAGGGTCTCTTGAGAGTAACGGTTCACCGCCTCAACTACATATTAGATTCAGCTGAAGAATTGAGGCAAAATCTCAAGAACCAGACAGCAGTTCCAAGCCAATTAAACAAGAATTTGGGGTGTGAAACCCAGACACTAGTATATTTTTAAATTCTCAAATGATCCTAATAGCAGTGAAGGATGAGCACCACCAACCCAGAGACTATGCATTCCTTCCCTGCCTGGCTGCATGGCACATTAGGTTTATCTGAGGAACTTAAAAACTACCCCATCCAAGGCAAATTAAAATCAGAGTCTCTGAGAGTTTGGACCAAGGTATCGGTATTTTTTTAGGGTTCTTCAAATGAGTGGGGGCAGGGTAAAGAATACATAACATTGAATATATCATCTTAGCCGTTTTTATTTTTTGTACTTATTTATTTATTTATTTAGGTGGTACTGGACTGGTACTTGTTAGGCAGGCACTCTACCACTCAGTCATGCTCCCAACCCTTTTTGCTTCCAGTTATTTTTTGGGATAGGGTCTTGCATTTTTTTCTCAGGTCATTCTGGACCACAAGTCTCCTATTTATGCTTCTTAAGTAGCTGAGATGACAGGCCTGCACTACCATGTCCAGCTATTCGTCCAGATGGGGTCTCAAAAACCTTTCCCTGGGCTCACCTTGATCCTTGACCCTCCTGATCTCTATCTCCCACATAGCTGGAATTATAAGCATGAGCCACTGAGTCTGCCCCCATTTTAACTATTTTTAAGCATATACATTACTGGCATTAAGGACACTTACAGGTTACATGACAATCACTACTATCCATTCCCAGAACTTTTTCATCATTCCAAATAGAAATTCTGTATCCATTTAATGTACCCCATTCCCTTGTCTCCTAGCCTGACAACCACCATTCTATTTTGTCTCTGACTTTGCCTGTTCTAAATACCTCATATAAGTGAAGTCATACAATATTTGTCCTTTTGTATCTGGATAACTCACTTACCACAACGCTTTCAAGTTTGTCCATGTTGCAGCATGCATCAGTTTTTTGCTGTTCATTTTTCGTGTTACGGATTGAACCCTAAGCATGCCTAGCATGTACTCTTCCACCAAACTGTACCCCCAACTCCTGTAGCATGGATCAGAATGTTGCTCTTTTTTAAGGCTAAATGATATTCCACTGTATGTATATGAGATATTTTGCTCATCCATTCATCTGTTGATGGACATTTGAGTTGTTTCTACCTCATTGCTATTGTTATCAGTGATGCTATGAACACTGATGTGCAAGTATTTGTTTGAGTCCTTGCTTTAAATTCTTTTGGGTATACATCTAGCAGTGAAATTGTTGGCTTGTATGGTAATTCTATGTTTAACTCTTTGAAGATCTATCATACCTTCATGAGATGCTTATGTGTGGACAAGTGTGAGGAATTTTGGTATGGTCAGCATAATGTCTTAAAACCTAAGACAGTACAGATTGGTATTGGTACTGATTAATGAATTCATTATTGAATGAATGAATTTCTTCATAAACTGCATTGTAATCCAATGCATTTGTTACTGTCAAAAATTCAAAACCTTGTTATATGGATTAATGTGGTGATTACCCTTTTGAAAACCCCAACAGTGTCATATTTCCATTTGAAATAACACCTCAATTATAATTCCTACTTGTAGTTGAAATGTGTCTCCCATGGTAATTTAGGTATCAAAGTTTCTGGATGTTTTTCCTTTGAAGATAACAAATTAGATCTGATTCAAGATTTTTCCTATCAGAATGCCATTTCTATCATAACGCCTAGTGTTATTCTTGCCAAAATACTCCTGCTTTGATAAGTTTTCTTAAATAGAAAGGATAAGATGGTACTATCCTTGGGCAGTATTGCATGTATGAATGTCTTCTACCTCTTGAAACATTACTAAGGAATCCTTTTCTATAGGCCTAAAAACTTCTACTAGAAAAGTAACTGCAGGGATTATCTACTATGTCATAATAACCCTTCCTCCCCAGGAAGCATCTACTCTAAGATAGCTCCTACCTTTGGGAATGCTCTGTCATCCTTTTATAGACTGGACTGCTTCTGCAAGTTCACAACTGTTTCCACACAGGAGCCAACTGGAATCCTGGATATGAGGCAGAGAGGAAATGAAAGTCAGAGATGAAGTACGTATAGTGTCGTACACTTCAATGTGGACAAATCTGTAAAATGCATATGTGCATGAAATGGATGAAGTGCAGAAATCCCAGAGTGATCATTGAAAAAAAGGAAGAAAAAGTTGACAACAGACCTAGGCAATAGGGAGCGAAGGCTACTCTTGCCACTCTGTGTTATCTAAAATAGTTTATTAACCTCTTCCTTTTGACTTGTAGCTTTACCAGTTTAAAAAATGTGTCTGAAGTTTGACAACCGTTCCTGGATGTGAGGGAAAGGACAGAATTTATAGCATGTATAGTGGTCAGTGAGAGAGGTGGAAGGAATAGTGGTGAGTCACAGCTGCTTGGACAATCTGAGAGAAGCAATGGCAGCAGCTGCTAATCTTGAGATCTAGGTAAATTCTGAGGCAGCACTTTCTCCCGGATAGCCCACAGAACACTACATACTGAGCAAAAACAGGTCCAGATTGGGGAGGGGGGGGTTGGAGGGTGGGAAAGTTGAGGAGTGGGGGCAGGGCAAAAAACAGGCCAGTAAGCAAGTAAATTTGAAGAAATACTGTCCAGACAGCCCTCCTTATCCACAGGTTCTTAATTCACAGATTTGTTGAATGAATGATCAAAAATATTCAGGAAAAAAAGTTATATCTGGGGCTGGGGGTGACTCAAGTGGTAGCATGCTTGCTTAGAAAGTATCAGGGTTCAATCCCTAGTATCACAAGGTTTTAAAAGAAAGAAAACTTGCATCTTTACTAAACAGACTTTTTCTCCCAAAACAATACAGTATTACAAATGTTTACATAGCATTTATATTGTAAGAGGTATTATAAGTAAACTAGAGATGGTTTAAAGAAGGATATACATAGGTTATATGCAAATATTATACCATTTTATGTAAGACACTTGAGCAGCTGAGGATTTTGTTATCTGTGGGAAGGAGAAGCCTAGAATCAGGCCGAGGATACTGAGGGACAACCGTGCAAGTGAAGTCACAACATACTCCCATGTAGTAAAAGCTCTGAGACTTAAAGAATCCTGGATAAGTTTAATGCAGAGATTCTCAAGTTTATTTTGCCATGGAACCTTTTTCTTAAACAACACACCATCATTTCAAGGTTCTTGGAGTCACACCTCAGGGCATTCTGCCCTAGAGCCAGGGAAGTGGATGTTCCTGCCACATTGCCTGGTATCCAAAGCCAGCTATCAAACACAGCTCTTTACAACTCTCACTTCCCTTTACTGTCCACTTCTCCTCTCCATGACAATATGTATCTTATCCCTTAATTGCTGAAGTTCACCCCTTATACCTCTGGCACTTGAAACATATCCATTCCTTCCTTTAAGATCCAGCTCTACACTCTGCCATTTAGGAAGCCTCTGCTGAAAAGGTCCACTTGCTCTGAGTGATGAGCGATTTAAACCTTACGTTACTTAATCCCATTAATATCACAAAGAACATGCTGACCATATGTAGTTACACAATTATTCTCTTGGGAATAATTTGTCATCTCCACCTTTCCGGTTTCCTCATTTAACAACAGGGCCTGGGCAGGGGGTGTGGCTCAGTGACAAAGCACTTACCTAGCCTGTACAAGGTGCTGGTTCAATCCCCAGCATGGACCAAAATAAAAATGCTTGTTTCATGTCCTTGTGAGTAAAGAAGTCATAATACAACCAAATGTTTAAACAACATTCTTTTTTGTTTCTTCCGTCAGACTGGAGTTTGAACTCAGGGCTTCACACTTGCAAAGCAGGTGCTCTACCACTTGAGCCATCCCTCCTGTCTTAAACAAGTCTTTAATGCATAGTGATTCATGCAACCTGGCACTACCGAGAAATATGTAACCCCAAATATTTTTTCAATCTCTCTCCTCTCCACACCCAGGGGCATCATACTACATTGTAATACTTCTTTCTGTTTGTTTGTTTGTTTCATTTTTGGAGAGAAGAGTCTCACAAAGTAGCCCAGGCTAACCTCAAGCTCTCAATCCTCCTACCTTATCCTCCCATGTACTGAGATTATAAGCATGTACCAAGTCCAGCTGTAATATTTCTTAAGTCTCCAGTCTTGTCCCTCCCCCCATTGCTACCAAGTGAGTTTTCAGAAATCTAAAAGTGAAGCCTCTGTCCTGCTGAAAAATTTTCAACTTTCCCCATCACTCACTAAAAGCAGGATTACCAGCTTTAGAGGAAGGGACATATTCACATACTACCTGTACTCTTGGATATTTAAACAAATCACATTTTACCTGAAATAAATTTGGCGCTGTCTTAATACTGTTGTAGAAATGGCAACTCTAATTGGCAGATTTCTTTTCTGTACTAAATTAACATAGCGCTAAGATAAGAACACACATGTACTACTCAACAACATCCTATATAACCTAATGGGGCACAGACGATCCTGTGGTAGGCACAGACATACAAGATAATATCTCAGCCTTTGGCATGACATAATCTGGTCCTCACTGCCTTCTTCATTTTGGTCTCTGTCCCTTTGTCATCTGTATGCACACCTCTTCTGAACTAATCATGACTTGTCAACCTTGTGATATTTGTGCTTTTACCTTGGTACTCTTTCTACCCCATTTCTCCAAGCATTCTCATCTTTCCACATGGATGGAAGTGCTGTCCTCAGGATTTTTACACTTCCTTTTTATCATTAACTGAGTACTCACTACTCCCCTTCCTTGTCTTAAGCAGACATTGATTTAGTCAACACTGAGATCTAAGAATCTCAAAGTAAAATTGATAAGGACTAAAATGTAGTGGGTGTCCTGGCTAGCTCATATATCTGTCTTCGCCTTTCATTGTCTTTGAGCTGAGCTATTTTACAACTCTGAGAAACAGTAGCCAACTTGAAGAAAACTGATAGTAATGCAAATAATTCTTGTCAATAAGTCCGGTCAGGTAGTTTAACTGATTTCCATCTACTGTGGAAGAAGTCAGTTTTGCATTGATAAAGCAAACCCATTCCAACATTTCTGATGGGATTACACATTTTCAAGTCTTTGGACTCTGCTCTTTAGTGATTATAATATTTCTCTGGTTCCTTTATTAATTGAGTTAAATATAATCTTTGACATGTGTCCATCATGTATTTGTTTAGAGTCATAATTTCAACTTTCTTAAAAAAAAATATTCTTTAGGGCCACATGTGATAGAACAAACCTGTAATGCCAGCTACTAAGGAGGCAGAGATCTGGGGCTCAGTGGGAAGAGGAGTAGAAGAGTGTAGTTAGCAAGATCCCATCTCAATAAACAAGCCAAGTATGGTAGTACACGTATGTAATTCCAGCTATATGGGAGGCACAGACAGGAGGATCATGGTCTGAGCCAGCCCAGGCCTCAAAAAAAAAAAAAAAATGTGAGGCTCTATCTGAAAAATAACTAAAGCAAGAAAGGGTTGGGAGTGTGGCTTAAGAGGTAGAGCACCTAACTAGCAAGCTCCAGGCCCTGGCGCAAACCCCAGTATTGCCAAACAACAAAAAAACTATCCTTTAAGAGTATTTGGCACAAAGTCTGGCACAAAGTAGGCAAATATAACAAATATTTGTTAATAATTGAATGAATGAATTTAGGCAAGTAAATGTGGTCTTTGCCATGGTATCAAGTATCTATGTCTAGATGATTCATCCTGAAAGTAGGGTGTGCAACACTTAGCTACTACTCCAAAATTGAAATTGAAATGAGAAAATTCTTCCAATCCTTCAGGAGAGGTCAGTAAGAATGGGCTGCATGGGATGTAGCCAGTCTGAGGGCGGCCTGAGTAGCTCCACCCCAGGGGTGAGTTAGGGAGATCACTAAGGGTCCTGGGTATGGAATAAGGGATGGAGACAAGGAAGCCATTTGTCACATAACTTCTGTTTCTTTTCCCTTCATTGTATGCAGATCCAAGGACCTGTAGGTATTCTCCTATACTGGATCTTCTCAAACCTGTTCATCTATGAAATGTATCACTCTGGCATTTTTAGTTGGCATCTACAACCAAAATATGTAAAGGAAAAAAACAAACCTATGAGTCAGTTTCCACATCTACAAGTGTTTTTTACAGATTACATCAGCAGAGTTTTATAAATTGGAACCACAAACTTCCTGCAAATTGTCTGGATTTACAAATATCTGTATCACTTTCAACTAATGAGGAAAAACTCCCAAGGATATTATCTACAAACATGCAAAAACTTTTAAGGGACATTTAAAAGGCAAATCTCCACTCTCAATTTTTCTCCTAACCTGATGTAAACATAATTGTTGATACAGAAAATGAAGCTGAATTTCTGATTATGTTGTCCTCAAAATGAATGTGGCAATTTTGAGAGTACTACTGTAGCCACATGCCACATAACATCTTGGTCAAGGACAGACTGTTTATACAACTGTGGTTCACCTAGGAATTTCATAGCCAGCTCAGGCTGTGCATGTATTATGTTCACACAATGACGAAATCACCTAATGAGGCATTTCTTAGAACATATCCCCATCTTTTTACAATGCATGATTGTAAATGATGCACCTAACCTACTTCTCCCAGACATTATACTAGTAGTACTGTTATCTCCACTTTTTACAGGTGCACAAATTGAAGTTCAGAGAGACTAAGTAACTCACTTACGGTGATACCACTAAGTGGCAGTATCAAGATCCAAATTTAGGGGCTGGGCTGGGGCGGAGTGGCTCCAGTGGTACAGCACCTGCCTAGCAAGCACAAAGCCCTGAGTTTAAACCCCAGTACTACAAAAAAAAAAAAAAAAAAAAAGCTGGCAACAAAGATTCAAATTCACGGCTAACTTGAACATTCTTTGTACTATACCATTATGCCCTAGAACAGGACTGAAAATTATGTAGTAGAAATATTAACTTTTTTTTTTTTTTTGGTGGGACTGGGGTTAACTCATGGCTTCAGACTTGCAAAGCAGGCACTCTACCGCTTGAGCCACACCTCCAGTCATTTTGCTCTGGTTATTTTTGAAGATGGGGGAGGTCTCTTAACTATTTGCTCAGGCTGGCCTGGAACTGCGATCCTCCTATCTCAGCCTCCCAACTAGCTAGGAATTCAAGTGGGAGCTAGGGGTGCCCAGTGAAATATTAACATTTGATTGAGAAAAGCAAGAGACCAATAATAAAATGAAGTGTCAGTCTAGGGTACAAGATAAAAGATGGTGGATAGCGTGGAAAGGTTATAAAATGGGTAGGTAGATAATAAGGTTGGGAGGAGGATGAGACAATGGAGGCACTCGTTTCAGAAGTAGGAGAATGGGAAGGGGACTGTCAATACAATTCTCAGCTGGCTCTACTGAATAAGGAAGCACTGGATGAAGCTGGGAAGGATACTCTCAGGGTAAATTACACAGGTATCCATTTTAAGCCATATTCACATATGTGGAGCTGCATAAGCAACACATTGCACGAGGCAGGTTTAGAAAAAAAAGAAATCTGTTAAATTTAAATTAAAAGGTAGAATTCCAGAAAAGATTAGAATCCTCAATTTATGGCACACATAGATCATAGACTCAGAAAATATTTGGAGTACATGTACACATATGGAAATGTCACAAAACTCCCTGTACAACTATTATATACTAATAAAAATGTTTAAAAAAATTTTTGTTCAGTGACCAAGGACAAAATAGGAGAGACTGAAAAGGCTAGCCATGTTAAGTGTGAGACTAAGTATTTGTTTTGGTAAGGCTCAGAGCCAGTGCCATCACTGAATTAAAGTGTTTTATGTACATCAAATCCTTTCACTCTGGCAAGCACTCTAAATAAACTACATTTCAGTCCCATTTTAGCAGGTGAGGCACAGGAATTAAGTAACTTACTCAAGGTCGTAAAACCTGAATCCAGCAGCACTTTCTGGATTCAAGGTTCGTGCTCTTAGCCATCACACTGCTTTCTGAACTCTGAACTTAGGCTAGAATGAAACACTTCAGTGCTGACTGTGTTAGAATGTGGTGTAGCCTGCATGGAACCTACCTCACCAACAGCTCTGAGAATCTGGGCGTCTGAATTATTGCTGCAGAAAGTCCTGCTGTCTGGAGTGATGAAAAAGCAAATGGCACCAGAAACTGAGCCAGGAAGACTTGTACTCAGGGTTACCTGGCTGGTCACACTTCTTTAAGTTGCTCGCTTCTATAACCTATCATTGGTCTTGGACGAAGGTAAGACTAGGAGAGTTCAAGTATACCTCTGTAGCTATTCTGAATCATTCCAGGGAAGGGAATCATCTACAAGATTACCTGCTTTGACTATGAAGATTGTGGGTGGCACTCTGACCTGAAGGTAACCAGATGATTCCGGTCAAAAACACTAATTTCCCAGATCTGATTAGTCAAAATATAACACACCTTGCTTGCTTTTGCGGCGCTGGAGGATGAACCAAGGCCCTTGGGCATGCTAGGCTAGCGCCCACCACTATTTCCGAAGCCCAACAGCTCAGCTTTAAAAAGAATGTAAGTTTAGGCAGAGACGTCGGCAATTCCTGTGCGTCTATCTGAATCCCCAGCACTTCTTCCCTTTGGCAAATCCAGACACATCTAACCCTAAAACGAGGAAGCATCTGCTGAGGTTGCCCAACGCGGGGAGCTGCGAGCGTAGCCCAGCACACGCAAGCCCCGGAGTCAGCCGAGGGCGGATGGCCCGGGGGCCGGCGCGTGGGGGCCGACGACGGGGAGCTGCCTGCTCCCCTCTCCGGCGTGAGGCAAGCCTCCTCCCACGACCCCGGGAAGCCCCGACGCCGCAGGCTTCCTCGGGGTGGAGGAGCCTCCGGGGCGTAGTTCCTCCACCGTTTCCTCCCACGAAAGAACCCACCCGTCCCTTCCTGCTCCGCAAGGTTTGAAGGGCGCGCCACGCCAGGCCAGACGCGGCGGGGAAGGCGCGGCCGCACGCAGGCGCGCAGCAGAGGCCCCGCCCAGGCCCCGCCCCCAGAGGCCCCGCCCCTCGGCGCGCCTGGTGCCGCGGGAGGATTCTCCGGCGAACCTGTCTCGCTCAGGCGGGTTGGGAGCTGAGCTTCCTCCACTCAGGGCTGCAGCGCGCGGCGGAGTTTTTCTTCCGCCTCCGCAATTCAGAGGCGGACGAGGGGCGAGCGGAAGGTGCAGCGAGAACCGAGGCAGGACGCGGCCGGCGCGGGCCATGTCGCTGTGGGGGGAACCGCTGCAGGCCCCGCCGCCCTTGGCGGCGCCCTCCGGGCCGTCGTTCGCCCTTCCGGCGGGCGCGACCCTCAACCGCCTGCGGGAGCCGCTGCTGCGGAGGCTCAGCGAGAGCTTGGACCGCGCGCCCGAGGGCCGGGGCTGGCGGCGGCTGGCCGAGCTGGCGGGCAGTCGGGGGCGCCTCCGGCTCAGGTGAGCTCGGGCCGGGCGGAGGGATGGACGCCGCGGACGGGGCCCGCGCGAGGGGGCGGCAGGGGTGCGAGCGGAACCCCGGGCCGGGGAAGGGAGGGGTCCCGCCCCTCTTTCTACCGTCGGTGCAGGGAGCTGAAAGCGAGGACATGGGCAGTCATTCCAGAGGACGAAAAGAGCCTGGGAGGGGGATGTGGACACTAAGGGGGATCGTGAGGGGGCCGTGCGGGTAAAGGGGAGTGGAAGCGAAGGATTGGCCAGGTGCAGGGATTCGTGATGGTTGCTACTTTTTTTTGGAAGGTATTGGGGTTTGAACTTGCTAGGCAGAAGCTGTGCTACTTGAGCCATGACCCCAGCCCTCGTCAAGGTTTATTTAAGAGAGAAAGACTGGACCTAAGCTCACTGCCCTCCTGCATCAAATCAATTACCCGGTTCTCTCCTTGGGTCTTTTCCTGGTGAGAAAAGCATACACGGGTAGGCTTGGCCACCACTGTTAGCGATTCTTGATGTTTAGGGTCTCACGATTTCTTGGCACTTTTAAGAATCATTGAAGACTGCAGAGAGCTTTTGTGGGGTTACATGTAATATATGTACTGATACTGCTTGAAATAAAAAACAAATTTTTGAAATATTACTTTATCCTAAAAGAATAATTCTGGGCTAGAGGCGTGGCTCAAAGTGGTAGAGTGCCTGCCTTACAAGAGTGCATAAAGCCGAGTTCAAACCCCAGTACAGACAAAATAAAATAAAATAAAATAAAGCTTGTAGGATAACAGATACAATATTTTTGCAGAAAAACATACATGTCCAAAAGAAATTTTTTTAAAAAAATTAGAAAAGTGTCATTGGTTTGAATTTTTTGAAAATCTCTCTTTTTTTATTGTTTTCGTCGAGAAAGGGTTTCACTATGTAGCTTAGGGCTCACTATGTAGCCCAGACTGCCTCCGATTCATGATCCTCCTGCCTCAGGCTCCCTAATGCTGGGACTACAGATGTGTAGCACAATGCCTGGCTTGAAAGTCTCCTTAATGTCTTGGCTTAATTGCATAGCTGGATTCTGTTACATGTTTCTCTGCATTCAGTCTGCCGTATCACAGATCACAGAACACTGGAAACTCCATTGTAACCCTGAAAGAATGAATAAAAATATAAATGGGATCTTAGTATTATTATGAAAAAATTTTAACCTTTCAGACCCCCTGAAGGGGTCTCAGGAACTGCACTGGTGTTCCCAGACAATACTTAGAACCACTTCTCAATATCATTGTTGTGATTTCAGCATGCCTTTAAATTTCTTAGAAGTTTTTTTAAACTTCTCAAATGACTAAACTTTGTCTTTTACTATAATTGTGTGTACACATTAAGACAGGGGCCATTTCTTATTTTGTGTTATGCATAGAATTCAGATAGCATGCACTAGTTAAATTGAGAGTGGAGTCATTCATTCAAAATTGTATTTGAGTGCCTTTTACTAGGTAGATGTACCAGAAGATAAAAAGTTAAATATTTCATTCCTGTTCATAAGGGCTTCTAGTAATGGATTGGACATACTATATGCTATATTGGGTGTCAATAATAAATGGGGTTTTAACATATATTGAACACATATACAAGACAGTGTACTAGGTGTTTACATGAATTATTTATCTTAACCCTCCCAGTGGTCCTGAATTTCATAGTTTGGGGTGGAGGCAAAGAGTAATGATAATTTAGGATTATTGTTTATGCAGAAGAGGTCCATGTGAAAAGGTGAGAATCAAGGTGTGGTAAAGTAGTTTGGCATGGTGTTTTTTACCTATAATTTCAGCACTTGGGAGGTAGGGCAGAAGAACTGTCAAGTTCAAGGCCAGCATGTGCTACATATTGAGACCCTGTCTTTAAAAAGACAGGTAAGCTAGCAAAGTTGAGCAGACAAAGGGCATAAGTTTATTTCTGTTCTGTAAAATACATTGGGCTTTTGGGTGTGCAAGGAAAATCCAAAGTGCTTTTATTCTAGGCCCATAAATTTCTGGATTTCTAGACTTAATCATAATGTAAAAATTTGTCTTTTTTGAGGGCAGAGCTCCAGAGTATGATGTTAACTAGGAATGTACTTAGGGAAGGCTCTGGGCTTCCTACAGAAAGTGTGGCATAAGTACTCCTATATGGTGATGAAGGAAGGGAGGAAAGTCAGTAAGGCTCTGACAGGGAGAAGCATAGCTGCTGGACTCTAAAAGTGGTGGATACCTGATATTGGGTATTAAATTTTCCTCTCCAGGTCTTCAGTTGAGTTTTGCTAAATAGGCTGCAGAACAGTGTTATTTTTGTCTGGGAGACTTAAGGAAAAGTTTGAGGCACTTTTCTTCTGAATAGTATAGAGAAGAGGTCAGTTGCCTGTTGAGATGTTTTAAGCACCAAAAGGCATGTATTTGTGGAATCTGAGAATTCAGGGTGGGAGGATTGGAGGATAATAAACTACTCTCTGTTGAGATCAGAAGAATTAAGCTGCCCTTACAAAAAGGTTAGCTCTGAGTACTTGGAGAATGGAGAGTGACAACCAAAGGGGCAGGAGCAGCTAGTGAGTCTTAAGACCTAAAAAAGTTTAAAAACTGTTTCGTACTGATGGGAGAAGAGCACCTGTGATCATAAAAAAAGTCATAAAGGCATTTTTCTCTAGCATAGATGTAGGAATTATAGTGGGAGAGTCTGGTCCAAGAAGCTAACAAGTCCTGGATGTGAAGTGCTTTCCTTATAGTCACTGGATTCACAGCCCTAGTATCACAAAAGTTTACCTCTTCTGTTTTTTTTTTTTCTTGTCTCTTTTTTTCTGACTCTTTACATCTTTCCTCAAACTAAATGATTATTTATTTGAGACTACAAATACATAAACCACAAGAAGAGTCCATTCAGAACTATGTACCAGAGATTAGTACTTGTAAATGTTTTCAGATGGCTATTGATGACTCAAATGAATTCTTGTTTGTAGTTTAGTTTGCTAGAGCGATGTACCTATGAGAATGCCCTGCATACAAATTCGGCCCTGATTCTGTTCCAAACTGATCTCATATTGGCCCACCCTTTGCTGTTACTTTAGATAAGCACAGATCTTCAGTGTCCGTGTAATTTCTGTGGTGGTTGGAACATCTAAGCTCCAAGGAGAGCAGAGTTTTCAGGAGGCCCTCAAATGCCTCAATTCTCTGAGCAGGGTTCTTAGAAGTGGGGCTGTGGAACATGTACTAAGGGAAAAATCATCATTGCCTGTCTGCTGTGTAGAAAGTACCCTTTTAGCTGCAGAAATCCTGCCCTTATGCAGCTTATAGTAGGATTGAGAACATTTGTTTTTAAAAAAAAAAAAAAAAAAAACTAACAAAAGTGTTCCTCCTTATCTCTGTCTCCTCTGTCTCTGAATTTTGGGATGCCCTAGGACTCAGGCTTTACATCTCTTTAGTTACACTTCTTTACCTAGTCTCCTGACACTATGCTTCAGTTTCCTGGCTTTATACAAATCTAGGTTCATTGCTCCCACTATCTCTGCTTTGACCTCCCAAGTATGTATGTATTTATGTGTGTGTATATATATATATATATATATACATATATATATATATATACATATATATATATATACATATATATATATATATGTATATATATATACACATACATATATACAGGTCTCTTGCCATTTCTCTTGAGTAACTAATAGACATCTTAAACGTAGTGTGTCCAAAATTTAACATGTGATCACCATAAACCTCTTACCATAATCTGGGTAAATGGCAACTATGTCTTTCCAGTTTCTCAGGCCAGAAATTTCAGTCATTACTGACTTTCGCAGACATCATTGCTGTGTCTTAAATATATATATTTAGAATCCAGCTTCCACTATTGTCTCTTATGTGGATTATTCCAGTAGCTGCTTACTTTCTCCTTCCTTCTGCTTTGCCCCCACCCCAGTCTGTTCTCAGTACAGCAGAAAAATGACTCTTTAAAAACATTAAATCAGCACATCCCTGTATTTCCAAGGAGAATTGTGAGTTCAAAGGCACCCTGTGATACATAGTAAGACCCTGTCTCAAAATTAAATAAGAACATTAAATCAGATCTTGTCTCTCTGCTTAAGCCCTCCAATTGCTTTTCCATCTCAGAATAAAAACAACATTTAACCACCAATTAACTCTTGGACCTGATACCCTGTATTGTTTCCGTCCCTTTGCTCTAGTCATTCTTGCTGTTTTGCTTTTCCCTGAACACAGTGGGGTCTTGTACTTTGATTACTCAGGCTAACATGGTCTCCCAGATAACCACCTAATTTGCTTCTTTACCTTTTCAAGTGTTTGCTTAAAATTCATCCTCTTAATGAGGACTTTGCTGATTATAATATTTGAAATTACCCTGTAGCTCTGTTTCAGCATTATCCCTCTTGTTTTGCTTTCGTTTTTTCCAAAGCATATATGGCCATTGGACAGATTGATATGCACAGATGTGTGTGTGTTTGTGGATGTTAACATCCACTCCTCTCCTTTAGAATGAAATTCAGGAGGATTTTGTTCACTGCTGGATCCTCAATAACTAGAAAAAAATGGCCTCTTTTAGGTGTTTACTGAATAAATTAGTGACTAAAGATCTCAAAGAGTAAATGTACCAAGAGAAGCAGGGAACCCAAAAGCAGTTCTGTGGTTTAGATCCAAAAGGCATATATCTTCTATTTGGTTATATATTTCTGAAAGTATAAATAATAAAGCTGTTTTATAATTCCATATTAGGGCTTGTAGAAACCACTTCAAAGTACACTCTTACAAGAATGTAACTAAAAAAGGAAAGATAAAAAAAGTTGATTGTGATACATATCACCTGAGCTGAAAGCCAGTGCCTGTGTGGAAAATCATTAAAACAAAGAAGATAGAAAAATCTTGTTTTTCTCTGTGACTCTTGTGTTGGAAAAAAAATAGTCTCTTTCAATTTGATCTTTGTTCTTTGGTGAGAAGAAAAATCAGACTGTTTTTCATTTCCTTCATATCAATGTAAACAAAGCATCACTTGGTTGCATTTGATGAGATGACTTCTTAGTTTCATGTACCAGATCCCGGTAAACTTCTGTATTAAGTATATTTGGCATATAGCATCCTATTTACAAATTTCATAGTCTAATCATTTGAAAACATAGTAACCCTTAAATTATTTCTAAAATGTAATCGTTGGGCATTTTGAGTCTTTTTCAATTACTAACTTTGTAACTATGATTGTTCTATCTAGTGTCATTTTTGAGACATTCACTTCTCTTTCCCTTCAGAGTTCTACCAGCACATTTATACATGTCCATGTGCCACAGCTTAAGATATTTTGGCTCCCTAATGGAATGTGACCATATTCTTTTCACAAGGCAGCAGTATCTAGCCTAGTACCGCCTTCATTTGGGGTCACCTTGTACATCATCAAAAAGTAGAGAAATTTTTCTGGTTTTCCTATTCCCATTTTCAGATTAAAGGCAAAAATTTTGATCAATAATAAGGCTAAATTTCTCTAACATCTTGCTTCAAGATTTGTCTCACGTCCTTATTTAATAGTCATGGGAGCTGAGTGGAAGAAGGAAATGATAGAGAAGGAGAAAGAGCAGTAGTGTTCTCACCACTCTACCAATATGTGGAACCACAGTGATCCAGATAACAGTCATATCATGAAGAATGTCATTGACTTGAATTCAATCTGTTGTTTTCAGTTGTCTGGACCTGGAGCAATGTTCTCTTAAGGTTTTGGAGCCTGAGGGAAGCCCAAGCCTCTGTTTACTGAAACTAATGGGTGAAAAAGGATGTACAGTAACAGAATTGAGCGACTTCCTGCAGGCTATGGAACATACTGAAGTTCTTCAGCTTCTTAACCCCCCAGGTAGGTTTAACCCTTAGGAATATTCTCCAGAAGTTCATGGAGTTAAACTTAGAGAAAAATATCTCTTTTGACCAGGTAAATTGTGTTAGAAATTGTTGGAGAATATAAATGTGTAGGACCTCATTTTTCCCCCATGTTGAAATCAAAGAAGACATAAAAAGCAAATAAAAATGCATGAGTACTGATTGGGTTTTAGTTCAAAAAGGAGACATTTTTTAAGAAGTTGGAAAAGTTTGAATATAGCCTACATATTTGATATTAGTGAATTATCATTGATAATGCTATTGTAGTTGTATAGAAGATTGTTCTATAGTCCAGAAAGATGTATGCTGAAGTATTTAGGGATAAGTTTTCTATAACGTGTATTGAAATAGTGCAGCTAAAAATGAATACACATTTATTTTTATGTATTTGTGTATATGGATGAGATAAAGCAAGTAGGACAGTTGTTTGTTTTTTGCAGTGTGATGCTTTGTAAATGTTAATTAACCATATGAATTTTCCTTACATAACCAATATTGAGTGAGGCTTCTCACTTCCAAGGTCAGGTGAAAAATAGGAAACAGTCCTTCTGATAGTGGGTCAGCTGCAGTGGTATCAAGTAGGATGGACATGCCATGAAGGTTGCCTGATAGTGGCAGCACTACAGACCCCTTCCTAGGGGTCTGCTTCACTGTATGTCTCACTAGAAGCAAAAAGGCCACTCAAATAGATTATGGACTTGATGCTCTTTATTTTACATGATTTTGGCATACTCTGTTTCATTATACAACCAACTTGGTTATTTATTTTTGATGGGGCTGGGGTTTGAAATCAGGGCTTTACACTTGCAAAGCAAGCACTCTACTGCTTTAGCTATACCTCCAATCCATTTTATTCTGGTTATTTTGGAGATGAGGGGGGTCTTGTGAAGTATTTGCCTGGGCTGGCCTCGAACTGAAATCCTCTTGATCTCACCCTCCAAAGAAGCTAGTACAGGCATGAGCCACTGATGCCGAGCTCTCTTTGTTTTTTTGTTTTTTTGAGATAGAGTCTCACAGCACAGATTGGCCTGGAACTCACTGTGGAGCCCAGGCTGGCCTGGAGTTCATGATCCTCTTATCTCAGCCTCTTAAGTGCTAGAATTACAGGTGTGTATCACCACTCTTGCTCAGGTTATTTCTTCCTAAAATTTGTGAGCTTTAAAAGATCCCAAAATGTTTCCTTTTAAATAATTAACTTTCACATAACAATCAATTCCTATGGAGTCTGTATGGCTAATATGACATAAAACTTCACACAAACAGTGCACAAATGGTAATGTAGACAATGTTTTCCTTTTCCTGTTCTTTCCTCATGGAAAAACCCTTATGGGATGATCTTGCATGTTTCTTTTGCAGTGCTGGGAATCAAACCCAGGGCTTTATGCATTTTAGGTAAGCAGTCTACTAACTGAACTACATTTCCCACCCACTACGTTATGATCATGAAAAAGCTGCTGGCCAAATATCAGAATAACCTGCCCAAAGGAACACTGACAGGAAAGTGCTAATCCTATTTGGAGAAAAACACAGCAAAAATGGAGTTTTAAAAGAAAGATTATTGATGTTTATTAGGGTGGTACTTTGTGTGTGTGTATGGGTTACTGGGGTTTGAACTCAGGGCCTTGAGCTTGCTAGGCAGGTGCTCCACCACTTGAGCCACACCCCCAGCAGGTAGTACTTTCTTAGCTGCTCACTTTTTCTCATGGGCTGGCCTTGGACCATAATCTTCCTACGTATTCCTCCCATGATTCTGGGATTACAGCTTTGAGTAACTGTATCAGCCCTTAATGACAGTATTGAGAATAAAAACTATCCTACTCATATTAAGAATGTAAGCTCTGGCCAGGTACAGTGACTTACCTGTTGTCCTAGATACTGAGGAGATGAGATTGGAGGATCACCATTGGCGGCTACCCCTGGCAAACAGTTCTCAAGATCCCATCTCAACCAATAAAGGAGGCATGGTGGAATGTACCTGTCAGCCCAGCTGCCCAGCTACTCAGGAGGCATAAATAGGAGAATCGATACTAAGGCCATCCCAGTCATAAAAACAAGACTCTAGCTGGCAGTGTGACACAAGTGGTAGAGAGGCTGCCCAGCAAGGGCAAGATTTCAAACCCAACTACTGTAAAAGAAGAATGTAAGCTCTGATCAAATCAACTGAATTAATAACTTTGCTCATTCATTCAATAAACATTTGTTATATTCCATTACCTTTGCTATCCCAGGCATTAAATTAACTCTTGTGAATTCAAAAATGAATGAAACAGTAGTTTCTGTGTATTGAGATGTCATAGTATAATAGCAGAAGCAAACATACCACATTCGGAACAATTACAAAAATAGGTATATATAAACTAAGTTTATCTGATCTCCAGTTTTTACTTTTTGGTTATTCTGTATTTTTGAATCTTAGCAAAGATTCAAAGTAGAAATATTCTAATATTTTCTCTCTGTTTTATATTTAACACCATTTCACAGAAGGACATTCATTCTTACTCTGCAGAAAGTCTGGTGATTTTTCTCTGATGGTCCTTTCAGAGAGAGATGGTTAAGATTAGTAAGATGAGTTCTATCAAAGACGCTGTGAGCTTGTAACAGGATATTCAGGTCCAAACGCAAGAAGGGGAAACTGTAGATTTATTCTGACTAAAGGAAGAACTTTAGTTTTAATTGCCACAGTCCATTCCCGTTGTTAAAGAACAATAGCCAGAGATAGATCTGAGAGAAACAATGTGGAGTTTCTCTGTCCTTTGAGAGCTTGACCAGGTTACCTTTATGTATTTGTTTTGGTAACATCTATTTTTTTGTTTGTGGCAGTGGTGGTAGTGGTGGTGTGTTTTGGGGAGGTTGTGGAGGGTTTTTTTTTTTTTTTTTTTTGAGATAGGGTCTCACTGTGTAGCTGAGCCTGGCCTTCCTGTCTCCACCTCTCAAGTGTCGGGATTATAGATAAGCACTACCACATCCAGCTAGCATTTGTTTTGGTAGCCCAGAAATAGCTAGGGCAGTGAGCTAGAAACCAGCATTAATGGTCATTAACATGAAGTCTAAGATAAGTGTAAACTCATACTAAAATTTCTGATCTCTCTACTCTGGCAAATAATATATTTTCTAAAGGAACCCATAAGACTGAGAGGTTCCCCCTCTTTTTCTGTCTGTCTGTCTTTCTCTCTCTCTCTCTTTCTCTGTCTCACTCTTGAGACATGGTCTTGCTATTTCACCCAGGCTGGCCTGGAAATCACTTTACAGCCCAAGTTGACCTCCAACTCAGTCTTCCTGCCTGCCAAGTGATAGGATTACAGGTATGAGCCACCATGCCCAGCCTGCTTTGTCTCTCTCTCTCTCTCTTTTTTATTATTTTTTTGGTGTTACTGGGGTTTGAACTCAGGACCTCCTGCTTGCTAAACAGCCACTCTACCACTTGAGCCATTCTGCCAGCCCTTTTTTGTGTTGAGTGTTTGTGAAATAGGCTCTCACAAACTATTTGCAAGGGCTGGTTTCGTGCCTAGCCTGCTTTCTCTCTTGTTGGGCTTTCCTACCACACATGGGTTGGCCAGTTTGCTCTTAGTCTGGTCTTCCTTGAACTGATGTTAGAGAAATTGCTTCTAGTTGTTATATGTAGCTGGTGTCTGTCCCCATTTCCCAGTTCTGTAAATTGCTTCCCAATTTTTATTCCTTTGGTAATCTCAGTGGGATTAGAGAAGGAGTTAAATGGATGTGCTGAAATTGTTTTGAGCAGTTCTTTTATTTAAGCTGCTAAGACTCATTCCAAAGCAATCCTAATATTAGAAAATTTTTGTTTTTTATAAGGTAGGGTCTTTATGTAACCCGTGCTTACCTTTAAATTCACTGTGTATCCCAGACCGGCCTCAAACTCACTATCCTCCTACCTTAACCTCCCAAGTACTGGAATTACAGAAAGGTACACCCAGCTTCCAATATTGGAATCTATAGTTTTGGCAAATATAGATAAATTTAAATGTATAATTCATGATGCTTTTGTTTACTTTAGTGAAAACATTTTGAGTTCAGATTTATAGGCTCTATCAATTATGTAGTTATATATGTAGATCATTAAATAGATACCTAAGGAAGTAATGCCCTTACCGGGAATTGACAAATCGGAAGCCTGGAAAATAGGGCGTATTAAAGAGAATTAACATGTAAAATGTTAATGTGGGTTTCGTTAAGATGATCGTAAGCTTTCCAACTCCAGTTTTGTGATTTAGAAATAACAGATTTTTACCTATATGACAGCCATTTTATTTCATTCTTCATATAAAAGATGCTTCATTAAAGGTACTTATCAGATGACTAGACAGGGTCATGTGATTTCAGTGACTTTTTTTTTCCATTTGCCCTTGCTGCTCTTTTTAATTTCATTTCGCTTTTTTTTAGTCCAGTGTAGCATACTCATTATGTTTCCAATATTGATTTTTTTTTATTACTTTTATTATCCCAAGATAAGTCCTTGCACTTGCAAAAACTATTGCATATTATTCTTTAGTTTGGAAAATACCTTTACATTTTATCTTCACACCTTGTGAGGTGTAAGCATTTAAATTTTACCAGCAAATATTTATATGGAACATGAAATTTCCAAAAGCTGTCATTTGGCCAAAGTCAAAGTTTGTTATTGACAGATCTATGATTAAAGACTATGTCTTCTGACCCTGACCTGCCCTCAATGCCGTTTTCATAGTGGCAGAAAATTTCTAAGTTGTTTAAGAAATTTAGTTATGGATTTTTATCTCAACTGCCTCTTGGACCCAGGAATTTCAGTTTTTTTCTTCTTGCCAAGTGAAAAGAATTAAAATACTGTGTCTTTTTTATAAGGGACTTTTCTTATTTCATAGATGTCAGGAAATTGGCAATCATTTCCAAAAAGAAAATATTAAGAAGTAAAAAAAGACAAAGATGGTATGGAGGAGAATAAGGATAAGGAAGAAGTAGAGATAGAAAAAGAGTAGTCAATGAGGTCTGAAAAAATGTGTTTCTGTGTTGAGTGTTCAGTCATGGACAGTGTAACAGGATGAGGAATGTGATGTGGGAGGCTGGATTTAGCCTAGTGATACAAATGTAAATTGGTTTGTAAGAGGAGCACATACATTGGTTGTATAATTGGAGAGATTGTTGGAGGAAGAGGAAGAGTATTCTGAAATGCTGTGAGGCACTTGGGTACTTTTCAGTGATATCTTAGAAAGTTTCAGAGTAACCTTGAAAGAAAGTATTGTAGATTGAAGCCTCTGAAGGAAAGGACCTTTCATATATTTAACAGAGTTGTTCTGGAAAAGGTGTTTGTAAAGTATATCAATATTTAAATGCATTGTGAGTGAGAATAACTTAAAGAGAACCTATGATAAATCCTTTTGTCAAATTCAGGGTCATTCTAATTTACCTTTCTTATAATTCTAGCAACGTTCTAAATTTTGTTTTATTGCTTAATATCATGTATCTATTTACGTGTGTGTATGTGTGTGTGTCAAAAGCACAATCCTTAGTTCCATCACACCTAGTCACATTCTCCCAGGCTTACAGGAAATCAAGTAACCTCTCTTGACTTATTTGCAGATGTTATCTGAAAATTTGCTTGTTTGCCAGGAAGTTGTGCATTCACCAGTTAAAATAGAACTTTAACTTATATGCCTGGGTACATCCTACCGTGCCAGATTCTTTCCTCACCTTTGCTTAGCACCTTCTGACTAGTGGACACTGCATAAGGATTAACTATGCGTCACTATAGCACAAGGCCATGTGAGAGAAGAACAATATGTGGTTAAAATGGGAAGTAGTCAACTTATTTTTTTACATACTTACCAGGGACAATTTCCAAATCACATTTCGCCTTTCGGTGCTCAGTCTTTGAAACAATAAGTGATGTATGTGTGTGTGTGTATATGTTTGTTGAAGACTTGACTACTAAAATTGTCAGTTATAGGACCCATTTATAAATGGTAAGTTGGAATGTACATTAAAAATCATTTAGTCTGCTGTAATCCCAGCTATTCAGGAGGCAGAGGCATGGAGAATCGGGCCAGTACAGGCAAAGTGGTGGCATGAGGCACTGTCTCAAAGAAAAACAAAAAGGCTGGGGGCTCAGCTCAAGTGTTAAGAGTACTTGCTTAGCATATACAATGCCCTGGGTTTAATCCATAAAACTGACTCCACTGCCCGTCCCTGAAAACTTCCCCATCTTGGGGAAGGTCAACTAGTCTTACACACTACCACCATCAGTCCAGGTATTCAGGACAGAAATTTAGCAGTCATTCTTAAATGCATCCTGCTGTTTCTTCATTCTGCACATGTAATTTATCTCTAAGTCCCATCTGTTAAGCTTTTCATTGTCTCAACCATCTTCAGTGCCACGATCTAAACACAAACTACCATCAGTTCTGGAGTGAGCTATTGTTGTGGTCTGTTTACTTCTTTCCTTGCTTCTAACCAACACTCCAAATATCTTTTTGCAACATAAATTAACTCATATCACTCCTGTGATTAAAATCCTTTTAACTAATTCCCACCATACCTGGGATAAAGTCCCAACTCCTTACCCTGGCCCATGAGACCCTATATAAACTGATTTTTACTTCTCATGCCCTGCCTTTTCCACCCTCTTGTCCACCATGTTCCACCCTTAGGGTCCGCTTTCCTCTCACAAGCCAAGCGATTTCCACCTTTCCACTCAACGGACCTCTGCTGTGTCTTGCACCCAACTCCCAGGTTTCGTGGCAGACTTTTTTACTATGTCATCATTCAGGTCTCTTACTAAAATGTTACCAGCTTCTCTGGGAGACTTCCTTTTTTGTTGTTTATTTGTTTGTTTTTGAAATGCTGGAGATTGATTTAGGGCCTTGCACATACTGGGCAAAGTGCTCTACTACTAAGCTGTACTCCTGGCCTTTGGTTTTTGTTGCTTCATTTTGATTTGGTTTTTGGTTTTTAATGAAGAAACTCATTATAAAGGGAAAAATGGGAATGGGAGGCAAAATATTAACAGCAAAGTGGTTTATAATTGAAAATATTAATGTACAAACATTAAAATACTAAAGCATATATGTTGCATACAGTGCAGAACTATGAGTTACACTATACTGATTAGTGCATAACAGAAGAAATAGTTAACTTTGTTCTTCCCAAAGTATATACACAGTTCATCTCCACATCATTCTCCTTTATAGCCAGCAAGTTTTCTTTATTTACACCACATTGAAACCTGAATTTTAAACTTAGCACTTAAAAATATGAATATTCATTCATGTGGAAAGCCAATAAATTGCTCTTAATATTTTGAGACAGGATCTCACTGTGTCGCTCAGGTTGGCCTGGAACTCCCAACCTTCCTGCTTTCACCTCCCAAGCTCTGGGATTTACAGGAACAGGACACCACACCCAGTTTAGGGGATACCTTTAAATTAGCTACTTCCCTGCCCTGGATTCTCTATTATGTTTATTTTATTTTGTGTCCTTCATTGCACTAATCATTTTCTGAAAACTCTTTTCTTGCTGCCTATCTCTCCTACTAAAATAGAAGTTCTGAGAGAACAAGGACTGTTTGTATAGTCACCAAATTATCCAACTCCTAGAACAGTGACTGGCGTAAGGCAAAACAACTGGGTATCCAAACAAGTAGTTGTTGAATGAATATTCATAATAATAAAAATTACTGTAGCAGCAATTTACTGACTCTTAATGCATCAGACATTTTTATCTCTAACCTTCGAAATAACCATACAAGGTAGATATTAATTAAGTCTATGTTGTAATAATAAAAAGAAATTTGTAGTTCACCCAGATTACCTTTGGTGAAATATTTAATCTCTCTGGGACTAAAGTTGTGCCATAAGATTACCCAGAAAGATCAATGGCAAATTAAAATTTAATTTTAATTTAAAATGCTGTGAATTTATTGGCCTTATTTTCCAAGTTTCTACCAACACGCATCACAGAATTCAGAAAAATTCTACATTTCATCCATCCTGGCTTGCTTTGCCTCAGCTATGCAGTGTAAAAGGTTAATGAACACTGGGGGTATGGCTTAAGTGGTATAGCACCTGCCTAGAAAGCAGCAAGGCCCTGAGTTCAAACTCCAGTACTCAAAAAAAAGTCAAGGTTAATTAACATGAAGGCCCTTGTCAAGCTAAGATTTTTTGGGGTTTCTACAGACCCTCAAATGTGCTAGGTATGCAATAAATAGTTACTCATATGGGTTTCATATTATACTTTTTTTAATAGAAAATTTTGTACCTTCGATATATTAAGATTGCTCTTTTTTTTGGGTGGTACTAGGGTTTGAATTCTGCCTCATGCTTACACCTATCCAGCCTTTTTTTGCTTTAGTTATTTTTTTAGATAGTCTCGAATTTTTGTTTTTGCTTTTGACCTGGGCCAGGATCAAGATCCTCTGATTTAGGCATTGTGCACATCTGGGATTACAAATAAACACCATCATGCCCAACTGTTTTGTGAGATGGGGATCTCAATAACTTTATGCTTCTGTTGCCTCAAACCAAAATCCTCCCAATCTCAATTCACCAGGTAAACATTGCTCTTACTTACATTTTCCTCATCGCTTGTAACCTTGTTTTGTCCCTCAGGTTGGTGGAAAGTAGAGGGAAAAGACACTGTTATAATATCATAGTCAGGATAGCTAAAGATAACAAAAGTAGATGTAGAAAATTAAGTTTAAATGATCTTTTCTTACTCATTCTTGAAAACCAATGAACCCAGTAACATCAGCAAATGTAAAATTTCCTAACTTTGTTTTGTTTTTATATCAGTTATCTATTGTTGCATAATAAATTTAAGCCAAAAGCTTAAAACAACAAACATTTATTATAACAAGTTCTGAAGATGGGAATCTAGGCTAGGGTCTCTCAAGGTGGCAATCTGCTGACCAAGATTACAGCCATCTGAAGGTTTGGGTTGGAAAATCCTCTTTTCAGATGGCTCGTTTACATGCTGTTGTCAGGAGACCTCACTTCCTCACTGGCTCTTTGTCAGGAGGACTGTTTCTTTTCTTACCACTCAAGCTTCTCCACAAAGCTGCTTGTGTGTCCTTATGACACGGGTGGTATGCTTCCCCAGAGCGAGTGACTGAGGGAGAAGTCAAGGGACGAGAGGGTGTTCTGTAATTGAACCAAGGAGTTTTCTTCCGAGCTTCTGTCAAAAGTTTTCTGAATTTTGTTGGTAGTAACCATTCCTCAGACAAGAAACATTTGCATCTCAAGTATCAAATTTATATCCTGCTGTTTCTGTGCCTTTCTACTTGTAAAATAGTTTTTGTTTCAATGCTAAATGATAATATGGGCATTTCATGATATTTTCATTTCGCTTTCAATCATTTCATGGCATTGTCTTAGTTTGTTTTATGCTGCTACAACAGAATTCCATGGATGGGATAATTTTATTAAGAACAAAGGTTTATTTTTTGTTGTTGTAGAGACTGGGAAGTCCAAGACTGGTATGTGATAAGGGCTTTCTTGCAGCCTCTTCTCGTGGCACAGCCTCTTCTTCAAGCCAGAACAAGCAGCAGAAGAGCAAGCAAACTCACTCTCCAAAGCCTTTTTATAGTGTCATTGATCTGTTAGTGAGGGCGAAGTCCCTGTAATCTAAACACCTCCCACTGGGCCCTATCTTCCAACTCTGTTACATTGAGACATTGAGAATTGAGCTATCAATACATGACTTTGTGGGAACACATTCAGCCCATAACAAACATTTAAACTTAATACTTCTATCATTAATAGTGCTTCTAATTCATTTGAAGTGCTGGCCGTATGAGCATTTATAATCAGGTATTTGTATAAGCTGGCTGAGATCTACATTATGGTGTCTGCCTGGCAGGTATCTTTTATAAGATGCATCCTGATTTCAGAAGTATTAGAATATGGGGGAAATTTTTTTTTCTAAGAATTTAAGAAATGTGACAATTAATTTTTCCTCTCAATCATGGGAAATAGAGTAGCTCAACATCTTCTGCGGGTAAGTTTTTTCCTCAAGTATTTGCTTTATGACAAAGATGAATATAACAGGTAATTTCCAAAATATTCCTGGTTTTGGTTTCATATATATATATACAAGAAAATCCTCATCTGTGACTTCTTTTATTTAATTTTTTTTAGGATTAAAAATTACTATACACCCAGAATCAAAGGCAGTCTTGGCTGGACAGTTTGTGAAACTGTGTTGCCGGGCAACTGGACATCCTTTTGTACAATATCAATGGTTCAAAATGAATAAAGAGGTAATTTGTAATGCCTTTTAATTCTTCTGTTATAAGAAGACAGAAAGACAGAAAATTAATTAACATTATCATACTAAATGTGATTTTAGGAATTTGGTTAAAGAGTGGGATTTTTTTTTTTTAATGTAAGCAATCTTGAAATCACTTCACTGTAAAAATTGTGGAAAATAGACATCACTTAAGTCAACACCATTAGCAGATATGAGCTATCACCAATCCATTCTAATATATCTCTATAAAATTCTTTAAAATAGATCATCTTACAACCAAAAATTTTAACTAGAAGATTTTCAATGCTACATGGAAAGCTAATACAATGTTATTATTTTAAGAAGTCCAATTATATCAAAAGATTCAGGTCATTCTAAAATAAAATTTGGTCATGAAATGGGAACTAGGGATTTCTTACTCCTGGCTGCCCTATGTGTGTTCCACTTCTCTGGGTTTTTTTATTCTACTCACTCATCTTTCTCCTCTCCTCTGTCCTTCTACATTATACCTTGAAACTCTGTATTCTTTTCAGCCTAATAGTTCAGGTACTTTCCAAACTCGATGCTAAGACTCCATTTGCAAATCTGAAACCAAACAAAGCTATTCCTAGTTTATGATCTTTCCTTAAATGAGGTCACCTTATGCCATAGAAGAAATTTGTGGTTTTATACAAGTCTTTTATTTCTGTACCTACATACTATTAAAGTAGAGCAACCGTGTTATGTAGTAAGAGATTGTGTGTAGGTTTTGGTGTAAGATGAACTTATGCTGGAAACCTGACTACCATAACTGGTCATTTAAATTCCTATCATCCAGTGAGTGTTATGAGATTTAATTATGTGCCTAGGCTTTTTGAGAGAGAAAAGCTAAAGGTATTTTTACCATATTTTCTGTACTGGAAAGATGCTTTTATTTCAATAAACGTCTCTTGAGGGTGGCATATGGAAAAACATCCTACAAGTATACCTTTTATAAAGTATGTTCTGACTGGAGAAAGGTAGGAATGCAGGGCAAGTGGAGTACATCCCAGATTTGAAGAGTTGTAATGGATTTTAAAATTCTAACTTAAAGTTGAGTTTTATCAGCCTGCTCTTGTGTTCGTAGGTCTGTATTAGGAGATACTCATGTAACAAGTTTTGTTGAGCAACTACTACTTTATGCCAGGCTGCATTCTAAGGCATGTTGATGCAGTAGTGGCACACAAGGTCCCTTCCCTTGTGGAGCCTGCATCCCAAGGGGAGGGATGGGTAGTAGGCAAAGGCAGTTGTTTCTGTGAGTTCACAGCTAGTAGGAAAATAAGCAGGGTGGGTAATAGGAAGTGAGAAGCCACTAAAGGGTTTAAGCAAGGGAAGTAACATGGTATGATTTATGTTTTTAACACACAAACTTGCAGCTTCAAGGAGACAGAGAACCACAAGAAGACCAATATCTAATGCCTATGCTTGACTAGAAATAGACATAGTGTGGACCTTGCACACAGCAAGGTGTATCACAGGGCATTCAGTGTATATTTTAGAGATACCTTGCCAGCCATACTCCTAGAATGGATGTGGAACATGTGGGAAAAGAGAGAGAAAACTAGGATGATCCCTGGGTTTTCCACTTGAACATCTGGGACATATTTATGCTGAGGTTTTGAGAAGAACAGAGAGGAATATCAAGAGTTTGATGTCAGACAAACTAAATTCGACATGTCTAACTGAATCAGATCGTTAGAATGTTTTACTACATTGAGAATTATGTAGTGAAGGGAAGGCAAGGAAGGGCCAGTAAAAAGATTAAGAAGATTAAAAAGGAAAAGTTATTTCAAGAAGAAAGGGGTAGCCAGCTTCTTCAATGCTACTTAGAAGGGCCATAAAGACAAGGGAAAATTTGGGAGGTTTTGTTGGCTAATTTATGATAGAAGGTATTAGAGTTTGTTTTTGAGAGTGATACAGTAAAAGGGAGAGATAGATGCTAAAGCAGAGAGAAAACAAATAAATGTACAAACAGCTGAGCACAGGGGTGCATACCTGTGGCCCAGCAACTCGGAGTCAGAGATGGGAGGATCACTTGAGCCCAGGAGTTCAAGGTTAGCCTGGGCAAAACAGTGAGACCTCGTCTCAAAAATTAAAAAAAAAAAAAAAAAAAAAAAAGTATAAAGCAGAGAGAAAATTGCAGGAGCAAGGTCAGAAAGGATGGGATTGGTGGTGAGGAAAAAACTTTTCCTCTTTTCAGCTCAGTGCTGGGGACCTGCAGAAAACTGTGATCAGGTAGATTAGCAAGAGAAAAAACTTTATACATATCCAGGAGCCTACCAAATAAGTAATGTATTAAATGGTTAGAAGCTTATATACCCAACTTAGTAAGACAAGTTTAAGTTCATTTGGCTGGGGTTTAGAGAGGGAGAGCTGTGAGCTTGCTGAAGTACTTTGCAAGGGGCTATTATAACATAGTGACACCTTTGAGGAAGCCCCTTGGCAATGTGCAAGCTGGGTGAAGCTGAAAAAATGCTGGAAGCAGCAAAAGTGAAAGAAACTTCACTGTGAAGAGCTAGAAAGGCCATTCCTTCTCATCACTTGCATGTTTCCTGCAAAGCCCAGACCTTGAAAGAAGCTGGATATGGTTTAGTTATGGAGTCTTTCCTTTTACTGAATTTTGCAGATGAGACAGTGAGGTCCCCAGGTGAAACAACTTCTCCGGGTATTCACAGCTAATTCGGTCAGAACTTAAAGTAATAGACAGTCTTGCTCTCTTTCCTTTCCCTGTTACTGCTGTTTGTCATGTTGTATGTCACTCAAAAAGGTTGCAGCTGTAGGTGCTTTCCATACTGAACAATTGAACTGTTTTAATGATAGAGCAGATGGGTTTCTGTTACTGAGCTTCTGAAAGATATTTGGAAGATAGCTTACCTCTCTGGTTAATGGATTTGTTAAAACTGTGTGGATTTCTAATACTTCAGTCCTCAAAATGTTATTGTTTTGTTGTTTATTTTGTAACAAACAAATATTTTAAAACTTGGAAGAGGAAAAAAAGGTGCTTTCAAAGTTCCATAATGAAATCATAGATTTTGCACAGCTTGTTTTATAAGATGCATGATTTGTTTTTGATGAATCATTCACTTATATTCTCTTATTGATTCTTTCACAGATTCCATATGGAAATGCATCAGAACTAATTTTTAACACGGTACATGTAAAAGATGCAGGTTTTTATGTCTGTCGAGTTAATAATAATTTCACCTTTGAATTTAGTCAGTGGTCACAGCTGGATGTTTGTGATGTGACAGAAGTAACAGAAAGCTTTAGGGGTAAGTGACAAAAGAAGATTAATGTTGGTTAGTAGGTTGCCTTATTTTATTAATGTATTTTTTTAGTGGCACAGGGTATTTTTTTTTTTATTTTACTATTTACTTTAAAATAACTTCAAGGCTGGATTTGTGGCTCAAGTAGTAGAATGCTTGCCTAGTAAGCTCAAGGCCCTCAGTTCAAACCCCAATACTGCCAAAAAGTAAAAATTAAATGAAAAGTAAAATTAAACAAATAAATAAAATAGAAATTTAAAAAAAAACCTCAGAATATCAAATAATACCTAAAGTTCAACAAGTCGTTTATCCAATACAGTGTTACTGGACATTAAGATTTGATCCCACAGGGTTTGATTGTCTTTCTTGTGTACATGGCTGCACCTACTCACAGATCCCTGGTCCTTGCTTCTGTGCTCTTCAAACTTGCCAACTTTCATGTCCTGGTGCCTTTTACCCATGGCATCTATAACTCAAATTTATTTTTTCCTTATTACTTCCAGTTTCCTGAGTATGCCTGCCTGTTAACTTTGTTTAACCCAGAATTTCTAAACCTACTTGTCCACCATACTCTTTTATCCACAGAACATCTCTTCATAGTTCAGGGAGTACTATAATTTTGTGAAATATAGTGTAGAGATGTTTTTAAAGGTTGGAAAAACTTAAGTATAAACTTGGGCATATCTATTTGCTTAAATTATAGAAAATTTTTGTTTCTATGTTTAACCTAGAGATTTTATTTTTTTTCTTTTAATTTAAGGAAATGTGGATGGCATCTCAGAATCCAAGTTGCAAATCTGTATTGAACCAAGGTCCCAAAAGCTGGTTCCAGGCAGCACATTGGTTTTGCAGTGTGTTGCCATTGGAAGCCCTATTCCTCACTACCAGTGGTTCAAAAATGAATCACCATTAACACATGAGACAAAAAAGCTATACATGGTAGGTAGTCAATTTGGGGAGTTAAGTAAAACAGGTGGTAAAATTAAAACATAAACATTAAACTCATGTGTTTTAGAGTGTTATAATGTTCAAGTCCCTTGTGATTTAACATTAATTTATTCTTAATATTTGCAAAAGTACTATAATTCAACTTGTCTTCTGTGTAATAAAGTGTCAAATATTATATCAAACTCACCACTATTAAGATCATTATATCATTTGCTTGCTATTATTTATCCTTCTGAATGGAGATAATCTAAGAATGTCTAAAGCGTTCGAAATGTTATGTTTAAATACAAAATGATTTTTCTGTAAACCAGTTTAAATTAAATTTGAAGGGAAATATGAATGTTTCTGCTATTGATGTAGGTGCCTTATGTGGATTTGGAACATCAAGGAACATACTGGTGTCGTGTGTATAATGACCGAGACAGTCAAGAGAGTAGGAAGGTAGAAATCATCATAGGTAAGCAGTATTACTCAGTGTTCTGACAAGGGGGTGTAATGTAACTAAATGTGAAATGTTTAAGCAAAGCAAATTCTACTACTTTTCCCCATAATGCTTAGTAGTGTATTAAGTATCAGAAGTTATATTGTTTCGTTTTGCTTTCCTTGGACTGAGGATGGAACCCAGGGCCTTGCACATGCTAGGCAAATGTTCTACCACTGTTCCACCTCCCTAGCCTACATGTTAGCTTGTTCATATAGAAATGTTAGAGTATGCATACTAAATTTATAATGTAGGCTCATGTACAAAGAACAAAAAGAAACAAAAAAATTTGTTTTAATTAGATCTTATTTTTTTAATGTAATTTATGTTAAACATTATGTCAAAAATATATTCTTTAAAGCTTTGAATATGAAAGTCTTGATCTGGTAGAAAAGACTTTTTTTTCCAGAAGAAAACAGATTTATTAAGACACCATTAAAAGAAGAGACATTGGCAGGTGGCTATGCAAAGGAGCATAGCGCCTGGTGGAAAAGATTTTTGATGAAATATAACACTATCACAGACACATAAAGGAAAAAAATGAATGTCAGTACTCCCCATGATGAATTGCATGACTTGGCAGTTTGTTCTGTTTACATTTAATGCGTTTGTAGCTATGTTGCTAATAGTAGGAGATATTGATGAGGGTGTTGGTTTGACAACATATTTCTGTGATATTTATTTCTGTTTGCTTAATGGCTGCACTTCCTAAGATCATGAGTTACAACATATTCGAATTTGTTTTCTCTGACAAAAGGAAGAACAGATGAGGCAGTGGAGTGCACTGAAGGTAGTATAATCAAGTCTCCTGCATGCTGGTTACTCTGGGGATCGTTGGAGTACTCTAGCTTACTGAGTGCAGTGATGAAAAAAATACTAGCTGTAAGAAATTATTTTGACTGAAGAATGTTAATCTTTGAGGTTTTACAAATTGCCACAGATACCATTAAGCTGACACACTACTGAAGTAATCTTCAGTTGTTATTTTTTATGGCATATAAGAACAAAGCTCCTCATAACATGTTTTCAGAAATGAATATTTTCAATTCTTTTTTGAGTCAAGGTCTTACTATGTAGCTTACGATGCCCTCAGACTTAACATCCTACGTCAGCCTCCCGAGTGGTGAAATTACAGACATATGCTACCACACCTGGCCATTTGCACTTAATTTTTAACGTTAAATTTTATCTTCAGAACATGTATATAAATATCTATTTTGCCATAAATATTTGTTTAGATTATTTTATCTCTTAACCATGGATAAGATGCCCCTCAAATCTAAATGTAGCTTCTATTAAAGTTTCAGGACAGATTTATTGTTCAGCATGTTTTATCAAATATTAGATATTCTGAAAATAATATTGATAAGGAACTTTTCAAGCTACAATGCTGTTGGCTAATCTACCATGGCACCTTTACTATCTAAAGAGAACTGAATATATTTCAACATAAACTTCTAACTTCTTTTTTTTTAGTTGGACTGCAGTTTGAGCTCAGGGCTCCATGCTCCCAAAGCAGGCGCTGTGCCACTTGAGCCACACCTCCAGTCCATTTTGCTCTGGTTATTTTGGAGATGGGGTCTCAAGACTTATTTGCTCACTCTGGCCTCAAATCATGATCCTCCTGATCTTAGCCTCCTAAGCAGCTAGGATTACAGGCATGAGCCACAGGCACTCAACTCTAATTTGTTTTTATTAACCAAAGTATTGTACTTATATTATAATGAGTAAATACTAGAACTTGGATTACCTTTCCTTAGTATGATGTCACATTTGTTTGCTAAATTAGGGGTTTGGATAGCAAAGTATTTTTTTCAGTTGCTGCCTCTTCAGACTATTGCATAATCTTGAGCTCTACTTGGGTAAAGATGGAAAATAATGTTAAAATCTTATGTTTCTTGTCTTTTCTGTCATTCATATCTCTATGGTATCATTTAAAAATACTAATAATTATCCTAATACGTAGTCGTTAACAAGAATCTCACATAAGAGTTCTAATCCATGATCTGTTAACCCTACGTGAGAGAACTTTTCTTCGTCTCTGACTCCTTTTTTGCCTAGTGCATGATTTTTTAAACTTCCTAACCTTGGAGGTCTCTAAGAATAAATATAAGCAAGCACCACTGTTTGGCTTCAGGGTGAAGCATGTGATCATCACCCTGCCATGCTGCTGCTATACCTGCATGACTCACTGTATGAAGATAATATAGCACAATGCACTGTAAGCTGTTGAATAATAGGGGAGCAGGGCGATAGAGGAAGAGTAAGTGATGGGGAGGTTACTCTCATTGAAGCATCATATATACATGTCTAAAATGCCAAAAACCCCTTGGACTATCAATATACACTTTTAAAAAATGAAGGACAGGAAGGTAAAACAGGTCCTTTCTTGGGGAGGAAAGGGCATACAGAGTGGGTGAATGTGGTGGATCTATTTTGTACATATGTAGAAAAATAGAATAATAAAATCTGTTCAAATAAGTTCTAAGAAGCAGGGAAGGGAGATAAAGGAAAACAATGGAAGGGGTGAATCTAATTAAGATGTACTGTAAGTACATATGTAAATATCACAATGTATCCCCTGTACAACTGTTACATGCTAATTTTAAAAATGCAATAAATTCTTAGGCAAAAGAATAATAGTTTTCAGATAACTGTTCAGAACACATAAAGGGTTTGGGGATATAGCTCAGAGGTAGAGCTCTTGTCTAGCATGCACAAGGCCTTGGGTTCAATCACCAGTGCCACCAAAAAACAAATAAGGGGGTGAATTCAACTAAGATATATTGTAAGAACTTTGGTAAATATCACAATGTACCCCTAGTACAACAATAATAAAAAAGAAACAAAAACACACATGGAGATGAAAATCCACCTATGAAGTTGCTCTAAAACTTTCAGATGGAAAATTAGAACCAACTTTTTTTCTCAAAGCCTACAAAATTTAGACATTTTACAGTTGATGGATTGACAGGAATTGTGAACAGTGTCCTTTTTGTCTTTTCTTCAACCACAGAACATGATATCCTGTTTTTCATTTTATGTATTTCTTGATTAGGACAAGAAGTGGCAAGTAAATTTCTAGTTTTATGGCAGTGAAGCAATCCTGTATGAAAACTATAACAGCAAATACAAACTTTAAATGATCATTTAGAAAGCCAGAGGAAGGAGCCCCCAAAACAGAACACAGACTGACAAAAGCATCTAACTGTATTCCAAGTACATGAACCATCCTCACTGAAGAAAGGTGGAAGAAGATGCTGACCTCTGTAACTGCATATAATCCAGTCTATGAGACTGAAGGCCATTGAAATTGTACATACCTCATGCTGTGGTTGATATCATTTTTAGACTGACTTTGTCAGTCTAAACACCTTGTAAATGCTGTAACATTTACAATTTATTGTGAATGTTAAGTTTTGCCTTCTTAAAACTTTTATAGAAAAAATAGATGATGACCATAATGTCATGGACATTTACTTGGATTATTTTAACTAGACGTTAGCCATGATAAAATGACCCACAGGGGGTACATGTTAATTCTGAAACAGGTCTACCTTCTGAAAGCACGGCACGTCTTGAGAAATGATTAGTCTAACCATGAGAAAAACATCAGACATCCCAATTCAGGGACATTCGATATCTGGCCAGTTGCTGCTCAAAACTGTCACAGTCATCAGTAACAAGAAATGTCTGAGCAACTGTCACACCAAGAGGAGCCTAAGGAGACACAGTAATGTGTGTATTATCCTAGATAGAGTAACAGAACAAAAAAGAACATAAGTGGTTCATTAGTCATGACAAATGTATCATCCTACATAAGATGTTAATAATAGGGAAACTAGGTTTGGGGTATATGGAAACTTTCTGCACTATCCCTCAATAATTCATAAATCTTCCAAAGTTCTAAAATTAATCATTTGAGATTATTAGTTTCAAGAAGTTCACATTTGAGGCCACAGACAGACCTATCTCTTGATTCTTTTTGTTCCATAGTTGGTCAGAATATCTAAAACTTTGAACAAATTATGGATGAATTTATTTGGCTTTTTGTCATTTAATGAAAGTAGCAATAGCTTAAAGTCCTAAATGACATCCACAGCAGTATTCTTTCCTATTTGGTATTTGCATGCCTTCTTCATTTGATTTGAAAAGTTTTAAACTGATAAAGCATTGCAACATGATTTAGCAGCTCAAAGATTTCATTGTGATTAAGTTTTAGTGTTTGTATTAAACTAGCATTTAGATTATTTAAAAATTAATCTATTTTATCTTACTTTGTTTTAGATGAATTAAATAATCTTGGGCATCCTGGTGAGTAATACAAATAAAATGCTTTAGTTTTAGATTGTTAAGTTGAATATAACAAAGATACTGTAGATACTCTCACAACAGTAATCCTCCTAACTTTTTTCTTTGTTGAAATAATATAATTTAGGGTTGAAATTCTTACTTACATGAAGTTCAATGTCATGTACCTGAAATGTAAAGAATATTCTTGATTATAAAATCATAAGAGTAGGAAAGTATTTGAGGCAACATAAAACATCAGTAAATTTATTTATCTTGTGGGTTACTCCTTCTTTCAAAAAAGGAAGTAATGGACATTCTGATAGACAGTGATGGAACCTGTGAATATATTTGAATAAAATCATACAGAAAGGCATTAAAAAGGCAATCGTGTGATTTAATATTTGTAGAAAGCCCTGTTTTTTCTCTCATGCACTTTTTTTTTTTTAATCATGGGCCTGGGGTTTGAACTCAGGGCTTAGCACTTGCAAAGCACATGCTCTACTACATGAGCCATACCTCCTGTCCAGCTATTTTGCTTAGTTCCTTTCTTTCCCTTTCTTCCTTCCTTCCCTCCTTCCTTTCTCTCTTTTCCCTCTTCCCCTTCCTTCTCTCATTCCTTTCCTTCCTTTCCTTCCCTTCTCCCTTTCCTCCTTCCTTTCTCTCCTTCTTTCCTGCTTCTTTCCTTTTCCTTCCCTCTTCCTTTCTCTCCTTTCCCTACTTTCCTTCTTTCCTTTCCTGCTTCCTTCCTTCTTTCCTTCCTATCCTTCCTCGCTTTCCTCCTTCCCTCCATCCTTCCTTCCCTCCACTGGGGAGTGATCCCTATGCCTCACACATGCTAGGCAAGTGCTTTACTGTTGAGCTATATCCCCAGCCTCAGTTTGCTTAGTTTCATATTTCGTTAATAAACATCTCTTATTGTAAATACTGTTTGGGCTATACTGTAATTGTAAGCAAATTAGACAAAGAAGAAAGCCACCATTACCAGTATATCTTTCTGCTTGCTGTAGTATCCTCAAATTCATGCAAAGCCTCAATGAGACTTGCTTCAAGCACCCACACCTAAATACTGTTGAGAATCATACTAGTAATTGTTTCTCTTGGTATAGATAGAATCTCATTTCCTAAATTTGTTATTTCTTGCCCTTTAATGAACACCGTGATTTTATAAAATCTTTTGCACATGCCTACCACCAAGCTTCTAAAATTTTCCTGCTCCCCTCTTTCCTTATTTCCCCAGAATCAGACCAAAAATTTGATTCTAAAAAGAGTGATATGTGGGGAAAGTTTATAATAGGCTCCCGTAGCAGTTATATTACTAAACATGCAAACAGAATTGCCCTCCCTATAGTAGGGGACACGCCGTGGCCATGGATTGAACTATATCTTTCCCTGCATCTCTTGATGGTAGTGCTCCAGGGTGGGAGGAACTTCATTCTATATAGAGTAGTGATGAAAGTGTAGAATCAGGAACAAGATGCCTTTAGTTACAATCCAGATTTGCTACTATTAGCTTTACAACTTTGAGCAAGTGACTTAACCTCTCTATACTTTGGTTTATTTATATAATAATATAACATACCAAATAGGGTAGAGTGAGATTTTAAATCTGTTATGTATAAAGCATGCTGAATTGTGCCAGCCAATGTGTCCGTAAGTGTTAATGACTGCTGCTACTACTTTTTATTAACACTGCTGCTATGCTTACATTATAATTACTATTAAGGTGTTAAGGATTATCCTCAGCTATGTAATCAGTTACCAGAGGAATTCCCCTGCTCAGTTCCAATTCTGTCCATCCTGAATTTTTATCAAAAATCTTTAAATTGTAAGTTAGCTGTTACCAACTGTAGTCTATATTTTTTCCTTTTAAATTATGTTTCTCTAATTGATTTGAAATATTTGTACTTATTTATATATTGTAACCTGTAATTGAACCTTCAAATGTTTCTCCTCTAATTATTTTGAAATGTATAGCTGTCATAGAGTGTAGTTGTCCTATTGTGCTATGTAACATTAGAACTACCTGCCCTTTTCTTTGTTTAGGTACCCATTTTCTCCCCTCTCCCTATCCCCCTGCCTTTCCAGCCTCTAGTGAGCGATGTGTTTTAATGATGTTACTCCTGTTTTTCTTCATTGCTTTTCTTCTGTCTTTAACTCTGAAAATATTTGTCATGAATAATAACATCTTTTTTGCTTTTTTATCTTTGTGTAGATAACAAAGAGCAAACAACTGACCAGCCTTTGGGTGAGTAGAGTTTAAAGTACATTATCAAATATAATTAAATATGTAAGTATATTTTGATGACTATGAAGGGATTTAAAATATTTTATCTTGTTTTTATAAGTATTTGGATAACACTGGGACCAAATTTTTATTTCTGATATTTTAAAAGAAACTATAAAAGAAGAGGCTCAAAAAAATTACAAATTACATTCATGTGGTCAAGTCAACTTCTGCGGAGTGATTTCTGTGTTTCTGGAAACGTAAGCAAATATAAACAAAAAGCAGCATGTGCATGTTCCATAGTTCAGAGAGAAAGAAGTAATTAACACTCTCAGTGGTGTAGGGCTTAAGAAAACTCTATAAAAGTTGTAGTAAGCTTTGGAATTTGCTTTCCTGTTTTCTCCAGTGGGAAGAAAAGGATTTAAGATACAGTGTAAATGGGTTGCAGTTAGGGAATACCTTGGAGGAGAAAAATATAAGGGAGAAAACCAAGAAAATAGGAAAAGATAATGGAGATTCATAAAATAAAAAAGATTAACATTTAAGGGTAGTAAAAATAGTCAACATCTTGATCCTGGCAGAAATAAGGTAAAATAATTTCTAAAATTTGTTCACAAAGCTACTAAAGAAGTGATTGATGACTTTCAATGAGATGTTGAAAGAACCTACCTAACATGAGTCAGTTGCTGAGTTGTGCCAGGGATTCAAATATGGACAAAGTGCATAGTCTAATTCAGAAGTGAACAAGGGAAGACATAGCAAATTAACTTGTTAGAAGAAAGTGGTGATCTGAGATTAACTAGATGGCACATATAACTCACAGTTCTTAAAAAGAAAGGAAAATATGAGAATATTCACATTAAGAGGAGGGATAACCTAAGACTGTTCTAGTTAGAGGTTAGCATATGCCATCAGGACAATTTATGGAACAAGTTCCTTGAGACCCCAGGGATTTGGGCCAAGATAAAACAAAAGAGAAATTGGCTTTAATCAGAATGTTAAAACTTTTTTTGGCAAATAGAAGGAAGGAGAGATTGGTGATTTGTTAGGAAGTTGACAGTTTTCCTTTCTAGGTAATTCTGCACAAAGGATTGAAGAAAAGAGGAGAATAAGACTGAATATAAAACTTAGACAGTGGCACAGGTTTAATGGCTTAAGGAAATGAAAGCTACAATATACAAGTAAAAGAATATTGGCAATAGTCAAACGAAGACTTTTAAAAATTAAGAGTTTGTAATGGTACAGATCAGTTGTGTGGTTTTTCTGTAGCAGAACTCAGCTTTAAAGCTGAGAAGGCAAACTGATAAACGGGCCCTTCTGTCTGTTTCTGCATGCAGGCACTGTGGTGATCACAGTTTTTTAGGGCACATCCATAAGGAGCAAGGGAGTTTGGGATTAGAGGAATTAACCAAAGGATAAACTGAATAGGGAAAGAAAGCCTTGAAAAGATTAATGAGAGGGGAAAAAATAGGAGATTAAAAGATTTCACTGAGTTGGAAGAAAGGTGTGCAGAACAAAAATGTTAAAGAATCAGATGTTACTGTGGTTATAGAAAGAAAATGCATTATTTGAGATTTTAGAGGTACAGCAGCTTAGGTGACAGCAAGGTCCAGGGTTTTATTGTAGAATTGGGTGACATTGAAGGTGAAAGTGCTTAATGTTGAAAAAGAATGGACTATGAATTACTGCTTTTGAAAATATCTGATGGTAGGGCACGGTAGCTCACGATTGTAATGCCAGCTATTTGGGAGGTGAAAATAGGGGGATCACCATTCAAGGCCAGCTCAGGCAAAAAAAGTTAGTGAGACCCCCATCTCAACAAAGCAAGGTGGAATGGTGGCGCACACTTGACATCCCAGGTACATGGAAGGCATAGGTAGGAGGATTGTGGACCAAGACAGGCCCCAGGTAAAAAGAAAGACCCTATCTGAAAAATACCCTATAGCAAAAAGGGATAGGGGCATGGCTCAAGTGGTAGAGTCCTTGCTTAGCATGCACAAAACCTGAGTTCAAACTCTAGTACCACCAGAAAAAGCTGTCTTAAATAAAAAAAATTATATTTCATTTATAGTGATAAGTTTTCATGTATTCCAGCTTCATTATCTTTTCTCACTTGTTAAAAAAGACCTATTAAAATAATATTCTGGGGACTGGGGGGGCATGTCTCAAGTATAGAGTACCTGCCCAGCAAGCACAAAGTCCTGAGTTCAAACCCCAGTCACACCACACACACACAAAAAATCAGTTTTATTATCCCTCATAACTCTGTAGGTTGATTGGTTTCTACAGCTGGTTCTTCTTCTGGTCTCTCTTGGGGTTTCATGTGGTTGCATTTGGTGGCCAGAGCTACAACATCCAATGTGGCTTCACTCACATACCTGGTACCCTAGTGGGGACTGATGAAAGATTTCCTCTTCCTTCTGTCCTTCCTCCCATACTAACTGAGTTACTGTTTTCTTTGCATGGTGGCTGGATCCCAAAAGATGAAACTGTCAGGATTTCTTAAGGCTTAGACCCAGAACTGGAAATGTCACACTACATTAGGTTGCTCAGAGAAAGTCACAGGGAAGCCCAGATTCAGGGGTGGGCTGACTGTACCACACAAGGGCAAGAATACCATAGCTTCTCAGGGGCCTGCTGTTACTGCAGCTGGACAGGTAAGCATAGACTAGAATGTGAATGGCCCTGTATCCCAAACTGAGGAATTAGGACCTTATTTTATTAGGATGCAGAGAAATCCCCAGTCTGCCCAAAAAAAAAATTAGAAAATAACAAGCATTATATATTCAGCCAATCAGATTTGGTGCTAATACTCAAATTTCATGGGTATCCAAAAATCCAAAGGCTTTTTATTTAACAAAGAGTAACAATGTGTCAGGCCCTTTTCTAGGTGTTAGGGAATATGAACTCACTTTGGATAAGTAACATAGTTAAGTTATTATTAAAATAATAATAACGAAATAATATTTTATTATTAACTCAGTATTGGTATATATAACATTGTATCAATTTTTGAAGAATCCATTGTATTAAATTCCCGAAGATATCTGGGAACATGTAGTTAAACTGTATTTCTAAAGTGGTATCATTATTATTCTTTTGCAAATCAACTATTTCCTTTTTTTATTTTGGATACTGGGAATCAAACCCAGGGCCTCACACATGCTTACTATGGGTTCTACCACTAAGCTACACTCCCAACCTTACGTTTACTTTTTCAAATAAATGGTTAGTGTTCAAAAACTTGTGGGTGGCTCTTATAGTAAATGTTTTCATAGAAAATTTCTTGCATTTATCACCTGAAAGCCATCATAAATTGCTTATTTAGCTAACTTTTTGATGTTTTCTTTATTCTTTTCTCTTATCTCCTCAAATGAAGATTTTACTCTTCCTTTCTCTGTCCTATCTCTAAAATATAACTTTCCCTTTCTACAACCAATTTCCTGGAATGGGTCTTTGTCATCTTATTTCAGCTACAGCCTCTGCTTTTCCATTCTCATTTCACCCCATTCTCCTGTGGCCCAGGAATTGATCCACAAGTAGATTGAGCAAGGTAAGATTTACTTACCCTCTGCCTTTCTTACCATTACATTTAAGGAAGTGCTCTGTAAGACAGCTTAGGAAGTGGCTTAAAAAAAAATTGCCATTGGGGAAAAAATCTTACAAGTATTACAGACAGTTATTGATACATATGTTTTAATACATAGTTCTTAAAATGTTGAACTCTTGCATTTTGTAAAATGTGCTTTCTTTCCTAAATACAGTCATGCATCATTTAATGGTAGGGATACATTTTGAGAAATCTACTGTTAGGTCATATAGGTCAATTACTCAATATGGCCTCAATGTGTTCAAGAAATACAGCAAACACAAGATGTATGAGGCTACTGCTAGCATAACACACCATACTATTGTACAGTTAGTTTCTTTCTTATAAGTACGAAGCATATACTTTACAATATCAAAGATTAATTTAAAAGTTTTTAAAATAACAATGAAGCCAGGCACCAGTGGCTCATGCCTATAATCGTAGCTACTTGGAAGGCTGAGATAGGGAGGATCACCGTCAAGGCCAGCCCAGGCATAATAGTTCTGGAGAACCCATTTCCAAAATAACCAACGCAACATGAACTGGTGGTGTGGCTCAAGCGATAGAGCACCTGCTTTGCAAGTGCAAAACCCTGAGTTCAAACCGCAGTCCCATCAAAAATTAAAATTAAAATTGAAAGTATAGTAAATAAACCAGGAACGTAGTCTTTTATCATCATGGTCAAGTATTGTGTGCTGTGTGTAATTGAGTGCACTATAATTTTATACAATGGGCAGTGCAGTAAGTTTGTTTACAGGCCTGGCCCCACTCCAGACCCTGAAAGACAGGTACAGTGTTGAAGCAGTAAGCTGCAACTATTCATGACTATTCAGGACAGGCCACATAGCTGATTAAGCTGGCTGGTAGTTTTTAAGGCATAGGTACAGATCTTTTAATCTGTTCCCCAAAAACCTGTTTCTATCAGAACCCACTCTTTGAGAAAAGTCTCAGTGCAGTAAGTTCAGAAAATGAACTATTAAATGACACTCATATCGTCATCACATACCCCTCAAGCAGCCTATCCCAAACAAGTATTTTTTAAGAAGTTAGGAAACAGTTCATGTACTACAGAAACAAAGAATATGGTTCTTGTGACGTTCCTGCTTTCCCTACTCACTTGCTCTGATGTGACCTCTTCAGCCCCTCTTTTGAGTATTTCTTCTGTTTTACCTCTCCCACTCTCAGCGAAACAACCTAATTTTATGGAAACACATTTTGAACATTCTTTGTTTTAAATTTCGTCTAAAACTCTACTTGAATATTATGTTCTTTAGTTTTGTTACAGTTCAATAAAAGTATGTTTTAATATTAATTACCATTATGCTTTACATATTAGCTGATAAATATCTTGTGCCTGGTTCTCAAATGCATCCATAAGTTTAATTTTAGTTGTTCTGTGTTTTAACCTGTTGTATTCAGCACAGTATATTGGTCTCCTATATAAAGTAATGGTTTTAAAATGAAATTTAGTAGCAGTGAAAACTAATTTAAAATGAAATAATGCAGTCTTAAAGCAAAAATTTGCATTATAATGGTATCATTTCTACTTAATCTTTATATCCTCCTTTAATCTCTTCTCTTTTTTACAGCAAAGGACAAGGTTGCTCTTTTGATAGGAAATATGAATTACTGGGAGCACCCCAAGCTGAAAGCTCCTTTGGTGGATGTGTATGAATTGACCAACTTACTAAGACAGCTCAATTTCAAAGTTGTTTCATTGTTGGATCTTACTGAATATGAGATGTGTAACGCTGTTGATGAGTTTTTACTACTTTTAGACAAAGGAGTATATGGTGAGATATTTCTAATCTTCATTTTTATAATTACCATTCTCATTGTACAAGTTAGGTTAAGGGTTGAAAATCAGATAAAGGTAAGATAAACTCATTGTTAAAGAGTTTTATTTTTCTTACAAAAAAAAATAAGTTTGATCTTCAAATTATTCAAGTTTGAATAGTGAATTATTCAAGTGAATAATAGTAAATAAGTGACTTTACTTTTGTTTCTTGTTTTGTCTAAACATTGTTATTAGAATTCTTACCTATCTTTCACCTTTTATTGACTTTTTATTGACTGTGAGACTTACTGTATAATAAATCTTGATGACCAAATAGTAAAATGTAAATTTACACATGCAAAATGCACTGGGTGGGGGATTTTTGTTTAATATGAAAGACGTTAACCTAATTCTTTTAAATATAAAAAGTCCTGACTCTAGTTTTTAATAGGAACTAGATTTTTTTTTCCTTTGATGGTTTGAACTCAGGTCCTCATGCTTGTTAAATAAGTACTCCACCACTTGAGCCATGTTCCCAGCTTGGAACCAGAATTTAACAAGGAAATCTTAATGAATGAGTCATACAAAAGCATTTTTTTGTTTGTTTTCGGTGCTGGGGATTGAACTCGCACATGACAGGCAAGCGCTCTACCAGTGAGCTATATGCCCGACCCATTTACAAGTAAATTTTAATGGTTTTTCCTGTTTTTTCACTTAAAGTATTAAGAAGACTGCATGTCTGATAAAGAATTTTAAGAGGCAGAATATGCTGGTGGTAATTTCTTTGGTAATTTATGGTAATTTATTTCTTATAACATGTATAGCTTCAAATATGGGAAGACCAGGTCTTGAGCTCATTTGCACTGTATTTCACAGGGCTGTGCTTACCAGGACCGTGCAATAACATTTGACTGCCAGGAAAGTGACATCTCCAGGCCCATTGTCAGGCCTGCCAGTGATAAACAGAAAGTATCTGTTGACTTGTATATGTTTCAGATTATTTTACTTTAAATAATTCATAAATTAGCTTTTCCTGAATTTAACTGTTTTATTAATAATTAGATTGATATGATGAGACAAACTTGGTAGAAATTCTAGTGGTTCTCAAGGTAGAATTTCTAAAGGAACAAAAAAATGTTTTTTTTCCAAGATTTAATACAGTATTGTATAAGGAATGGGGAAAAGGCTAAAATCTTATTTAAATGAGTTTCCTTCTCCATAATGAGGATTACTATGGCAACACAAATGAAATTAGCAAAGTAACCACCTCACATTTGCCATTTCAACTATCATGCTGATGTTGTAATAATAGAACTTTTCTTATGAACCTTATGGAGTTATGACTAATGGTGCATCCATCCACTTTTACTATGAAAATAGGAAAGAATCTATTATATAAATACACCCTCTTGGGAACATTGCATTCTAGAATCAGGTGGCTTGGGCTGGCAGAGTGGCTCAAGCGGTAAGTGTATCTATCTAGCAAGCGTGAGGCCCCGAGTTCAAACCCCAGTACTGCCAAAAATAAAAGAAAAAGCTAGAATCAGGTGGCTTGAGTATATTTATATTATATAATTTATCTCAGTTTTTAGGGTACCTGTCTGCTTAAACAGAAAAAGGCTTCCAAAAATTCACTGGAAGCAATGAGGTATAAGAAGAAAATAGGACCAAGCATGCTGGTACATGCCTATAATCCCAGCTACTCACGGGGCAGAGAGCAGAAGGAACAAGGATCAAGCTCAGCCCAGGCAAAAAGTTGGTGAGATCCCCAACTCAGCAAACAAGCCGGGCATGGTGTTTCACAGCTACTCAGGTAGAAAGTTAGTGGTCTGAACCAGCCCTGGGGAAAAAAGTACAAGACCCTACCTGAAAAAAATAACTAAAGCAAAAAAGATTGGGAATGTGTCTCAAATGGTAGAGCACCTGCCTAGCAAGCATGAGTCATAGTTCAAACCCCAGTACCACCAAAAAAAAAACTGATGAATTTAGATGTTTGAGTTGGTAAAAGATCTAAAGAGTAAGGGAATTATATGAATAGTTATGTATTTTATTATTTCTTGCTGACATTGTCATCTTAGCTTTTTAATCTGAAAGCCTGTTTAAATCAGAAATTTTAATTTTACATAATAGAGAATCAGAAACATAAAAGGATGGGGCAGGAGTCCAGTTTAAGCCAAAGACGCATCATCTTGTACACAATAAAGAGGCATATTAGAGCAAAATGGCGGCTTAAGAAAGGTAGAAAGTTTTTAAATCCTACTGATTCATGTCTTAACAGGGTGGCTGCATTATATTTTGAAGTATTGTGACTATCCAAAACATCAGACACATCTACTTTAAATGTAAGTGTGGTAAAGGCTCGAGGGTGTAGGGCATGTTGTAAAGAAAGCCTCCATTTCTCTTTTGGACCATGCCTTTGCCACTAGTTGATATTCCCAGTCAACTAATGGGATTTGAGGGCTGGAGAGAAAGCAAAGGCAGAGTATTAGGAATTTTGGCATAGACAACTTTAAATCTGGAAAACATACATGCTCAAGTTTATGCCTCTATATTATATTGCCCGTGGGTTTGTAAAAGATGTAAAAGTTAAAATGAAACAGAAAAATGAGTAGTTCACTTTGAAACACAAAAAAACAAGAATCAAAAACAGAAATAATTGACTTATATGTCCTCGATAATAAATGAGGGTAAAGATTTCTAGTTATTTTCAGATAAAGAGTAACTGTTCAGCATGCCATCCGCCCTTCCTAATGCTTTCTGTGTTCATCACTGACTGCTGCTGAGCTGTGCCTTTGTGGGTAAGAGTATTAAAGGAGTCTGGTTAGAATGTGACAAACGCCTCCTCACCCTGGAGGAGTTAGTCTTTCACTTCAGAGTGAGTTCCCCCAGGCAGGTCCGAGGCTTTGGCTTTTCTGTCACTAGTTGTGTAACTGATTATTTAACTTTTCTAAGACAAAAGCAGTCTGTAAAATGGACAGAACTAAATTAATGAGGTTGTTACAGGAGAAGATAAAGTAATTACCCATTGGCACATTCAGTGTGCTTATTGTTATAGCCTATAGCCATTATTACTGTTTTTTATTTTGTAGTTTTAAATTTATTGAAGGCATTCAAGCCGTCCATTATCTTTAAATTGGGGATTTGCACTAGGTGTCTTGATAGAGAAGCCCAGCTTTCATCAGGTTTTATGTATTAAGAGTCTGTCTGAGGTTTCTTTAAAAAAAAAAAAAAGCAGGAATTTTAGAGCTATAACATAGTATAAACAATGAAATACCAGCACTATGTAATAGAAACAATATTACCACTTACCAGTGGTTAAGATGGCCTGTATCCATCTGTATTCTGGTTCTGTCACTTACTTGTCATTGGAATTTGAGTGAACATTTAAACTTCTCAATGTCTCAAGTTCTTACATATGTAAAAAGGGGATGATATGCAGTCACCTAACTGAAGTGCTTTCTTGGGTTGTACCTGGCATATAGTAAGTGCTCCAGAAGTCTCAAAATAATCCTTGAGGCAATTAAGATTTGGTAAAATAGAAGAGTCACTTGAGCAAAGTCATAGAGCTTAAACATAATCTTGTCTGTGTATATGAAGATACTATAATGAAATGCATTGGAAGTTGAGAAATAGGGGAGCAGGGAAATAGAGGAAGAATAAATAACACAGGGGGTTAATCTGAGTAAAGTATCTGAAATACCAAGGTGAAATCCCCTTGAACAATCAAAATACAGCTAAAAAAAAAAAAAATGAAGGACAGGAAGTAAACAGAGAGGGGGAGGGAAGAGATATGAATGGTAGATGTATCTCATATACCTGTGTGAGAAATTGGAACAGTGGAACCTGTTGAAGGGGGTGAATCTAATTAAGATACATTGTAAGAATATATGTAAATGTCATAATGAACTTCACCACTACAACTAATATATGCTAATTTTAAAAACTGTAAAAAAAACCAATAAGCTTGTGCTAGCTGGGCATGCTGACTTGTATCTACAATCCCAGCTTCTCAAAGGGCAAAGAACACGAGGTGCAAAGTTCAAGGCCGGCCCTGGTGAAGAGTTAGCACGGCCCATCTTGACCAGTGGCTGAGCACTTGTCATCCCAAGCTTGTGGAGGCTAAGATCAGGAGAACTGTGGTTCCAGGCCAGCCTGGACATGGTAGCATGTGCTTGTCATTCCAGTGACAGCAGTAAGCATAAGATAGGAGGATTGCAGTCCAGGATGGCCTGGACGAAAAGCAAGACCCTATCTCCAAAATAACCAAAGCACAAAGGGCTAGAGGCATGGCTCAAACTGTAGAATTGCCTGCCTTATAAATGAGAAGTCCTTAGTTCAAGTCCCAGTACTGCCCCGCCCCCTAAAAGAGAGACCCTACCTGCAAATATAACTTAAGTAAAAAATGGAATGGAAGCTTGGCTTCAGTGGTTGAGTGCCTGCCTAGCAAGCTCTGGGTTCTGAGTTCAAACTCCAGTAGTGCCCCCCAAAAAGGTTTTCTTGCTCTAAAAGCAGTGGAACTGTAGGAAATAGTTTTCCTACAGTTTTGAGAACTTGATTAAAAGTATAAATCTTACTCTTTTGAAGTGTGTAATCCAGTGGGTCAGTATATTCCTAAAGTTATACATAGGACACAATTACTTGACCTCATTTTCATTATTCCAGAAATAAACCCATACCCCCTTGCAGTCACTCCCATTCCTCTTTACCCTAGCCCTTGGCCACCACAAATCTACTTTCTGTCGTCCAGCCTTGCTTATTCTGGATATTTCATATAAATGGAATCATTCGGCATTATAGCCTTTTTTATCTGGCTTCTTAGATTGAGCATAATGTTTTCAAGGTTCATTCATATTGTAGCATTTATCAGACCTTTTTATTTTAGGGCTGAAAAATATTCCATTTTATGAATATACCGTATTTTGTTCATCAACACATGGACTTTTGGGTTGTTTTCACTACTGGGATATTATGAATAATGCTGCTGAAAGCATTTTTATGTTCATTTTGGTGTGGACTTAAGCTTTCAGCTCTCTTGGGTGTATTCCTGGGAATGGAGTTGGTTTGAGGCGTGTAGAATTCTATTTTAACTTCTTGAGGAACAGCTAAACTCTTTCTTTCCAAAGTTCTTAAATCATATTATATTCCTTCCAGGAATGAATGAATGTTCTAATTTCTTTACTTCATTACTAATGCTTGTTATTGTTGTTTATTATAGCCATGCTAGTAAGTGTGAAATGGTATCTTATTGTTGTTTGGATTTACTAGAAGTGAATGATACTGAGCATCTCTAATTATGTTAGCTTGTTCATCTGTTGAAATATTTACTAAGCTCCTTCCCCTTGACAGGAATACATGTGTAAATGTAAGACTGTCCATGCCCTGAAGGAGATCCTAGCCTCATAGAGGAAATAAGTCCTAGCTGCCTTCTTTTTTATATATCATGACAAAGTTATTTTCTGTAGTATACCTTTAATTATAAATGCATTACTTTTATGAATTAGATTCTACTTCATATAGCATCTTGATTTTTGTTTTTAGCAGTGCTGGCTTTTGAACTCAGTGCTTCAAGCTTGCTAGGCAGGTACTCTACCTCGTAAGCCATATCTCCAGCTTGATTTTGTTTTAAAATGCAGAATTTAAGGGCTGAGGGTATGGCTCAAGTAGTAGAGCACTGGATAGCAAGTACAAGGCCCTGAGTTCAAATCCCAGTACCAAAAAAAGCAACAACAACAAAAGCACAGTATTGACTATTGCCAGAATAATTTAAAATGCAAATCAGTATTGACTATATTTACAGTTGGTTATTTCTTAAATTGCATGCATCAGCCTGAAGAAAATGTCTTATTTTTATATGTGTGTATTATCTACATGTTCAGAGTACATTTAGAGTTCAAATCTACTCTCTCTCTCTCTCTCTAGGGTTATTATATTATGCTGGACATGGTTATGAAAATTTTGGGAACAGCTTCATGGTTCCTGTTGATGCTCCAAATCCATATAGGTCTGAAAATTGTCTGTGTGTACAAAGTATACTGAAATTAATGCAAGAAAAAGAAACTGGACTCAATGTGTTCTTGTTGGACATGTGTAGGAAAAGGTAAAATTTCTCATCTTTATTGAACAAATTAAACCTAAGGCAAACCTGCGAGATGCTAAGAGCCATTTGAGTTTATAAATTTCTGATTATACATTGAAACTGAAAGCAGACTAGAGGAAAATATATTTTGACTATGGATACCCAATTTTTTTTTTAACTCTTTTCCTGGTTGCTGTAGAACAAAAGAACTAAAACACAAGGTATCTACTCATACTATAAGGAGTCACTCTTCTGCATGCCTATACATGTCTCCTGTCACTGCAGTTATTCCTTCAGGAATTAACAAAATCACACCCATAGTTAGGGCATGTGAACACTAACTAGTCTTTCCTGGTCCTGCAAATGTTGAAAGTGTATGTTTAAAGTCTTAGTTCCCATGTATCTGCCATTGCATCCCTAAGAAGGAGAACCAGTGATAATTCCTTGCAGGTTTACTATTTTTTGCTTGCTAAGCATTTACTAATCAAAATCCAATGCCAGAGCTCAAATGCAATTTCAATTTTAAAGCTTACAAAAAAGCCAGGCATGTTGGTGCACATATGTATACCTGCATCTAGAGACTGAGGCAAGAAGATCTCAAGTTCGAGGTCAGCCTGAACTGCATAGCAATATCCTGTCTCAAAAAAATAATAATAATATTAATGAAAGATATGATTGTTTATAAGGAGCCCTGGATCATTTTTGGTAGATGTGTTACTGACTAGATGAAAGAATTTTGAGTCTGTAATTTTAATTATGTATACTAAGATGGTACTATATTTGTAATTATTTTCTTTGAAGAATATTGTTTAACTTTTCACATTTTTATCTGCCCTTCTCTCCTTCCCCCACTTTTCAATAGAAATGACTATGATGATACCATTCCAATCTTGGATGCACTAAAAGTCACTGCCAATATTGTGTTTGGATATGCCACGTAAGAAAACTTTTATGTTGAGACTCCTTCATCCTTTGATGTTAGATTGGAGACATAGAAGTATCCATAGACATCTAGGCATAAATTGACTCCTTGATGTTCTTGATAGAAAGCTTTCAATAATTGACTTTAGCACTTCTTGGTATCTTATCACTAAACACCAATGCATTTTGTTCCTGCTTAAAGATTAACTCTTAAATTAGGAATGTCATTCAAAGGGCAGAGGAGAGAATGAGGTCATCATTGTGTGTGGACATCTCAGTGTTTGCTTCTTCCAAATCTATTTTTTTTAGCTTTACTGGAGTTTGAACTCAGCCTCACACTTGCTAGGCAGGTGCTCTACCATTTAAGCCACACCTCCAGTCCTAAAAATCTCTTTTTAAAAAGCTTCTATTTCCTGGGTGCTGGTGGCTCACACCTGTAATCTTAACTACTCAAGAGGCAGAGATCAGGAGGACCACAGTTTGAACCCAGCACAGCAGAGTTGACAAGACCCTATCTTGAAAATACCCAACTCAAAAAACCAGGCTGGCACAGTGGCTTAAGGTGTATAGGCCCTGAATTTAAACCTCAGTACCTCAAATAAAAAAACAAAACAGAAACACCTAACATTTTTATTGGATATTGGATATTGACAAATTATAAGTGTATGTATTTATGGAGCACAAAGTGATGAAATGTATACAGTGTGAAATGACAGAATCAAGCTAATTAATGTATCCATCGCCTTAGGTATTTACTCCTGTTTAACAGAAGCACTTTGCCCTTTGACCAGCATCTCTCCTCTCCTTGTACTTCTTGGCTTCTAGTTACCACCATTCTGCCTTCTGCTCCTATGTATTTGATTTTTTTACCTTCCACATGTAAGAAAGAACCTGCAGCATTTGTTTCTCTGTGCCTGACTTACTCCACTGATTTCTCTTGGTGTTTTTAAGGTGTCAAGGAGCAGAAGCATTTGAAATCCAGCATTCTGGACTGGCAAATGGAATCTTCATGAAATTTTTAAAAGATAGATTATTAGAAGACAAGAAAATTACTGTGTTACTAGATGAAGTTGCAGAAGGTGAAGTTTTTTAGAGAGGGGAAGACAAGCCTACGCAGTAGTTACTGTTGGTGATTGCTTTATTCTTACTGGTACTGTGTAGATTGGGAATCAACATTTTATTTTATACAGCAATTTTTAATGTAATGTGCAACACCCCTTCTGCTATTTCATTCCTTCCTTCTTCCCCTGCTGACTTAGCTGAATACCATCTGTGCAGCATCACTTAGGTGACAGGGCTGACCCCAGACACAGTGGTGAAATAAAGTTTAATCCTCAGAGCTCTACCTTGTTTCTATGCCTAGTGCCTTGCTGCTGCCAGTCTGCTTGTTTGGGGGGAAAAAAGTCCAGTGAGCAGTTTCTTTGACACCCTGCTGGAAAAAACCAAGGTCATTCTTTTCTTGATGAATGTAGTAGTTTTCAAATCTTGCTTTAAGAACATGATCCTAGAGCTCTAACACCATGTCCTCCTTGACTTTTTGTCATCTTCTCTGCCTGCTGGTACAGTACTGATGCCCATGTCCCGGCCCAGTGAATACTTGTTGCATCTGTACACTGCAACGTGTTTTTTGAAGTGCACTTTTATAAGCCAGACCAAAAGGAAGGTAACTCTTGCAAACTACAAATACTAGAAAATGGAGTTTCATGGATGATCCAGAGATTATAAGAATATTTCACTAACAGTTGTTATATTTATTTTCATGTTTTTATCAGTGTAGATGTTTTAGCTAGGCCACATGACTTAACCACTTTCCTATTTAACATAGCCAGGGCTTTGGACTTCCTCCCACCCTTGGTTCAGCCAGAAGTTCTGCTTTTATCTTGTTTTGCATATTGGGCTTCCCTTTAAGCTTTCATTTGAAGAAAAGGTCCTACTGCTTTAAAATAAGTAAAACCCTTGGATTGTGACAGTTACTTTTAAACTGAGGTCCACTAAGGTGCTTCAGAACCTCTAAACTGTTTTAATTTCATTTTAAAGTATGTTTTAACTACTTTAAAACCTAAAAAATACCATGCTCACTGATAAATCTACCAGTTTGCCACAGCAATAAATGGCATCCTAGTGTGTGTTGTTAGTATATCTGAACTTCATATAAACTTAATGGAAAGTTTTGTTTTTTTCTGATCGTTTTCAGACCTGCCATGTCTTCTTAATTAAAATTGCCTAAGCAATTACAAAACTACAGTATATATGTATCACACTTAATTCATTGCCATGCACATTGTTCACATCATGGGTAATAGCCAACCAGTTATACAAAATAAGTAAAGGCTTGATAGAATTATGATAATACAATATAGTTAAATATAGCATTTATTTTGAGTCTTGGGTGTTTTATTTCTGACCTTTTTTGTTTGGTAGTGAGAAGCAAAAGTAGTAGTGGTAACAAATTGTTCACAAGTCATCCAACTTTGAAATAAAAACATTTCTGCTCCTCCCTTTGCATCTTCTAGATTAGTTAAAAATATTCAGAGAAGCTGGGCTTGGTGGTACATGCCTATAATCCCAATACTTAGGACATGGGAGCAGGAGGATCAGGAGTTTGAGGTCAGTCTGGGCTGCATAGTGAGTTCTAGGACAGCCTGAGCTATATAGTGAGCTATATAGAGCTGTAAAATTAAAACATATATTGGGGATAAGGGGGGAAGTATAAACCAAGCAGTTGAAGGGGAAGAAAAAAAAAACTTGCCAATTTTAACTGTGCTAACAAATTATGAAGTAATTCCTTGTTGTGATAAGCTACTGTTGTCAGGCTACAGCCATAGATTTTTTTTCTTTTCTTTTTTTTTTAAACTATTCAAGACCTTATTAAGTTGACTAAAATGGCAAAATGAGTGCTTACTAATTTAGTGTGTCAGTATGGTTTTCAGGTGCCAGAAAAACATCTTGCTATATAAACTCATGGATCTGCTAGCAGAAAATATTTAGTGAGTTAATTATTTCTAGAAACAAAAGTATCCATGAAAGTACTTCTGAGAGTTTTTATTGTAAATGGGTGTTCAGTATAAACCCAGGACTTCACTAGTAACCTGTGTCTAATTATGCATCCTGTCTCTTCCCTGGTCCCACTTTTGTAATAACCACTGTTCTGAATTTTCTTGATAATTCCCTCAATATTCTTCTTAAGTTGTTTCATTGAGTTTATATATGTTCCCAAAAAGTATCTGTATTTGTGTTCAGATTGTTTAACTTTATAAAAAGAAATTACGCTTTATGCAGCCTCCAAGTAGCTGGCACTACAGGCACCTGCCACTTTACCTGGCTTAACTTCATTTTTACATTATTAATAATATATAGAAGTAGGATAAATAAGCTAATTTATTCAAACCAAAAATATGAAGTTTTGTCAGTGTACAAAAATCTGTAACTAAAATGTGTTGTATGAAAATATTACATTACAAAAACATGGTTATAATATTTCTGTTAAGTCCAAAACCTAAGACATTGGTATGTGCTTTACAAATACTTACACGAGTAAAAATAAAATCATGCGTGGGAATATACATGCTACTTTGGGTAATGGTTACTGCAAAGTGAAAGAAAGGAGGCGACGGTGCTTTGGCCAGACAGGTGGTTTTAACACATTATTTCCTGTTTTAAAAATAAAGACATCTAGGACTGGGGGGTAGTCAAGTGGTAGAGCACTTGCCCAGCCAGTGCAAGGCACCGAGTTCAAAGCTCAGTACCACCAAAAATTAAAAATAAACTAAATGTAGCATGTTGTCTTAATTTTCTCATACAGAGGCAATCATTTGTTTTTCTAACTAGGGCATCACGCTTGCTAGACAGATACTCTATCACTTGAGCAACATATCCAGCCCTTTTTGCTTTAGTTATTTTTCAGACAGTGTCTTGCCCAGGCCAACCTGGACTGCAATCCTCCTATTTACACCTGCATAGCTGGGATGACAGGCACACACCACAACACCTGGCTTGTTGGGTGAGATGGGGATCTTGCTAACTTTTTGCTCAGGCTGTCCTCGAACCATGATCTGACCTCTGCCTCTGAATAGCCAGAATTACAGCCATTACCCATGTCTGCCCCCTAGGTGAATGTACTTCTTGACACAGTATGGACATAGAATTATGACTATATCCTTTTAGAAAAGAAACATGCTTTCATCTCTTAGGAACTGGTGTGATATTTTCATATGTTTGCTCACTACCGTATCACCAGCACCTTGAGCTGTGCATGGCACATAGTAGGTGTTTAGTAAGTATTGTTAATAGATTATTTTGAGAGTATAACCTTATTTATAAGCATGTTCTTGGCCTAAATATTTAAAACATGAGAAAAAATTGAAGTCTTAAAAGTAATATTTCTTATTTTTTAGATATGGGTAAATGTCACCTTACCAAAGGCAGACAGGCTCTAGAGATTCGAAGCAGTTTGTCTGAAAAGAGAGCACTCACTGATCCAATTCAGGGGACAGCTTGTTCTGCAGAATCTCTGGTGCGGAATCTGCAGTGGGCCAAGGCACATGGTATGGTAAAGTCTTTCTTCTGAGATCTTTCTCCCATAAACTTATTTTCAATCCTAAATAATAGCCCTCTGCCCAATTTAGAGTGAAAAGGTCTTGGCATTGTAGGCAAATCCAAAACTAAGCAAATGTTTCAATTGTAGATATTATACTGATTTGTTTAATGTTAGAAATGTCAAACTTTTTAGCCCATTGTTTATACCGTTGGTAAAATTTAAGTGATGTTTAATTCTTCTGTTTTTCAAATGAGTGAATTTTTATTTGTCTAGTATGCAGTCCTTTGTCTTCTCCTGTACTGTCACTGTTGAAGTGTGCAGCTGTGGAGAGTCAGGTCTAGGCTCTGACCCCAATTTAGCAAATTGTAAACTTGTTGTCTGTAGGATTACTGAGATTAAGAGCTCACCTGTGGAGATGAGCATGGCTCGTAAACGTTACTGTCATTCTCTGTGTGACACTTGATCAGTGGGTGGGGGATAACAAAAGAAGATGAAGTGAAAAATCATACTGGTAGCTTAATTACTTTGTGGTAATTCTCCATGATTTAGTGAAAAGATTTTGGATTGTCTATAAGTCCCCAAATATCTATTCTGTGAAAAGCTTATTAGAAATAATTTCAAAATAATTGTATTTATTGAACTCCTCCTATAAGGTATCTTTTTATAATACTTTGTTGTTCTTTGGATATATTTTTGGTAAACTAACATGTTAGAACACGTTAAAAGTTAAAGTGCTGTAGATATATTATCTTGGCATTCCAGATAATTACAAAATAATTGAAATTGAATGTCTTTTCTGCAAAAGAAATCTAAACAAAAAAGTAAAATTGTAATGGGATAAGGATTAACAGTAAGGGCTTGGAGACATAGCTCGGTATGTTTAGGTAGAACATGTCTCTACCTAACATGCATAAGGCCCTAGTATATTTCCAGCACCACAAAATAAGATAAAAGAATAAAGATCAACAGTAAGCAAAACCTTTTTTAAAATGAAACGTGGTGGTGCATATCTGAAATCCTGGCACTTAGGAGGCTGAAGCAAGAGGATCTCAAGTTCGGTGAGACCCCATCTCTCTGGGATGGGTAGGGGACTAAAAGGTCAAATAGAAGGTATTTGTAACAAATTTAATAAGTAGGTAAGCTTGGTTTTTTTTGTTGTTTTATTTTCTTGGTGAGATTGGGGTTTGAACTCAGGATTTCGTGCTTGCAGAGCAGGTGCTCTACCACTTGAGCCACGCCTTCACTGACTTTGAAGATGGGGTCTCGAAAACTATTTGCCCAGACTGGCCTTGAACTATGATCCTCCCAAGCACAGCCTCCAAAGTCACTAGAATTATAGGGAGAACCACCTGCATCCAGCCAAGGAGGTTTTTTTCTCACTAAATATACAAATGGTGCAAGTTCAGTAATTCTCACAGAAATGTATTTATAATTAAGAAGGAAATAGCAAATGTAAATAGTCATTAAAGAAAGTTAAGTAGTATATTTCTTTTTTATTGCATCAAATAGACAAACATTTTACAAATTTTCCTTCTTTTGGAACTGCCATAATGAAACTACATATTTATATTCCATGTAAATTGAAAACAGTTTGTCTTGTATGTAAGGAACCATCAAATATCTCTGTTCAACAATCCTAGAAGCATTAGATACATTTAAGAAATATTGACTGATAGAAAAACAGTAAGATCCAGGAATCATACAGCTATTCAAGAGTAGTAGAATGATTAAAATTAACATTATTGTGTGGTGATTTGATGACAGTATGATTTATTACAAAATTACATCATGGTGGAGTAACTCAAGCATAAGAGTTCAAATCCCACTGCTGTAAAAAAAAAAAAAAATTATAATATGGTACTAGGATGTAACTTAGTAGCAGAGCAGCAGAGCACTTGCTTAGAATGCACAAGGCCCTGCCTGGGTTTCAATCCCATCACCACCAAAAAAAAATATCTGTTAGTCTGTCAATAAAGATTGAGGTATCAGTGAAATACTTGTATGTTTTTGATTACCACTACAAATATATATGCAGATGAACAGAAACTGTAGTAGAGGAAAGATTTGATTTGTTTAGTCAGCAGAAAAGGTTTTTAAGCAAAAGAAAGGCTATAAACATATTCTGCCTCATATAGGATATTTGCTGTTTATCAGAAAATTTACCAGCCACTCTTCATATAAATTTTTATAAGTTGTTCTTATTGCTATTTTCCAGAACTTCCAGAAAGTATGTGTCTTAAATTTCAATGTGGTGTTCAGATTCAATTAGGATTTGCAGCAGAGTTTTCCAATGTCATGATAATCTATACAAGTATAGTCCACAAACCACCTGAGATAATAATGTGTGATGCTTATGTTACCGATTTCCCACTTGTAAGTCTCTCTTTTTTTCTTTTATTTAAGACACAGTGATATGTTCTTACTTATTAAAGACTGATCTTTTGAGCTGAGGATGTTAACCCAGTCGTAGACCACTTGCCCAGCACCGGTGTGGTCCTGGGTTCCATCTCTAGCTCCACAAAAAAAAAAAATTACCTAAATGTGTAAAAATTTGAAGTTGATGATAAATATAAAGGAAACATTTATATGAATGTGTGTGTGTATATATATGTGTGTATATATATATATATATATATAATGTTTCTTTGTAGTTTAGTAACACCAATCATATTTAATAATTCCCAAAATACCTTAAATTTGCCAAATTTATAAATGTCTAAAGTTCCCTAAATAGGATATCAGATGTGAAAGAAGAAAATATACTCACTATTCCTATGTCAAGAGTAATTATCTTTTAAAGATTATTTCCAATATAAGTTAATATAACAATGGAATACTTGCTTGTCAAGTTATGATAGCATATTGGAAGAACGTAAATCTAGTTCTGTTCTTTCCAAACATTTATTTATTGTATTTATTTTGTCTTGGTCTAAAGAATCCAATAAATAGTCCCCTTCTTATAGACAATTTGACAAATTGAGCAAGAACAAAGAAAAAATCACTTTTATTACTTACAGCGGTTTCATCAAGGGTATTGCTTTGTGAGAGGAAATGATGTAGCACAGAACAGAAGCAGGCAGGCTTGCCCTGTCCCCCATCACAGCAGCACTGCACAGGGTAGGCCACCCTGGAAGCATCCATGTGCTTCCCTTTGAGGAGCTGAACACCTCTTTGTCCTTCAAAGGTGGCTTGACTCTAAAAGAAGAAAAAGGAAAGTGCAAACTTTAGCTCGCTTATTTATTCTTTAGATATGCTAAGTATAAAAATCCCCCTACACCTTCTCAAAGTAATAATAAAGATGGAAAGAATTCAGGAGTCAAATACTAATGGGTCTCAAGTTTCTTGAAAAGGAAACTTGAGTAGGATAAAAAGTGTTTCAAGGAATAGTTTAAAAAGAAACTATCCTTTCAGAGCTAACTTTATGTTTTAAATGTATTAGTGTAGAATTTAGAATTCCTACTATGACCATAGAATGTTGTTTTCATGTTTCATTAGTCATGGATAAGGTATTATTACCTACTTAGGTAGAAACTCATGAGAGAGCAAAGCTATTAAAATGTTTATGTCATAAACATGACTTCTATTGGTTTCATTATTAACATTCACTGATTTTTTTTTTAACAGGACCTAGATATTGATCCAAAACATGCAAATAAAGGGACTCCTGAAGAAACTGGCAGCTATTTAGTATCAAAGGAACTTCCCAAGCACTGCCTCTATACTAGACTCAGTTCACTGCAGAAACTAAAGGTTACTACTTTTCCTGATTATAGCTACTAATGAAAAACTATATGAAACTGAGTATTGAATGTGTCATAGTCTATAAATGTCTTATTGGGTATTAAATCAAAATTTTTCTCCATATTATTGAAAAGTTTTAAAAATAGAGCATATTCTATTTTTAAATATCTTAGTATTTTCAAATAATGATTTCCTTTTTGCTTTACAAAATAGAGCAAATTAGAATTGGACTTTCTTTGTAATTTTTTAGTTCTAGTTAACATAAACAGGCTAACTGCACATGGTAAACTTTCTAATATAAGCATATTCTTGCAAAAATTGAATGTTTAGCTTATTTATAGCTGCCTGACCATAGAATGCAGCCAAAACTTGGAATTAAATAGGCACCTTACAGTTACATGAGGACAACATACACCTGTTGTTACTTGTTCTTAGACAAACTACTTAGTCTTTTCTCTCAGAGAGGCCACTACCTGATTCAGTTATTACCTCATAATATGTTTTAAATATCTTAAGCTTCTGACATAGGTGTAAAGACAGATCATTTTTATATTAAAGAACATCCCATCTCCAGTAATAGGGAAGGATAAGGTTCCAAAGCCCCACTGCTTGGAACTCCTTTTCACTCTACATCAAGACTATAAGTTCTCTGTGATTTTGATTACTTAACCTTAGAACTCTTGTTGTACCAAACTCCTGAGTATTAAGTGAAGGAAAAGGAAGATTGCTTGATTTAGGGGAGATGGAGAGAATGCCTTCAGGATTTGGAACCTGGGAAAGAGTTGGGGGGAGGGGGTAATATTTTAAGATATTTTTTCACAGTTGATAAAAATGATAAACTTTTTTCTTTGCCTTTTTAGGAACATTTGATCTTCACAGTATGTTTATCTTATCAGTACTTGGGACTGGAAGACACAGTGGAGGAGAAGCAGGAAGTGAATGTGGGAAAGCCTCTTATTGCTAAGTTAGACATGCACCGAGGTGTGGGCAGAAAGACTTGCTTTCCAACGTGTCTTATGTCAGATGCTCCTTACCACAGCACCACACCCACCTCAGGGGTAGCAGGCCATTATCATTCATCTCAAGACTCATTCCATGGTGTCTACCATTCACATCTTGCTAATTCAGACAGTGTTATGCCACCAGACAGGTGTCATTGCAGCCGGACTCCAAATGCCTTTATTTCAAGTTATCCCACCCACCACTACTCATGTCAGTTTGGTAGAAGTAACGTGCCAGTTGAGACAACTGATGAAATGCCATTCAGTTTCTCTGATAGGCTCAGAATTTCTGAAAAGTGACCTTGTTTTTGAAAATTAGTCTAATTGCTGGTTACCTCATGTGAATAAAATGAGGCATTGTGAAAAGACAAATATGTATATATAGAAAGAAAATGTTCAACAACTGATTCATCATAGGCTCAAGACTTTGAGATGTTGTAATCATAATATTTAATCACAGACTTCCTCTTAACTCTTTTTTTCTATTTTAAGACTGAGAATTGCTTAGTTCTGTAAGAATGAAATATGGTATTTGAGAATGTAGCTCAGTGGTAGAGCACTTACCTAGCATGCGTGAAGCTAGTATCCCCACCACTGGAAAAAAAAAAAAAAAGAATGAAGTGTACATGTGTGTATACATAACAAAAATATGATCCCCAGCACCACAAATTTTTTTTTCATTTTGACCACTCAGAAGTAAGAGCAATGGAGATTGCATTATTATAGAATAAGCCATATTTTTAGTACAGAAAGGACCCTCTTGATCATCTGGCTTAACCAAGTTTTATTATTGGGAGAACTAGATAGAGCACCTTGTCTAAGCTGGAGTTGGCACCATAGCTGACACTTCCAGACACTTCTAGTCCATTGTTCTACTACCTACTGCCATCCAGACAGGTTCTGAGACAGGTTTTATTTTTGTAGACAAGTCAAAAGATAGATATCTATATCTGCATATTTTCTTGTAGAATGTATAAATTTTAGTTCTTGATTATAGGGCTTTGCTGCAAGGGTCAGGTTTGCATATAAATCTTACATAGAACAAGCTGAAATTTTTTGTTCATATGCTTATGAAACCACATGAGGTGATGAAATATTTATGTTTAAAGCTAGACAGCAGAGGTTAAGAATAGAGATGTAAACTGGATGGTTTTGACTGCTGCTTATCTGAATCTTCAAACATTGAAATTGTTGTCTTTGATAATATGTATTTCTTTTTTAACTTTTCTGGCCTTAGGAGATATCCTTAGCACTTTTTGTTATACCCTAAAGCAGGCTTAAAAGACAAGTAGGAATAACTTGACAACTGATAATAAAAAGGTTGATTTCTAAAAGTTTCACAAAAACAATCCCAGTCCCCCATGATTTCACTACTGCATTCTACCAAACATTAAAATTAGCACCAGCTGTTCCCAATTAGCAAACTCTTCCCAAAAAGCAACACTTCCCAGCTCATCCTATGAACCACTGTTAACCTGACACCAAAACCAAAGACATCATACAAAAAAAGGAACCTGAGATCAATATCCATTATGAATACTAACTCAAAAAATCACTAAAAAAACACTATCAAGCTGAATCTGCAAAATATAAAGAGGATTATATACCATGATCAAGTGGGATTTATCCCAAGAACAGGTTGGTTTAACATCCAAAAATTTAAGTTAATATACAGTTGATGGTCACTATTCACAATAGTTATGTGAATAGCTATTCACACTCCATTGTGTGTGTGTAACATTTTCTTAATCCATTCATCAGTTGTATGGCAGCTGGGTTGTTTGCGTATCTTGACTATTGTGAATAGTGTTGCAATAAACATTGATGTACAAGTGTCTTTCTTGTATCCTGACTTATATTTCCTTTGGGTATATGTCCAGAAGCAGTATCACTGGATCATATGGCAGTTCTTTATTTTTAGTTTTTAAAGAACTCTCCATACTGCTTTCCATAATAGCTGTACTAATTTACATTCCCATCAACAGTGTATAAGAGTTCCTCTTTAATCTCATCCTCACCAACATTTGTTGTTTGTGTTCTTGATGATAGCCATTTTAATTTGGGTGGGATGAAATTAGTGTAGTTTTGACTTGAATTTTTTTTATGGCCAGGGAAGTTGAGCACTTCATGTATTTTTTAGCCATTTGTACCTCTTCTTTTGAAAATTGCCTATTCATGTGCCCATTTCTTCATTGGGTTGTTGATTCTTTGGGGGTTGAGGTTTTTGTTTTGTTTTTTTTTTAGCTCCCTGTAGCTTCTGGATGTTAGCCCCTAACCGGATTTATAGCTGGCAAAGATTTTCTCCCATTCTGTGAACAATCCCTTAAGTCTAGTAACTTTTCTTTTGCTGTGCAGAAGCTTTTTAGTTTGATGCAGTCCCATTTGTTCATCCTTTCTCTTATTTACTGAGCCATTGGTGATTTCAGGCATTTTTGGTAAGGGATGTTCAACTGGCATATGTATTCAGAGTTGACATTGTATGTAGTATACATATTTGAATTCAGTTCAGTGTGTTCTAGGATTCAAGATTAATACACATACACCAGGTTTTTGTTTGCTTGTTTTGGGTGGTATTGGGGTTTCAACTCAGCCTCACACTTAGTAAGCAGATGTTCTACCGCTTGAGCCATGACCCAGCTCCACAGTTTTGTTGATTTATTTATTTTGGCAGCACTGGGGTTTGAACTCAGGGCCTCATGCTTGCTAAGCAGGCGCTGTTACTGTTTGAGCCTCTCCTCCAAGCTTCCAGTTTTATTTCCAAAAATGAAATTAAGAGCTGGGCATTGGTTGCTTATACCTATAATCCTAGCTACTTGGGAAGCTACAATCAGAAGGATCGGGGTTTGAGGCCAGCACATGCAGATAGTTCTCGAGACTCCCCCCATCTCCATCTCCAAGATAGCTGCAGCAAAATGGACTGGAGATGCAGCTCAAGCAGTAGAGCACCTGCTTTGTAAGCATGAAGCCGTGAGTTCAAACTCAGTCCCATAAAAAAAAAAAGAAATTAAGAACATTCTAATTTATGTCAGGAAGAATAAGAAGGGCTGGAGAAGTAGCTCGTAGTAGAGCACTTGTCTGACATATGTAAGGCCCTGGGGGGAGAAAGATTATAAAACATTATTGAAAGAAATTAAAGATCTAAATAAATAGAATAACATCCATGTTCATGGATTGGAAGACTTGGCATTGTTAGAATGGCAATGCTGACCAAGTGATCTACAGATTCAACAATTTTTTAAAGCGTTTTATTTATACAGGGGGTTTTTTGTGACATTTCCATATATACATATATTGTACCCAGATTTGGTTCATTCCCTCCATTCTCCCTATTCCCCCACCCCTTCAACACAATTTCTATCAAAATCCAAACCAGATTTTTTGCAGAAGTTGACAAGCTAGTGATAAAATACAACATTTATGTGGAAATGCATGGGACCCAGAAAAGCCAAAACAAAAAAAGTGGTTGAACTTTGCCTTGTCAATTTTAAAACTTAACTACAGAGCTACAATAATCAAGACAGTGTAGACACATGAATAGATATGCAAATTAAGAGTCCAGAAATAAGCATAAAATGTTGGTTTTCCACAAGGATAACACTACCATTCAGTGAGGAATCTTTTTCCACATATGGTACTGGGACAACTGGTAGTCACACAAGTAAGGACATCTCCTTCATACTCCAGACAAATTTTAACTCAAAATGAATCATAGACCTAAATATAAGCGCTAAAACTCTTAGAAGAAAACAGAAGTAAACATGACCTTAGGCTGAGTAACTCCAAAAGCACAAGCAACAAAGGAAAAAACTTTTGTGCCTCAAAGTCACCTTTAGGAAAGTGAAAAAAACCCCAGAATGGGAGGAAAGTTTTGAAAGAGCATGTATCTGATAAGAGACTTGTATCTAGAATTTTAAGTAACTCATAACAAAAAGATATATACATATATTCATGCAAGTGCTTGGTTGTGGTTGCCATGGAGCAGCTTGTAAAGTAACATTGTGTGATGATGAAAGGGTCCTCATCTCCATTCCAGTGTGATAGACTCTGGTCAAGGTTGTGATGGATCAGTTGCAATGTACCTAGTGTGAGGAATTGTGTTTAGTATTTTAGTTTTAATTTAAGTAGTCACATGTAGCTACTGGACTGTGTAGCTATAGAGGACTAAAAGGTAAGGTAAAGGAACTTATTGCCCTTCACATTCTACCTGTTAGGTCCCTGGCATTCTTGGAGCGGGCAGAAGGACCCAAGGCTAGCACCTTAGAACCAGACCCCCTGATTTGTGACCACTTGTTTCTCCCTGCCTGATTTTTTTCTCGGCTTGCAAAACTCAGGAACTTCCAGTTACTCAACTAGCCAGGCATGTAGACCTGTTCCATCTGGTGATCGCAGATAATCAGAGACCAGAGACTCTCTCCCTCCCCCATGGTTTGGCCCCTCCTATAGAGCCCACTACCCATTTTCAGCCAAGCCGCCTCAATCTGAACCCAAAAAGAGTGACCGCCCTGCGGTCTGGACCAATAAACCTTTCCTTTCCACACGTGGCATGGTCTTTATTCAGCAGTACCTTACACTACCCTACTGTATATTTGAAATTTTAAGAATCTAAGTATATATTCTTACAACTTTAAAACTGATTTTAAAAATAAAAGAATGGTACAGTTTTTTTTTTAATTACTATTATTATTATTCATATGTGCATACAATGCTTGGATCATTTCTCCCCCCTGCCCCCACCCCCTCCCTTACCACCCACCCCACCCTCTTCCTCTCCCCCCTACCCCCTCGATACAGCAGAAACTATTTTGCCTTTATCTCTAATTTTGTTAGAGAGTATAAGCAATAATAGGAAGGAACAAGGTTTTTGCTGGTTGAGATAAGGATAGCTATACAGGGAGTTGACTCACATTAATTTCCTGTGCGTGTGTGTTACCTTCTAGGTTAATTATTCTTGATCTAAGCTTTTCTCTAGTTCCTGGTCCCCTTCTCCTATTGGCCTCAGTTTCTTTTAAGATACCTGCTTTAGTTTCTCTGCGTTAAGGGCAACAAATGCTAGCTAATTTTTTAGGTGTCTTACCTATCCTCACACCTCCCTTGTGTGCTCTCGCTTTTATCATGTGCTCAAAGTCCAATCCCCTTGTGTTTGCCCTTGATCTAATGTCCACAAATGAGGGAGAACATACGATTTTTGGTCTTTTGGGCCAGGCTAACCTCACTCAGAATGATGTTCTCCAATTCCATCCATTTACCAGCAAATGATAACATTTCGTTCTTCTTCATGACTGCATAAAATTCCATTGTGTGTAGATACCACATTTTCTTAATCCATTCATCAGTAGTGGGGCATCTTGGCTGTTTCCATAACTTGGCTATTGTGAATAGTGCCACAATAAACATGGGTGTGCAGGTGCCTCTGGAGTAACCTGTGTCACAGTCTTTTGGGTATATCCCCAAGAGTGGTATTGCTGGATCAAATGGTAGATCGATGTCTAGCTTTTTAAGTAGCCTCCAAATTTTTTTCCAGAGTGGCTGTACTAGTTTACATTCCCACCAACAGTGTAAGAGGATTCCTTTTTCCCCGCATCCTCACCAACACCTGTTGGTGGTGGTGTTGCTGATGATGGCTATTCTAACAGGGGTGAGGTGGAATCTTAGTGTGGTTTTAATTTGCATTTCCTTTATGGCTAGAGATGGTGAGCATTTTTTCATGTGTTTTTTGGCCATTTGAATTTTTTCTTTTGAGAAAGTTCTGTTTAGTTCACTTGCCCATTTCTTTATTGGTTCATTAGTTTTGGGAGAATTTAGTTTTTTAAGTTCCCTATATATTCTGGTTATCAGTCCTTTGTCTGATGTGTAGCTGGCAAATATTTTCTCCCACTCTGTGGGTGTTCTCTTCAGTTTAGAGACCATTTCTTTTGATAAGCAGAAGCGTTTTAGTTTTATGAAGTCCCACTTATCTATGCTATCTCTTAGTTGCTGTGCTTCTGGGGTTCCATTGAGAAAGTTCTTAGCTATACCTACTAGCTCCAGAGTATTTCCTACTCTTTCCTGTATCAACTTTAGAGTTTGTGGTCTGATATTAAGATCCTTGATCCATTTTGAGTTAATCTTGGTATAGGGTGATATACATGGCTCTAGTTTCAGTTTTTTGCAGACTGCTAACCAGTTTTCCCAGCAGTTTTTGTTGAAGAGGCTGCTATTTCTCCATCGTATATTTTTAGCTCCTTTGTCAAAGATAAGTTGGTTATCGTTGTGTGGCTTCATATCTGGGTCTTCTATTCTGTTCCACTGGTCTTCATGTCTGTTTTTGTGCCAGTACCATGCTGTTTTTATTGTTATTGCTTTGTAATATAGTTTGAAGTCAGGTATTGTGATACCTCCTGCATTGTTCTTTTGACTGAGTATTGCCTTGGCTATTCGTGGCCTCTTGTGTTTCCATATACATTTCACGGCAGATTTTTCAATGTCTTTAATGAATGTCATTGGAATTTTGATGGGAATTGCATTAAACATGTAGATTACTTTTGGGAGTATAGACATTTTTACTATGTTGATTCTGCCAATCCATGAGCATGGGAGATCTCTCCACTTTCTATAGTCTTCCTTAATCTCTTTCTTCAGAAGTTTATAGTTTTCCTTGTGGAGGTCGTTCACATCTTTTGTTAGGTTTACACCTAGGTATTTGATTTTTTTTGAGGCTATTGTAAATGGAATTGTTTTCATACATTCTTTTTCAGTTTGTTCATTATTAGTGTATAGAAATGCTAATGATTTTTCTATGTTGATTTGATATCCTGCTACCTTGCTGTAGCTATTGATGGTGTCTAGAAGCTTCTGAGTAGAGTTTTTTGGGTCTTTATGGTATAGGATCATGTCATCTGCAAATACGGATATTTTGACAGTTTCTTTACCTACTTGTATTCCTTTTATTCCTTTTTCTTGCCTAATTGCTCTGGCTAGGAATTCCAGTACTATGTTGAATAGGAGTGGAGATAGTGGGCATCCTTGTCTGGTTCCTGATTTTAGAGGGAATGGTTTCAGTTTTTCTCCATAAGTATGATGCTGGCTGTAGGTTTGTCATATATAGCTTTTATAATGTTGAAGTACTTTCCTTCTATTCCTAGTTTTCTTAGAGCTTTTATCATGAAATGGTGTTGGATCTTATCAAAGGCTTTTTCTGCATCTATTGAGATGATCAAGTGGTTTTTGTCTTTGCTTCTGTGAATGTGGTTTATTACATTATTGATTTTTGTATGTTGAACCACCCCTGCATTCCTGGGATGAAGCCTACTTGGTCATGGTGAATAATCTTTTTGATGTGTTGTTGAATTCGGTTTGCCATTATTTTGTTGAGGATTTTTGCATCAATGTTCATTAAGGAGATTGGCCTACAGTTCTTCTTTTTGGAGGTGTCTTTGCCTGGTTTTGGGATAAGTGTAATACTGGCTTCTTAAAATGTGTTCGGCAGTTTTCCTTCCCTTTCTATTTCGTGGAACAGTTTAAGGAGGGTTGATATCAGTTCTTCTTTAAAGGTCTGATAGAATTCAGCAGAGAATCCATCAGGTCCTGGACTTTTCTTTTTGGGGAGACCCTAGATTGCTGCTTCAATTTCATTTTGTGTTTTAGCTCTATTCAGGTGATTAATTTCCTTTTGGTTCAGTTTTAGATGATCATATGTATCTAGAAATCTGTCCATTTCTTTAAAATTTTCAAATTTATTTGAATATAGGTTCTCGAAGTAGTCTCTGATGATTTCCTGGACTTCCATGGTGTTTGTTGTTATCTCCCCTTTTGCATTCCTGATTCTACTAATTTGGGTTTTTTCTCTCCTCATTTTAGTCAGGTTTGCCAGGGATCTATCGATCTTGTTTATTTTTTCAAAGAATGAACTTTTTGTTTCATTAATTCTTTGTATGGTTTTTTTGGTTTCTATTTCATTGATTTCAGCTCTTATTTTTATTATTTCTCTCCTATTTGTTTTGGGATTTGCTTGTTCTTGTTTTTCTAGGAGTTTGAGATGTAGCATTAGGTCATTGATTTGGGATCTTTCAGTCTTTTTAATATATGCACTCATGGCTATAAACTTTCCTCTCAGGACTGCCTTAGCTGTGTCCCATAGGTTCCGGTAGGTTGTGTTTTCATTTTCATTGACTTCCAGGAACTTTTTAATTTCCTCTTTTATTTCATTAATGAGCCATTGTTCATTAAGTAATGAGTTATTCAGTTTCCAGCTGTTTGCATGTTTTTTGTCTTTTTGTTGTTGAGTTCTAGTTGTACTGCATTGTGATCAGATAGTATGCACGGTATAATTTCTATTTTCTTATATTTGCTGAGGCTTGCTTTGTGCCCTAGGATATGATCTATTTTGGAGAAGGTTCCATGGGCTGCTGAGAAGAATGCATATTATGTAGAAGTTGGATAAAATGTTCTGTAGACATCAAGTAGGTCCATTTGATCTGTTGTATATTTTAGATCTTGAATTTCTTTATTGATTTTTTGTTTGGATGACCTATCTATTGATGATAATGGGGTGTTAAAGTCTCCCACAACCACTGTGTTGGAGTTAATATATGCTTTTAGGTCTTTCAGGGTATGTTTGATGAAATTGTGTGTGTTGACATTGGGTGCATATAGGTTGATAATTGTTATTTCCTTTTAGTCTATTTCCCCTTTTATTAGTATGGAATGTCCTTCTTTATCTCATTTGATCAATGTAGGTTTGAAGTCTACTTTGTCAGAGGTAAGTGTTGCTACTCCTGCCTGTTTTCGGGGGCCACTGGCTTGGTAAATCTTCCAGCCTTTCATCCTAAGCCTATGCTTATTTCTGTAGGTGAGATGGGTCTCCTGTAAGCAACAAATTGTTGGATCTTCCTTTTTAATCCACTTTGTCAAACAGTGCCTTTCGATGGGTGAATTAATTCCATTAACATTAAGTGTTAGTACTGATAGGTATGTGGTGATTCCTGTCATTTAGTTGTCTTAGTTGTTTGAAGGTGTGATTGTGTGTACCTAAGTTGAGGTTACTCTCTACTGTCTTGCTTTTTCTTTTCCTGTGGTTTGGTGCTGCCTGTCTTTTCATGGTTAAGTTGGGTTTCACTTTCTGTGTGCAGAATCCCTTGAAGAATCTTTTGTAGTGGTAGCTTTGTGGTCACATATTGTTTTAGTTTCTGCTTATCATGGAAGACTTTTATTGCTCCATCTATTTTGAATGATAGTTTTGCTGGGTAGAGTATCCTGGGGTTGAAGTTATTTTCATTCAGTGCCCTGAAGATCTCACCCCAAGCTCTTCTTGCTTTTAATGTTTCTGTTGAGAAGTCTGTGATTTTGATGGGTTTACCTTTGTATGTTATTTGTTTTTTCTCTCTTACAGCCTTCAATATTCTTTCCCTAGTTTCTGAACTTGTTGTTTTAATGATGATATGTCATGGGGTACCTCTATTTTGATCTGGTCTGTTTGGTGTCCTGGAGGCCTCTTGCATCTGTATGGGAATATCTTTCTCTAGATTTGGGAAATTTTCTGTTATTATTTTGTTGAATATATTATGCATTCCCTTCACTTGCACCTCTTCTCCTTCTTCGATGCCCATGATTTTCAAGTTTGGTCTTTTGATGGAGTCGGTGAGTTCTTGCATTTTCTTTTCACAGGTGTTGAGTTGTTTAACTAATAGTTCTTCGGTTTTTCCTTTAATTACCATTTCATCTTCAAGTTCTGAGATTCTGTCTTCTGTTTGTTCTATTCTGCTGGATTGGCCTTCCGTTTTGTTTTGCAATTCTGTTTCATTCTTTTTTCTGAGGTTTTACATACCCTGGGTTGTTTCCTCTTTAATGTTGTCTATTTTTGTCCTGAGTTCATTTATCTGTTTATTAATCATGTTCTCTGTTTCACTTTGGTGTTTATACAGTGCTTCTATGGTTTCCTTTATTTCTTCTTTTGTTTTTTCAAATTCTCTATTTTTGTTGTCTTGGAATTTCTAGAGTGTCTCCTGTACATTTTGGTTGACCATATCCAGTATCATCTCTATAAAATTCTCGTTGATTACCTGTAGTATGTCTTCTTTTAAATTATTCTTGTGGGCTTCTTTGGGTTCTTTGGCATAGTTTATCTTCATTTTGTTGGAGTCTGGATCTGAGTATCTGTTTTCTTCATTTCCCTGTGGTTCCTGTACTAATTTTTTGCTGTGGGGAAACTGGTTTCCCTGTTTTTTCTGTCTTCCCGTCATTGTCCTTAGTGTTGTTATTGTCCCTGTACTGTGTGCAATTAAGTATTTTCTGGCTTGTAATAATAACAATGGTGATATTTAGAATGGAAGGGTGAGAGGGGATGGAAAGCAAAGAAGTTAAAGGAAAATGGAAAAACAAACAAGTAGAAAAAAAACAAAACAAAGAAACAAAAAAGTTTCAAAGATATAAACAAGGAAAGAGTGTACTAATCAACTGTAAGCTGAAAAGGCATTAGACAGAGAGAGGATTGAAAATAAAAAATAAAAAGAATAAAGATAAGAATAAAAATAAAAAATAAGTAAATGAAAGAAAATATACATATATATAAAAATAAATAAAATAAAAATTTAAAACAATCTCCAAGTTCAAATGCAATGAAGTTTCCGTCTTAATAATTTTGGTGTTCGTCCCTCAGCAACCAATCCTGGAGATCGTGCCTCAGATGTTGTTCTGTAGTTGTCTCATCAAAGGGGAAAAATAAAATAGAAGAAAACCACACAAAACAAAAAAAACCCCACAAAGTGTCCCAAGTTCAAATGCAATACAGTTTCAGTAAGTTTTTTAGCATGCAGGTGTGGTTTGGTTGTTTTCTCATCAAAGGTAGGGAGAGAGAAAAAAAAGAGTCTGGAGACAGGTCTGTGAGTGGCTATCTGTGGCTGTGGCTTTCCTGCCTGCTGCTGTCAGCCTGCTGTTGCTGGAGGCGTTATTTATGCAGATCTCAGGAGTGAGCTTAGTACTCACCTGGCCCTGCAGGCTTTGTTTACTCAGAGTTCTCCTGTGCGTGAGCCTCTGCTACAAGCTTTCCCCTTTCCAAGCACACTGGGGGAGGTGACACTGCACCCACTTTCTCAGGGCTGCGTGTTTATTTACAGCTCACGTGGGAAGTGGGTCTTCACTGCTCTCCTGTGGAGTTTTCCTCCCTCTGCCACTCTCACAAGCTTTCCTGCTCCTGGTTGCTGGGCGTGGCTTGTTTATTTACAGTTCTGTGAGGGATTCCCCTCCCCCCCTCTTTGGTGCTCAGGGTGCCCCACCCTCTTTGCTACATGTCTTTATTGTTCATATTGCTTATTACTCAGTTTCTCTTTTTCTCTCTGGGTGGGGGTCGGTCTGTCCAGGGGGCTATGCTGAATGGCCCAGGGTTGTCTGTGGGAGTACTGCGGTACCGATAAGCTCACCTTGTCTGCTTCTTTCTAAGCCGTCTGGGTGCAGGCAACTGGTGGCCCAGGGGCCCTCCTGGTTTCTCTGTTCAACATGAAGTGGAGATGCTCTGCGCCAGCTGGAGGTGTGGAGGAGTCAAAGTTTTGCCTCTTCTCGGTAGCCTTGCCTGCAAGGTGTGTCTCCAGTGCCTCTCCAAGATTTCACTGTAGGAGGCTCACTTTCTGCTTCCTCCCTCTAGCCGCCATCTTGAAATCCTCCCAGTTTTTGTGTTTTCATTAGCCACATTTTTTCTTTTACTTGAGTAATACTGGGATAAGATTGGAATTTAATATTAAATATTGACCCAAATCCAAGCCAGTATTTGATGGTGAGAAAGGCAGGTAGCTTAAAAATTGTAAAGTAGCAATTATAAATTACATTTTTTCTACTTAAAGAAAAACCAAATTTGAATACACAGGAGTATTTGCATAACACTGAGTTGTTATTCTAGATCAAGTCAGAGAGAGGCTTAGCCTTAGAAAAGAAAGTCTTTAAAGAATGCTGGCACAGAAAAGGTGCATTTGACCACTGCACATGAAGCAAGTAGGTGGCCTCTTTATTAAATCACAATTTTTGACTTGTCAAGTTCAAGAAAATCAAGTAACCAGAGTTTAGATAACTGATATGTCTGTAAATGTCCCAATAGGATTAAAACTGTAATGACAAAACTTAAATTAACCATGGTTAACAGTTTAGCAATTAACATAATAATTTAATTACTTTTAATTGTGTATAGAATTATTAAACCTCTTATTAAAATTTGGAAAAGAGGCTAAGACACCAGCTTGGTATAGTGTCTTTTTATAACTCTATTTTAGAAGGTTTATATACTTGACAAACATAAAGATACCTAACATAGAAAGGACCCAGTAGCAGCATCACAGTTTAAACCTTGAATTTTGGGCTAGGTAAAGTAATAAATTAGTGGTTGTCAGTACTGTCAATTAAAAACCCTAAATTTTCCAATGATTAGGAGAAGACAGTATCAGTAACTTCAAATAGCCCCTGTTTTAATGCTCAATTGTGTATCATATATAACATTTTATCATAGATAAAACAATGTTTATCCAGCCAATGTCAGATTATCTGACAAACAGATATCAGGTAAACCAATGCTTATCTGATGAACAGGTGTCAGGCCTAAATGGCAGAACTTTTAGCATTTGTCATAAACAGCAGAAATGTCAAAGACCTTACTTTAGATAAAAGAAATATAGCTGTTTACAGGTATATACTTTCAACTCTCTAAATGATTTATAACATTTAGATACACATACAAGGCAGTATTAGAACCATTTAGAAGAAGTTTTACTTGTTTCAAACTTAGTTTCCTTAGTGTTACCAGAAAAATATCTTAGGCTTTTTGCATTTGGCAAGAGACTAAGTTAGGCAGGATTCAAAGAATAGTAAATTTTAAATTGGCTATGAAGAGAACTTAAAAAAACTTTTAAGGTGTATTTGCCAATACTATCATACATTGGGCAAGAGGCTGATACCAAAAACGACATGTAAAATGAAAAGATAACAATATAAAAAGGAAACATCTTAATATGAACTTTGTAACCAGTACAAAATTAACTATCAAATCCAAATTGCACCAAGGTAAGCTTGGCTGATGGCAGTTAGGAGCTAAGAATGGGGAGACAGTTTATCAGTACAAAAAAGCTGAATAGTATGAGTAGTAATAGAAAATCCATTTGGGCTAACAAGTATATTTTTTTAAAAGATAATAAAATTAATTTCTCAAATGATTAAATACAGAAACAGAGATAAAGGAGTAAGCTTAAAGTTAGGAAACCCAATGACTGAGAGTCATGACTTGGATATTGATAAGAAATCACATCCTGGACTGTTGATGTTAGCTAACAAAATGACCTGGGACACACAGCAGAGTTGTTGATGGCCTGCACACAGCCCCTGGATCCCAGAAATAACAGGCTGTCATTGAGAGACAATGATACACATTTAGTATTCTAGGGTTAATCACTTTTTAATAGATCCCCAATAAAAACTTAAGGTTTTAGCATCCCAGCTGGATGTTTGGTTTTGGTAAAATTTTGTATTAGCCTATAGCACCAAAAGTTTCTGAGTTATTCTGATAAAACAGAAACCCATTTTTAAATTTTGACCTCAGAAAATTCTCTAGGCAAACTTTAAACTATAGCCAACTTAACCACATACATATAAACTTATAAGCCTTGCCTCAAAAAAAATCAAATACCTAGGTGTAAACCTAACAAAAGATGTGAACGACCTCTACAAGGAAAACTATACACTTCTGAAGAAAGAGATTGAGGAAGACTATAGAAAGTGGAGAGATCTCCCATGCTCATGGATTGGTAGAATCAATATAGTAAAAATGTCTATACTCCCAAAAGTAATCTACATGTTTAATGCAATTCCCATCAAAATTCCAATGACATTCATTAAAGAGATTGAAAAATCTACCATTAAATTTATATGGAAACACAAGAGGCCACGAATAGCCAAGGCAATACTCAGTCAAAAGAACAATGCAGGAGGCATCACGATACCTGACTTCAAACTATATTACAAAGCAATAACAATAAAAACAGCATGGTACTGGCACAAAAACAGACATGCAGACCAGTGGAACAGAATAGAGGACCCAGATATGAAGCCACACAACGATAACCAACTTATCTTTGACAAAGGAGCTAAAAATATACAATGGAGAAATAGCAGCCTCTTCAACAAAAACTGCTATGAAAACTGGTTAGCAGTCTGCAAAAAACTGAAACTAGAGCCATGTATATCACCCTATACCAAGATTAACTCAAAATGTATCAAGGTTCTTAATATCAGACCACAAACTCTAAAGTTGATACAGGAAAGAGTAGGAAATACTCTGGAGGTAGTAGGTATAGCTAAGAACTTTCTCAATGGAACCCCAGAAGCACAACAACTAAGAGATAGCATAGATAACTGGGACCTCATAAAACTAAAAAGCTTCTGTTCATCAAAAGAAATGGTCTCTAAACTGAAGAGAACACCCACAGAGTGGGAGAAAATATTTGCCAGCTACACATCAGACAAAGGACTGATAACCAGAATATATAGGGAACTTAAAAAACTAAATTCTCCCAAAACTAATGAACCAATAAAGAAATGGGCAAGTGAACTAAACAGAACTTTCTCAAAAGAAAAAATTCAAATGGCCAAAAAACACATGAAAAAATGCTCACCATCTCTAGCCATAAAGAAAATGCAAATTAAAACCACACTAAGATTCCACCTCACCCCTGTTAGAATAGCCATCATCAGCAACACCACCACCAACAGGTGTTGGTGAGGATGCGGGGAAAAAGGAATCCTCTTACACTGTTGGTGGGAATGTAAACTAGTACAGCCACTCTGGAAAAAAATTTGGAGGCTACTTAAAAAGCTAGACATCGATCTACCATTTGATCCAGCAATACCACTCTTGGGGATATACCCAAAAGACTGTGACACAGGTTACTCCAGAGGCACCTGCACACCCATGTTTATTGTGGCACTATTCACAATAGCCAAGTTATGGAAACAGCCAAGATGCCCCACTACTGATGAATGGATTAAGAAAATGTGGTATCTACACACAATGGAATTTTATGCAGTCATGAAGAAGAATGAAATGTTATCATTTGCTGGTAAATGGATGGAATTGGAGAACATCATTCTGAGTGAGGTTAGCCTGGCCCAAAAGACCAAAAATCGTATGTTCTCCCTCACATGCGGACATTAGATCAAGGGCAAACACAAGGGGATTGGACTTTGAGCACATGATAAAAGTGAGAGCATACAAGGGAGGTATGAGAACAGGTAAGACACCTAAAAAATTAGCTAGCATTTGTTGCCCTTAATGCAGAGAAACTAAAGCAGATACTTAAAAGCAACTGAGGCCAATAGGAAAAGGGGACCAGGAACTAGAGAAAAGTTTAGATCAAGAATAATTAACCTAGAAGGTAACACACATGCACAGGAAATCAATGTGAGTCAACTCCCTGTATAGCTATCCTTATCTCAACTAGCAAAAACCCTTGTTCCTTCCTATTATTGCTTATACTCTCTCTACAACAAAATTAGAGATAAAGGCAAAATAGTTTCTGCCAGGTATTGAGGGGGTGGAGGAGAGAGGGAGAGGGCATGGTGGGTGGTGACAGAGGGGGTGGGGGCAGGGGGGAGAAATGATCCAAGCATTGTATGCACATATGAATATTTAAAAAATAAAAAATAAATCACAAAAAAAGACTGTAATTTGTATCTCGAAACAACCTTTGTAAAAACCCAAATTTAGACAACACTGATTTTAATAAAACTCTTAACAATCTTATACCTTAAGAGACTCAGGAAGAAAAGTAAATTAAACGATCTTTCTAATAATAGCAATCTGCAAGAACACATGGGTCAATAAACCTAATTATAAAAGAGTTAAGTGTAAATTACAGTCACGAAAGAATGAAACAGATTATTGCCCATAAAGTTTTAGTCCTATGGCAGAGGATAGTTAGGTATGGTTGAGATAACTTTTTTGAACAACAGTTTTACACATTAACTGTATAAAAGTAGTTTAAGAACCATCCTAAAGACATCTAAACACAAAGCTGTTTTAGCCTAGGCATGCCAAAAAAATATCAACTTAAGCATGCATATATGAGCTCAAAAAAAGTAAAATTCAAGTGGCCACAATTGGTAGGAGATAGACTAAAAGGCACACAATGACACACAAAATAATCACATTAATTCAGAGTATACTCTTAAATAAACCATTTATTTGTCATTATCTTTAGTAGGTTTATAACCTACTAGATTAAGTAGTTTATAATAAATCTTTAACACAAATACTCTATTTTTTTTGTCCAATCCTTAACAGATTAATGTATTAAAAACATGCATAAAAACTATACTAATTAAGAGAATTTTAACCATAAGTTAGTTATAATTGTTCTAGAGGATGGCATTTATCCCTAGGGAGTGGCAAAATAGCGCTGGACACATGGTGGCTTCATCATGGTGGCAGCATTCCCTGTGACCACATGGTCTCTCCAAAGAGTCTCTCAAATGGAACACAAAGACATGTTCCGTGCAACATACAGGCTCAAATAGCAATTTGTTGTAGGAGTAAAAGACACTCCCCACTGAAAGATAGGTATTACTACCCATATGAGTTAGTCATCTTTTTTAGATTAACAGGATCAAAGCGCTCCCAGTATTTAAGGATACAGCCAAGTGACTATGTTGGCTCCCCCATACTGACTGGTGGAGAGAGAGAAGGAAAGGGACGGGGGAATCTACCTCTTAGGAGAGAGAACTGTATTCCTAAGGGTCACCCCTCCATTCCTGCATGAGGGCTTCTGAATGGAATTCCCTTTGCTGGCTGGTGGAGAGAGAGGTAAAGAGAAAGAAGAAAATTGCCCTTTGTGAGAGAGGGAGATCTTTCCAAGATCTTCGAGAAAGTCCCAATTGCAGGTCCTTCTGATCTGGCTCTCTGTGCGAATAAGCAGTGGAGTACCCCAACCTCCTAGTGTTCTCAAAGGACCGGTCTCTTACACCACTGCATGAGGGTTCCTAAATGGGATGCTGATCCTGAATGCCAACCTATTATTCTAATGAAAAGACCAAATAATCAAAACAAATTAAGGTGGGATTTGAACTCATGACCTTACACTTAATAGATGGGTGTTCTACCACTTGAGACATTCTGCAAGTCCTCCCTAGCTTCCCTAAAGAAAGGAGACTTAGAAACTATCTGTAGAATCTAGATTAATCCCATTAATCCCATCAGTGAAGAGTTCCAGCTGCTTACTGGTGGACCTGAGGCATGTGTCCCTGGGACAAGGGAATGTGACCTCAGGGTGAGTACTTCAGGCCATGAGAACAAGAAGAGTGCAGGAGAGAGTTCAGACCAGATGCCGAGGGCAAATAGGTATGGCAGAATAGACAGGCAAGGGATCGGGGCAGAGGAGGAAGAGGAAGAAGGCTGCAGGTGCAACGGCAGCCCAGAGCCATGGCTACCAGAACTGGTGCATTTAACTACCCCAGTGCTTGCAGCAGCTGCAGAGCTGGGCCATGCGGGTGACAGGTCTTGGGGCATACCCAGCACTGGCACTGCTCCCTCCAGCCTGCTAGACCACACAACTCCCACAGTGGCAGTGGGCTCCCAGGACAGCACTGACAAGCAGGGCTAGAGACTCAGTGTGCGGGCGCATGTCCCCAGTCTCTCTGATAGGGAGCAGGTAGGCATAAGCAGGGGCCACAAGAGGAAGACAGAAAGAAATCATTTTAATTTAACTTCCCAACTCCACTAATCTCTATTTAAGATCAGGTAGCCAGCGCCCAGAGGCTAAAACAGGATTTCTAAAGTTAGCCACTACCCTAAAGCTTAATCTACTCTTTACCCAAGAGTAATCCGCACCCTAAACATCAACTATGTCTGGAGCAGAAAGGTTTGCAAAAGTGAATTTAACAAAACAAAGACCCAAACCCAGGAGCTAGACAGAGCAAAGATTAGGAATTTCAAACAGAAATTCTCCATCCATTAGAGCAGGAACCTGTAGATTACACATGTCTTTTAACAACACAATGACCCAAACTCAGAAAATCACCCCATTTCTCTCACTCTAGAGACAACCCACCCTCAGTCTCCCAACAAACTGATGCACGGATGACACGCGCAGGAATTTCAGATGCTCAGGGTTCTTGAGCCTGCTCTGAGAATGAAAGCACAGGCAGACTCTAACAGCAGAGGTCAGAAAGATTTTATTTGCAGAGAATTTAGTTGGAGAAAAGAGAAGAGAAAGACTGCATATTGGAGAATGCAGGGGGACCCGGAAACCGGTGATCCCCTGGGTCAGGTTGAGGAGTGGGGTTTTATAGCCTATTTGCATTGCCTGATTGGCAGAGATGCCTTTTAGATGCAAACAGGCGTTTCCTAGGGAGGAGAAGTGTCTCCTTGACAACTAATCGCCTTTTGGGACCTCCCGCAGTCCGTGCTTCAGTCCTTCATTCCCCCCTCTCAATGGTTGCCCTAACTGCTGTTAGGGATTGGGACCACGAAGTCTGTTCAGTAACTGCTTCCTGCTGACAGGGGGCGATGAAGGGGCCCGCAGCGTCAGGGCTGACCACGAGAGGGGTTGTCGTTTTCATCTCCACCAGAGGCATTTGTAGTTTGATGGATCCTAAGCGAGAGGAAACAAACTTGACAAGTTTAAAATGCAAGGCCCAAACACAAGCAAGAGAATAGGGCAACTATAGTCCCCAGAAAGGGTAGGAACCAAGTCCTGGAGGGGAGCCAGGATTTTATTTGTTCCCATACCTGAGTAGAAACCTGAGTTTCAAGAGATTGCTCCCGGAGCCACTTAGCCTTTTGGAGAATGTGATCTGCACCTTCCTGTACAATGCCTGAAGTGTTTACATATGTGCAACAAGAGGTATTGGCAATGGCACATACCCCCCTTGCTTGGCCAAAAGAAAATCTAGGGCCAGGTGGTGGTCCATTACCATGCAGGCAAGAGACGACAAAGACCTTTGCATGTCCTTAATGGCAAGGCCTACCTGGTCTGAGGTGTCCTCTACCACTTTGGTTAGGTTTTTTGCAGTTACATGATTGGCAACCACCCCATAGCTGATTCCAGCAAGGGCTGCAACTAATGCTGTTCTCCCTAAAACTATTAAAGTGTGCCTTCCAATGTTTTCCCTGACAAATGGGGCAGGGTCTTGGAGGTAGCTTTCTCCGGGGGCACTCCCTCCTAAAATGGCCTGCCTGTCCACATTGAAGGCATGCTGTCAGGTTTGGACTTTGCCCAGGAGGAGCCTCTCTGAGCACTGCGATCAGAGCCTCCTGTCACTTATCCTTTCTCTTTTCCCTTTCCAGGTCCTTCCTTTCTTTTACTAAGTCCCTGTTATAGTATACAGATGTGGCTACAGGGACCAATTGGTCCAGATCTCTGCTCCCTTCAGCCACCAATTTCTGAAGCTTTTTACGGATATCTGCTGCTGACTATGTTAGAAATTTATCTTTTAGGACGATTTCCTCTTCCTGTGACTCTGGTATAATGTTGGTATGCTTTTGTAAAGCATTCTTAAGTCTCTGTAGGAAAGCTACTGGAGTTTCTAAGGGTCCTTGCTGTACAGCTCTGACTTGGGAGAGATTAAGAGGTTTTACCTTGGCTGTCCTTAGTCCCTCAAGAATGCAATGGAGGAAATGGTTATGACTCCATTCATCCTTGTCATTTTCAGGGTCCCACTTAGGGTCATACCTAGGCACTGCCTGATCTCCTATTGGAATTGGGAATTGAGGCTCCCTTCTAGGTATCCAATGTCTTTGTCTTTCTTCTCCCTCCCCCTCCTCCTCCTGTGAGGGCCCAGTAGGAGACAGGGCTGTGGGGCCACTTTTATCTAAGTGATAATTGTCTCCAGCTGTGACTGCCTGACCTAGAACCCGCTGTTTCTCCAGAGAAGTGAGGGTCTGCTATAGCAATAGCGTTACATCTTTCCAGCTCAGTTCAAAGTTTTGGCTGACTTCTCTAAATGCCTGGATGTACTGATCTGGACTTTCTGTGTAATTTCTTAAATCCTTTTTTATTTCTTTCAGTTCACTCACTCTAAAAGGAACATGAGCTCTGTCCCCTCTAGGAATTAACTGGAGGGAGTAGAGTCCTGTGGGACAGCATCCAGGGTGTGAGGGAGCTGGGTAAGGGAGAAGAGGGGATGCTGATGGAACATTAGATGGGTTTTTTTTTTTCTTTTTTTTGCTCAAGGGAGTTTGGGGGCTTTTTGCAAAGGGTTACAATGGTCTGGGTATCTAGCCTGCATTTGTTTAGCCATTCTGGGTGGTCTCTTAGGAAAAAGAACAATTGAACGTATGGAACTTCGGTCCACTTTCCCTCCTTTTTACAGAACATATCTAATTGAAGAATGGTATTATAATTAATGCTCTCTTCTTCTGGCCTTCTTTCCTCATCTCCCAGAGGATACTGTGGCCAAGCCTGGGTGCAGTAAAACTTGAGTTAATAAGCAGGCAAGGGGGGATCCTTCCTGGATCCTTGAGGCTTGACTTCCCATCTAAAAAGGGAAACAAGGGAAAATTGGTCACTTTAGCAGAGGTTTCTCCTTTTATCTAAGCGTCCCCAGATGAGGAGAAACTCTAGTGGGAGAGGGCGTCCCGCTCTCCCTTGCTCCTTCCACTGCCACTCGTGGGTAGTTGTGGAGGATTTACAGATAGATATCTCAGTTGCACCCACCCCCCCTGAGATGATCTTTGACCAATCTCTCATCTATTTTGACTTGCCTGTTTGCCCTGCGACCCAGGTAGGCCTGGTTCTCCTCTATCAGCTGAACGCTTGTAATTAAAAAGTAACTCTATCAAAGTAACCAAGAGGGCTTGCATGACCAGAAGGAGGACCCCTTTAGAGGCATGGATGGGGACTCTTGATGAAGTAGACTTTTGTTCCCCTATATATCCTGTGAGGCATATATGGTTTCTATGAAAGAAGAGACAGAGAGCGTGCATCTGGAGGCTTTTGCTCTGGTAAGGGGCAAAAACAGAGACCTGAGGTTTTTGCCTTTTAACTGGTCCCCCCCTCCCCCCAGGGCAGGCTGCAGAACCTGTTTAACCAGTTAATCTGATGCTTGACAAAGACAGTCAAGCCTAAATTGGAGACTAGCACTTTCTGATGCCTGTAGGGATTTTTCCCAAACTCCCTGAAGAAAGCAGCTCACTGCTATTTACAGCAAAGGCGGGGAGGGGGACACTCATCCTGAACTGCCTGGGAAAGGGGAAGGAGAGGCTGAGGGTTGGGGAAAAAGAGGGTGTCCAGGCTCAATGCATGAGGGATTATTGATCATCCCATGAAGAAAGCATGAGAGATCTGATTGTCTGCTTGCAATGGACATGGCTGGGGAGGTCCAAGACTTAGCCGCCTTTGGGGCCTCAGGGCGGGTCAAAAAGTTGCATCTCCAGCCTTTGGGTGACACCAGGGAGTGCCCTGGCCAGAACACCTTTTGTGGCTTGAAGACAAACTTTCCTTTCCACCAGCTGTTTTTGGACCTCCCCTTAAGCTGGTCAGATCTTGAAAGAGAGTGTTAGCATTTAAGGAGAGGAAAAAAGCAAAAGCCTCGGTGCACTGAAGTCGAGTTCCACCCATGTAGCATTGGCAGTGCAGTACAAACCCCTGCCCAGCCTCTGAGTTTCCTCAGATTGCCTGCCGTACAGCTGTAGTGGGCTCGGACCTTTTCCTCCGTTTCCCAAGGAAGAAACCCTCCTTAACAAGACAGAGAGGGAGAAAAGGTCGACCTGAGAGTTCCACCGTAGCTAGGCCGTGGTGGGGGGTCTCTCCTGGAAAACACACTCCACTGGAGTGCCAGACGCTCGTGGTCACATTCCTAGGCAGTCTTTCCCAGTTTGGTACAACTTATACCAACCTCAGGTGAAGGCTGGTCCCTTTGTGTGTCGCCAAATATGATGCATGGATGACACGTGCAGAAATTTCAGATGCTCAGGGTTCTTGAGCCTGCTCTGAGAATGAAAGCACAGACTCCAACAGCAGAGGTCGGAAAGATTTTATTTGCAGAGAATTTAGCTGGAGAAAAGAGAAGAGAAAGACTGCATATTGGAGAATGCAGGGGGGAGTGGGGTTTTATAGCCTATTTGCATTGCCTGATCGCAGGAGATGCCTTTCAGATGCAAACAGGCATTTCCTAGGGAGGAGAAGTGTCTCCTTGACCACTTATCACCTTTTGGGACCTCCCACAGTCCGTCCTTCAGTCCTTCACCACATCTCCCAGCTGTATTTCCCCGAGGGCAGAGCTCAGCCCGTTCTGTTGGATATGGTTTCAGAGAAACTGAGGGAAGTGCAGAAAAGAGAGTAGAAAGAGTCTGAGGACTCACCATTTTTCCTGGCTGGCTTGCCATATGTTGGCAATGGTGGTGGAGTCTGTGATCAGAAGACTTTCAAATTCTTTGCTTCACCTGGAAGACTCCATGGCAGGACACGTGGATGTAAGTGGAGTTTATTAAAAGTTAGGGAAAGGAAATGTAAAAGGGAGCACAGTGGGCCCAGGTGGAATCTGGAGGCAGAGAGAGTTTGCGTCTCTTCTCCAGGTGCTTTTAAAGCCTATACTAACCTATGGGAAGGATAGAATCAGGTGGTTCCCATCCAATGATCAATGAGTGGGGCTGGGCAGGGGTGGTTCCTGGGCCAGGTGAGGGTGGTCCCTGAGTTACAGCGTGGCTTACCACCTTAAACTTGGAGGCAGGTAGACATCACTACCTGGCACCATTGACCTTTGAGCCAGGGGAAGGAGCTGCGCAGACTCCCTCATACGCCTATGTTAATTCTCAGTGCCCCCTACCATGAGGGAGGAAGTTCCCATTATTTCTAACTTATTGTAACTAAAATGGAATTCATAAGGTGAGTCAGGGTCCCAAACTTTCCCTAATTCTAATCTGCCTCAATATTACTTAGATTGAATAAATTTATTTCAGGATGGATTTTTACCTTTTCGTAAAGTGCATAGTACAGCATTTAATTTTTAATGTCATGGATAATGACAACGCTGCTTGTTACCAATTCTACTTGTTACTACCCCAGCTGGGTGCAGCTCAGCAGCAGAGCACTTGCCTAGCATGTTCTGGGCATGATTTCCATCCCCAGCACCACCACCACCACCAAGACAAGTTAGGACTGACCCTACTCATGAATCTGAAGTATCCCACTTTTTCCATCGTATTTCAGTTTGGTTGTTAAACAGCATTTTAGGAGTGAAAATGGCAGGTGAGTATTCTTACGTTAAGTGGTTATGCATGAGGGCAGGTAGGTAGTATCCCTTTCTGCATTTTACACATAGTCTCATTTAACTCAGCAGCTTTGCAATTATGGAAGAAGAAACTTTTGGGCTAATCTGAGATGTTAGTGTACCCAGGATGACTCAAACCGAGACCACAGCCCACTATTCTTTCCACAATGCTGGTGCTGTTTATACAATAATGGAGAGGCCAGGCAAGCATTGTTGAATCAGTGCAAAGATGGTATGATATTAAATGCTTGCATTTGACGAAGTGGTAAATAAAGATTGTGACTAAGAGATCCAACTCTTTGACGTTTACAAGAAATTGTCCAACTTTGACAACACAGGAAGTGGTACCTTGAATTAGGTAACTTCAGGTTCTAGATCTTGGTGTTTTCCAACCACAGCAGGAAAAGAGCCAAGAGTGGTTTCTGATAACATTTTAACAGTGTCTTAATAGCTCATCCTTCCATGAAAAATGTATTTTAAATATTGAAACACTCATGGAAGAAAGTAATTTACCATCTCTAAGTGTGAAAGCCACAGGTCACATTCAAAAATTTTCTAAAGGATTTGGCCTAAAATTAAAAATGTTGCTTCTGCTCAGTGGAGAAGCCTGTTCCAATAGGGAAATATGTTTTTAAACATTTTTAAGTATTCACAGATGCTTTAGTTCTATCACTTCCAACTTTGCGTAGAATGGTCATTTCTACGTTACAAAGGTTTAGTGTCTCTTTAAAGGTTGACAATTTTTAATAATACATATATTTATAATGTACAGATTGCCAGAATGGCTCAAGTGGTAGAGTGCCTGCCTAGCAAACATGAGACCCTGAGTTCAAACCCCAGGTCCACCAAAAACAAACAAAAAAAAAGATGTGTATATTTATAACATATGTATCTATTTCTCTTGCTGCCAGGGTTGGGTTTCCTACACTGTTATCTGATGTCAGTGTCCTTACTCTCTGCCTCTCCTTGGGTAAGTGGTTTTGTCTCCCTTCCTGCTTTTCTGTTCAGATGTTTGGCCTCACAACCAAGTCCTGTGCTTTCAAGCTGTTCAGAGCAGCCATTCTTCTGGGAGTAGAGCTGGGGCTCCCTGTTCTGCTTCATGTCTGCTTTTAATGACTGATATGTATACTGCCTCTCCAAGTAAGCTGCGGTTTGCATAGTTTCTCAGTTAAGGAGTTTTCTAATCTCCTCTTTTTATCCCCGCCTTTTCTTGGCAATTCTCCTCTCACACACAGCCACCACTGAAGCAAGCTGCGTGACTTGGGAGTTTAGTGCTGAGAAGGAAAGGGAGGAAAACCTCCCCAATTGAGAAGTGAGGACTGGAGTCTCTAGCCTCCCCATTCAGGAAAGGTGTCTGTGAGCCAGTCAGTTTGAGTTGCTGTTGACCAGTAAAGGCCATGTGAGCAGATACTGACCGGCAGTTTAGGCGCAGGATTAAACAGTGCCAAACTTGGCCCTCAAATCAATTTTCTTATTCAAGACGTGGCTTTCTGGAAGACGTGGTTAACAAGGCAAGGCACAACCTGGTACCGTCCCCATTTGAATCAGTTACTGTTACAAATTAAGAATGAAGTGTGTAAGGAAATGTGGGCCCCAAAATGACCACGTGGAGAGGAGTGATCTGGCCAAGAGATTCTTTATTGCCGAGTGGGAGAGGGAGAGAGCAGAGAGCCAAGAGAGAGAGGGAGAGAGGGGCAGGGGCTTAAATACCCCTCAGTGAGACTCGGCATGATCTGATTGGTTAGGACCTTATGGTTCATGCTGATTGGAGGTTGGGGCAGAAGGAGGGTTCAAGCTAGACTTGAGGCAGGACTGTGACCCTGGGAGGCAGGACCGTGACCCTGGAAAACAGAAGCTTAAGGGTGCAGTAAGAACTGAAACCTATCGGTGCCATTATTGCCAAAATTCCTCCCTTTTTTGTTTGTTAGGGAAGGGGGGCGTTGTGTTGGCGCTGGCTTCTTCGAGCTGGTAAGGGGTGGCGTGGGGGAAGGGAGGGTTAGTTGGCAAACAATGTTGGGGTGCTGAGCCCCATGATGGCGTACACCCAGGCTCCAAAAATGAAGATTTCCTCTTCCCTGAAGTTGATGAAGGTCCCTTGTAGCCATAGGTCATAAAGAGTCTTGAGCCAATCCTCCGACCTCCGCATGGTGGGTATCAGCCAACTATCCTTGCGTTTTGGAGAGGTTGGTACCCCTGGAGGTACAACTGGTTAAATTTTGATTAGCAAGAGCAGACATGCAGTGTGATACAAGGGAGGAAGCTTAAGAATAAGACAGCAAGAAACATAGGCATCAGGATGGGCATTGGCCAGGAGAACCACTGTGAAATGTTCTTCTCTAGACAATTTCAAGAGTCCTCCAACTACCTTCTCCATTTTCTAATTGTTTCTTGAGAGATGTCGCCATTGGGGAACCCACTGAGCTTGACAGCAGTGGGTGTCATGAGAATGACCAGATGAGGGCTGGTCCATCGAAGTCCCAATGGAGAGGGGAGAAGATCCTTTTTGGAGAACAAGATGCCCTGGTTTAACAGAAATTGTTATAGGGTGGGGCAGGATCTGGTCTGTAAGCTCTCTGAGAAGTTCCCTGAGAAGGCAGGTAGTCAGCCAGAGGAGCAGAGTCTGTTGGAGGCAAGTTTTTCTAAGAGAAATGGGTGGCCATACATTATCTAAGACCCAAATAGGAATATTAGGAGGAACATTAAAAGGTGTCTGTTCAGGGACTACATACCTAGGGATCTAAATTCTGCAAAATCCTATAACTGCCAGGAAAGCTGTAAGCTGTCTTATGGTATAGGGGTTGGAAAACAGAAGATTGGGTTGATGCATTTATGACTCAGGGAGTGAGTCTGTCCCTTTAAGGCCACACCTAGGTAGGTGACCTGTGGGAGGCAGGGACACTCTTGGATAAAAGAAAGCTTTAGCTCATTTTTTGTAGATGTTACTCAGAGCAGAACAATATTAAGATAACCTTGTTATTTCATAGACATAGGATTTGATTTAGTTTGACATGACCCTAAAAATCTTTTAGGCAACTCGTAGATTACATTCAACTTTAACTTATCACACACCAAAGCTTTTATTATACACTTTTAAACTTACTCAGACCTTCATACAACATACTAAACCCTTTGATGGTTTGTCCTTATCCTTCATATTGGAAACAATCTTTAGGATAAACCCTTTTTTACAAAATCCTTTCTTATCCAAAAACATTTATTTTTCCTTTAACTTTTCAAAAACTACATTTATTACCTATCTATATCCTTTCCAGTTGTTTACTTTGTAACTTGTATTTTAAAATTAACTTTTATAAGAATTTCAAATTTATTACAGGGGCTGGAGCAACTAACTAGTAGCCCTTGTTGTTTTAAGGAATTTATGAGAGGCATAAGTCTTCATTGTTCCTCAGGCTTGAGGGGATATTGTTTTAGGTGTGGAAACTGTGAGGGCTTTTTGAGTTTTATTTGAATAGGTAGGGCTGTCCTGGCTCACCCTACACTCATCTCATCAGTCCACACTGTGGAATCTCTTTGTTCCTGAAGGAGGGGGCAGCAGAGATAGCCGCCTGGGGGGAGGAGAATTTGAGCTTTTAATTGAGATAGTAAATCCTGTCTCATCAGGGGCACTGGAGTTTCAGGTACCATGGGGAAAAAGTGACAGAAGAGCAGGTCTCCCCAAGAGCAGGCCAGAGGCCAGGTAAACTAGTGCTCTAGGGGCTAGCCAGATTTGCCCCAAACAATAACTTTTGTCATTGGACCGGGGACCAGGAGAAAAAGGTAAAACACAGAAATGGGCTCCACTGTCTAGGAGGAAAATGGCCTTTTGTTTTTCTGCCATATGGCTCCTCAACATTGATGCCAAGAAGTGGAGTGTGGACAGGAGGCTTGGACCCCTCAATCCATAGGAAGGTGGAACCTCACCTTGCATCTGGTGACGGGGGCACTTAGACCTCCAGTGGTTACCCTTGCAGAGGGCAGGGTCCCGGTTGGGGGCGGGGCTGTCTCCCGGGCTGTCCCCCCTTAAGCATTCTCTGCAGAAGTGCCCCTCCTGTCCACCATGGTAGCAAGTTCAGGATACAGGCCCCAGTCAGGTGGGGCCCTCTCTGAGAGCAGCAATGAGGCCATGGTGTCTCTTATCTTTTTCTCTCTGTTAGTAAGGTCCCGGACATACAGACATGGCCATAAATACAGACATGGCTAGCTGCATTACTTGGTTCAGTGACTTTTCCCTTCAGCCACAGTCTGAGTTTTTTACGAATATCTGGGGCTGACTGTTAGAAATTTATCTTTGAGGAGAACCTCTCTCACCTGTGACTCTGAGTCCACTGTGGTATGCTTTCTGACAGCCTCCTTAAGATGCTGTAGAAAGGTAAGAAGATTTTTTCTTTTTAAGTTGTTGCTATAAAGTAAAGTTGTTATTTTACATTGACACCTGACACTCTGGAGAGCAAGTCTCTGAACTGTTCTGGGCCTCAGTTTCCTTGCTTGAAGAATGAGGGATCTGGTCTAGGTTAAACTACGTTTTTCTACTATGAGATGACTGAAGTGACATTAGTGCCACTTATCTTCTTTACCATTATTTATTTATTTATTTATTTTAGTAATGCTGGGGAATTGAACCCAGGGCTTTGCACATGCTGAGCAGACATTCTCCCATTGAGCTACTTCCTCAGCCACAAATATTATTATTATTTTTTTTACTTTGGCTGTACTGGGCTTGAACTCAGGACTTTCTGCTTGTAAAGCGGCACTCTACTGCTTGAGCCATATAATCATTTCCAACCTGAGTGGCCTGGGCCAGAACCCATTGCTTCTCTAAGGAGATAAGAGTCTGGTCTAGTAGAAGCATAATATCCTTTCGTGTCAGTTGAAAGGTTTGGATCACAGAGATAAAGGCTTGAATGTATTCGTCTGGGCATCAGTAGAGCTGTTTAGATGTTTTTAAATTTCCCTTAGATCTGATAACTGGAAGGGGACATATGGTTTCTAATGAGAGAAATTTGTACAGGGGACCTCAGTTTACCTTTTTTACTTTTATAGAAAAGGTCTAATTGGAGTATGGTATTGTAATTTAAGGAACCCTGTGAAGGCCACTTCTCTTGGTCACCCAAGGCATACTGAGGCCAGGCCTCAGTACAAAGCTTCCAACATCTACCAGCCAGAAGACTGGAAGATGCAGGTCCCACCTAGAAAGAGCAAAACGTTAGGATCCTGTCTTTTAACTAACGACAGGTGGCCTTTTTAATAAAGGCTACCTTTTTAACAAAGAAATCATTTGTAAAGTTAGAGAAGGGCATTCAGAGGGCATTTCAGGCCAATAACAGGGCCATACGGGACAACTAGTGTTAATATTTGGAGGGAAAAATTTATGCTGAGGCCAAAGGTATAGAAAATTGTAAATGAGAAATTTAGAGACCACAGTAATGTCTATTTAGTTATTTCTGGAACTATAACCTTAAGCTAACAATTGACTTACAAGGGTCTGATGCCCTGAGGTGTGAGATGGGGCTAGGAGCAGGGCTTGTGCAAGGCGCCACTCCCTCCACACACACCTGGGACAAATGACCCTGACTGCCTAAGCCTGATCCTGTGGCCTGTCACCCCTCCCCCCTTCCTGTGTACTCTGCACGCGTTTATTCTAGGGGAAGTGGCGGCAGGCTGCAGCCATCACCACGTGTGCCTGGTGGCCCAGGATTTGCTGGGTCCTCTCTATGGATTTTCTTAGCTAAGGCAGGCGTTTTTGCTGTGTCCAGGGTGCGCCTGTTTGCTTTCCCTCCTCCCCTTGTGGGAGCGGAGTTAGAGCATAAGTGTGGCAGCTGCAGGTTTTTGCAAGCGCTTTTGTAAAGTGGCTGATTTAAAGTTACTTTAGACTGAGAGGCCTGACAAACTAGTTGGAATAACTTAAGTCATAAGGTACCATGCTACAAGTTTTTCATGGGAGGCAGGGTCCCAGTAAGCCCAGGGAGGGGAAGGCAGACAGAGACAGAGGACATGTGGTGAGACCATGGAGGAGGCAGAAAAGGTGAGCTGACATCTTAGATAAGGGAGGGGAAGGCAGAGCCTGGAGGCATGACACACGCTTAAGGGATTAGCCATCACCTGTGTCTCCAGGTTGCTCCCATTGATTGGTACTGGCAGGCTTTCAGGAAATGAAACCTCCACACTCTGGTCACCAAATAAAGCATGAGCTCTCTCAGGGCTGGAACTGCCTTGAGGCCAGACTTGGCAAGGAGTGGCTTGCTTAACTCCATGACAGGGAAAGTTTTTCAGGAAGATAGGAGGAGATAGGTATGGTAAGCAGTGCAAGAAGTCTGTTTACATGGGGAAGGAGGAGGTTAGGAGAGGAATTGGCTGATTTAGAAACTGGTTTACAGGCTGACAGAATCTGTGCAGGGGAACAGAAAGTACAGAGGGAGGATTTGAAGTCAGAGAGCTGGATTTAGATGGAGGTATGAAAAGGCTTGGACATAATGGAATCTCTCCCCATTGTCCTGATCGCTCACAGTAGTTATATGTCCCATAAAATGTTGGGATTTAAAGACCCAAAAAGGGGCCAGTGACTTTGTCTAAAGGATAAGTGGGCCAGTGTAAAAGCAGATCAAATTTTTGGTTTTATATCTGGGGTCAAACCCAAGGTGTCTAAATTTTGAGGAGGCATCTCAGTGGGGAGTCAGATGGCAGAGAAGATGTAGAGGCACCCATTATGAGGGACCTGGTCCCGGAATGGGAGAGGAGGATATTATGTACTGTGAAGCATCCTTGCACAGCAAAAATATCCGAGAAAACGCAAAGCGCACGTGACCCAGCTGTTGCTGAGTTCAGGTGGTTTGCAGGCTAGAGGCCAGCGGCTTGGATTACCTAGGCCTAGGTTTTGTAGGGTCCGGGACCCTGTAAAATCCAAACCCTGCGGAGAAGGGGATCCCTCTACTGTCTGAGCCACCCAGAGATAGCCCAAAGCATGGGAAGTGTTCTAAAACCCAGAGACACCGAAGGGAGAGACCACAAAGGGAGCCCAATAAAGGTATGTGGACTCACATACCTTGGATGCGAGTGAGGGCGATCGGGAGGATGAGTCCTGGCCAGTCACGTCCTCAGGGTGGTCGTGGGGTGAGTCAGAATCGGGGTCCCACCAAGCTTAGTGGGGAAACCTGCCCGAGTCATGGCACCAAATGTAAGGAAATGTGGGCCCCAAAATGACCACATGGAGAGGAGTGATCTGGCCAAGAGATTCTTTATTGCCGGGTGGGAGAGGGAGAAAGCAGAGAGCCAAAAGAGAGAGGGAGAGAGAAGCAGGGGCTTAAATACCCCTCAGTGGGGCTCAGCATGATCTGATTGGTTAGGACCTTATGGTTCATGCTGATTGGAGGTTGGGGCAGAAGGAGGGTTCAAGCTAGACTTGAGGCTGGACTGTGACCCTGGGAGGCAGGACCGTGACCCTGGAAAACAGAAGCTTAAGGGTGCAGTAAGAACTGAAACCTATCGGCGCCATTATTGCCAACAAAGTGTCTTAAAACCTGACTTCCTATTGGTGTTGCCTGACCCTGTTATGGCTTTGAGAAGTATATGTTTCAAGGTATGCAGTGGAATGCCCGCCTGCAAGGTAGAAGTGTGCTTTATGGAGGAGGCCAGGGAGGCAGAACTCTGGGCTCAGCATGCTCAGACATGCTTTTTCTGGAAGCTCACCTGTGTAGTACATCAAATCACACTCAGATGCCTTTCTGTGGGCATGACAGAATCAAGGGGAGTCATTAGATGAATCTGATGGTTCATGACAGCAGGCTAAGACAACCCAAACCCATCTTTTGGCCAACTTTGCCAATGACCCTGAAATTCTTCCCACCTAAGACTCCCTGTCCTGGACAGTGCCCACAGGGCACTGCCAATGTCTGCAGCCAACCCCACTGCTAACAGGTTTTCTTTAGCAGTAGTAATTTATTTACTTGATTCTTGGGCTTCCTGGACCTTTCTAGTCATGGAAGCTGCTTGCCATGTTTCAGGCCTGGGTCCTGGTCTCTTGCTGGCAGCGTGTGAGCAGCATTGGCCACCAAGGACCAAGATGGGGCTGGCTGGCATTGAGGTCTGTGAAAGCCACAGCAGACATTAGATGGCATTGATTCTATCCATATACTGGAAAGAATGTCACCAAATAATGAACATAGATTTAGCATCCATGGGTTCAATCAAACACAGATCAAAAATACTCAGGGAACAAAAATTCCAGAAAATTGCAGAAAGCAAAACTTGAACCTGCCATACACCAAACACTACAATGACTCTACGTGAATGAAGTGATGTATAGGTGCCCCTGCTGTGGCCTCTCACCAATGCACAGATCTTCAGTCTCTCCAGCCTCCTTCGACTCACCTCTAGCTCATGTAGTGAGCTACACTCTGGGGATTCCAGTGGTCTGAACAGGTACACGATTTTTGCCATTATTCCCTGAACCACACAGGTAACAACAACTTGCATAGTATTTACTTGTATTAGGTATTAGAAGTGACTTATCGTATAGGGGAGGATGTGCATAGGACATAGGCAGATGTACGCAAAAATAGTGCAAATCCCCTTACGCACAGAGTTCCCTGAAGAGGCACTCAACCATACTTTTGTGGGCAAGGGTTGGGGAAGCCCCCATGGTCTGCGGTCAGAAAACAGGACAACGAGGGGAGCTATCCCAAATCACCCTCACATGTCTCTTGCTCTATTTTCCTTCCTCCCTTTCCTTCCAGTACTGAGTTTTCATGTTTGCTTTTCACCCAAGATGTTCTCTTAGCTGTAGAGCTAAAGGGGAAGAAAGAGCATCACTTTCCTTCTGTTCCTGAACCCTCCAAACTACATTCATTCAAAGGTCTTTAAGTCAGATATAGTGACACCTGTCTGTAATCCCAGCACTTGTGATGTTGAGGCAGGAGGATGGAGAGTTTGAGGTCAGTCTGGGCTACCTAGTGAGACCTTTCTAAAAAATCAAAGGTTTTCAATTATTTAAATCTTTCCTGCTTTAAAAGCTAGTCGTGGAAAGAATGAGGCTGTGTTTGCATACATCTCTAAAGTCAATGGCACCCAGCCCTCTGCTCACCACGAATAATGAAAAGCCTGCAGTTCTGATGTGTGGCTCTGCTTCTGTGAAAGGGCCAGGGAAGATGCATCTAGAGAGATAGAAGGCAGGTCTGCGGGCCGGGAGGGAGGACTGGGCAAACTGAGGAGTGCCTGCTAATGGATTTAGGGCTTCTCTGCAGAGGAGTGAAGATGTTTTAAAATTGGTTGCAGTGGTGGCTGCTTGATATATAAGTCTGCTAAGTGTGCACTTTAAATGGGTGACTGTAGGATGTGTGAATTATCTCCCAGTAAACCCATTAAAAAAAAGAGTGTTCAAATTTTCTGAGGCCTCTGTTTTTTTCTTTTTTAAATCTTCCCAAATACCTCCCCTCCCTTTTCTGAATGTGTGTCTCCCTCCCCCCTGCCTCTAATTTTAAGGATATCATAGGAACAATTGTTAAGACATATAGCAAAGAGGAGGTAGAAGAAATATCATTGAAGAGACTCTGAGTCATGGCTGCCATTTCTTTATAGAGGCAGCACCTCCTGCATAAACTGAGAGTGAAGAGGGGTTGTAACAAGAGAGAAGGAGGGTCCCCATAGATTTCTCTGGGATTGATTATCAGGACTTGTGAAGACCCAGGGGATAGGAACTGGCCGGCTGAAGGAGGCATCTTTTGATGCCAGTAACAGAACTCTACTCAAAAGTGCTTAACTGAAAAATGAGCTTTTATTAGATGGTTAGGAGCATAAACCAGAACTCAGAAGCAGAGGATACAGTCAAACTCTGGAAGAACCAGAAAGCCACCAATAGCCAAGTCTGCCTTCCCAAAGATACTTTCTCCACTTCTTTAAGTAAGTGAAGTCAGAAAACAGCCATCACAGGTGCCTGCATTTCCTCCATGCTCCAGAACTATACCTACCAAGAACCCGAGCCTCAATTCCGAATTCTTCATTGGTTTAGCACAGTCACATTTGCATCTGAATTTAAATTGAGGTAAGTTTATGATTGATATTTCCTTTTCATCACATGGATGAAATGACTATTTCCAAACCTCGCCTGTTTAAAAGAAAATGCAGTCAATAAGAATAACCCTTTGTGACAAACAGGCTTCAAGCACCTACACATTTCCACCAAAAGGCAGGTAGCACCAGCCTTGGGTTAAGAGGGTTCAAAGCCAGGCTCTGCAAACCAACTTGCAAGTCTTGATTTTCTCATATATCAACAGTCCTGGGCTGGGGGCATGGCTCAAGTGATAGAGTGCCTGGCAAGCAACTACAAGGCCCAGGTTTAAAAAAAAAAAAAAAGTCCTATCTGCCAAAGGGATTGTTTTAAGCACTAAATAAGGTAATACTAAGTAGCTTCCTAAAGAATACCATGGATAGGCATATGGTAAAAATCTAGCAACTCTTACTAACATTATCATCAAAACAAAATTTGAGCCACCACTGGGTCATTACACTAGAGAGAAAAGAAGATGTAGTGGGTTGGATGATGGCTCCTGTAAAGGTACATCCACCTCCAAATCCCACAGCTTGTGAATATGACCTTATCTGCAAATAGGTCTTTGTAGATGTAATTATAAGGTTCTGGACATGAGATCAACCTGAATTAACATGGCCCATAATCAAAAGACAGGGGTCCTTACAAGACACAGAAGAGAAGACACAGACACAGAGAACGTCACGTGAAGATGGAGGCGGGGATTGAAGAAATGCAATTGCAGCTGGGAAGTCCTCAGAGCCACTAGAAACTAGAAGAGCCAAGGAAGGACTCCTCCCCCAGGGCCTCTTGAGGGAGCCCGGCCCCATCGGACACTTTGATTTCCGCCCAGTAATATTTCAGAGGCCTCAGAAAATTTGAACACTCCGTAACCATGAGACGACAACTCTGTTGTAAGCCACCAAGCTACTGGTAATTGTAATAATACCCCAGGGCACATGGGGAAGGAGGGCAAATCATGAGCTCGTTTGTAAACATCTACCCCTTTATTTTCCAAAAGGCTTTAGATTCAGGACCTGTGATGCAGTCTCTGGCACCGCCTGCTGGCCCAAGGAAAGAACTGTGGCTACTTCTGTACCACAGCTATTTGATTTCTCAGGTGAGATGGGAGAACAGATGGAATGTCAAAACTTAGAAATGCAGTCGTAAGAAAAAAAATTAAGAGTGAACCATTTCTCTGTCTTCAAAAAAGGGTCAAAGGCTTTTTAGCACTTATCCTGAAAGCTTATGCGCCATCTGCCCTCTCTCATTATTCTTGGCAAATTCAACTCCACGGTGACAACTCACCCAACTTTTCTTTCTGACTTCCATCAACAGACTTCTTCTTATAACCCAGTCATGCACATCCTTGCAGATGCCCTGACCTGATCTTCCCAGAATTTGCATTCTCTCAAATCAACTGAATTCAGTCTGCTAACCCAGTGACTCCTCTCATTTCAATCTCTCTTGGTTTATTCTCCTGTCTCACCTGAATTTGTCATGCTCATTTTGATTAATCTTACTATTACTCTCTCGCAAACACCAACAGCTCCCCTGCAGTACTCTCCCAGGTCTGACTCATCAAAAATGGCTTCCATTTTCTTTAAACTGGCAAAACTCCTAGTGGGAAAGGGGAGGATATAAGGAAAGAGGGTAGGAGGGTGAATATGGTGGAATATTATGCACTCATGTATGAAAATGGAAAACTGAGACCTGTTGAAACTATTCCAAGAGTGGGGGAAGGGGGATAAAGGAGAATGATAGAGGGGGTAAATTCAACTATGACATATTGTAAGAACTTTTGTGGCTGTCACAATGAAGCAATAATATAATTTTTTTAAAAACTTAAAAAAAAAAAAAAACTGGCAAAACTCCAGCCCTGATCCTCTTCCACACACACTTTCCGCTATTCAAACCTCTCAGTCCTCCTCCCTCTTCTCCCCCTCCTCCCCTGCCACTGTTGACAGTCTTGCTTTTTCATTCTTGGGAGATGGAAAGTATTGCTGAGAAGTTGGGAGTCATCTAAAGCACACTACTAGCCCTCCTGCTTCTACAACCCCATTGTCCTTTCCTTCTGCTGCAAGGGAAGAAGCAGCCCTCCTCCTTCTAAACCCTCTGCACACACGCTGGGCCCCATCTCCCTTTGTCTTTCCCAAACGTCATTTCTTTGGTTATCCAACCTCTCCCCTCTTCCTACATTATCAACAAGCTCTTTATTAGTAGTAGTATTCAGTTATTCACGTGTGTGTACACTGTTTGGGTCATTTCTCCCCCTCAACCCCCCTCACTTCCAGGCAGAACCTGTTTTGCCCTTATCACTAATTTTGTTGAAGAGAAGACACAAGCATAATAAGGAAGACAAAGCGTCTTTGGTAGTTGAGTTAAGGACAGCAATACAGAGAGATTCCTAGCGTTGCTTCCATGCACAAATGTGTTACAACCCAGATTGATTCATCTCTAACTGATCTTTACACTGGTTCCTGATCCCCTTCTCGTGTTGACCTCTGTCGTTTTAAGGTTTCTGTATTAGCTCCTCTGCAGTGGGGACATCAAATGCTTTCATGTTTTGGGTTTTCTGCCTATCCCAAGGCAGAAGATCTAATGATCTCCCCTTGTCATGTGACCCAAGTCCAACCACATTGCTACAAGCTCTTTTTAACAAATGGCACCCAAATCTGCTGTCAGAGCCACCTTCACGGGCATATGACTTTTGTAGTCACACAGGGCCCTTGCTTGATTTAATGCTGTGCTCTTACTGGTCATTAATTTTTGAACAAGGAGTCAGTCCTGCCGCTATAGAATCTTCTTTTTTTTCTGCTTCCCCTCTCTAAATTGCCAAGAGCAGCAGTGTGAATCATCCCTACTTCTACTTGCATCTCACTTCTTTTACTCACTTTGCTTCACTTTCAGGAACTCAGAAAATGTTCTGATCCCACCGCTTCTCCCCTAGAACAGTCCTTGCAAAGGTTCTAACGATCTGTCATTCCTGAGGCCCTCTTCTTTTGATCCCCCCTCTTTATTTTCCACCCTATCAATTGCTTTTCTAGCACTGTTCTCACTTAGTAACGTGGACTCTATAATGTATTTTTTGTCACCTTCCCACTAGAACCTAAGCTTTGTGGGTAGGGATGGTGGGATTAATGCACACCAGGATGTAGAAGTCACTCAATGGTGTTTACTAGGTGAATGAATGAATGTGCAAGAGAATTAAAAAATCTTAATGAGAATTCAAGTGATCTGTAATCACTTGAATTCAATAGGAAAAAATTTAAAACTAGAAGGATGTGATGGGCAGAGAAAAAAAAAAAGGAAAGGCCAAAAACCTGGATGGCCCAAAAAGACAAGGAGCAGCTACAAAATAGTGCATACCAAGAGCCGGAGGGGTGGTTGGTTGGTGCCAGAAGTGGGTTCTAACACTCAAGATTTCTAAGACAAGGCTGAGTTCTAAGTGCTGACTGGCTCTGGGGGGATCACGAGTGTGCGTGGAGTAGGTAAATTGGGACCAAACAGAACTTGTGCTGAGGTCAAGGAGCTGCTTTGGGCTCAGTGGATAGGTTGCTTTAAGAATATTCAAGCAATCGTATTGACAGTAGAAGTTGGAGTCAAAAGAAGGATGTCGCCAACATTTCTAATGAGAAATAGTGGCTAATACAAAGTGTCCACTATGTGCCTCATGCTGTTCTTGTTACGCTATATACGCTATTCATATGTTAACCATTCTAAGAAGCATGGTATTACTATTATTATCTTCATCTTAGGGTGGAGACATTGAGGCAAAAGAGGTCACTCACCCAAGGTCAAACAGCTAGCACATAGTAGAGCTGCTGTAGGAATCCAAGAGTGCACAGCCTCTTTGAATGACAGGAAGATGACAGACACAGAGCAATAACGTATTGACCAGGAAGAGGAAGGCAGGATCAGACCTCAAGGGCTTTGGATGTCATGCTAAGCTTAGTAATGACTCTTTTGGCAATCACTGACTTTGAAGGAGCTCAGGCAGTATGACAGAATCAAGTGAGTGTTCTGGACAGATGAGTCTAGCTGAAGAGTCAGGCTGGTATGGCCTGGAGACAGGAGAGCTCTTTGGAGACTCCTAAGATGAAAGGTGAGATGACCTGGATTGACAGTGGGCAGGGCCTAGAACATTGTTTTGGAAAGGAATTGTGGGGGATGAGTAGCAAGGGCAGAAGGATAAATTGAAGAAGACAGGGCACACCCTGCAGGATCCATCAGGAGCCAGAGCCTCCCAGGGCCATATTGAACCTCATACAGTCCTGAGGGGGAAGAACACATCCTGATGACCTAAAAATGGCTTGCTCTTTAACAGCCTGCACCCACACAGAGGGAGGGACCAGCCTGGGGTAAAACACTGGGGCCCTCGCAGGAATGGACTGGCTAAGAACCAGCATGGGAGTCCTCCTGGATTAGACCCCCGTTTCTGGACTGCTGCTGTCTTCCTGCCCCTTGTCCCTGCTCCTTCTGGGGGGTGAGGGGTGAGGCTTGGCCCTGGGCTCTCTTTCTCCAAGTTCTGGGAGAGCCAGAGCAGGGATGTCCGGCAGAGGGCAGTATAGGCTTGTGTTCATCCTTGGCTCTCCAGCCCTGCACCTTCCTGATGCCCTGGCCCAGGCCCTTCTGTGATTTTAGGACCCGGGAGCTGCCATGCACACTCTAGGCAATATAGTGACCAGATATGAGGAGGGACACGAAGAAGGCTTTGGGGACCGTAAGGATGGCAAGCCTGGGGGAATCAGCCAGAGCAGTGGAGTTGTGGTTGGACTGGCCTGGCCGTGGGCAAGCCTTTACTTCCTCCTCTTTCTTCTCCCACCCTGACTTCAGTGACTGGGCTTCCAAAAGGGTGGAGAAATGTGGAGAAGCACCACGCCTGGGGGTGCCTCTGGAGGAGGCTCCTGCTTTGAGGAACGCTAGGAAGATACTCCTGGGGCCAATCTTGGAGGGAGGGGACAGGACACAGAATAAAAAAAAAAAAAAAGAGTCCAGCTTGAAACCTCCCCATCCTGCTAGAAAAGAAAGAGGACTGGAATGACTGAGGACCCTCTCCAACTGTGGTCAAATCATAAAGGAGGTGGGTCCCTCCCACTCTAGCTGTTTCAATGATGGTATTTTTTTTACTAAATTGTGGTAAAATATACACAACATAAAATTCACCATCCTAAACTTTTTTGTTTGATTTTTGGGACAGCTTGTCACTATGAAGCCCAGACTGGCCTTGAACTCTCAATGCTCCTGCCTCAGCATCCTGAGTGCTGAGATTACATTCATGAGCTACCACACCTGCTATTGTGTGTGTGTGTGTGTGTGTGTGTGTGTGTGTGTGTGTTGCTGGGGTTTGAACTCTGGGCTTTGCACTTGCTAGACAGGTGCTCTGCCACTTGAGCCACGCCTCTAGCGCTCCTAACCATTTTTAAGCTTATAGGTCTATAGCAGTAAGTGCTTTTACACTAGATTTCGTTGTGATTTCTCACATACTTAATGAGGTTCACAGAGAAATATAGTAAGCCTCCCCTGCAGAGACTTGGAGCATGACTTTGCCCAGAAAAAAAAAAATAGAAGGAATTCCAAGGTGGGCCTGGGAGGTTTTACAGACCACCATTCACCTCTGAACTTCCCAGAACCCCTCTGGGGGGCATTAAATCATATATCTCAGTCATGTGTTCCCTATACCATCCCCATACATGGGCCAGACAGAGCCCCGAAGTCCATTTAGGGTGCGGACTGAGGACTCCAAGGGATCCCTGCCCACGTTCAGAAACAGGACCAAAGGCAAATCAAAAGCCTCTGAGATGTCAGGTTGAAGATAATCTGTACAGTGTGTGAAAGGGAAATTACAAGTAATCATGACCAGATTTTTTTGTTGTTGTTTTTGAGACAGGGTCTTACTATATAGCTCAGGCTGGACTTGAACTCTCAATCCTCCTGCCTCAACCTCCTGAGTGCTGGGATTACAGGCATGTATCACCATGCCTGGCTCATAACCAGAATCTTTTTTTTTTTTTTGCGGCACTGGGGCTTGAATTTAGGCCCTTCACTCAATTTTTGTGAAGGATTTTTCCAGATAGGGTCTCGGGGAACTGTTTGTCTGGGCTGGCCTCAAACTGCCATCCTCCTGATCTCTGCCTCCTGAATAGTTAGGATTACAGGCGTGAGCCACCGGCGCCCAGCTCATGACCAGAATTTTTAAGCAACAGAATGCATTAGGTATGTGACCTTTGATGAGCTAAAGAGCTGAGCAGCACAGAACCTGAGCCCCTGATAATAACAATGGCTAACATTGACTCACTCAGGTCTGGGCCATGGGGTGCTGATACTGTCCCCATGTTACGGAACAGGAAATCAGAGCCCTGAGGACTTACAGACTCACTTGTGCCACAGCGGATGTACGAGGTAGACTCTGAATTCAGACCTAGACGACCAACTCCAGGGACACTGATGCTGACGACTCCCTTGCAGATCCTGTGCAGGTGCTGAGTGAAGACATCAGCCACACCAGCCCAGTTCCATCCTGGGGAGGCTCAGAAGCTGCTGGAAGGTCAAGTTCACTGCCTCTGAATACTGCCAGTCACGAGTCTTGGTGAGCCAGATATACTTTAATCTGACCACTTGGACTGGTACATCTTCACATGACCACTGTAGTAGAGGTTCCGGATGGAGCACACACTCACCAGCATCCACACCTTTTCCCATGTGCCTTCTATTTCAGACTTAGTGCAAAACACTTGTTTTAATATCACCAATGGACCTGACTGAGAAAGTCTGGAATATCTGAATACCCCCAACAGCACATGGGATGTGCTGCTCACCTGGGGAGGAACTGCTTCTGCCTGTCCCTTCTTCTCCTTCATCCTAAATTTTGCTGTCCAGCTCTTTAAAGGACTCAAAAACAACCAAGACTCCTGGCCAGGGAGCCAGGGAGCCAGGCTTTGAAGTGCCTCTTTTTTTTTTTTTTTTTTTTTTTTGGTGGCTTACATTTGCAAAGAAGGCACTCTACCTCTTGAGCCACACCTCCAGTTCTGGGTGTTGTCTCTTGATCCAAAAGAGCATAGAGAAAAAAATAGAACCAAAAAGATGGAATGATTTTTAAAACTGCATCCGAGTCCTTACCTTTCAAGCTAGTGGTAGATGGAAAAGAAGAGCCAGAGGATGGTATTTCAAGTGCACTCCATGGCTGTGCACACCATGGCTTTAATTAACCTCCCCTTTCTTTGCCTCTGTACCTGACCTTCTCCAGCAACCCCTGCCCACTGTATTGTCACTGGGCAAGTCCTACGAACGGCCATTCTAATTGGTGATGACTGACACCTGTTTATTATTAACCAGTTACATTCTTATGAAACGAAAAAATGCAGCCCCTTGCGCTCAGGACGTAATGGATTTGCAGCTGAGGCATTTATGCTCCCGCATCTTCCTTTCTCCCTTTGTTACCTGTTTGCTATATGTTTTTGTAATCAAAGTCCACTTTCAGTGAAGTGGGTGACGTTTGGAGTGCACTTTGGGACAGAAGTGTTTCTACAGATATCGAGCACTAGGGGTAAACGGCCAAGGCTGCCTGTGTCCATGACTGTGTTTGCATCTGGGCCTTGAACAAATCTGGGGATTTGTTCTGTTTTAAAGCGTACTGCCAAGCTCCACTGCATTACGTACCTTTAGAATTTAGAGTTCTCTTGTCAGCGAGTGGGGCATGCACCTGTTAGCCCCCTTGTATGCTTCCTTGGCCGCCTGCCACCTGCACGGTGCCCCCTTCTGCAGGGGCTCTGAGAGCCTCTGGCCAGAAAGTGCCCTCAGGGGGAATCTCATCCCAGGAATTTTCAGGTAAGACAAACTCTTTCTGGCTTTATCCACATGGGACCAGGATTTGCAGAGAACAGGGGCTTTGAGGGATGTTGTTCTCTTGGGATTTTGTCTTCACTTCCTGTTGGATCAACTTTAGTGTTCATTTGAGGACTTTTCAACCTGGGCTACTGGCCTTTGGGTGCCAGATAATTTGTTGTTGTTGGAGCTGTCCTGTGAGTTTGGGGGTATTGCAACAGGCTGCCTAGTCTCTGCCCAGTAGATATCATTAGCACCCCACCACCACTATCACCACTCACCCCAAATTGTGACAACCAAAAATATCTCTGGAGTTGCCCATCTCTGGGTGGGGCCAAATCTGCCCTGGCTGAGTATCGCTGTGGTGGTAGAAACCAGGGGTGTCACAAAGCATCCTGAAATATACCCACAGCGAAGACTTATCAGACCCAAAAAGGCAACAGTGCTAAGGCTGAAAACCCTTGCCCTGGTTAATTAGGTATTCGTGACTTTATAGAGTTTTTTTCAGTCAAATAAATGCCTCACTGATACATCCTTTCTTGAGATGTTTCTTCCATATATTATCCAAGGGATCAAAAGAACTGTATAAAAGCAGACATACTGAAACCAGGTATAGTGATGAATGCCTGTAATCTTAATTACTTTGGAGGCTGAGGCAAGAGGAGGCTGAGGCCAGCCTCATTCACAGAGTGAGACCCTGTCTCTTATTTTATTTATTTATTTATTTATTTATTTATTTTTGTGGTACTGGGGTTTGAACTCAGGGCCTAACACCTTGAGCCACTCCACCAACCTTGAGATAGGGTCTCAAGGAGCTATTTGCCTGGGCTGGCTTTGAACCGTGACCCTCCTGATCATCTCATCAGGGTCAGGCAAAAAACAATGTGCTTTGACTGTTTTGAATCCATTTTCCACAACTGGGGTGACCAAGGGTATGTCCACAAGGATCTGTACAGCCCACCCAGTGGGTAGCTGGGTTTCCCAGGGTTTCTTTCTGCTTTCTAGAAAAAAAAAAACTTGTAATGCTCTGGAGTCTCAAACTGTCTTGTCCAGAGCCCAGGAGAGTCCCAGGAACCCTCCCTTTGCCCACAAGGTGGGCAACCTGTCAAAGCGCACAGTTCCCACCCCCACATTTCAGAACTGGCCTGAGTGAAGTGTTCCACAATTGGTGTTATGGAGGGATTTTCATGTTACAATGAAGTTCATCCCGGGGATGTCACTTGGTCTCTTTGTCCTGATTCCCCAGCACAGGAGGTTGAATAATGCCCCAAATATGTCCACGGCTGATCCTTGGAACTCTTGTGTGTTGCACAAGTAACACAAAGGGGTTTTTCAGATGTGATTAAATTTACAATATCAAAATTCAGTGCTCATTTTGCATCATCGGGCTGGGTCCATGGCACCACAAAGGATCCGTGTAACAAGCATGTGTAAAGAGTCCAGCAGAAAGGAGACGATTCTGGGGTGCCTGTGGCTCACGCCTGTAACCTAGCTACAAAGGAGGCAGAGATCAGGAGGATTGTGGTTCAAAGTCAGCCAAGCAAATAGTTCACAAGACCCTGTCTCAAAAATACCCAACACAAAAAAGGGCTTGGTGGAGTGACTCAAGAGGTAGAGTGCCTGCCTAGCAAGCAAAAAGCCCTGAGTTCAAACCCCAGTGCCACCAAAAAAAGAAGGCGATAACAAAAAAAGTGGAGCAGAGACTGCAGCGGTGCTCTTTGAAGATGGAGGAAGGTTCTACAAACCAAGGAGCACAGGTGCCAACAGAGCTGGAAAGGGCAAGGAAGTCTCCAGGAGGAACCAGTCCTGCCAATACCTTGACTTTAGCCAGTGAAACTGATTTCAACTTCAGTTCTCCAGAACTCTCTGAGAATTTTGTTTTAAACTGGGAGATTTGTGATAAGTTGTCACAGCAGCCATAGGAAACTAACACAACTGTGCAGTCTTCGGTCACCACTTACTTAATCAATCTGTGTGTATTTACTGAGCACCTACTGTGTGCACACACTCCTCCCAGCATAGTAAAGAAGGATAAGAAAAAGAGCTACCATTGCCCAAGCTGACACCATTTGCTGTGGGTACCCAAAGCTTTTACCAACAGGATCTCATTTAATCCCCAGACAACACTGAAAGGTAAGTAATATCGTCTCCATTTTACAGACACAGAAACCAAGGCTCAAACAGGCAAAGATCTGGGCCACATCTTTCCCCATGAAAAAGCCAGAAACACGCTAGCATGGGCAAAGCTATCTGTCACCTGTGCCCTGCTCTGCCGGAGTAGCAATTTTTCCTTAACAGTGGAATACAGGGGTTGAATACTCACTCTGTGCCAGGCGAAGTGCTAGCCTGTGGGGGACTAAGATGAAGGAACTTCAGAAAGCTGACAGGGCAGATTCTCCTTTTGGGGTTTAAATTTTCTCTTTCTCTCTCTGTCCCCCTCCATCCCTCCCATCCATCCAAGAGCACTGGGGTTCCGAGGAGGAGGGGCTGTTGCCACAGTTTCAGGCTTTTATAGGGATTTTATCAGTTTAGCATCTTTCTTATTCACTTCTAATGCAGGGAGACTTACATCTATAACCAGCTAGCCACAGTGGGTTTCAGACATGGAATCAGGCAAACCCCAAACCAGACCGCTGTAATGCTACAGCCAGTTAGTTCAAACAGTTATGGCTAATTTTCATTAGTTAGTATTATGATTGAGGATAACTAAATGAGCCTAATTAGGAACCAGCATTTTAGCTTGCATTTTAAGGCACTTTTATGACTTCTAAGGAGTTACGCTGTGGTGATAGATAGCAGCAAGCATGTCCTAGGACTTGCCCTGAATTGGCACATCACTTTATTGACCCCCCTCGGTGTCTGGGCAGGTCTGGGAATGGAGACTTCAGGGCTCAATTAGCTTCACAAGGTTGGCATGTCGGGGGTAGGACTGAGGGTGCTGTGGAGGTTGGTGAGCTCCGTCTAATCTGTCTCCAAAGCCCAGGCTTTCAACCACTGAGCTGCTTTGTCACTGTGACTTGTAACTGGCAGCTTAGGGCAGGCATTTTGTCATAAACATGTTCATCTCTCAAGCATCCACTTAAACCTGTATTTAATCAGTTGTTTCAAGCTGGAAATGTGAGTAGACCGGCAGAGCACCTGGGAGACCCTGGCTCAGCCCTGTCTAGCCTTCTGATCACTCTGAGAGATCAAGTAAGGAGGTGCTCCTACCTGGCAAAGGTTGCAGCTGCCCTGGAACTGGGAAAGGTAGTGCCACCTCCAAGGTCAGACTCAAGGAGAAGCCTGATAGACATCCATGTTAGTCTCATGATCAAAGCATCACTGCCAGTAGAGAGACTTATCAACCTCATATCCTACTGACAGGGACACCACTTCACTTCCACTGGGGTTTTTGTAAAATGCATAACCTCAATCTAAGCATGAGAAAACATCATATCAGCTCAAACTAAATAACCATCTGCAGCCAGGTGCCGGTGACCCACGCCTGTAATCCCAGCTACTCAGGAGGCAGAGATCAGGAGGATTGTGGTTCAAGGTCAGCCCAGGCAAATAGTTTGCAAGACCCTATCTTGAAAATACCCCACATAAAAAAGGGCTGGTAAAGTGGCGTAAGTGGGAGAGCATCTGCCTAGCAAGTATGAGGCCCTGAGATCAAACCCAAGGACCACTAAAAAAAAGAAAAACCACCTACAAAGTCTCTGTCAAGCGTCAATGTCATGAAAGGCAAGGAGAGACTAAGGAAGCATCACAGACAAGAAAAGACTAGGAGACATGACAACCAGATGTTCTGCCTGGACGTGGGAACACAAAAGTGCCAGTCATGGAAAAACTGGTAAAACCCACAGAGTATGCAGTTTAGTAAAGAATACTCTAGCAATGTTAGTTTCATGGTTTGGGTTATAGTGATGGGGTACATAGATCTTTTGTCACATATAATGGTATGTTCAGAGTGTACTATCCACGTCTGTGAAATTGTCACAATGCAACTCTCTTGTACTATTAAGGATTTCTAAAGATAAAAAAATAAAGATCTCCTATCACTACAGGAAGACTCACAAAGGTATGTGAGACCTCTTTGTACTATTTTTCTGTAAGTTTAAAATTATTTCAAAATAGAAAGGCTTTTTAGTCAGGCATGGTGGTGCATGCCTGTAATCTCAGCTCTAAGGAGGTTGAAAGGAGGATCATGAGTTTGAGACCAACTGGGCTATATAGCAAGCTCAAAGCCAGGCTGGGTTATATACCAAAACCCTGTCTCAAAAATAAATAAATAAATAAATAAATAAATAAATAAATAGGGGCTGGAGTGTAATTCAGTTAGAAACATTTGCCTATCATGTGTGAGGCCCTCAGTTCAATCCCCAGCACCACAAAAAAGGAAAATTAAGACAGGTGGCCTCCTGCTCTGCTTCTAACAGTCATGTGCATAGATGACAGCCTTATTCTAAACATTTTCTTTTTTTTTTTTTATGAAATGTCAGAGTACTGCTTTATTTCAGTTAAACAAAATATTATTTGAGAACACCCAGCTCCATTTTATATACATACATATATGTGTGTGTGTGTCTGTGCTTTTTCTTTTACTTCTACATTATCCCCAATTTTAAGAATTTATTTATTTTTTTTTCATTTTTCTTTTATTATTCATATGTGCATACAAGGCTTGGTTCATTTCTCCCCCCTGCCCCCACCCCCTCCCTTACCACCCACTCCGCCCCCTCCCTCTCCCCTCCCCCCCATAATACCCAGCAGAAACTATTTTGCCCTTATTTCTAATTTTGTTGTAGAGAGAGTATAAGCAATAGTAGGAAGGAACAAGGGGTTTTGCTGGTTGAGATAAGGATAGCTATACAGGGCATTGACTCACATTGATTTCCTGTGCGTGTGTGTTACCTTCTAGGTTAATTCTTTTTGATCTAACCTTTTCTCTAGTACCTGTTCCCCTTTTCCTATTGGCCTCAGTTGCATTTAAGGTATCTGCTTTAGTTGTAAACATTTTCTTAGTCTTTTTTAGCCTTTCTTCAGGAGACTTAGAAATGTCTCCACAAACAGTGCTTAGAACTCTGACCTGGGAGAAAGAGGGTGCACTGCCCAATCCTCTACAGAAGCAGCAGCTCAGCAAGCCAGGGAAGACCTGATCCTCAGAGACCTGCACTTGATCCTCAACCGACACCAAGCTCAGGAGGCCACCCCGTTCTACAAGGTATTTCTGGTGTCCTTCTGCACTCCCAGCCTACATCTTCCTAACTGAGGTCCATTTTATACTGATTTTGCCTGTGTTCAGGTGTCAGGAAGGAGGGAAAGAGGCAGTGTACACTTTCCAACTCCTCCCCCGACCGCCCTACCCCTTGACTAATCCTGAATCACTTGTCAAAGCTGTTGTTCCTACCACTTCTGGGGACAAATAAGGAGTCTCCCTTTTCCTAGGACATGCAGTGCAGCCCTGGGCTATTTACATCATCGTTTTATTGCCCTGGACTTGGGGGAGGCTGTGAAGAACTGACTGTACTCTGCTCCACCTCAACTGCCGTGTGACTCCAATTCATAGCTCCCTTTTCTGGCCAGACACTTCCAGGGGATGTTGTGAGGATTTGCAAGTGACTGTTGGAAAGAACTTCATGAACTCCTTCCTAAATAAAATCTCACAACTGGAAATCCTGACACGAGTCCCTGTAAAATCTCCAGGCACTCCAAACTTAGTGTTGATTTCCAGTCATGGTTACCAGCAACAAAGGTAACTAGCAGCTATTACAAACAGACTCGTTTTTTGTTTCTTTGTGGGACTAGGGTTTGAACACAGGGTTTTGCACTTGAAAAGCAAGCGCTCTACCATTTGCGCCACACCTCCAGTCCATTTTTCGCTGGTTAATATTGGAGATGGGGGTCTCAAAAACTTTATCTCCAGGCTGGCCTCGAACCATGATCCTCCGAATCTCAGCTGCTCAAGTAGCTAGGATTACAGGCATGAGCCACCGCCACCTGGCTCAGACAGACACTTAGGATGTGTCAGGTCATATGTGAAGTCCACTCATGATCTTCATGGGCCAGTCGAGCTGTCACTGTCATGATGCAGGGAGGTGAAGGCCACCATGACTGGACTGGCAGAGTCTCTGCCTGTAAAACAAAGCAGCACACATGTCTGCAGCCCCTGGAAGGATGATTGCACCACACAGCAGCGCTCCCGTGCACTGGGCCTGGGGGGTGGGGACTTAATGCAAATGATGGCATCTCTTTTAATTATGGAAAAATGAGTTGAGTCCATGGTAGAGATATCAAGCATGGGTTAAAGAGGCAAAATTGATATCAATAACGCAAGATTATCTGTTCTTCTTGTAACACAGCTAAAAAAATGCAGTGTCAGGTGGTGGCTGGAATCAGGTCCTGAACCCAAGACTTTCCCTTGACGTTCCCTGCTCCTCCACTCAGCACTTCCTCTCCCAAAAGGCCCAGTGTTGTGAGTAGCCGCCCAGCATTGGAGTTCTATTGGGAAGACATGGTTCTAATTATTGTCTCTCTCACCCAGAGTGCCTCTCTGGGAATACTTTAAACCAATTTAGATAATTTTCTGAGAAAAGATCGGGAGGCAGAAGGGGGACTTTCAACTGTGGGAAGTCAGAGTAAATAAGTAGAGTAACGCAATGTGTGTCACTTCTTCCATTCGGGTTGGGGGTGGGGAATTGCGTGTAAATATCCACCAGGCGGCGCTGTTATTCCCTCCAAACACTAAAGGTTGTGTGTGGGGAGTAAGAGCGTATCATAAATACATGGTGTGGCATGGTGTGTGGTGTAGATGAATGGTGGCTTGCATGTGGGGTGATGTATATGGCATGTGTGGTGTGTGCCTGTATATGGCGTGGGCATGTGCTGTGTAACATGTATGGGTGTGTGTGTGTGTGTGATGTGCATCTGCCATGTGTGACGTGTGTGCATATGGCGTGTACACACACATGTGATGGAGCTGACAGACAGCATTCCTCTCATCCACTTCCGCCTCTCAGCTAAGCATCCAGCCTTTCTTCTCCCTTACCTTGCACTAGTCACCCAGTCACACCCTCCTGTCACCTTTATCCTTCCTGTCTGTTTCTAGTCAGGAATTAGCCAAGAGGAGCAAGAAAGCCTAGAAGAGCTCATGAAACCAGCATCAAGTTGGAGGTGTTTTCCCAGGATGCCTTGGGAAGGAGCCTGGTCTTCAGTTATCCTGTATCTCCCTCACCTGAAGTTCCTAGATGCCAGCGCCTCTGCTCCCCAGACTCAGCTGGGTGGTGCTTTGTTGCTTTCCAGAAAGAGAGCCCATCATTATAGATTTTTCATTCTGGTTGGCATATGCATTTGAGAAGAGAATTAGACAGGGCAAGGATCTGAGAGAAGGGCCCTGAACGTGGATGCTTCAGACATGGTTCCTGTTAGATCACGGGGATCGAGCGGATACCTGCTGTAGAGAACCTTCCCCTGCCTGAGCTCACACCAGGAGGGAGAACCCACCTCTTCTCTGTGTAAAGTAGTCCTTGAGAGCCTTGGACTGCAGCCCAGCCATGCCTGAGAACCTGCAGTCCAGCCAGATCACCACAGCCCATTGATCTTCCTCTCTCCACCTGCTTAATAGCCATTAAAAACTGTGCAGGGAAGAACCGCCTGCAGCAGTGTTCGGATGCACTGACATAATGGACTTGTCTGCACAGAGCAAACGTCCAGGGACTTAGGGTAGGTGAACCATTTATAATACAGTCAGTATGAGAGGACATAAGGATGCTCTGGAAAGGGCTTGTGGTGTATTCTGATGAGTGCTCTGAGTTCAAATCCAGGCCCTGCCCTCTAACTGGCTGGGTGACCCTAGAAGAGTTACTGAACCTGCCTATGTTACCTTCTGTGTCAACAATCGCGTTAATAATCCTGTGCCCAGCTTATCATGAGTCTCGTTAATACCATATCTTATTGTGAGTCTTGGTAATATAATGTAATATAGGCCCATTCACAAAACAAAAAGCTCTTATTGCTTACTGTGCACCTGGCACTGTGCTAAGTGCTCAACACACATAAATTATTATTTTTCAATGCTGTGTCTTGAACTCAGAGCATAGTGCATACATAGACATGCTGTACCACTGAGTGCATCACCAGCCCCAGCCCAGGGAAATGACACAATCCTCAACAGACCCTGTTGTGCAGAAGCAGAAATGGAAGCCTAGGGGAGCTGGGTGCTAGTGGACTGAAGAAAGCCATGTGGGGCTGAGGGTGCTGGGATTGGAGAAATGGCTCAAGTGGTAGAGTACCTGCTTAGCAAGCACAAAGGCCCAAGTTCAAACCCCACTACCACCAAAAAGAAAAAAAGAAAGGTGCTGGCCCAGGTGTCTAGTTCCTGCCTATGAGAAAGAATGGGGTGTTGTTACCTGGGATGGGTAAAGGAGGCTTCGGGTAGGGTTAGATGGGGGTTCACACACTTTGTTCTATTAGACTCTGGGAATTGGTTCTTCATGTTGGTAATACATTCAACAATAAGAAAGCACCTCATGACGCGGGTGACTGAGTCACCTCCATGTGACATGGAATATCAGGACATTATCCTCACTGAAACAATGCGTCTAAGGAAATGGTTTTATGGGAATTACTGAAAACAGCAGTGGATCCCTCCAGAAGACATTTTTTCTTCTTTTCCTCTTTTCTTTTTTACTGGTTTGTTTGTGTAAGACAGGACTGGCCCAGGCTGGCCTTGAACTCAGGATCCTCCTGTCTTAGCCTCCCAAGCACTGGGATTATAGATGTGTGCCACCAGGCCTGGCTCATTTATGTTCTTTTAAAGGGACTTAATTAAATTACAATTATAAAATGCATTAACATCTTTTTCACTGGGTATGGGTCAGAAAAATGGCGACTTTAATAGTGATGTGTTCTAGGTTCGCAAGCCAAAATCTTGGAATTCCAAAGCATTTTAAAAAGACTTTCTACAGTATATCACATCTGGCATCTCTAAATTCACAGTTTGCTAACCTCTTCCAGCCTGGATAGCTTTATTGACCCCCTCAAGGCCACTAGAACTTTTATTATCCTGAGTGAGCACTGAGCCTGGAAAGAGGAGGGAGATTTCTGTTTGTTTTTGGAAAGAGGGGGTAATAGGAGGGAGGAATGCGGGAGGGTGGGCTAGAGGAGGATCGATGAAAGAGACGGGGTGGAGAGAGGACAGGAGATGGCAGTTGGAGTTTGAAGGTCTGAGCATCACCCTATGGCATGGACTTTAAAGACAGAAGCCTTCAAGGAGCTTTGCCAACAGAAATTCAAAGAGGACTGTGGTTTTGATGAGGGAAGGTCAGAAAATGCCAAGCAAGAGCAGTTAGGCTGAAGGCAGGCCTTGCGGCCATGCCGGGCTGTCCAGGCCTGGTGTCTTCCTCCGAGCTGCATCAAAGGGAAAGGCTGCCCTTGTCCTCTCTCTAACACCTCCTCCCCCATGTGTAAACAGGGAGCTCTTGGGTCACAGGCCCCAGTGGCCTTATCCACCAGGGAGGGGTTGAGGTCCCCGGAGGCTTCCCTTCCCCTTCTGGAACCCAGGGCTCTAGGGTGTCGACAGCTACTACCACCTCTGAGAAGGGAAGGCCCTGGAAAAGCCATCTCCTCCCTTCCTTCCCCATGGCTTTTCCCAGTGGGGGCCTCCTCACAATGGAGTCAGGCCAGGCCCTGTTGCTGAGGGAACCAGCAGCCGGTGGCCCAACCCCCTGCTCCACAGAAATAGCCTAGGGAGAGAGCAAGGGATTAAAATGCCCTGATCTCCCACTTCACCGGAGGCCATGCGCAGGCCAGCGTGAGGTGGCAGCTCCCCATTGGGCCGAGGAAGCAGGGGCCACAGGCCTGATTGTACCTCTCCCTCCTGCTCCATCTCCACCCCCTCTCCTCAGTCACAAATCCCCCAAAAGGGAGACCGCCAGCTTTGCTGCCCCAACACAGGAAGGGAGCACCAAAGCCAGATCTGCCTGCCCCCAGGGCTTGGGTCTGGAGCTGACCTCTCTTGGAGAGCATGATTTTCTCTGGTTCTGATTCATGATCTGTGAATGGCGATGGCTGAGGATCACACCTGCTGCTGAGGCACTGCTAATGTACACAGCGAGGAGTTTCTCAGTCACCACCTGCTCCCTCCTCCCCCAGCTCCGAGGGTAACCGCTTCCTCCAGACACTCAGGCCTTCCTTTGGTTCAGAAGATGTACGCATGCTCCTAAACTGCACATTGGTGTCCATGAGTGGCCTTTTACAAACAGACACACACACACACACACACACACACACTGAAAAACTTGACCCTACAAATATATGGATTCATTTCATCTAGGGAGGGACTCAGGGAACAGGTATTTATGAAGTGCTCCAGGTGATTTTGGTGAATCCCTGGCCTGGGGACACTGGACTGTTCCAGATACGCTCGCTCTAAAACCAGGCATGGCAGCACACAGTTATAGCTCCCAGCACTGGCCGGGAAGAGGAGGAAAGGAGGATTTCAAGTTTGAGGCCAGCCTGGGCTAAACAATGAGACACTGTCTCAAAACACAAAATAACACAAATGAACTAGCTCCAGTTAAAGTCCCGCGAAGCATAGAAGTTCATCCAAATTTACACCATGGGCAGGAGACTTACCCAGTATTCTTTCTGCAGCATTACTTTTTCTGCTTAAAGATTTGTTTGAGCCGGGTATGGTGATGAATGCCTATAATCCCAGCACCTGGGAGGGAGAAGCAGGCAGCAGGCATGGGTTACATAGTGAGACCCTACCTAAAAAGAAAACACTAATTTAAGGAAGAGTGGTTACCGTTGTGGGTTATCTTTTCACTTAGTTTCATGTATTTCAGAGGCTGTGGGGCCTGTCTACTTTCCTTTATAACCTGAATGGTGAGATGGGCCCCTTATACACAGAGGGAGAAAGTGTGAACTGGTATTTTTTAGCATGCATTGACAATGAGTGTCAAGAATATTCTAACTTTTTTAGCCTTTGGCCCACTAGTTCTCTTTCTAACACTCTATCTGCCAAGAAGGACCAGCTTCACACAACAACGTACATTTACATTGCTTATTTCATTTTAGTGTTATTTACACTAACCAAAATTGTCAACCTTATAAATGTAAAAAAAATTAATTAATTTAAAAAAGGGACAGTTTAATAATTTGTGGCTACTTATGAAGTGGAGTACTCTTTGGTCATTAAAAGTCACATTTTCAAGCAGCGTGTAAGGCTTACGATAATCTTTCTTTCCTACCATCCCTCCAGGCCCTGGGTCATTTTCTCTAAGTTCAGGGTCTATACCTATGTCTTACAGGAATCTCCATCCTCTGATTCTTCGGTTGCTGCAGGGCCGCCTGATCGCCCCCAGATCACTTGGAACGTTTAGTCTCAGGACAAGCACTGTGGTAGCTTATTCACTTTATTACCATGTACTGTTTTACTTGCTCTTTGGTTTGTACATCTGTGGGCCTTTGTGTATGTTTGTGACCGTGTATGTTTTTTTTTTGTTTTGAGTAGCCCAGACTGGCCTTGAACTCACCATCCTCCTTGCCTCAGCCTCCGCAGTGCTGGCATCCCAGGTGTGCCCCACCACACCCAGCTATGTGACTGTGTGTAAGAGATTGCTCACCTTCATTGCTTGTCAGTTCTTCAATCTCAGCATGTCTGAAGCCAAATTCATTTTCCTTGATTCTATTCCAATGCCACAAAAAACTTTTTGAGTGAGCAACCCTCCAAACTGGCTCTCCCTCCTGCGTTGCCAATTTCAGCATTTCTCCTTTGGGACACCCGGGTTCAAATGTTTTTGAGTTTCTGGCCACAGAACTCTCCCATTGGGCTTTTTTTCTCTCCGTTCCCATTTCGCCACACCAGCCCACAATTCCCCCAGCTCTGTCTTCACTGGGCCATCTGCCTCCAGCCTCTGGTCCCTTCAGATTGTGTATCCTTTGTTCAACCCCTCTTCTTTTTACTCCACCACTTCTGCCCAAAAGCCATCAATCAACACTTTTAAATGCCATTATTAAACGAAGTGCTATCTTTTATGCCAGCACGTGGTGTGTCCCTAATTTAATCCCAACCCATCCATCTTCCTGTTGTGTGTCTCACAACTTCCTAATTAATGTCCCTAACTCCTGCTGAATTGGTGTATGCATCAACCCCAGGACACGACCTAGGTCCTTGTCGCTTCTACCACCTGTGTGATCTTGGGAACACTACCAACTGCCTTTTTTTTTCAATAGGCAGGGCAAAATTTACTTCTGCAAAAGAGTGCACACCAGAAAGTCTGGGAAGCAAGCTCCAACAATGCCTTCTTTAGAGGACAAAGCAGGTGCATGAATACAGTGACTGTCATTTATTTGCCTATAATTCTGCAACTGGAGCCCAGCTTGGCTAGGACAGCTCTTCTCTGCCCCCAGTAGCGTCAGCTGAGGTGATTCAAGAGAGACTGGAGGGCCTGCCTGAAGGGGGCTCACCCACAGAGCTGGTAAGTCAGTGTCTCAGCTGGGGCCGTGGTCCTAAAGCCTCAGCTGCCCTCTACTGGGACTTTCCAGGTGGCTTTTTTGGACATTCTCCCAGCATGTCAGCTGTGGTCTAAGAAACAAGAGGCAGCAATTTCTGTCCCCCACCCTTTTTTGTTTTTTACAGTACTGGGGTTTGAACTCAGGGCCTACACCTTGAGCCACTCCACCAGCCCTTTTCTGTGATGGGTTTTTTCACGATAGGGTCTCAGAACTGTTTGCCTGCACTGGCTTCGAATCACAATCCTCCTAATCTCTGCTTCCGGAGTAGCTAGGATTACAGGCGTGAGCCACCGGTTCCCTGCAATTTCTGTCCTCTTAAAGGCTGGGTTTTGACTCGACCTGTCCAGTACCACTTCTACCATACTATATATTTTTTTCAAGGCCATCTTGGGCCAGCCCAGACCCAAGGGATGGAGAGACAGAGGACACCTCTCCAAGAGAGCAACATGAGCACTGAGGGAAGGAAAGACTTGGTGGCAGTCCCTGTTAAGAAAAGATACCTCTTGGCATGATGTGCCTTTTCTCCCTCTCTGTGATTAGTTATGATATTCCAACCAAATGTTAAGCTCTTTGAGGGCAAAGCTTTGCTCCACAGTATACAATTTTTTATTCTTGTAAACTCTCCATAAATATGCAGCACTTGATTTGTTTTCCTCTGACAGCCCTAGGACCTAGAAGAGAGCATAAGAGTGGCTTTCATTGAATTTTTGTACAAGGCCAGGCAGAGCAGGCTCCAGGGAAGACTTGGAGAAATAGGCCTTTGTTCTCCAGCCCTGCCCAGAGCTGGGCCCAAGCCTTCCAGAAGGGGAAGCTCAGTGAGGCGGCTGCAGACTGTGGAGGGCGTGTTGAGGAAATTCCATTCAAGACCCTCATTTCCGAAACTGTTCTGTGATTAGCCTGGCTTTGTGCCGGCCCCAGTGCAGTGGCAGAGAGAGGCCAACCTTAGGTCATAAAAAACACCAGGGAAATACAAATGCAGGCCCCTTTACAGCTGGGACAGGCGGGTAGAAGATTTGCTTTGTTGTTGGTTTAGCCCAGACTGAGGACAATTATCCCAATTACTTACAAAAAAGAATAGTTCTCTAGAAATTGTATTTTAAGTCCAGATACATGCTTTTTCCCTGTGTGGCAGGGAGGGCAGCCTAGGGTCACGTGTCAGAGGGCTGAGGAGGTCACCGGCTGCCTAATGGTTGCCAAATGCGCTTTGCCAGTAGTGGACATAGAATTGAACTTTGCATGGCTGCTTCAGGCCTGGGGCCTGCATGGAAGGGCAGAGCTGGAAGGCAGCGCTGCAGTTCAAGGGCTGCCACTCTGGTTTCATTTGGCTTAAGGTTTTAGTCCTTGAAAGGGCCTGTGCATCACTGGCCTCAGTTTGTGTGTGTGTGTGTGTGTGTGTGTAAGAAGGTGGGGGTTGGGGCTAGGGGCAGACACCGAGTCACCCAAAGCAGATTCATGCCGGATTTGGAGCCACAAGACCCTCAGGTTCAGAGTCAGAGACTACAAAGGCCCCAGAGGCTTCTGAACATTTATTCATTCCAGAACACCCACAGCTGGTAAAGGCTATGCCAGGATGAGCCAAGAGTTCTTCCCTTCTGGGTCAGTCATGTGCTGTGAAGTGTCTCCACATTCACAATGCTTGAAGCCCAAGTTCTGGCCTTGCCCAAGGGGACAGTAGGCTTTTGCTACAGTGTATGATGGAGAAGAAATAAAAGGTCTCAAATGGTCCCTCAAACAGAACCTCCACTGACACTTGAAACTCTACCACAAGTATGATGTCCATTTTTACTGATCGACGTGGAAGGGTGTGTGAAGATACATTTTCCCAAACTGGGCACAGACAGCTCATGCCTGAAATGCTAGCTACTTGGGAGGCTGAGATCGGGAGGATTGCAGATCGAAGCCAGCATGGGCAAATAGATTGTGAACTTCATCTCCAAAATAACCAGAGCAAAATGGACTGGAGGTGTGGCTCAAGTGGTACAGTGCCTGCTTTACAAGCACAAAGCCCTGAGTTCAAACCCCAGTCCCACCACAACATAAAGAGAAGGCACATTGTCTGGTCTGTGCATGGAGTGCACAGTATTACCAGGGTCCCTGACTGTTGGAATTTCAGTGATTGTTTCTCCTTTGGCATTTTGGGATTTACCTACACTGAACACACATCCACTCGCACACCTGGACACACATGCACACACACACATTCTTAAATCTTTCAAAGGGAAGAAGCTAACATTCCTAAGTCATTTTCTTAGTTCAGTGATTTTCAAAATATGATTTAGAAAAACAGACATTACGTTCAGGAAGCTTGCTTTAAGAAAGGAGTCCTGGTTATATCTCATGTGGGACCTGAGGAACATTTTAAATGTTTAAACATTTTAAACAGGAATCTTCAGGCCATTCCAGTGTCACAGAGGCCACCTGTTACAGACTGAGCGTTTGTGTCTTCCAGTGTTAATAAGCTGGCGTCCTAACCCCCAAGGTGACAGCGAGAAGAGATGGGGTTTTGGTGAAATGATGAGCTCATGAAAATGGAGCCCTCCCATATGGAACCTGTGCTCTTATAACAGCTTCTTGTCCTTGAAAAAACCAAATCATTGCATGATGTTCTAATTATTAGTCTGCTGTATTTGAGATTTGTTTAGATCTTTGTTCTGATGCCATTTTGCAGGCATTTGATGACTGGAGTGGTGTCCCAATTTTATTGTTTTCATTAGCTTTAAAGCAGTTAGATTTTTGCACAGCAAAAAAACTCAGTATAAGGACTGAAGGTATGACTCAAGTGGTAAGTGCAAGGTCATGGGTTCAAATCCCAGTACTGACAAAACAATCAATTTAGCTGGGCACCAGTGGCAGCGCATGCCTGTAATCCTAGCTACCCAAGAGGCAGAGATCAGGAGGATCGTGGTTTGAAGCCAGCTGGGGGAAGTAGTTCATGAGACCCTTTCTCGAAAATATCCAACACCAAAAAGGGCTGATGGAGTGGCTCAAGGTGTAGGCCCTGAGTTCAAACCCCAGTACCTCAAAAAAAAAATCAGTATAAGAAAGGGAAGGAGGACCCCAGAGAGTTCTCTCACCCTCTTTCTGCCATTAGATGATACAAGGAAAAGTCAGCAGTCTACAACCTAAAAGAAAGCTCATCAGGACTCACCATGCTGGCTCCCTTATCTTGGACTTCCAGCCTCCAAAACTGTGAGAAATAAATTTCTATTTTTTTATAAGTCACACATTTTATACTACAATTGTTTGTCATATCATTGTAGGGATATGTTCTGAGAAATGTGTTGTTCAGTTATTTCTGTCCCTGTAGTGTGGACATCCCAGTCCACACAAAATAAGATGACTACAGAGTCACTAGTATGCAGTCCATTGGTAATCAAGACCTCACTCTTTGGCTGTGATTGTATTTAGCTCTAGAGGCCCACATTGTCTGGGAACGTGTGTCTTTTTTTTTTTTTTTCCAATACTGGAACTTGAACTTGGGGCCTTGAGCCACTCTACCAGCCCTTTCTCGTGAAGGGTTTTTTTGAGATAGGGTCTCGAAGCTATTTGTCTGAGTGGGCTTTGAACCATGATCCTCCTGATCTCTGCCTCCTGAGTAGCTAGGATTACAGGCGTGAGCCACCAGCACCCTGCAGCATGTCTTCAAAGTTTTAGTCACCAGTGTGAGGCAGGTATTTCAGGCATGACCACTCCACCCCTCTGTCGTGGACTTGCTCTCCTACTGATTCTTCCTCCCTCCTTTCTTCTTTTCTCTGGGTCCCCAGGAAGTGAAAGTAGACTATCAGCTCGGAGCAGTAGACGAGGCGCTGCCCTGACCTAAAGTCCCAGAAGAAGCTTCCAGAAGCACTGTCATCGTTCCCCACCCCCACCTCACCCTGTCTTTTCTTTTGCATCACTGGACTCTTCTAGCTACAAGGACTGACTGCACAGGCTGGTTTGCATAAGTATACTACCCGAGACAGACTGACGTTGCCACAACTAAGTTAAGCATGGCATAGAAGAATCACAAGGTTAGCCAGCCCTGCTTTTGCTGGTCACGTGGCCCTAGGTCAGTTATTAAACCTCTTGAAGCTTCAGTGTCCTCATCTGTAAAATGGGGACAGTCCCAACTGCCTCATGTTGTTACAAGGTTGCAAACTAAGTTTATGGATCTATGCAAAGCAACAGGTGCCAGGCAGGTGCCCATCAAAAGTAGCTATTACCCATCTGAACCAAAAAACTCATAAAAAGTCTGAGAGTGAGGTTGGAGTTAGCTCAGTGATAACACATTTGCCTAGCATGCCCGAGGCCCTGGGTTCCAACCTCAGCTCTTGAGGGGAGGAGAATAGTCTAGATAGTAGTTTCCACGCCCAGGAAACTGATACCTAAGCACCACAAAGGTAACCTGATCGCAGTTGGCAGGTGGTTCCTGAACACACTGAGAAACACTTGTGTAAGATCGTCCAGAGTGAAACTGAAAGAACTGCAGTTATTGAATTCCCCCTCCTTAGGCCATTTGTTGGTTTGTTTGTTTTCTGTGCTGGGGATAAACCCAGAGCCTCCAGCATGTTAAGCATGCACTCCCTCACTGAGCTACCCTCTCAGACCTGGGCAGTTTGCTTTTAAGTAGTCAACCACTCATGGCCCAATATCACAGGCTGGCCCCTGTTCTAAGCTGGGCCCAGTCAGGCTTGGTTGCAAGCTGGAGTTTGCTCTTCAAATGTCTGTCATTTTTCTTAGACCAGCAGACACTCCAGGCTTCCTCTCCTGTCACAGGTGCTAACTTCCTACCAGCCAACCAAGCACATGGTCATGCCCAACAGCAGTGTGAGGACCAGGCTAATATTAGACTGGTCTCAGACAAATTCTTGTTTCGGTAAACTAGGAATCAGCAAACTATGGCTTGCAGCCTGTTTTTTGTAGTGTCTGCAAACAATGGATGGCTTTTACATTTTTTACAGGTCATAAAGAAACAAAGGAACTATGCAACAGAGCCCTATGTGCCTCACAAAGCATAAACATTTACTACCTGGCGCTTTAAGAAAAAAGTTTGTTGATCCCTGCTATAACCCATCAAGACGTTCACAGTATTTTTGTACACAGCATTACTGCACAAACAGAGGCGGGTGATTTTATATTTGTGTTTCTTTTTAAGTTAAGGGAGATTTGGGGCAGGTGGAGTTACTCAAGTAGTGGAGTACCTGTCTAGCAATTATGAAGCCCTGAGTTCAAGTCTCAGTATAGGGGGTTGAGGAAGAACTGAAGTTAAAGGAGATTTAAAGATGTTTCTCAGAGCTGGAGGTATAGCTGGTGGTAGAGCGTGGGCTTAGCATGGCCTGGACCCTGCGTTCAATCCCCAGCACCAAAAAAAAAAAAAAAAGATTATCATTTGGCATTTGGCAGTAGGGGCCAGTGAAGGAGAAGGGGAATAGTTGAAAAAAACAAAAGAGATGGGTGTTAGTAAAAGATGAATAGTCTGATCCAGGCACAGGTGGCTCATGCCTGTAATCCCAGCTACTTGGGAGTCTGAGATCAGGAGGATCAAGATTCGAGGCCATCCCCAGCAAATAGTCCACAAGACTCCCATCTCCAAAATAACCAAAGCAAAATGGACTGGAGGCATGGTTCAAGGGGTAGAGCACCTACTTTGCAAACACAAAGTCCTGAGCTCAAACTCCAATCACACCAAAAAGAAAAAAGATGATGTTCGAAGAAGGAACTTTGAAGAGGAAGTATAAGGGAGGAAAAATATCTTTTCCTCTACTCATTTTAGGTTCTTAGGTTCAAGCTTGAGATCCACATAACAAAAGATTAAGCCAGGTACTGGTGGCTCACTCCTGTAATCCTAGGTACTCAGGAGCCAGCCCTGGAGGACGGTGGGGGGCGGGGAGAAAGGGGGACACGCAAGACTATCTGAAAGGGAAAGAGCTGGAGGCATGGCTCAAGTAGTAGAGCTCCTGTCTACCAAGCATAAGGTCCTGAGTTTAAACCTTAGTGCCACCAAAGGAAAAAAAAATAAAAGATTAACAAGAGAAAAGCATGCAAATTTAGTTGTAAGTTTTACATCACATAGGTGCCTTCATAAGGAAATAAAGACCCCCTCCCCAGAAAAAAAAAAACAAAAAACGGTTAAATTTGAGTATGTTCATGCTAGGTGTGATGAAGACCGGGCACTTGTAGAGAGATACGATAAAGTAAAAAGCGATGGTAATGAGCTGAGGCGCAGTTGGCAAGGCCTGTTCATTCAGATTCTCCTCTGTGTCCCTGTGTTGTCATGTGAGTCTTTGACCTGCTTCAAGCAAAGACCAGAACAGCTGGCCTCAGTTTTATGACCCAGTTCAGAAAAGAAGGGATGGGGAAGGTCAGAGAGACCTTCCTGCTCATGATTTTTCTGAAATTCCTTCATTTGATATATTTTGGGGTAGCATGTTCTGAATCCCATCAAATAGACCTTTTCTCGAAGGTTGGTGAAAATGGGTTGGGGTCTTGTCCAATGGAGAATACACTAGGGAGGGAGGAGTGAGATAAGGGTGATGTTGTCAAGGAGGAAAAGGAAGTCAACAAAAATACTGGGACCGTCCATGGGACACCCAACCATTGGGAGTCAGGAAACCCTGTCAACAATTTGGAAATGGACAGGAGAATCCTGATAGTAAGGTGCTGGGTGTTCCCAGGGACCTTCCAGGAGTGACCTGACTTCATGGGATATGCACTTTGGGTTGTCTATGATTGAATGAATCCTTGAACAACTCTGTAGGGCTAGAAGTGAATTGGAGAAAATAGACAACAAGAATTCTCCTTGTCCGTAGCAGTGTGCACTTTCCTATGCACAGCCATGCAAGAAATCATGTCACTTAGTGAACAAAAATTGCTATCAGTGGAACTCATCTGAAACAGTTTTAACATCTTACTGGTTCCACATTAACTGATAAGTTGAACAAAATCTTTGACACAAGTTCATTTTGCATTTTCAGGAGAGTCTTACTTTCTTTTTTTTTTTTTTTTCATTTTTCTTTTATTATTCATATGTGCATACAAGGCTTGGTTCATTTCTCCCCCCTGCCCCCACCCCCTCCCTTACCACCCACTCCGCCCCCTCCCGCTCCCACCCCTCAATACCCAGCAGAAACTATTTTGCCCTTATCTCTAATTTTGAGAGTCTTACTTTCTTGAAAATAAGACTTTAACACAAGGTTTTTGTTTGTCTTAAGACAATAATAAAGAATCTTGAAAATTAAAAACAAGACACATTTTTAAGACTTAATAAATCTGATGACCTCCTTCCACTGATACTTACTGACCACACAGTTTTGTGTCACATGTTGTTCCAAGAATGAAGAAAAATGCCACCTGCTAATAGTAATGCAATGATACTTACATAGAGATGCAAATGAATTTTGTCCTGGGGAGATTCGGTTGACCCCTATCTTTGCCCCCACCACCATCCTTCCTGAAGAAGCCAGTTTGGGATGTGTTAATAAGTTCACTCAGCCCCCAGATTAAATGCATTATTGTCTCCTCCTTGACATCTCCTTTGAATTAGCTTTTAACATTGTACTGACTCCCTTGTTAATTAATGAGTTAAATAAATTCTTTGATATGCATCTATCTTATAGTTATATAAAAGTTATTTCATATTTTAAAGATTTTTATTATTCAAAAAAGCTTTTGACAGCATCTAAGTCATTAAAAGCAAGTTTTTCCTGCTGTCGTTATTACACCTGCCTTTTGGGGCTGTCCTAATAGAGGAACTGAGAGTCTAGAGATCACATTAGCAGAGTGTCAGTGTGAAGGCTGGGACTTTGGGAGCTTCTGACTCCCTTGTCCTTTCTACTACTAAGTAAAGAGAGAAAAAAGAAAGTGATCATACCATGTACTTTCTCATCTCTGATGAACGTATGAACTGGGATTTGGTAAGCAAACACCCTTCACATACTCCCAGGAAGATGCTGGGACAGGAGCTACAGGATGGAGCTGCTTGACCTGCCCAAAGCAGACAGCGCTTGAAATCAATCAGTCTGCTGATGAGTCTGGTGCCAGTAGGAATCTGGTATCTGCTTGTTTTTTCTCCTGTAATAGGTTGCCATCCAAAAATTCTCCCAGCTAAAGTTCTTCCTTATTCCCTCTAAAATCTTACTGCTTTGTTTCCACAAGTGTCACAGGCATGTCAGCATCATAAATGACTGCACTCAGAGAACACTACATTGTCACTCTTTTCCCACAAGAAGCCCCAGATTTAGCGTACCTGTGACAGAGAAGCTAGATCTCTGTGAGGCACTTGGCAAAGCCCACCTAAAGATAGCCTGCAGTTTCTACAGTCAGTCAGCAAATTTTAATTTCAGAAGCGCAAACATGTTAGTGACACAAATATGAAAACAAACAATAAAACCCAAGGTCTCTGCTCAAGAGCAGCCAAGACTAATAGAGAGCCTTAGTGACAAGAGGACAGTCACAACTGCCATACCACCCAAGCAGGGGTGGGAGGACATGGAACCGTCCCTATAGTGAGTTAGAAAATCAAGGAAACCTTAACAGAGCTGAGTTTTCACTGGGGCTTGAAGAATATGTAGGAGTTTGCCTAGTAAAGAAAGGAGGAAGGGCTGGGGTGTGGCTCAAGTGCTAGGGTGCCTGCTTAGCAAGTGAGAGACCCTGAGTTCAAACCCCAGTACCAGTACCACCATAGAAAGAAGAAGGAAGGAATGAGGGAAGGAAGGAAGGAACAGGAAAGGAGGAAAGGAGGGAAGGAAGGAAGAGGGAAGGAAGGAAGGAAGAGGGAAGGAAGGAGGGGAGGAGGGAAGGAAAGAAAGAAAAGAGAGAAAATATTATCTCAGAACTTTATATGCGAGAAAGGAGGAGATATCCAGAAGTTTCTAGAGAGAAAAGCTGCTACAAAGGCGAATGAGCACAGGGCCCCTAGAGGACAGAACATAGTCCAGAGCGGAGAGGCTGCAGCAGCCTTGTAGGGAAGAATTCCAAATTCGAGACCAGTCAAGTGGTCGGAAGAAGCCACAGCAGACGATAAGGCAGACAAGTGCCCTTGGCCACCATTGAGGGAGACACAGAAACAAGGGCTGAGCTTACATCTTGTTCAAAATTACCACAGGACACCTTCAAGGGAAGGCAGGAGCCCCAGCAAGGACACAGCCAGACCCTGATGATCAAATCAACACCAAGGTCCATCCTCAATTTTCCACCATGTCCAACTCTGAGATAGGTTTCCTGGTACACAAGACAGACCTCAGTGAATGAAAGCCAAGAGATCAATTTGTGCAGTTGTGATTATTTTCTGTCACTGTGTTATTTCTTCGAGGTCTGAGGTCTCCAAAACTTTGCTCTGGCGTTTTAGATTGAGAAGGAGGAGGGCAAATCTGATTTTGTAATCTCAAGGAGAGACACCGTCGTGGCAAAGCAAATTGTAAGGGATCCACGTTATATCTCAAAACCCAAATGATGGGCTGGATGTGATGGTGCATATCTTAGCTGCTTTAGGAAGCTGAGGCCAGAGGATCCTGAGATACACAGCGAGAACCTGTCAATTGATTTTTTTTTGCCATCCATTCATCAAAGTCTTTGGAGATGATAATTGGCAAGATGCAAAGGCTCCCTTCTGAGTAATGTTTCCAGAGACTTCTGGCCACAGTTCAGTGAGCATTGGTTCCCTTCCCACTGCCACATGCCATTGCCCTGTCCCCTGTCCCCACCAATCACCCTTCAGGGGAGGGAGGTGTCTGCAGGTTTATTTTCCTCACTGACATCCTCATCCATCAGGGGTCCTGGGGAAGAGCCTGCAGAGATAAAAAGAGAGAGAATTAATCTCTTCCCCAAAGAGGCCCAGCTTCAGCTGGCTGACAGCTTCATCTCCCTGGGGCTCCCAAACATTCCTTTTATTTGAATGTGCTGACTTTTTTTTAAGAAAGTACCGTTGAAAAGAAACAGAATTTTGGGTAACTGAGCAGTAGCAGTCTCTTTCACAGCAAAACAGATCCAGTCTAGTAATGGTTTGTGCGATAAACACTGCGGGGACAGCTCATGAATTTTTGCAACATTTAGCCCTCTATCTTTTCCTTAACTAAATTCTCACTTCTTTATTTTTTTTTAACTCATTGATTTTGATGTGTAAGAGAGAGAGGAATTGCTCTCAAATGCATACCCGTTCCTTCGTAGGGCATAATTGGGGCACCCAGACCAACCAAATGTTGGAGGTAATGTTATAATTAAAGCTACCTAGCTAATCTCTGGCACCTACAGCTCTTCACTCCATCTCAAGAGTGACTTTCCAGTGATCATCCATGCCCTACTCTTTTGGCCTTTAATCCTACTTTTCTCTGCAACAGCCTGTATTTGTTGTCCCAAAATAAAGATTCTGGAAGGCAGCAGCTATGAATCTGTACCATCCAGTCCAATAGCTGACTCACAGAAGGTCAGTTTACTTTTCTTTTGCTGTGTAACAAATTACCACATTTGGCTGTTTAAACAGCCCCAGCTCATAAGTTGACAGTTCTGCATTCAGAAGTCCTGGCAGGCCCAACTGGAGTCTCTGCTCTGTATCTCACAAGGCTGAAACCAAGATGGTAGCTAGGCTGATCTCTGGCAAAGAAATTATTTCCAAGCTCATTTAGATTGTCAGCAAATTTCATTCTCTGCAGCTATAAAATTGAGATCCTGTTACTTTGCAGGCTGTCATTGGGGTCACTCTCAGGGTGCTCTATGGTCTTGCATGTGGCCCACTCAATCTTCAAGCAAGGGACCACGCATCCTGTCTTTCTCGTACTTTCAATCACTTTGATGTCCCCTTTTGCTCCCAGCTGGTAAAAGGCTCTGCTTTTAATGGGCTTACGATTAAAGAGAATCTCCCTTTTTTGATTGACTCTAAATCAACTGATTAGTAACCTGAATGACGTCTGCCAAATACCTTAATGGAACATAATCTGGGTGTTTCCAGGCCCTGGCATGAGGATAAAAAGTCTCTTGGGTGGGGGGCATTTGAGGATTCCTCCTCCAGGAGTCTTAGAATACATTGCAAGTTCATGAATCCTTGGGCTAGGAGGACTCCACCTGTGCACTTTTTATCCACTCTGCTCTAACCCTGCTCCTGGCCTGCTGACAACTGTGCAGACCTAACTGGGTGCCAGGATCCCAACTGGGCACCTCACATACACAGTAGAGGGAGCTGGGTGCCTCCAGCTCTCACAGCTGGTCAGCCCTGGCAAGTCCAGGGCTTATCTAACACTCAAGCCCTGAAGCTTCAGTACTTCATAGTTCTTTGGTTTTAAAAGATGCCATTTCTCCTTCTTTAACCTCATCCCCTAGGACCTAGACTCTGAGTGGACCATGGTTTTTTGGGTGGTATTGGGGTTTGAACTCAGGGCTTCATGCTTGCTAGGCAGGTACCTTACCTCTTGAGCCACTCAGTCAGCCTTGTTTTGTGTTGGGTATTTTTGAGATAGGGTCTCACAAGCTATTTGCCCTGACTGGCTTTGAACAGCAATCCTCCTGATCACTGCCTCCTGAATACTAGGATTACAGGCCTGAGCCACCAGCTCCCAGCTTTGACTAAAGTTCTTGCTTGACAGTGAATGCTTAGTATCATCTTCAAGTCCTTATTTTCATATATGTATATACAATATTTTATCTATTTATTTATTTATTTAGAGGGAAGGTCTTGCTACATAGCCCAGGCTGCTTTGGCCTCAATATTCAATCCTCTTGCCTCTGCCTCTTGAGGGATTTTAGGCATGTACCACCACACCAGTAGTTTCTTAGTCTTTCATGTGATTTTCTTTTTTGTTTTTTTGACCACATGTCTCCCTGATCCCTGATTCCTACCCTCTCATCTTTCTCCATTCCCAGTGTTCCTCTTCTTCTCTTCTGTAGCATTTGTTTGTTTGTTAGCACTGAGGTTTGAACTCAGGGCCTATGCTTGCTAGGTGGGCTGTCTTACTGCTTAAGCCACTCTGCCAGCCCTTTTTTGTGATGGGTGTTTTTTGAGATAGGGTCTGGAGAGCTATTTGCCCATGGCTGACTTTGAACCTCTATCCTCCTGATCTCTGCCTCCTGAGTAGCTAGGATTACAGGCGTAAGTCACTAGGGCCCAGCTTATTTGTTTGTTTTGAGACAGGATCTCACTGTGTAGCTTCAGGCTTGCCTAGAACTTTCTATATAGTCTAGCCTGGCCCTGAAGTCTAGATCCTCCTGCCTCAACTTCCGAGCACTAGGATTACAGCATGTACCACCGTGCTCATCACCTGTAGTTACTGAACGTGTTTTGTCTCCACCTGCAGACTTGAGAGTATCCACTCCCCACCCCACAGGCTGCTAGTTCTATTTCTCAATCCAGGTCTTTCTTGCCAACTCCATGGGTCAAGTGCCCGGCACGTGGTGGTCATCGATGTGCAGTGTCCAGTTGGAGAAAAGAGTGAATGAGTTGGTGAATTTGAGTCATTTATACTTCTAAAATCTATTGTTTTTATAACATCAGTTTCCTGGGGCAGCATCTCTACGGGATTCATTCAGTCATTCGTTCATCCATTCTTGGGAAGCAAAGTTAAATATGAATAGGGTAAACAGTTTTCTTAGGCTGTTCAAGAACTTGTACTCAGTAGTGCAGCCGAGACGAGACATTTCCTTCCTTTTGGATAAGTTTTCCCAGCCCAAAGACATCTTGAAAAAAAATCAGCAGCTATGAGTACAAGCTGCCGGCAAGTGTAACCAAGACTCCAGGTCTACCAATCCAAAGAGTGATAGAATTCCTTTCTTTTGTGAAATACAGCCTTTTCTTTGTTTCCCACTAAAAGAGACACTTAAATTTGCTTCCCACCAGGTTTGAAGCTGGTGCCTAATGTGGCTGAAAATGTATTGAGCCCAGAGAGGAAATCCAACGCCCTCGGGCCTCGGGGCTGAATGATTGCCTTGTTTCCAAGGGCATTCTCCTTTGTCTGCCTGGGATCTCAAATGACATGTTTGGACACAAAGCCTCTTAGGTAGAAATTACTACATTTGCCAACACTCCTAATTTGGAGCTCGGTTTGTTATTTCAAAGTCTTTTTCACGGGTGGACTTTGGTGAGATTTTACAGCTGAGACACGACCCTCATTTGAAAATGTTTTATGGTGATGTTTATTCATATTCTTAGTCATCTGTTCATCTCCCCCTCCACAACGACTTAAGGTTTCCTCTGACAAAGAGCCATGCTGCATTGAACTTTGCCAGTGAGGATTTCACTTTCCTGCTACGGAGGTCATTTTCTTAACCTCTCTGAGATATTTATCACGATGAGTTTAAAACCCTTCTGTGCGAAGAGAGCTAAGAGGAGCCAGCTGATAGGGCCAAGGGAAGGCAAAATCCTTGGGGAGCTGGGGGAAGAGAGGCCATTTTCCTAATGACTGTTCTTCTCAGGCCTGTAGATAAGTGGTTCCATGGGGGCACGTTTGGGCCAGAGGACCCAGGAGCCCAGGAACTGTGACAATTGCATTTGAGTCACTCTGTGTTACCCATTCACCAACTATATTAACCGTCTTTTCTTATTTTCTGTGTCTTGAGGCTCTGGCATCTGGGACCTCCCTGACTCGGGCTGACTGGGGAGAGACTGCCCCTCCCAGGGCTAGCCAGTTCTTGGAGACAGCAAAGCCCCAGCTTGCATAGGCAAACTAACCAATCCAGACTCCACTCTCAAGTCACCTCCTCTATGTGGTTCTTACACTCCAGGAAGCCATGTTCCTCTGCCTGTCATCCCAGGGCCAGGTATCACCCAACTGCAGAGGCCTCTATACTCCAGAGCTATGAACAATGAACTATTCAGTCGTTCAAAGTAGCCCCGTCCACCCTGTTTACCCAGCCTCACCCGCCCTTCCTGAGAAAACCACAACCAAGGCTCTCACCCCTGCCTTCCCCTCACCCCTCTGCCTCCCACCAGTCCTGACATGGCCCCGTGTAGTACTGCATGGCACAGGTCTAAGGAACTGTAAGTATAAAATTATCTTTCAGTGGGAGTCACCTCCTGATCTGTTGACCTCACCATATCTGAAAAAATAACGAAACCCTCATGTTAAACAACAACTCTGCTCTCAGACACACTAACAGAAAGATGAAAAAGACTAAACCTGTTCAGTCTAGAAGGCTGAGAGAGAGAGAGAGAGAGAGAGAGAGAAGAGAGGGAAGGAGAGAGAGAGAAGAGAGGGAGGGAGGGAGACAGAGAAAGAATATAGTAGGATTTTGAGTGTGGCCCAAAGGTCCATGCCTTAAAGGCTTGGTCCACAGGGTGGCACTGCTGGGAGGAGGTGGAACCTTTAAGAGGCGGGGCCTGGTGTAAGGTCTTTAGGTCGCTAGGGAGTGTGCTCTCAAAGGGAATTATGGGATTGCAGAGCCTTCATCTCTTAGCTTCCAGGCCTTGAGATGAATGCTTTTAATCTACCAGATACTTCCACGAAGGCATTCTTTCTTATCATAGACCCAAGACAGCGGAGGCAACAGATCACAAACTAAAACTGTGAGTCAAAATAAACCATTTCTCATTATAAGTTGTATTGTCTCAGGTACTTTATTATAGTGACTGAAATCTGACTAACACAAAGAAGAATCTGGGAAGAAGGGTGGGCAGCCAGCATTTTCTGACTGTGGACATTATCCAAGTCGGCTTTGGTGAGAGGTTATGAAGTGGTTAACATTGTCATCCCTGGCTGCAAAAAGACAACTAAGACTCAAAGAAGTCCATTAATCTGCCCAAAGTCACAAAGCCATGCTATCAGGCAGCAGAGCCAAGACTGGAACTCAGTTTTGTTTCATTAAAGATCAATGCCAACCCAACTCCAGTCTCTTTGTCTCAACTCCTGCCACTCACACCTCCCACTTCATGTGGTCCCTTCTTCTGAGTTCTGCTCCAAAATAGCTCAAATTTTAAGAGATGATTTAAGGCATTGTGTTTCCTCTAATGGTGCTTCAGACCACCAATGGCTTCTCCTGATACCTCGTATCCTGCCATGGGGTCTTCTTCTCTGAGCTCTGTGTACTGGGGCATGACCAGTGTCTGCTCATAGGGATAATCTAGGATCCACAGCTAACAGCAGAAGTAAATACTGCATAATTCAGGGGTGATATAGGTAGCTGCCAAACTGTCCAGGTAGAGCCAGGCCCCTGTGGCTCCCATCTGTAATCCCAGAGGCTGAGATAGGGAGAATGAAGGTTTGAGGCAGTGTATACAAATAGTTCTCGAGAGTCCATCACCAAAATAATCAGAGCAAAATAGACTGAAGGTGTGGCTTAAGTAGTAGAACATCTGCTTTGCTTTGCAAGTGTGGAGCCCTGAGTTCAAAACCCAATCTCACCCCCCCAAAAAAAGTAGAGTGGTTTTTTTTTAACTCCTACCAAAAGAGTCCTTGAGAGTAGATAGTGGTAAAGGTTGCTACTGAACTGTACACTTAAAATTAGTTAAGATGGTAAATTTTATGTTATGTATATTTTATTTCAATTTTTAGGAAACAATTACAAATTTTTAAAGAAAAAAAATGCCACAATTTTATTTTCAGGAAAGGAGAATAACGTATTCAATGGCATGAAAACCAGATCATTTTGATTAGAGAAGAAGGTGTGGGTGGAGGAGAAATTGAATTGCAGGGGTGTGAATGGCCAACCCAAGGCAGAATTGGAAGTGTGAAGCACTGGGATCAGGGTTCCTGCAGAAGCCTGTGGATGGATGGCTGCTGCATCAGGAGACTGGGCAGGCAAAGACCTAAAAGAGAAGGCAGCTGCCCAGCAGGGTGCTTCAGGGGCCTGGAAGGAGGTGGGATGGAGTCTGAGCCAGGTGGAGAATTGGGCCTGGGGAGAAGGAGTCGCTTAGACATAGGAAGGAGAAATCAGCAAAGCCTTGTGGCTACTAACAGACAGAGCTGTTTCTGGTTTGTTTGTTTGTTTGTTTGTCTTTTGACACAGTGTCTCATTATGTAGCCCAGACTGACCTTGAAGTAACCATTGTCCAGCCTCAGCCTCTGTGCTGGAATGACAGACATATGCCACCACACAAACTGCTTCCAATTTTGATGGTCTTCTACCTCCAGACAGGGATCTGTCTATAATAAATTCTCCCAGGCTGGGGGAATGACTCAGTGCTCCAGCACTCCACCTGGAATGAAGCTGTCCCCGTCTCCACAGTCCCCATAAAAAGATTTCAGCTCTTACGTAAAGGCTTCTTGGTGATCGTGCACAGAGCCCTCTTAGTCTAGAGCATGGAGGTGAGAGAAAATCAGACCTGGAACGTTCTTTGCAGAGCTTGCAGATATATTAAAGAGAAAATGAATGAGGGGCCTCTTTTTTTTTTTTTTTTTGGTGGTGCTGGGGACCAATCCTAGGTCTTTGTATAGCAGCATTCTACCACTGAGCTACACCCCAGCCCTAGGGGGCTCTTGAAGACCAAGATATGTTCCTGGTCTGCCCAAAGAAACAGTTGTCTAATGGCCAAATATCTCCAGACAGAAAAAGGATTTTGGAAGTGGAATGAAAAACAAATTCCCAGTGTGATTATTTAGCTCTAAATTTTATGGAGCTAGATTGCTTAATTCTGAATTTATTATTACTGTATCCTGTCTCAACAGTCATTGCATGGCTCGTTAAGACCCACAGGTTACCCACAAATCATTTTCAAAATCCCTCCACCAATTCTTTCTCAAAATCCACTAGCAAGCAGCTCAAATGGACTTGCTTCCCCACGGTACCTCAAAGACCGGTGATGGCCAGTCAAGGTACAGGAAGGAGAATTCATTCAGGGTAATAATTTTTTGAATTAACTGAGTTATTGACATCAATTTCATTCTGAAGCTTTCTTAGTATTTGCTAGGACAATGACTAGCATGCTGTTTGACAAATGTCATCTTGTCTTGCTGATTGGGCCTATTTTGAAGTTAGCCAATTGTACTAATGCAGCATGGGGGTCCATATTACAGCTCTCTCTCAGGCTCTCCTGCCAAAAGGTCCTGAACTAATAGGTAGGATTGTCTACTAGGGATGTTCCTACCCTCCACTCTAGGTAAGCCAGCTTTCTTTTCGAGCAAACATTACTCATCATTTCAGCCCGCTGTGGGATATCATCCACATTTGCAAATATTTATTCTCATACTTCCTATTTCAAATCTGTCCCTCACCAATCTACACATAACTTGTCGCCCTTCCTCTGGTGAACTCCTTGTCTAGAGCAGCAGCTGTCAATTGTGTTTTATGGTAATGCAAGACCATTGCAGATTTCATCTTTTTTCTGTTTTGTTTTGCTTTGTTTTGGAGACAAGATCTCTATGTATGTAGCCCAGGTTATGTAGCCCAGGCTGGTCTTGAACTCAAAATCTTCTGCCTCAGCCTCCCTTCTGAGTGGCAGATCCCATCTTTTTAAAGCATTAAGATGATCTAAACATGAGCACAAAAGTAAACTGTGACCACATAGGATGACAGAATCCACAACTTGCTGTGTGATGTAACAGCTTCTCCACTAAGGGCCCTGAGTAACCTTTGAGAGTTTATAATCTTTATGTTCCCATTTTAGTAGTCATTTAAAAAAAAAAAAGTTGACATTTATGACTTGTGGATCATCTGGTTGAATACTGTGTTTGGTTTTGTCTCAAATTCCCAGTTGCTCCGGCTCTGTTGAGCTGTTGAGAGCTTAGGATCCCATATAACACCGAGTTCTTCCCTCTCCCACCCTACGTGCTCCAAAGTCTTTCAAAGCCAGTTCTTCAATGTGACATACATATGTGGTGGGAGATGTCCCCAAACTGCAGATTTTATTCTTTGAATCTTGGGAACTATGGATGCTAGCTTCTAATTTATAAACTTGTAATGAAAGCTTTTGGAGAAAAGCAGTTAATGGGACATTATGGATGGTGTCATTTATAGTAGAAATGGGCAATTTAGAGTAAAGATCAGAAAACCATATCTAATTTGTGCACGATGACTGAACGCTTATTGAAATAAAGGAAAGATCAGCATTTAAGATTAGATAGAAAAAATTGGATGAAAAGAAGAGTCGTGGAAAAGTCCACAGAAGTCCAGCAGAAATACTAGTTAGAGAAAGTAAAAGTAACAAACATATTGAACCTTTTTCTGAACTATTCTCTACCTTTTCTTTTTCCCTCTTCCTATGCTGTTTATAGTCATCACATTCCCAAAGAGATTCTAGAAGTTTCCTTGAATAGAAAAAGGAAGAATAGGTGCCTTCTTCCAATGAGACCACAGGCAACTTCTCCAGAGATAAGAAAATCCTCACTGCACTCAAATACAAAATGATCTCATTTATTTTCTTGGGTTTCATTGGAAAAGAAAGTTTCCTTATAGGAATAAAATTTCATTCTCACCCATTAGAGTAGCTATCTTCAAAACAAACAAACTCAGAAAATCAGTGTTGGTGAGGATGCGAGGTAAGGAAATTGTTGGTGGGAATGTAGAATGGGACAGCTGCCATAGGAAGCAGTGTGGAAGTTTCTAAAAGTTTTTAGCTGGGGATGTGACTCAGTAGTACAGCACTTGCCTAGCATACACAAGGCTCTGGGTTTAATCTCCAGCACTACCAAAACCAAAAAATTAACTATAACATTAACATATTGATCTAGCAATTCTACTTCTAGGTCTATACTCAAAAGAAGTGAAAGCAGGGCCTCAAAAAAGATACTTGAACACCTGTGTTCATAGATAGCAGCCCTATTCACAATAGCCATAGTGCAGAAGCAACTCCACTGATGCCCATTGGTGGGTGAACAGAGAAAGAAATACTTTTTTTCTATACCTATACTTTCTTTCTATACCTATACTTACAATGGTTTATTATATTAAGGAAGGAAATTCTGAAGCAGATTAACCTTGAAGACATCAGACTAAGAGAAATAACCCAGTCACAAAAAAAGACAAACTGTATGATAGGTACCAAAATAGGTAAACTCATAAGTAGCCAGTAGAATGGTAGTTGCCAGGGGCTGTGTGACAGGGGAGGGTGGATAGTTGTTTAATAGGCACAAAGTTTCTGTTTGTGATGATAAAAAAAGCTCTGTGAACAGATTTTGGTAATCGTTGCACAGCCATGTGAATGTATTCATGCCAGAGAACTGTACGCTTAAAAATGGAGTCAGATGTAGTGGTTCATGCCTATAACCCCAGCACTGGGGAGGCTGAGGGAGGAAGATGGTGACTTCCCATTCAGTAAGGGCTACATTGCGATACCCAGTCTCAAGCCTTGCCCTCCACCTCTCACACACACACAAAGGTTAAAATGGTAAATTTCATGTTATCTATATTTTACCACAATTAAAAAAATTTTTTTTTAATCTCAGCCTATCCCTTTAAGTACCAAACCTTGGGAAAAATTTGTTTTTCATGGAAATTTCCTCCAACATATGACGCGTGTCCCTTTCTGAGACAGACCAGTCATGCCCTCCACATTGCTTGAGGACCAGCCCCAGTGGCCCAGCAGCCTCTGAGGTTGCAGGCCTGGCTGGCTCCTGGTGTCTCGTGTGGCCTGGCACCGCCTGACTTCTGTCTCCTCCCTGGCTTCTTGCATCTAGCAGGCACACAATTTTTCCTCTCAAATGTGCTGCTTCATGTCTGAAATGTGCAGTGAGCTGAGAAAGCAGAGAAGCAAGTGTGCTGAGATGGGGCGAGCTCAGATGAACAGGCTCCTAAGAAAGGCTCAGGCTGGGGGTCTTCCATGGGAACTGTGAACAGTCACTGCGCCTGTTCAGAGGACGATGGCCACACACAAAGCCTGCACGTGATCCTGCCTTCCTGTCCTACCTCAGCAGTGTTCTCACTGGTTCTGAGCACTCCGAAGTGACATTCAATTTTTTTTTAATATGTTATTGTGAAATAACATAAGACACAGAGAGAAAAGGCGTAAGACAATTGTATCACTCAATGACCAGTTCTGAAACAAACACTGACGTCCCATCACCCAAGCAGGAAACCGATTGTTGCCTGGACACCAGGCCCAGCCTCTCTTTCCCTCCTTCTCCCTCTCCATCTCTCTCTCTCTCTCCTTCTCCTTGTCTCTCTCTCCTTCTCCTTGTCTCTCTCTCATTCTCACTCTCTCACTCTTTCTCTCTTCCTCATTCTCATTTTTTCTTTCTGCTATTTGGGGACTTACTAGAGACAGTCACACCATGTCAAGCCTCTTTTACTCCTCAGTACTTCCCAAGATCAGTCCCTTTGTTGTGCAAGGCAGTAGCTCTTTCTGTTTCATTTCTGTGTGGTTATTACATTGTATGAATACATGACAAGTCCTCATCCATTCTGCTGTTGACAGACATTTAGCTTGTTCCAGGTTTTTCCTGTTATGAGCAATGCTTCTGTGATTCTTGGATCTGTTAATATGGCAGGCAAAATGACTGCTTCCTGTTCCCAATCCGCCTCCCTGTGTTAAATTCCTCAGTTTGAAATACCTAAAGTGGGTTCTGCTTTCTGACTGGGCTCTTAATAATGTATTTACTGATTGGTGTATCCCAGAGTTTCTAATGATCAAGGACACCTTGCAAAAAATACAAATTGTAGGTCCCCAAACCAAGACATCATGACTTGTTTTTGTTTGCTTATTGTTTTGGTGGTACTGGGGTTTGAACTCAGGTCTTCGTGCTTGCTAGGTAGGCACTCTACCACTTGAGCCACTCTGCTGGCCCCTTTATGACTCTTAACAAGTGCCCTACAGAATTCCTCTGACCTAAGAGGTTTGAGACGCACCATCCTACATCTACTTTATTACACTCACAGCTATCTTTTCTAAGAGCTTACTTCATTTATTAACTCACTTCCAACCACTTGCTCTCCACACTGATCCTACTCTTTTGTCTGTAACGTAGTTATATTTCCCACAACCTTACCTTCCCTGAAAACCACCCTCATGCCCTATTTTCTTTGTACCAACAGTTTTCTTTAAAATACCTGCTGGGCTAGAGGTGTGACTCAAGTGTGAAGCCCTGAGTTCAAGCCCCAGTACTGAAATAAATAATTGAACGATCTCCGTCACGTGGTGCACATACCTGTAATCTCAGCATCCAGGAGGCTGAGACAGGAAGATAATGAGTTGAAGGCCGGCCTGGACTAAATAGTGAGTTCCTGGCCAACTGGGCTATAAACAGCAAGACTGTATCTCAAAACACAAACAAAAAGAAGTAAAAGATATACATCTGTTGCCTCGGTTTCCCTGCCTTCCATTCAATGATCCAGCCCACCATGGTCCTCTTTGCTCTCAACAATCTACTAAGCTTCTAGAAGATTCCCATAACACCTAATCCCCATCCTGACTTCTCTTTGGCCTTCATTCTCTTGGTGTTTCTGCAGCATATGAGTTTGTTGTCTCTTTTTCTGGTTTTTGTGCTACTTCCATTCTTTCTCATCTCTTTTGTGACCCTATAAATATGGCTGCCCCCAGGGTCTTTTTCTGACCAACCTATACTACTGGTTTGGAAGTGTACATCCTGAAGAGGTAGCTCTCTATCACCATTGTCTGAGAGGCATTCAACTGGAGTTGCCACCTGGGACTCTAATTTCTCTGGCATGGTGACTGACAGTGAAGTCACCTTTGCTAATGGAAATGAAACACTTTCCTCAAGGACACTGAGGCTGAAAAGCAAGTTTCAAACTGTTGTTTCTCATTCTCCTCCAGGGCAATTCCCATCCTCTTCCTGTGGGTAAATACCACTAATACACCAATATGGTCACATGTCACTTAATGATGGGAACATGCCCTGAGAAATGTGTAGTTTGGTGATTCATTGTGTGAACTTGTCAGAGTGTACTTAACGCAAATTAAGATGGCTGCATCACTAGTCAACGTTGTCTTGTGGGACCGCTGTGGTGTATGCAGTGTATTTTTGACCAAAACACCATTATGCAGTATAAGACTATAATGATAAATCAACATATAATAACAATGTATAGATCAATATTTCCAGCTCTTTCTCTGTTAACATTGTAGGTTAACTCTTTACTGCCTCTCCTTCTGGTGTTTCATCAACACCTCAGTCACAACACCATCAAAACCAGAATATTGCCAGAGTAATTATTTTTCCTCTTAAGCTTCTTCTTCTCCCCTATTTCTAGCTCTGTCATCTTTGTAGTTATCAGAACTCCACACCCTGGAGTAACACTTCTCCCTTACTCTTCTACCATGTCCTGGTGAGCTCTCTCTTTTTTGAGTACTGGAGTTTGAACTCAGGGCCTCCTGCTTGGTAGGCAAGCACCTCCAGTCCTTTTTGCTTTGATTTTGTTTTTGAGATAAGGTCTTGCACTTTTGCCTGGGCTGGCCTTGCCCTGAGATCCTCCTATCTCTGCCTTCCACCTCACTGGGACTACAGTTGTCACCACCACGTCTGCTCCAGGTGACTCACTCTTTACTCATCCCCACATCCCTAACTCTGACTCAGATTCACATCACTGCTTTCCCAGATGATTGCAACAGCTCCCTAGCTGCTTGTCCAGCCTTAATCTTAAAAATTTACTTGGGCCTTGCAGGGGCAAATTACAATCCTTCATTGCCACTGACTTTTCTTTTATAAACATATGTGCAAGGTCAATGCCTACAAATTCTTATCCCTGGCTGGCTTTGAATTATGATCCTCCTGATTTCTGCCTCCTGAATAGCCACTGGTGCCTGGCTGGTTTTTATCTGAGATTTCTCCATATGAACATGCAAGAAAGTACTCTTTTTAACAACTGCATGGTATTCCCCTAGGTGGATAGCACAGGATGGCTTTATGGTCAGTGGTTAGTATACAAAATTTTTCTCTTGCAAATATTGATGCAACAATAATCTTTTAGATCCATCATTCTGGCACATATGCATATATACAGATCTACATGATAAAGTTCTACAGACACCCTTACTGAGTCAGAGAACAAGAATACTTGTAATTGTGGTAAATATTTTAAACTTCACTGTGTCATTTTGCAAACCACTTTATGCTACATATTTGATAACTGTTACTAAACTGCCCTATGAGGATCAATCACTAATCCAACTTCAGGAAGAGTTTTTACAGCTGGAAGGTGTGATTGAGCCTTAAATCACACACACTAGGGCCTGATTGCTGTACTTGGGCAAAAATTTCAAAAAAGGGGCTAAAGATTACGAAAGTGAATCATCTGTCATAATTAAGTTTACCCTGATAGGGACGAGTGGCTGCTGGGTTTCTTGTTCTTTCTTGTCCTTAAAGACTTTTGCTCTGAGAAAGGAAATAATCTGTGCTCTTTGAAGTGATTTAGAGAGAAGGAGACCAGTGCCACATTTTGAAATGCTTTGTAGAGAAGCCTCCAGACCAGAAATCACTCATCAGAAGAAAGAGCTCACAGAGCTGTTGCCCAAATGAGAGAAGTTTACTGAGAACTTGGGGAATTTCTGACTCTGCAGGAATTCTGTCATTTAAGCAAGCACAAAAGCAAATAATGGAAAATGTGGACACACTTATGGTCATAAGCATATGGGAATTGCTTTCCAGCCCTGGTGAATCTTTACTCTGAGGCTCTGCTTGAAGCTGAAGACAGGAAAATAAGCCCTGATGAGTGCAGGGGTGTGTGCTCTCAAGAGTAAAACCCAGCCACCCTTTTGGAAGTTGTGGCATTTTTCATACAATTAAAGATGCTACTCTATGACATTCCTCTCTCTGCTTTCTTCTTTAATCCTTCTTTCTCCTCATCTGAGGGAGACAGAGTCAGATCAGACAGAAACACAGACACGTAGATACAGAAGAAAACAGAGCAGATTTTCTTTTAGCTGTGACATGTTTTAAAAATAGCTGTTGTGACATGCTGAGAGAAATGACTGTAATAAAAATAGGTCGTTTGTATGTCGAGTGAGTTCAGTGTATTCCTAGATTTCTTGAAGAAATTCAAGCATTGACGTTGAATAGTTTACAAGTTGAGGGTCTTTGTTAGAAAGGAAATTGACCCTCAAGTATAAGTCACGGATACTGAGCAGCTCACAGAATTAAAAGCAGGCACCAGAACAGGGCTGGGGACCACAGTGCTGGAGGTTTGTGAGGAGCTTCTAGGACTGGAGGTGTAGCTCAGTAGTACAGGCTAGCTTAGCATGCTCCAGTACCTGGGATTAACCCCCAGCACTAAAAGGAAAAAAAAAAAGCTTCTATTGGAGATCTTGCCATCGAGAGATTTTTTTTTTTTTTTTGGGACGCCCAGGAAATATAGTCTGATCGTTTTGGCTTCAGCCCACTTCCTGTGGTGAGGGGCTGAATGTGATATCAGCAAGGCATGACGGAAGTTGGGAAATCACCCAGTGATTTCTAACCAAGTGTGTTGAGTCTGCAGTCAATAGTAACGCCATGTTGACATGATAGTCACAACTATGATGTCACTCTTCAGGAAAATGAGTCAAAGTCTGATTAAAGTCCTGTGTGAGACTGAGGACATGTTTCAGGCTCCTGCACAGCACCTATATATATAATTTTTTTTTAATGATAGCAAGATGGGGGGGGTCTTGCTTTTTTGTCCACACTGATCTTGAACTCCTGAATTCAAATAATTCCCTTGGCTCAGCCTCCCCATGAGCTTTGACTGCAGGTGTGTACCACTATACCTGTCTTAAAGGTGGGCATTTTAAACGCAGTGTGCCAATATTTGCATTATTCACACTAGCCAAAGGATGAAAGCAATCCAAGTGTTCTTTGATGAGTGAATGGAGAAACAATGTATATGTACATAGAATAAAATCTTACTGAACCTTAAAGAGGAAGGAAATTCTGACACATGCTGTGAAGTGGATGAACCTAGAGGACATTGTGGTACATGAAATAAGCTGGACACAGAAAAAATATTGTAGACTCTACTTACATACAGTATTTGAAATAGCCAAATTCATAGATTCAGAATGGTGGATGCCAGGGGTTGGGATGTAGAAGTAGGGAGCTAGTGTTCCACACAGTTTCAGTTTTGCCAGAGAAGGGTTCTGGATGGGATGGGTGCACAGCCACGTGAACACACTTAAGGCCACTGAACTGTACACTTAAATATAGCAAAAACAGGAGGCTGGGCTATAGCTCAGAGGTACAGCACAAGGCTGTGGGTTTGATATTCAGACTGCCAAAAATAAAAACAAAAAAGATAAAAATAAATAAAAATAAAGCCCAAAATGATAAAAATAAAAATAGTCAATTGCATGTGGTGAATAGCTTAAGAAAACAAAACAAGAAGCAAGCCTTGCTGCCCAACAAAAGAGGGTAGAAAAGGAGAGTTTATTTTCAGACAGGGTGCCCAAGGCTTTCGGCAATGGATCAGCTTGGCTGATCCCGAGGGTTAGACTTGGTCATTCTTTAACTTACAGAATGAAAAACCCTTGAGTTCAAAAGAAACATTTCCAAGCCAGGAAGCATCTTAGCAGCCAGGCTGGTGACACAAACCCGTCCTGCATGCACACAGGCATTCTTCACTTGGTTATAATGTAGGACCCAGGGAAAGAAAAATAAAAACTTTATGACCAGCAGCGCTATTTCACTTCCTTTGTGAGTGAAACCCTTGACAGGCCACCCATACAGCCTTTTGCAGATGCAATCCATGACAGTGAACTTGAAGCGGCCATATCTCATCTTTCTCTATGCCGAGAAAGCAAACCAACAACAAAGCAAAACAAAATGAATACCATGGCTGGCTTTCATCTTGATCACTTACAACTGGTGAGGTGGTGAGGTTGTCTATAGCTTTTCATGTGGTTAGTTTCAAGATATCATTTATTATTGTCTCCAGACTGTGGCTTTCTGGTTTGTTCCGTTGGTTTCTCTTCTTTAAATGGCATCTTTTCTGCTTGAATGGTCTCCCCACTCTCCTGAACCTATTTCCCACAACTATCAGGGTCCTTTCTAGAAATCTTTGTGAATTCCTTCTGATTTTTTCTTTCAGTGAATTGCTATAACTCTAGTCTTTTTTTTTTTTTTTCTTTCAATCTGGGGTTTGAACTCAGGGCCTTGGGCTTGGCTAGGCAGGCACTCTCCCACTTGAGCCATACCCTCAGCCTGGCACACTGCTTTGTAAGTGCCCACTTTTAAGTTGAGTGCTGAGGCATACACCTTAGTCATAGCAAGTTAAGAGAAGGAGGCAAAGAGGATTATTTGAGCCTAGGAGTTCAAGATCAGCCTGAGCAACATAGCAAGAACCCATTAGACAATTTTTCTTGACTAGGTCAATGAGCATCTCATTTTACATTTTACATTTTAAATTTGGTATCAAATTTAAGGTCTTGCACAAGCTAGGCAAGCTCACTACTGCTGACCTACACCCTATTTGCCAATTTTATAAGAGTAAACAGAAGTTTAGAAACCTTAGTTCTTGTCCAAGACCACACAACTGGTGAGGAGCTGAACTAGAAGCTGAAACTAAGTCTTGGCTGTAGCTTAGTACTTCTCCAAATGTCCACTGAAGGGTCAGAGGTGGGTGACCCACAGCAGGGAGCATGAGCAGAGGACCCATCTCACCATGTGTGCCCATGAGGATCCAGGGGACACAGAAGGTGATTAGCTGTCATGAAAGGCCTATGACCAAGCTAGACTACTTTTGGATACCACTGGTGATGAACAATAGCTAAGGAGTATATAATTAGTTGATCTTAGGGACCATTTAGCAAGAGTTCTGTGATTCTCTGTTTTATTTTATTGACTAGATTATCATTTCTTTCAGATCAATTATTTGGGACTCACAGATTTGCCAACTAAGTATTAGTTGAGTACCTTCTGTGGCAGGTTATATTTTCCAAAATATTCCATCTATTATTTGCCCCATCTCATGTGCTCCTCCCACAAGGGGACCTCCACCACTAGTATCTGAATGGTGACTGGCCTGACCCATAGAGCCACGGAGCTTAGCAGATGTGGTACTATGTGACTTTTGAAGTTAGGCATTAAAAAGATTGCCGTGTAGAGCTATCACTTCCCTCCTTCCTGTTGATGCTTACCCTTCAAGTGAACCACCATTTTGTGAGGAAACCCAGTTACATGGTGGCACCACATGTGGATCTTCTGACCAGCATCCCTCAGATCCTGGCCAATAGCAGCCACTTATTTGTGAATACCCCATATATGGGAGTGAACAGGCTTCAGGTGACCTCAGCCATAGCCTTCAAGTCTTTCATCTGGGACCCAGACTCCAGGGAGCAAAGATTTTATTACCCCCTGCTGTGCTCTCTCTGTATGTCTAGCCCCACAAAACCCAGGAAAATATTAAGAAACTTTTGCTCTACTTTGATTTAAAATAATATGCTTTAGAGTGTTTTGGTTTTGTTTTGTGGCACTGGGAATTGTATCCAGGGCTTTCCCCATACTAACTGCTCTACCTCTTGAGCCAAGCCTCCGGCCCCCTTTTTTTTGGTATTTTGTTCCTGAGATAGGGTCTCACTAACTTTGCTCAGACTGGCCTCAAACTCATGGTCCTCATGTGACCACCATGCCCAGCACTGGAGCTACTTCTTATGCAGCAATAGATCACAATGTGCCAACTATGTTCTCAGCATGGTGGCATTACTAGTTTTAACTCTTCCTTAGCAGTTGAAATGCAAATGTCAGGTACGTATTTCTACCTTCACTAGGCCATGACTTTGACCCTTGCTCTTGCTGGGGAAAGAGCCAAGCTGGCCTCCCAACATCTGCAGCTTCATCTGTCCTGGTGCTTCCTACTTGTAACTGGATATGCAGTCACTCACATAAAGAGGCAAACACTTCAACTCTGAGAAATACAGTCTTGGTATAAAGCCAAGTTTGTGTCTGGAATTGAAGAGAAATTGCGGATGTTTAAGAAAGTGATGGCTATTAGTGGAAAGAATTTAAAAAAAGCAAGAGAGAGAAGAGAGGCTGGAGTAGAGCTCAGTAGTAGAGAGCCTGCCTAGCATGCACAAAGCCCCGGGTTGGTTGAATCTCCAGCACCACAAAGAGAGATTGAGAATTAGGCTGAGATCAGATGTGAAATGACCCCATCCACCAGGCCTCATTACATGTCACAGGGAAATGCGCTGCTAAAGAGAGGTGTGCCCCCAGGCAGCATTATATGGATCTCTGCAGACCTCCCTCTGAATCTCAGCAGCCAGCTGTCCTTCTTCGTGCTCTGCAATGCTCCAATTGGGATGGGATTTTCCCAAGTTCTTTGCCAGAGAACCTCAGCTAGGAAGAAAAGCAAAGTAAACAAATCTCTGGGAGCCAGGTTTTCCTACAGTCTGCCAGCGAGCTTTTGGCTTCAGGGACAAAGAAGGTGATTAAGTAGTTTTCCCAGGAATAGCCCCAATTCAGATAAAGTGCACTTTCAGGAATATTGTATGTTTAAGGACAGGAGCAACATAAATTACTACAAAGAGTCCCCGTCCCTGCAGGATTGATTCACAGGCCTCAAGAGTGCTAGCTAAGCACCCTTCTACTATGGTGCACCCCAAGGCCAAGAGCTACATTTAACCCTCTGTGATTTACTCCCATCAGCTAGAGGCTGTATTTAAAATGGCAGAAAGAAGGCAGGCAGCATAACATAGCCATTAAGAGGTCAGAGTCCTGCTTCTGCCCTTTACTGGTATTACAATTTCTCAGCTTCTTCATCTGTAAAGTGGGGGCAACTATAACACTTGCCTCCTGCTGTGTTTTGAGGATTACACAGCATAAAACATGGAAAGCCCTGCCCTGCCTTGACTTTCCCTCAGAAACCCCAATAAGGGCTCTGTTTCAATGGTCCCCTTATTCCGACTCTGTCTGCTGGAGAAAACCTGGTGTTCCTTCAATAACCCTGAGAAGCACTGATACTGAACAGCAAGATTTTATGACTTGGAAACTGTAGACATGAGACTGAGCCATGTGTTACATCATGAACAAGACAGGCGAGGCTGCTTTATTGGGACTTCAGCTCAAGGGGGACATGACAGTGATTGAGAGGGGGATCACGCTTGCTTAACAAAGAGAGCAGCAGGCTTTTATTCATATTTTTTCTAGAATGATCTAAAGCTTGATTATTGTCCACTGATCATGGGCGTGGATTCAAAAGTTGTTCCCCTTCTTCAAGAGCACTGTGACCTTGAGATTGGTAGGCAAACGGGTTGTCTGCTGGGTGTCTCCTTTAGTTGACGTCATCTTGCATCAATGTCCTGGCCTCATGGGTTGTTCTATCTGGGCCTTAGGATAAGGCGGAGGGGTTGTAGGTGCTTAAGCTGCCAAGAAAGCACAAGGGCTGGTAGAAGAAACACATATCTATTCCAACAGACAGTAGTTCAAGTTAACACTGTGTTGTGGACTTACGAAACATTTTGCCTGATCAACATGACTGTATGCTGAGCTGAGAAGAATCTGACTCAAGGGTGAAGACAGCAAAAGGGACAGACAATATGAAGACAGGGACGCTAACCATTTTATTTCACTTTAGTCATCTAAACAGGTATTTGCAGTGCTCTGGTGAAGAGTCAGTGTTTTAGCAAAAGTAGCTTTCAAGTGTCCGCAAAGTAACCAAGGCAACTGTATCATAGCCAACACATCAGAGGTGTTATCTCCAGCAAGCTGGTGGAACACTAATAATGTATTGCCCAGATGTGTGACCTCCAAAATTAGTGATTTTTTAGTTCAACTAAGAACAAACGCTATAGCCAGGCACAGGTGGCTCATGCCTGCAATTGTAGCTACTCAGGAGGCAGAGATCAGGAGAATCATGGTTCAAAGCAAAGAGTTATGAGACCCTATCTCGAAAATACCTAGAACAAAAAGGGGCTGGTGGAGTGGCTCAAGAGGTAAAAGTCTGTCTTTGACAAAGGAGCTAAAAATATACGATGGAGAAATAGCAGCCTCTTCAACAAAAACTGCTGGCAAAACTGGTTAGCAGTCTGCAAAAAACTGAAACTAGATCCATGTATATCACCCTATACCAAGATTAACTCAAAATGGATCAAGGATCTTAATATCAGACCACAAACTCTCAAGTTGATACAGGAAAGAGTAGGAAATACTCTGGAGTTAGTAGGTATAGGTAAGAACTTTCTCAACGAAACCCCAGCAGCACAGCAACTAAATAGCATAGATAAATGGGACCTCATAAAACTAAAAAGCTTCTGTTCATCAAAAGAAATGGTCTCTAAACTGAAGAGAACACCCATAGAGTGGGAGAAAATATTTGCCAGCTATACATCAGACAAAGGACTGATAACCAGAATATATAGGGAACTTAAAAAACTAAATTCTCCCAAAACTAATGAACCAATAAAGAAATGGGCAAGTGAACTAAACAGAACTTTCTCAAAAGAAGAAATTCAAATGGCCAAAAAACACATGAAAAAATGCTCACCATCTCTAGCAATAAAGGAAATGCAAATTAAAACCACGCTAAGATTCCACCTCACCCCTGTTAGAATAGCCATCATCAGCAACACCACCAACAACAGGTGTTGGTGAGGATGTGGGGGAAAAAGGAACCCTCTTACACTGTTGGTGGGAATGTAAACTAGTACAGCCACTCTGGAAAAAAAGCTAGACATTGATCTACCATTTGATCCAGCAATACCACTCTTGGAGATTTACCCAAAAGACTGTGACACAGGTTACTCCAGAGGCACCTGCACACCCATGTTTATTGCGGCACTATTCACAATAGCCAAGTTATGGAAACAGCCAAGATACCCCACCACTGATGAATGGATTAAGAAAATGTGGTATCTATACACAATGGAATTTTATGCAGCCATGAAGAAGAATGAAATGTTATCATTCGCTGGTAAATGGATAGAATTGGAGAACATCATTCTGAGTGAGGTTAGCCTGGCCCAAAAGACCAAAAATCGTATGTTCTCCCTCATATGTGGACATTAGATCAAGGGCAAATACAACAAGGGGATTGAACTTTGAGCACATGATAACAGCGAGAGCACACAAGGAAGGGGTGAGGATAGGTAAGACACCTAAAAAACTAGCTAACATTTGTTGCCTTTAACGCAGAGAAACTAAAGCAGATACCTTAAAAGCAACTGAGACCAATAGGAAAAGGGGACCAGGAACTAGAGAAAAGGTTAGATCAAAAAGAATTAACCTAGAAGGTAACACACACGCACAGGAAATTATTGTGAGTCAATGCCCTGTATACCTATCCTTATCTCAACCAGTAAAAACCCTTGTTCCTTCCTATTATTGCTTATACTCTCTCTACAACAAAATTAGAAATAAGGGCAAAATAGTTTCTGCTGGGTATTGAGGGGGGGGAGAGGGAGGGGGCGGAGTGGGTGGTAAGGGAGGGGGTGGGGGCAGTGGGGAGAAATGACCCAAGCCTTGTAAGCACATATGAATGATAAAATTAAAAAAAAAAAAAAAGAGGTAAAAGTCCCTGCCTAGCAAGCGTGAATAAGCATGAATCCCTGAGTTCAAACAGGTTATTAAAGTCATTTTTAATATAGAACTGCATCCATCAAAGTACTTCCTACTGTATTTCTTGGTTCATTCAACACCTTGTTGATTCTCATAACTGCTGAATTCCAGAGAATTTCAGGACCATATTATACAGCATATATTATATAGCAATTCCCAGCAACATTTGTTTTTCTCATCTTTCCTAGTAATAAAAATTTTAGTAGCCACCCAGAATCGACATACTTGTTGGCTTCCCTTGCAGGCAAGTGTAGCCTCTTGACTAAACTTGGACCAGTAGGATGTATGGATGGATGCAATATTTGTTTAACTCATAACCCTTTTCTTCTCTTTTTTTCATGGTCCTGTTTTGCATCCTGATGCTTGGGATGTTGGATCATAAGGACTGGTGACTGAAGACTTCTTGGAGCAGATTGCTTCGTTTTCAATTTGACTGTCTTGTTAAGCAACTGTTATTTGGGGTTTTCTGTCACTTACCACCAAGCCAAATCATTATTAATTCAGAGGCAAATGGTGTAAATGAAGCACTTGAGGAGGTGGCACTTGGTGACAAAATTAATAACTGCATGGCTTAGCTGAGGTTGCATCATGTGAACAATAGCAGCAATAATAGTACTACTAATGGCTCGATTTTCTGGTGCTTTATAATTTCAACACTGTTTCATATGCATTTTCTCTTTTGATCTTCATAGTAACTACTTGGGCCACAGAACTAAAATGACGTTGTTGGTAGCCTTTAAACTGAAAGCCATTTTCTCCTCATCCTGAGGGTTCAGGTTTTTCTGACAGACCTTACCACCTGGTCTGTGTAAGATAGGAAGGGAAGGGGAAGCTAGTTTTGAGCTGCCTTGCAAGCAAGCATTATATTTACTTTGGTGGCCTACAGGATGGTGTCTTCATTTTGGATTTCCCCAGGTACTAGCGGTTTCTTTGGGAGATGATTCCAGGAAGCACTGTGAACAAATGGGGAAGTGAGACAGGGAACAGAATGAAGCAGGCCTGGTGTGTGCTAATGAGTAGGTTACATCTTTAGAAACTGGGCTTTGATCCTGTTGGGTACATCTGAGTAGACAGTAAAGGACACACTCTAGAATTGTCCCAGTGAAAGGAAAGGAAGTTGGAGGATTTAGTCACCAACTCCTGAGTCCCATTTAGCTTTTAAGGTTTTTTTGGCAATGCTGAGGATTGAATAAGCTAAGCATGCATCCTACCACTAGGCAGTACCTCCAGCCCCCTGAAGCTTGTTGACTCATGGTCACTCCTGGGAGGCTTAACTCTCCAGCACTGCCAGCTGTGTGAGTGCTGGCCATGTGCACATCTGCTGCCCCACAAAGGTCTGTGGGCAGCCAGACAAAAGGTCTGAGGCAAGAACCCCTCAGGGGACAGGAGAATTGTCTCTCAAAGCAATGGGTGAGCTCAAGGTAGACTGAAGGGCTGGGGAGACATCAAGAGCATCTCCTACAGAAGGATGGATGGAGTTTGCAAGATCCGGGATCTTACCTTTTCCAGGATCACTTCGAGGTGCTCCCTGGAATCAGTCCACTTCTTTTCTCTGACACCACCATGGGCCAAACCGTCACCTCTCCACTCCATTGATCAGTCCTTCAGCACTCACATTTCCTCTCACCGATCTAAAGGGTAGGATGGAATGGTAAGAAGAACATTTTTTACCTAGAAAGGTAAAATAAATAGTGTTTGATGCTAGCAAGGTGGAATTTTAGACATCCACAGGGGAGATATTCTTTTTGAACTACAGAATATTTCTCTGCCTAGGAAAAAGAACTATTGTGTTTATCCCCAGGAAGCTTCTTTGCTTGTCAAAAACTCCCATAGGATCCGGTTACAAGGCAATTCGCTGTGTACCCACCAATATGGAGGAAACAGCAATGTTTCTTAATCTTTTGTCTCCTTGAAGACTTCTGGGGCATTCCAATATGCCATTTCCTTTCATTAAGAAGAAAATTGGCACTGAGTTTTCCTAGATTTGTTCTCTTTCAAAGCAAGCACTGCTTTTGGCTGGAATACTCTGCATTTAGCAGAAAGCAACAATGACTCAGTGAACCTGTTTTGGGTTTTTAAATGCTTCTAATAGATGAAGTCAGGGTATTGCTTTTCTGAACCTGGCCATGTTGCTAGCTCCAGTATTTAATTTAATCTATGTTTATTGAAAGACCAATTACCTATAACTTTACAAAGCACACGCAGAACTGGAATTGGACTAGTATACCTTGAATTAAATCAGAGTCTCCCAGTAAGAGCAGTGTGACCCCTATAAACCTCCACTATATTTTAATCTGTGAAATGGGACTGGCATCTCTCTTGTGTAATCATTGTAAGGATTATATATAGGTATGTATGTAATTCTATATTAAGTGAGATAGCACTTCACACAATTTAGATGATTTTTTTTTTTTTTTTAAATCCTGAGATATAGCTCAGAGGCAGAGCACTTGCCTAGCCTGTATCAGGTCCTGGGTTTGGTACCCAGTACTGCAAAAAAAAAAAAAACAAAAAACAATAGTCAAACAAACAGAAAAACCAGAAAATAACAAGTGTTGAAGAGGATATAGAGAAATGGAAACCCTGTGCATTGCTGTGTAAAATGAAAATTGTAGAAAATAGTATAGCTACACCCAAGAATCATATTAACCATCTGGCATTTCCTCAAAGAAATTAAGCAGATGTCAGGGCGTGGTGGTGCACACCTGTAATCCGAGCACTTGGGAAGCTTGAGGCAGAGGATCTCTGGTTCAAGACCCTGTCTTTAAAAAGCAAACCAAAAGTTAAACAGAACGACCAGATGACCCAGCAATTCTATGTCTAGGTGTGCACACAAAACAGAGGAGAATAGGAATTGAAGCACTCAAATGTTTACAGCAGCATTATTCACGAAACCAAAAAGGTGAAAATAACCCAAATGTCCATCAGCAGAGGAGCAGATGTGTACGTGCAGTGAAAGATTATTCAAGAGTTAGAGGGGAGGATGGCCTGATGCGTGCTACAATGTGGATGAAGCTTCAGAACCGCATGAAATAAGTCAAAGGACGAACACTGCACGAGTCCACTTGGTAGAGGTACCTAGAAGAGTCAAGAAGGTGGAACCGAGGCTACCAGAGCTGCAGGAGAAGATGAAGTGTTCTTAATGGGTGCAATTGGGGAACAGGTTCTGGACACGGACAGTGCTGGTTCATCTCCAGCACCATTAAAAACGAAACAAAAGTTGAATAAATATTTTGTTTTGTTGTAAAGTATGTGTTTTCCTTTTTTATCTGAATATATGAGAGTTTTGTCAAATAACAAATTAGTTGTGGTAGAGGAGAGGGAAGAAGAACCCTCAAGGCAGGTATTACCCCAAGTTAATAGAGCACCTGCTGGGACTAAGCTTATAGACCTACACCTCAGGTCAAGGTCATTCACATCAGTTTATCAGGTGAAAACACACAGATGTGTTGGAGGTAGTGAGTTTTCAGATTGATTGTTTGCATACACAAATAATGCATGCTTAGAGTTGATGTTTTGTTTTTTTTTTTTAACAAACTGTACAAATGTCTCAATACAGAGGAAATTCAAGGCATCTCATTTCTGGGATATTGCTGAATTTCTTGCTTAGTTAAATTGAATTTGCAACTCTACAACTCCTGACATCACTAGAGGTCCCACATATGACATATGTGAAGTCTTTAGTCAGGCACTATTGAGGCCACATATGTTTGGGGGGGATTTTTATACTGCCACCAACCAAATTTGGAGGAGGTTGATAATGATGTTTCTAATTAACTACTCTCTCAAACTTTCTTATAGGTGCAGTTGACCATGTTGGACAGCTCAGAACAGTAACAAATGAGCAGAAATCTGCTGGGAGTTTTCTGGAAAAGCTTTCATTTCCCAATGACAGAGGACCCTGGCTGCAGACCAGACCTTCCCTTTTGCTCTTTGCACTAATGGTGATGTGATGTCTGTAGCTACAGCAGCCACCTTGTAACCATGAGCTGGACAAGTCAACTTGGTAAGAAGGATTGGTCAGCTCCTATTGGCATCAATGAGTGGCTGTACCTTTTTACCTTCCCCTCAACATTTTACTATGAAAATTTTCAAGCATACAGAGACGTTAAAAAAATTGTATAATGAATACCCACCATGTAGTTTCTACAATTATTTTTATTGTATGTGCTTTATTACATATCTATCCATCCAAACATCCTAATATTCATTAGTCATCTTTTTCTAAAATGCATTTCCTAAGAACGCATCACTCCTGTACAGTTTGGTATTAATATCATTGAATATTTCATAATTCTCTTTTAATTGAAAATTGTGAGATAATTGTAAATTTATACACAGTTGTAAGGAAAGATGTGGAGAGATTCCTTACGTGCTTTGCCCAATTTCTTCCAATGGTAACATTTTGCAATGTGATAGTGTAATATCACAAGCAGGACATTGATTTTCCCCAGTCGACTTGCAGTCACTTGTGTGTGCAGATATGGATGTATGTGTGTGTGTTAAGTTTTATGCAATTTTATACCTGTGTAGACTCATGTGTTCACTGTTATAGTCACCATACTGAACAGTTTTGTTTGCAATTTATCTAAAATTTATCTATTCTATAGGCAAGTGGATAAAGGATGGTACCTTCAGACACTGGACTATCATTCAGTGCCAACAAGAGATAAGCTATCTCCAGGCACTGGTAGCGTGATCAGGAAGATCACAGTTCAAAGCCAGCCCAGGCAAATAGTCCATGAGACCCTATCTCAAAAATACCCAACACCAAAGAAGGGCTGGTTATGCGGTTCAAGTGGTAGAGTGCCCACTTCACAAGCATGATACCCTGAGTTCCAACTCCAATACCTTCCAAAAATTAAATAAATAAAATCCTGCGTATCCCCGTAATATTACTTCTCACAATATGTGGCCTTTCAGCATGGCTTCTGGAAAAGGAAAACTACAGAGATAGTAAAAAGATCAGTGATTGCCAAAGGTGAAGGGAAGAAGGAATATAGGTGAAGTCCAGAGAATTGGGGGAGGGCAGTGAAAGTGTTCTGTGTACTGTAGTGATAGGAGTCGATTCTTAAATTACCTGTGAATTACATTTATTAACCCTAAAACCAGTGGCTCAAGCCCATAATCCTAGCTACTCAGGAGGCAGTGATCAGGAGGATCATGGTTCAAAGCCAGCCATGGCAAATAGTTCACGAGACCTTATCTCAAAAAAAGAAAAAAAAAAAAAAGAAAAGAAACCTTCACAAAAAAACAAATAAACAAAAACCCTAAAAACTAAAAAGAAGGGTGGAGGAGGGGTAGATCCTGAAAAGATAAGGACCCAGAGGGTGCCAAGCTCCCTAGCAGGCTCAGGGAGAGACCCCAGGGAGGGAGCTCAGAGCCCTGAGCTTCGGTGTTAAGACCCAGTCCTGTGCCCCACTTTCATAACTTCAACTGGATTGCGCTGCTTTCTAGAGTGAGCTCCACTGCTGTTGGCCAACACAAGAAACTGAAAGAGAGAATTTCAGATGGGGTGGAATGATCTCACACTGCAAAAATCCCAGCAGCCATGTTGCGAATCCTAGGGACAGCTCTAGGCTGAAATGTCACCAACCTCAAAATGGCTGTGGGCGGCACTTGCGAGTCGCTGGTCAGGGCGGCCTGGGAACGAGGTGAAATGCCCAGGACCTCTGTGTGCAGAGGGCCTTCTGAACCTCCAACCTGGCCCATCGGCTTCTCTCCCAGGCCTGCTGAGCCCTTTCCGAAGACTTGCTTGTTAAAGGAGGGAAGAACCAACAAAAACATAGGGTGAAATGAAAAACATTTCTCCTGGGCCAAGTCCTGGAGTTAAGACTTGTTAGTGGAGCCCACCTGCTATCCTTTTAAATAGCTAAAAGACTTTTCAGTCTTTCGCCATGAAAAACTACATCCTCCCCACCGCCCTTTCCACCCTTCCACTCTCCCACAGCCTGCTCCCCTCCGCCCTAAAGCCCTATAATTAAGAAGGCTCTTTTCAGACTGGGATACAATTCAGGCACAATCATTATGGAAACTCTGCCCTATTTCTGTCTTGACTGACAAGTCCCTTTGTGTAAATCTCATTAAATCAAACCAGGGACTCCTCTTTTCGAGACAATTTCTAGGAAGAGAAAGCTATGTTGATTTAAGAAGTAATGTTGCAAATATTAGGTATGAGACCTCTTTGGATTAGAAAGTAATATTATTTCACTCTCAGAAACCACTAACAAATCAACCATGAAAAACTGATAATGGTTTTTGTCACCCAAGCATCCTTTTTTTTTTTCGTACCCTGGTAGAATTCTCTGGACTTGATAGGAAAGAGAAACACCTGGCTTTCTTTGATGAGCTGTTTTATTTTCAGACAAATGAAACTCCTGAAAGTATTGCTTTAGAAACTATTTTCAATTCATTTTCATCCTGTACGTTTCTGGTACTTAGGGGCAATTTGTTTCTCATTTGATAAGAAAAATGATTCGTAGTCAAACTCTAAGCCACAGCGGGTTTTTCTTAAACCTTGAAAAGTAAAATGTTTCTTGTATAAAATTTGAGGCAACAGTGAGACTGCTCTGTATTTTATAGAGTAGCATCTAACGTACAATACAGAGACATATTATCTGAGCTAGAAGTTGTGGTAGCTGTTAGAATTTTAAAATGTACAAAGTCCCTAATTTTATACCAGGTGCTCATGCTTATAATCCTAGCTACTTGGAGGCTAAGATCAGGAGAATTGAGGTTCGAGGTTCCAGGCCAGCCCAGGTAAATTGTTTGTGAGACCCCATCTTCAAAGTAACCAGAGCAAAATGGACAGGAGGTGTGGCTCAAGTGATAAGAGTGTCTGCTTTGCAAGGAAAAAACCTCCTAACTTTAAAAAGATTTCTCTTCCCTAGTAACTTTTTTCACCAAAGGATAGAAGTGTGTTAAGACCCTTCCTTACCATCAAATGCCTATGTAGACTATTAGGTGCATTGTCTGGCTACCTACCAAGAACAGGCAATGGTCTCACCTAACCCTGCCCTTCTAGTTAGTCTGGGTTGTTTGCTTGAACTAGGGCTCTCTCCTTGCCACTGTACCTAGTCCTAGTGACTGATCCTGAATCCCCAGAGGGCTTTATTAAAGGTTTAGTTTCAAAGTCAGGTGTGGTGGCATATGCCTGTGACTTGAAAGACTGAGGCAGGAGGATCACAAGCAAGAACCTGAGCTATGTAACAAGACCTGTCTCAAAAAACTAAAACCAAACTAAACCAAACCAAAAAATTATCAAAGGCTAATTTCCATCAGGTGCCGGTGGCTCACACTTGAAATCCTAACTACTCAGGAGGCAGGGATCAGGAGGATCATGGTTTGAAGCCAGCCTAAGGAAGTAGTTCTCAACACCCTATCTCAAAAATGCCTAACACAAAAAGGGCTGGTGGAGTGACTCAAGGTGTAGTCCCTGAGTTCAAGCCCTGGTACTAGGAAAAAAAAAAAAAAAGTCTTATTTCCACCAACCCTTCAGTCTTAAAGGACTCTTCCTCTACTCCTAGGTCATGCTTATTTTCTAACTTTGCACACGCTTGTTGCCATCAATGACAGATGGTCAAGTTAGGAATGAGGGAGCCAGTTGGGATAGGATGGAAGATGGTGTGTGGGCTGGAAGCTTAGCTCAGTGGTAGAGCTGTGAGCTACAGTTTCTTAGTGGTGTGAGACCCTGGGTACAAGTCCCTGGATTTGACCACCAGCATCGCAAACAAAATTTTTAAAAATACTAATAATAGAAAAAAAATCATGAGAATAAGTGGCCAGGTAGGCAGCTGGCATAGAGAATCTGAGTGCCACACACAGCCTTCTCCAGGCTCCCCGATGCCTACTGCTCCCTATGTGTTTCCATTCTCTTGCCTTGTATCTGTTTATGCAGTAGGCTGTAAGGTGTCAGCCTTTGAGGGGTCCCCAGCCTACCACCACCTGTCTAGATGCCCATGTAGGGAAGAGACGACCCTCTTCTTCCCGTCAGAGGGAGTGCCAGGGGAAGTACAAATGCCTAAGATCCAAGCTGTTGAACACAGATCAGATACACTTGACAGGATATCCTGCTGGTAGAATCGAATCGTCTTCCGATGGAGTTAAAGAAAGCAAGCTTTAGCACAGAACCAGAAATATCTCTTCCCAAATGAGGTTGTGAAGACCTAGGAAGACCTCGTGAGGCTTAGGAGTGAAGGAAAAAAGTCTCAGACAAAGGGAGGAGGGAGAAGAGGGTGAAAAAGAGCAGGATTACAGGGGCATACCCTCTAGTGAGATTGCATAGTGATTAGCACAGTGACAATGAATATTTATGAAGGTAGCGCTGATTATTTTTACTGGGCTTCATTTGAATAATCATGAATATGTTTCCATGCATTTGCACCTAATGGGACGGTTTTCAGTCTTTAATGAGGCATTGGCGAGTGTTTGAAGAGCTAGGGAGAGGAGAGCTAGAAGGAGCAGGGAGCTGGATGAACAAAGTGGGTCACCACCCTTTGGCACGTTTTTCTCACTGTACTGCTCTCTTGTTCCTGCCATTCTGTCCATCTAGAACTGGGGTGGGGGGGGAGGAGAATGTCAAATCATGCATTGGGCACCTGTCAACACATAGGCAGAAAATGATCCCTGCTTCTTCTAAACTTGCCGCACCCTTGAAGAAAAAGACATGTGGACACTGTGTCTCACATTTCAATCCTTCTGGTTGCTAAAACTGTGCATCTGACTTTCAAGAAGGTTAAGCAACTTTCCCAAGGTCACAAGGCTATATAAGGGCAGACCAAAGCTTCAGGTCCATCTTTCTGGTCTCTTCCAAAGAACAGTGTCCTCTTTGCTGGGATCAGTCTTGGGCTATGCCTATTGTTCTGCCATAATTACTAATGGGTTGCCCCTGCCCCTGTCAACATCCCTGGTGGGGTGTTGGGTGCCAATAAATGATGGTGGTTATTTGGATGGGAGAGATAGCAGGAGGACAGGGTGGTGGAGACATGAAAGGTAGAGAGAAGGGAGCATCAGTGCGTTCTTGTGAATTGTTGAGTGAGCAGGGAGAAGTGGGGGGGAAGGAAGACTTTGGAAGTGAATTCAATCTCTACATACTGAGAACAAAAGGCAGACATGAAACCACCATGCAGAAGACATAAGCCAGAAGACCAATTTAGTAACTTCCTGCAAAGGGTCCAGGCACACCTGTGTGGGCAAGACATGCAAAGGAGAGAGGAGGTCATTTTGTCCTGCAGCTGGGTCCAAACTGCAGCTCTAGCTTTTTCCGGTATCTGTAGCTTGACCTTGGGCAGCCCTCCTGCCCTCCATGCGTCCCAGGCTGGAAGCTGGGCTGTAAGGGGTTCGCCAAGTGCCCAGCATGGATGCAGACCAACACGTGGGAGCTATTATTAGGCAAACCCTGCAGGCGGAAGCAGAATTGCCATCGGGCTGCTAGCTCCTCAGGAACTGGAGCGGGGGAGGCAAGAGGGTGACTCAGCTGTTGCTGCATCCTTCCTATGCTGGGCTACACCTGCTACATCAGCTGGCCTCTCCCGCCCTGGGTAAGGTTCTGGGTCCGTGCTGTCAAAGCAAGATTCCAACTGGGGTTTATTTTCTGGAGGTTCTAAACCAACTCAGCCCCCTCTCCCAATGAACGCATTCTTTCTTTGGATATGCTAATGCCTTCAATTAGATCAGTGTCTAATTTATCAAGCCCTAGGCTTTGTCTCTTAAAGTGGACTTTTCCCTATCACAGACCTTTTGCATTAGATCTTTTAATAGTTCACCTGTAAAGAGGTTTTTTTTTTTTTGTTTTTAGCTTGGAGTTCTTTCAAGGCTATCTTAGTCTGGGTATCCAACTCAGATGGCTTATCCAGCCATTGATCCAGCCATCCATGTACCCATTCAACAAAGCTGTGTTTGAGTGTCCACAATGACCTTTGGTAACTTTTTTTAAAACAGGAGAAATTACATCTCACTTTCCTAATCTATGAACTGGGTTGTTTAGTGCACTGTTATGAGGAGTAGATGAAGTAATTCTTGAAGGATTAAGTGAGGAAAAAAAATTGCAAGCACCATAGGGTGCCAGAGGCTCAAATCTGTAATCCTAACTATTCAAGAGATCAGGAGGATCGTGGTTCATAGCCAGCCTGGCCAAATAGTTTGCGAGGCCCTATCTTGAAAAACCCTTCACAAAAATAGGACTGGTGGAGTGTCTCAAGGTGAAGACCCTGAGCTCAAGCCCCAGTACTGTGAAAAAAAAAAAAAAGAAGAAGAAAAATTGCAAGCATCATAGTGGATAATAGTTATCTGTTGGATACCTCAAGGGCCAGGCACTATGCTTGGGGGTTTTACTGGTGAACTAGACACAGGAGGCCCTGTCCTCATGGAGCTTAGTCTATAAGTGATAGAGCCAATGCAATTCCAGTAGTTTGGGATATGAAGTGTTACAGAATCTTCTAGCATCTAAGAAGCTCTGACCAGTGACAAACTGTCCTCCCAGAGGAAGTGGGCTCTAAGCTACAACATGAACACTGATTAACAGTCAGGCAGACACAGAGGTAGAGAACCTCAGTGCATGATGAAGGGACTGTCCTGGTGCTAGATCTCCAGGCAAGATTTTCTTCCAACAATGAAGCACTGAAGAGCTAAGGTGGTCTTCCTTGCCTAGGGCTTGGGCCAAAGAGGCTGGGGATGTAAACTAGGGCTGGATTTGGAGGAATGAGTAAATCCTAAAATCTTAGGATTTTTATCCTAAGAATTTTTGGGTGTTTAGGAGATCTTGGTCCACAGGTTTGATAAAAATCAGAGCATGGTGAAAGAGTTAGAGGGCTGTGGATGATTTGAAGCTTTCAAGTTTGGACTTCAAATTCAGTAGTAGGAATTAAGACTACCTGGGATTAAATGCTGATGTGGTTGTTCATGGCTGCATGCTTGAGACATTTGCTGTCTTACTTCATCTTCCATTGCTATAACAGAACACCTAAGACTGGGAAGTTTATAAAGAGGAGAGGTTTATTTAGCTCATAGTTCAGGAGGTTGGAAGTTAAGATTGGACAGATACATCTTCTTGTGTTCTGATGAGGGCTTTGTACTGCTCCATGCATGGTGGAAAACTGGAAGAACAAGTAGTGCTTGCAAAGAAAGGGGAGGACAAAAGGGGCCAGACTCTTTAAAACAACCTGCCTTCCAAATAACTAACCGACTCTCACAGGGACCACATTAATCCCTCCCTGTGACCCAAATACCTCTTAAAGGCCCCACCACTATTCAATACTGTTACATTAGCAATTAAATTTCAACATGAGTTTTGGTGGGGACAAACCATTGCTGTTACCTACACTCATTTGCAAGCTGGGATAATCACAGGATACAACTCAGAGGTTTGTTAGAGGATGAGGGTGAAATGAGATACTGCTCACTGAAAAAATACTGAGAACAGTGCTTGCTAGGGAAGCAGGGCTCTGCAAACAGTGCTATTATCCTTGCTACTACAAGTCTCAGAAGTCCCCAATTCTACAAAGCCAGTTATCTAATGCACTCTCAAGGAACATAGAGAGAGGAGGAAGCCTGCATACTGCCAGAAGATAGAGACTCCCAGAACTTCCGGCTCTGCCTTTTCATAGTCTTGATCCTTGCAAATGGTTACTTGGTTTTAAAGGTTAACTAGAAAGGCAGGAGTTGCCAGAAGCAGATCTTCTAGGAAAGACAGAAGTAACGTCTAGGATACACACAGCTGAAGGAAAACTGTAGTGATCCTTTGAGACACAGATGCAAGACAAGCAGAAATAGAGCAAACTGGTTATTCAAAACAGAGGGGACTGGAGGTGTGGCTCAAGTGGTAGAGCACCTGCCTAGCAAGCTCAAGGCCCTGAGCTCAAACCCCAGTACAAAAAAAAACCCCCAAAACTGTGCTGGGCACCTCTATTTCTAGCTACTCAGGAGGCAGAGATCGGAAGGATTGTGCTTTGAAGCCAGCCTGGACAGATAGTTTGCAAGACTCTTTCTCGAAAAAACCTTTCACAAAAAAGGGCTGGTGAAGTGACTCAAGGTGAAGGCCCTGAGTTCAAGCCCCAGTACCACACACAAAAAAGCAATACACAAAACAAAAAAACCAAAATGAAAACCAGTGGGAAAAGGCAAGGCATGGTGGCGTGCACCTGTAATACCAGCACTAGGAAGGCTGAGGCCGGAAGATACTGCAAGACCATCTTAAAACAAACAAACAAGAGGGCAAGAGTAGTATGTTTTAACACATACTAAATACTTACTGTTTGTAGAACAATTATTGAAGGCATACAAGCTCTGTTCAGAATACAGTATTCCATTACAGAAGGAGACTCAGGAACTTCACAAATTGTGTTTCATTGGATGGGGGCGTGGCTCAGTGCTAAAGGTCTTGCCTAGCATGTGTGAAGCCCTGGGTTCCATCCCCAGTAAAAGAAAGGACAGAGGAGACAGAGGGGCGAGAAAGGAGGGAGAGAGAGAAAAGGAAGAAAGAATAAAAATAGGGGAAAAAAAAGAAAGAAGGAAAGTAAGAAAGAAAAGAGAAAAAAAGAGAACCACAACTCCAACCTGCCCAGTCTTTAGTATTTGCACCTGTTTTGCCTGTTTTTTTAGGAAGGAAATTTTCTTGGCATGTTTTCACAGTAAACCTCATTTCTTCCTGTATCCCACCACTGTACTGTCTGTATTTTGATTTCTACTCCAAGGTGCATTATTCATTGCTTATAGTTACTCTATGCACTTAAACCACAGCAAAGCTTAGAGGAGTATTTAAAGGAAAAATCATACATGACAACTTATTTGCATAAAGGCTGATGTTGTGATGTTGTGTACCATGGTGGGTTTTTTTTTTGTTGTTGTTGTTTTTGTTTTTCCTCTCTCGGAATGTGGGATAAGCAGAAGAGAAAGAAAACCTGCCTTCTGTGTAGGTGGAAAGTCTTCAAAAAGTTCAAACTTAGCAAGATGCATTTATTTCCTGTTGCTGAATAAAAAGGTGTGTCTTTGGGGCTTTAACCTCCTTTCTGGCTTCGTGACTCTGAAAAATGCCTGTGTGAAGAATGCCACGGGTCACAGGAGTTACTCAGCTGAGTAAATATACATGGGTGATTGGGAGAGGGGTACAAAGTCTTTCCTAAGTAACCAAGTCAGAGCTAACAATATGCAGTTGTCAGGCATCGGCCAGGCCTGCCTGAGCTGTCACCTCCACGCCTCCAAGTATTCTAAAGATAGTTGTTGAGGACAGTATTTGATGGACTTAGTTTTGTTTCCTCGATTACAGGAGCAGAGTTCATCAGAGCAGTAATGGTGAATGCAGCTCTGGGAAGGAAATACAGTGATTCTAGGTGGGAAATGCCCAGCAAGACAAGCACGGTTAGGGAGGGTGGTGTTAAAAATTTTTTTTAAAAAGCAGGGGAGGGAGTTGTTTTCACTGCCAAATTTATGGCTCAATTCTGACTTGTGTTAGTGGGATTTGTAAGCTGTTTTTTGCCAGGGGTGGGGGCTGGTAGTTCCGTATGTACTGGTGGTCTTTATCCAGCATCTAGACCAGAAAGCAAACATTTGCACCCGTAGAATCCTCATTACAATTGAGAAATTTCTGAGGAGCCGGTGGAGGTCAGATGGGAATGTGGCAGGAACTGCCTAGGGAGCACTTACATGCTTGGCCAGTGCTCATTGACTTTGTCCTCAACACTTGTGAGTGCCTGCTCCATGCCAAGTCCTCAAGGCCTGACTAGATGTTGGGGATTTAGAGCACTGGACAGAACAGACCACATCTAAGCCCTCATGGCGTTTGCCTTCAAGTGGGAGAGAAAGGAATTAAATATGCCATGCAGTTATGGTGGCCAGGTTTAACAAATAAAAAACAAGGCAACCAATTAAATCTGAATTTCTTTCTTTCTTTTTTCTTTCCAATACTGAGGCTTGAACTCAGGGTCTATACATGGAGACACTTCACCAGCCCATTTTTGAGATAGGGTCTCGAAAACTATTTGCCCAGGGTGGCTTCTGGCTTGCTAGGCAGGTACTATACCACTTGAGCCATTCCTCCAGCCCCCCAGCCCACAGGTGATACAAACTCTGATTGCTTAAGGGGTGTTTGGTGAGAAAAAATTGGATGAAGCTGGGCACCAGTGGCTCACACCTGTAATCCTAGTTATTCAGGAGGCAGAGATCAGGAGGATTATAGTTCAAAGCCAGCCCAGACAAATAGTTTGTGAGATTCCCATCTCAAAAAAACCCATCACACGTACACACACAAAACCAAATGGGCTGGTGTGGCTCAAGGTGTAGGCTCTGAGTTCAAGCCCCAACACTGCAAAATAAATAAATAAAATAAAAAAGGGTGAAAAGAGTGTGATTAGTTACAGAGTCC